>NC_091416.1:6139902-6752892 GCF_032191515.1 Phaenicophaeus curvirostris | reverse complement strand
AGAAAAATGGGCTGAAAGCCCAAATCTTGCCTGGCCACTAACTTGGAATAGCAAATCCAGAGCGACTTTTTTACCAGCTCGGCTTTGATGTGGCTTCTGCTCACCTCCAAGGACCGAGGCAGATCACTGGCCACCAAAAAAGGAGCTGGAATTGTTCCCCAACTCTCTGACCCTGCAGCTCATTGATGTTGGATCTGTTCTGGCTGCCCCCAGACCATCTAAGGTCTCCTTGAGCTTCCTCAAGGAGGCTGCTCTCTAGTCTTGCTTCAAGCTTTTTGAAACAAGGATGCTTGAGAGAATACTACTCCAAAGTAACTAACAGCATGAATTTAAAATGGATTACTTGAACCACACTGGCCTGTAGCATGGCTCCTATTCAGAATAAAAGTGGTCTTGATGTGTTTACCTCAAAACCTAATTAGAAGCAGCCTGCTTCTAATTCTGGGTAAATGTGTCCACACAGGGGTTTTATCCAGTTTACCTATGCAAATTTTATTCAGATTAAGTGCCTTGATTGTCCACATGTCAACGAGTTTCTGTAAAGTGGGATGTTCCACGGCATGTGAAAATATTGTTTGTGAAATGCATCATCAGTGTGTGCATCTATACCACACTTGTACTGAGGCTTGTTTCCCTGTCTGACCTTGTGGTCTGTGTCAAACTTGCTATCCAGAGCAGGAATGAAAATTGTCTTCTTGAAGATTATCCTGTACAGAATCATAGAATCGTGGAATGGTCTGGGTTGGAAGGGATCTCAAAGCCCATCCAGTCCCACCTCTGCCATGGGCAGGGACGCCTCCCACTGGATCAGGGGCTCCAAGCCCCATCCAACCTGGTCTTGAACACCTCCAGGGATGGGGCAACCTGGGCCAGGGCCTCCCCACCCTCGCAGGAGAACATTTCTTCCCAAGATCTCATCTCAATCTCCCTTCTTTCAGCTCAAAACCATTCCCCCTCATCCTCTCCCGGCACTCCCTGATCAAGAGCCCCTCCCCAGCTTTCCTGGAGTCCCTTTCATCACTGGAAGCTGCTCTAAGGTCTCCTTGGAGCCTTCTTTTCTCCAGACTGAATAACCCCAACTCTCTCAGCCTGTCCTCATACAGGAGCTGCTCCAGCCTTGGATCATCTCCGTGGCCTCCTCTGGACTGGCTCCAACAGCTCCATGTCCTCCCTGTGCTGAGGACTTCAGAACTGGACACAGGATTCCAGGTGGGATCTCACAAAAGCAAGGCAGAATTCCCCTCCCTCGCCCTGCTGGTCCCACTGCTTTGGATGCAGCCCAAGCCACGGTTGGTTTTATGGGCTGTGAGCACACGTTGCTGCCATCTGTGGAGCTTCTCATCCTCCAGCATCTCCAAGTCCTTCTCTTCAGGGCTGCTCTCACCCAGGCTGTATCTGTGCTTGAGTTTGCAGTCCCTTAAGACCTAGCAGAGACCCCCCCCCTACATGCTCTCTCGCATTGATGTCTTTGCCCAAGACCTTGCAGTGGTTGCATCAACACCAATTTCCTTGTCCAGAAAAGCTGGAGAATGGAAGGATATAAACCCAATTCGTGTAAGTACAGGGGAAATGGAACAGTGCGGGTGTATTAGTGTCACTTTTGTATTAATAAGTCTCTGATGAATCCCCAGGTTTTTTTCTCCAGTCTAAAAATACTACAACTTGGCAGCATGTTGCAGTGGTGATAATGAAAGTGAAGTGGCATGTGCAGGCTGGAGCTCCTGCCCTTTCCTCTGTGGCCTGGCAGCAGCCCTGCGGTTGTCTTAGGAAAGACTAGAGGGCATAAATATATATTGAGATGTAATAGAGCGAGTCAGGACTTCCACCTCCTGAAAGGCCACAGCGTGGAAATTATCTCTGTTTCAGTGCAACCCAGTGTATAATGGAGATGATGTTTTCCCGAGTCAGTGAAACTGGTAGAATGCAAGATCAAAACAAGAAGGGCACTATATTTAAAACCAAAAAGTAAATTTTGAACTGATCAAAGAAATATGTGTATGCATACTATGCCAAAATATGTGGAACTCCCTTCTAGAAGTAATTGTGGAGCAAATCAAGGCACTCTGCATGCATTTGCTTATGAATATGTGATGTCTTAGCTGAGAGAGGAAACTGTTGTTACTGGCTTTGCGCATCTATGCTGTGAAAAATTTTAGCCTAAACTGGTACTAAAAGCAGAAACTGTAGCACGAGCTTGGCCAAGGAGGGGATACTAGACAATATCACCTTTCTGCTGTCTTATGGCAAGTCTTATGCTTGAACAGGGGGCAGCGTTGAGAGCTGAGCCCTGTTTGATGGGGCAGGAGGGTAAAGACTTCAGTGGGTAAGTGGGTCTGGGAGGGGGCATCCTGTGGATAGCTTTGTCTGTTGGGAGAAGAGCCAGCGGAGCGAAGGTGGGGGGAGAGAATCTGCAGGTAATGATGGATTCACTGTCACATTGAGCCTTTGTCAGCCTCGGGCATCCAAAGATAGATGTGTGAAGCTTTGTCCTTCCCTTGTGAGGTGACTGAGCTGTCATTGTCTGGGACAACAAAGCTGACTGGCTGTGGTGCTGTGCAGGACAGCAGGGTGGGCTGGAGTGCGCATCCTGCAGATTTCTGGTACTCCCTTCCTTCCCTTGCAGACTGTTTGAAGAAATCAGGCTATTTTATTTTTTTGTACAGCTGATGCCTGCGTGATGGTCAGACAGACGATTATCCTGCCGGCATCCCGTGATCTAAGCCATCCTCTAGTAGGAAAGGGGTCTGGAAATGTTGTTCACTTAATCTGCCTTGTCCTAGAAGCCAGCCACAGCTCGTCCACACTGAAGCCTTAAAGGCAGCATAGAATTAGCTTCGAAGATGGATGAAAGATTTATTGCTGCCTGGAGAGGCCTTGGGAGTAATGTCCTTTCCTTAGAGTTTTTCCTTGACGTTCAGCCGCGGATTGATACTTCACTGCCAATGCAATGCGCAGTGCACTTATTTTGTCTTACCTCTGTTTCAGAGGCTGTTTGTCTTGCAGAGGGACATTTGGGCTCAGCAGAAAAAGAAGAGCCACAGCAGAGGTCGCGGCAGGAGTCCTGGTGGGATTTGATTTCGTCAGAGCTGTTTGGGCAAAGGAAACTTGAAAGGCTGTAGAAAGATAATGTCAGGCACTGCCTTGCACAGTCTCTCTCCTGTTCCCTTCCAAAAGGACACTGAGGTGCTTTGCGCTGCTTGTATCCCGGGAAATGTGCATAATGGATTTCCCCTTGCAGAAAGCATTCACCATCCTTGGAAGAAGGGAGCAGAAAATGTAATTGAGGCAGCAAGTCATGAATACCTCAGTCTAGTGGCTAAAGCAGAAAGGCTTGGGAGCCGGGGCTCCTGAGTTGTTTTCCAGAGTGGTTGCTGACTGGTTGAATGGTTGGACTCGATGATCCGGTGGGTCTCTTCCAACCTGGTTATTCTATGATTCTATGGTTGGTGGCCCAGGGCCAAGTGACTCTTGTTACGAGCTTGCTCGCCAAACCTTTGGTGCTCAGCAATTTGCCTTGTTGCCCTTGTTTCAGGTCATCCATGAGAGGTATGCACAGCAGCTGCAGGTGGTTTCCAGGCACCACGCAGAAGTCCGTTTGCAGAAGGCGTGAGTGCTGCCTCATCTGCTGGTTATGGTTCAGAGAAAACACTTTAGCGATTGTTTAAATGGAAAATGCTTTGTGTACAGGGGAGACAATTCACAGCTGTTGTGTGGAGCCTGGTGCTGAAGGAGTTCATTATCTCTGTCTCACAGTTGGCAGAACTGACTGTTTTAAAGGAGGCACTTATGTCCCATCTCTCCGAATCCTTGCTTTCAACTTTTAATTTTCCTCTTCCCGTGTTCTTTAGGAAAAAAAAAAAGTCAGGATTTTCTACAGACATTTTTTTCTTTTTTTTTTTTTTGTGTGGAAAATCTGGAGTTAGGAAATGTTCCAAAGAATTTGAATGGATAGAGAAAAAAAGAACCCCTTCAAACTTTATCGCTTTGACATTTCTGTTCCTCAAGTGCCGATACACTTGTAGGGTAGCAAGTCTACGTTCAGGATGCCTTAGCATGCAAGTTGTAGAATCATGGAAACTTGAGTTGGAAGGGACCCACAGGGATCGTCGAGTCCAACTTCTGGCCCTGCACAGGACACCCCCAGCGTTCACCATGTGTGTGAGAGCGAACATAAGCAAACCTTCAGAGTAGGAAAGTCCGGGCACTCACCTGTCACAGGTCATTGCAGCTCTCCACCATAGTCTTCTGCCTAGGAAAACAAATGAGAAATAATTTTGCTTCATATTTCCAGCAAGTGATAGAAGCTCAGCCTCTCAAAACTGATTAGCTGCTTAATTACCTTTGAAGATAGTGCCTTAGCTCTTTGTGCCTTCTAAGCTAAGAGAATGTTCAGCTCCCTGAACGAGGCTTTGCTGAGTGTTGAGGAACTCCTGGAGGATCTGTAGGTCTAAATTGTTTCACATCAGCATGTGAGAACAAACCACGAGGCTTATTTGAAGCCGGGAATATAAAATCAACCACTTGTCTCATAATACCCTGGGGGACACTGGTGTCTTGGGTAGTAGCTGTGGAGTCCTGTTGTTGTCTCCCACTTGCCACCTGTTCCAGGGCCTCCCTACCCTCACAAGTAAACTTTTCCTCCTAAAATCTCATCGTGCACTGAGGTTCAAGCACCGTGCTGGCTTTCCTCAGCACTAAGAATTCACCCCTGCCTGGCTCTTCTCCAGCTTTGTGTGTACACCCAGCTCAGGTCTGACCTCTGCGCATTTTAAGCTCTGGATGTGAGTGTGTCTGTGATGCACCCAGAAAACCATAATATCTGTAGGGGGAAAAAAAAAAAAGAGATCATAGAATCACCAGGTTGGAAAAGACTTCTTGGATCATCGAGTCCAACCACTCCTATCAGCCACCTATCAGCACCAGATAATAATCAGAATTCCTTGTTTTCTTTATTCCTCTTCATGATGAGGGCTATAAAGCAGTCTTTGACAGAGCCTCTTTCCCACTGCTGTTATTGTGGGTAGATGTGAATAAATGGAGCTTCCTTCTAATTTGGCCAGTTCAGGTTTTAAGCTTCTTGCTGTCTGGTCTGAAACTCCCAATAGGCACGTCTGCTCCCGTCTTTCCCTTACCACTGCTCCATTATTTTTCATCCAGGAAATGAGATAAAAGAAAGCTGCAACGAGGACACTTAGGCTGCTCTGGCTGAGGGTGGGAGCGGAGCCGTGCTCTGTGGAAAAATGCGAACGTGTGTGCAGAAGCAGAGAGCAGCGGTTGCATCTATAATGCAAACCCACAAAAGCGTGGTCCCAGGGTTACAAAGAGATTATTTAAAAGCTGAGAATTGCCAGAAGAGAGTTTTCTGGTGAATCTCAATTTGCACCTCTGTGTATAAGCATTATGGGAGTCTCTAACTGTGCAGCTCCTTTATCCTTTCCCAAAGCTCCCAGCCTGTCTCGCTCGGTGTTGCAGAATGGATTGTGTTCACTTGCTCTGCCTCTATTAAATAATTTTTCTTCTGTGTTGTCTTGCCCATCCCTGTACTGCTTCAAATCCTCCTCTGGAAAAAAAGAATTGTTAACTTAAAGCCTCGTAGGCTTTCATCGATTGCTGTTGTATCTACTATATATGCTTCAGAAACAGTAAATCATTCCTCCGGCCCTTAAGAAGGGGCATCTCCTCATTTTGCTGTTGGGGTATCTGTCTCTTCAAACCTACTCTGAAAACTGCCTTGGCAGCTGGGCTCACCAGGAGGAAGAGCACTGACTCCTTTGCAAGCAGCAGAGCTCCCTGCTGAGGGGAGATGCCGACCCCTGTGCTTGTCCTGAAGATTTAAATAACCCTTGAGGTGGAAAGGAAGAGTTTGTGGTTTGGTGGGGCTGTGAAAACATTTTGGGTTTGCTTTTGAAGTTGTGTTGCCGATTGAGGCAAAGATTTCCCACGTTAAAAAGTATTCCCACTTTAACAGTGTTTTCTTTTCCAAAGGAGCTTTTCACATAGAGGGAATATGAGAGAGTTCAGCTTTTCTTTCTCCTGCTCGATTGCAGAAATTGGGCGACTGCTCTAAGATGCTAAAGTACCTTCTGTATGTGACAGCACTCCTTGCAAGCACTGGTTGGGATATAGTTGCTTCATGGATTATTATCAGCAATCTTTCTCTATATTGGTGAAATATGAATACACAGCTGCTCGCTGGTAATGTTTGTGGTGGGTTGGATTCATGTATTTTTCTTGTGCAGCCATCCCTCCTCATCATCCCTGTCCTCTGTGGTAGAAGATGAGCTTCCATCCTTTTGGGGCTAGATAAGGCTTGGAGAGCTCAAACTGGAATCAGAAAAGAAAACAAAGAGGTGAGACAAATAAATAGCTCAAAAAGAGCTACTAGAGAGGCTCTGAAGAAAAAGAAAAGATGCTAATAAATGAAATGAAACTTGTGAAGGGCAGCATTGCTAGAAGGGAGCGGGGTCAGGCAGATGTCATCCCATTCTCAGATGCCAGGTCTGCTCTGTGTACGTGTTTCTCCTGGCTGCCTGCCTCCAAACCTGGCCCTGTCTAGCATTTCTTTTATTTCTTGTGTTCAAATTCATAACTTGAAGTGCAGCAGGATGAGGTTTTCCTAGAATACTGCTACTGATGAGATTGTCTACCCTAGAGGGTTGATTTGGAGGAGGTGAGACTTGGCTTTCACCTGCCTGGCTATTGTGATAACTCTTCTTATTGCACTTAGTTCTGTGTTTAGTTTGCTTTTAGTTATAGGTGACGTTTGTGTGTCAGGAAGAGTTTCTTCCTAGATGCATCCTGAGTCCATCTCACTGGGTTTTTTGAGTAGCCCAGGGGCAGAGAGGCAATGGGGCTGCTGGATCTAGACCATCATCAATAGAAGCCGTGAAAAGCACTGCAACTGCCACCTCCATTCAGGTGACACAGGACACCCATGCTTCCTCCCTGGGAACGTGCCAGGTGACTTGTGCTTGTTGAAGCTTTCCTGATGTCTGGTCTTCAAATGTTCATGCAGTTTGAAAAATGCATGGAATTCCAGCACTTATAGAGCCAAATAGTCTTCCCTAGCATCTTAGATCTTTAAAAAATAATGCATTTTTACTTGAAAACCTTTCCCTCGCCCTTTCTGCAACCTGTTCCCCTTTCTAAGCTGTCACACTTTCTGCAGGCCACGAGGTTTTCTAGACATACAGTTGCTACTGGGGTTAACTGCCCTTTTGTACAAGAACCTCATTCTTTCCTGTTGCCTTTGATATTTAGAAGGGCAACTTCTCTTTATGCAGAAAGGCAGCATCATCATTGACTACATCTGGCTGCAATTAATAAAGTCGGTCAAGCTGTAATGGGATGCTGTGCTCCTGGGGAGATTCACCTTTCCCTTCCCCTTGTCCTGTGTTAATCAGACCGGAATCTGTGATGCTGGGGAGGCGCTGGGTGCTGTTATGGGGACCATGTTGGGTCTGTGACAATGGAAGTGTTGGTGCATGTGAGGCTCTGGCAGCCCAGGGAGGTTTTCCCCTCCTTTGTGGATTTGGGAGGCTTCTCTCTTGCTAGGGACCTGCTGGCAGGTGAGCTGGGGCTGCAGGACAGAAGGGAACTGGGTTGTGGTGCTCTGTAAATGTCTGAATTCTGGTGCTTGATGGGCTTCTCTTCAGGCTGACCAGAACTCTTGTCCGTTTGTAGTACAAAGACCTTGGACTAGGAGCTGCAGTGTCGCTGGCAGATCCTGATAATTTTGAGCACTTGCAGGAAGGAAAATCCATGCTAAGAGATGTAAAGATGAGACAGATCAGACGTCAGCTCTGCAAAGAGTCTAGAGGGGCCTGTGTTAGGCAGCAAGATCCTTCCAGGCAGGTGATAAGGCAAATACTGTAAGAGAGCCTTTCCTGACTAACAGTCTGAACCATAAAGTGCAGACACGGTGTCTGAAGTCAAGAGTGTCTGTCCTCTGTCTGGAGGCCGAGGATTTGCTTTGTCCTGCTGGAGCAAAGAGCAATCAGGGGTCTGAACGAGATGCTCACAGAAGAGCTGGGGCAACTTTAACTTCACTGTACATTGCATCAAGCATTCCCGTTTTTCCTAGGGGACAGCCTATTTATTTAATGGATGCTTTCTGCAGGTTGCATCTTCACTTTGGGATCTGTAGCTTGTAGAATTCATGACCTAAGAGATGGAGTGGGAGTATAGTTGGGTCACACCATAGGACAAAACAAGTACTGCTGCCTGTCTGCAGAACCACCGTGACGCTGCGTGAACTCAGCAGCAGTGATGCAGCCTGCAAACTGTGTTTGATTCCTGTTCCTCCCTGCATTCTCGAGCTGTTGAGATCCAGCACCTCAACCCATAGTTGCTGGGCAATGTGTGTCTCTGGGTGTCTTTTAGCCTAGAGAGAAGGAGGCTGAGGGGAGACCTTTTCACTCTCTGCAACTGCCTGAAAGGAGGTTGTTGCAAGGTGGGTATTCTTCCAAGTGATTTGTGATAGGGCAAGAGGGAATGGCCTCAAGCTGCTCCAGAGGAGGTTCAGATTGAATATCAGGAAGGATTTCTTCACTGAAAGGGTTCTCTGGCACCAGCAGAGGCTGCCCAGGGAGGTGGTGGAGTCCCCATCCCTGGAGGTGTTTAAAAGATGGGTAGATGAAGTGCTCAGGGATCTGGTTTAGCAGTGAACAGGTACAGTTTGGCTTGATGATCTTAAAGGTCTTTTCCAGCTAGTGTTTCCATGGTTCTGCAACATGCCAAAGACATGGATCTGCATTGAGAAAAGCCTGCACTATACCTGCTGAAGCTGGGCTAAAAGGCATTGCTGGCAGCAGGACAGGAGTTAAACTGCAGCCGGGTGGGAAGATGGGGCTGGCTGGTAGCAGGGAAAGTTGAATTGTTTGGGCTTGTTGTGTGACTCCAAGAGCCAAAGGTATAACCTGGGAGAAAAGCTGTGTTACAGGCAGGAGAGCCTTGTTTTAAATGGCATCCTCTAGTGCCAACCGTGTCCCTGAACTGACCTGAGGGCTCTGTCCCACTGCATGTGCGCACCCAAATGTCAGAACACAAAACCCCTTGGGAAAGAGAGATAAAGGGATGGGTGAGAGTTGTTGCCACAGTTCCTACTGCAGAGCTGGCTCAAAGCCCACAGGAGTTGAGATAGAGGAGTGGGAGGGAGGTGGACAGCCCTGGAGCAAGGAGCTTGCTCCTGCTGTTCCCGGGAGGGTGAAAGGAGCAGCGAGGACTGCTTTTTCCCCATCTGATTTGGTTGTTGCTGTTGGCCCCACACCACACATTCTCCCTCCGGAGCGGCTGGTCTGTGACCCGGGCAGTGGGCAGGATGCTCTGCCATCTGTGATCGCCCGTTGTTTGAGGCGATGGCAGGCTGTTCCTGCACCAAGCGCTGCTTCTGTGCCAGGAATGCTAATCTGGGGGATTTGTGTGACCTCCCCGTGTCCCTCCCTTATTCTTGTGCTGCTCTGCCAAGCTTCTGTCAAGCCCTGCTCATGAGGGGCACCAGAAGCCTCCCCAGTTGGAGGCCTCCCTGCCTGCAGGTCCCTTTGCAGCGGCAGGAAGATAACGTGTCCTGCTGCCCTGCTTGGACCTGGGGGAAGGAGCCTGCCTGGAGCAGATGCTCAGCCCCTGATGAAGGTGAAGAGGAGAAGTCGAGTCCTGGCTCCTGCCCAGTCCTCTCTGGGAAAGCGAGGTTCAACGCGATGCACTCTGCATGCTGCCTTTGTGTGTGTCTGTGCCCGAGACTCTTGTGTTTACACGAGCTTTGCTGACAGATGCTGCATGCAGTGCTTGTGTCCAGGGGCATCTTCTGGGTGCACAGCCTGGTAACTAATCCTATCAAGGAACCTTTGCTGGGTGGAGGAAGACAAGGGAGGAACTGAGCAGTATTCATAGGCCCATGGAATGGTTTTGGTTGGAAAAGGCCTTTAAGATCATCAAGTCAAATCATCGATCCAGCCTTGCTAAGTCCACCACTAGACCATGTCCCCAAGCGTGACATCTACTCATCTTCTGAACACCTCCAGGGATGAGGGCTCAACCACTTCTCCCAGTATTCTTAGAATCAGAGAATCACCAGGTTGGAAAAGACCTGTCGGATCATCGAGTCCAACCATTCCCATCAATCACTAAACCATGTCCCTCAGCGCCTTGTCCACCCGTCCCTTAAACCCCCCCAGGGAAGGTGACTCAACCCCCTCCCTGGGCAGCCTCTGCCAGTGCCCAATGACCCTTTCTGTGAAAAATTTTTTCCAAATATCCAGCCTGAACCTCCCCTGGTGGAGCCTGAGGCCATTCCCTCTTATCCTGTCCCCTGTCACTTGGGAGAAGAGCCCAGCTCCCTCCTCTCCACAACCTCCTTTCAGGGAGTTGTAGAGAGCAATGAGGTCTCCCCTCAGCCTCCTCTTCTCCAGGCTAAACACCCCCAGCTCTCTCAGCCGTTCCTCATAAGGCC
Source organism: Phaenicophaeus curvirostris (assembly GCF_032191515.1). Classification (NCBI taxonomy): domain Eukaryota; kingdom Metazoa; phylum Chordata; class Aves; order Cuculiformes; family Cuculidae; genus Phaenicophaeus; species Phaenicophaeus curvirostris. Next base: position 6,742,445 of record NC_091416.1, on the reverse strand, counting down.
TGTTCTCCAGCCCCCTCACCAGCTTCGTTGCTCTTCTCTGGACTCGCTCCAGAGCTTCAACATCCTTCTTGTGGTGAGGGGCCCAGAACCGAACCCAGGATTCTTATTCCAGTCCTCCATCTTCCTGGCTTTTCCAATACCAGTTGCTGCTTCTGGATGACTTCTGCAGTGTTGAAGCAAACCTACTGTAGTGTCGCGCTTGGGATGCAGTCCTGGGTCTGCAGTTCACTACTTCTGGGCCAGGAGCTCTGTGTGCAGCAGGAGCGCTCGGGACTCGACCGATCTTCTTTTTAAAATGGAAAGTAAATAAAAAGAAGCCCCCCCCTTGATAGCAGGAGTTAGAAACTTGAACAGAAAATACTAGAATGGGACGTAAACTTCTTAGAGGGTCTGAAAAGTTGGCTTTTAGAGGCAAATGTGGTTTAACAGCGCTACCTGGTGGAAGCATTTCTGCAGAATCGATTGTAATCCTAGGGTTTTGCCAGTCCTTGGACACGCTCTAAGGCTTGAACCTGTCTTTCTCCCCCCTCTCCACTCTGCTCTGTCCGTAAAACTCAGCCACCAGGATGCTACTCGGGACAGGCTGGCAGAGACACCCGAGTGCGTTCCTCCTTATCCTTTTCCTTAAATCATAGAATAGTTTGGGTTGGAAGAGACCTTAAAGATCATCCAGTTCCACCCCCTGCCATGGGCAGGGACACCTCCCACTGGATCAGACTGCCCAAGCCCCATCCAACCTGGCCTTGAACCCCTCCAGGGATGGGGCAGCCACAGCTTCCCTGAGTAACCTGTTCCAGGGCCTCACCACTCTCACGATGAAGAAATTCTTCCTAATGTCTAGTCTAAATTTGCCCTTCTCCAGCTTATATCCGTTCCCCCTTGTCCTATCACCACAAGCCTTTATGAATAGTCCCTCTCCAGCTTTCTTGTAGGCTCCTTTCTGGTACTGGAGGGTCGCTATAAGATATCCCCCGAGCCTTCTCTTCTCCAGGCTGAACAGCCCCAACTCTCTCAGCCTGTCCTCATATGGGAGGTGCTTCAGCCCTCAAGTCATCCTTGTAGCCTCCTCTGGACTCATTCCAACAGCTCCATCTCCTTCTTATGTTGAGGATTCCAGAACTGGACACAACACTCCAGATGAGGTCTCACAAGAGAGGAATAGAGGGACAGAATCCCCTCCCTCGACCTGCTGGCCACACTTCTTTTGATGTAGCCCAGGACATAGTTGGCCTTCTGGGCTGCGAGTGCGTGCTGCTCTAGATAGGTCACATCCACCGGTTTACCTGTGTCCGCTGTGGCAGCCACCCCGTCATGAAAAGCCACTAAGTTGGTCATACAGGATTTGCCCCTGGTGAAGCGATCAGTGGGGAGAGGACTAAGGGTGCAGTTGAGGATGCTCTCAGCATTGCCTGTACACACTGAGTCCCATCTCCATGCGCGGCAAAACGTGCAGCTGGTAACCTCCACGCTCACTGGAGTCTTGAGAGTTATTAAAAGAGGTGTCCTTGCTGGCAAGGAAGGCAGAGCATCGCTTCTAAAGTGGTTTAAGGCCCAACTGACTGTCGAGGGGGGACACTCCTTCTCAGGGATGCTCCTTGAGGGAGTGGATTTGTGTCTCTACTATTCCCTTACCCACCAAATCTGATTCTTTTGGATAGATTTAGTCATGGACAGTTAATGTACTCTGCAGAAAACCCATCCAGCTCCCACAAACACTTCAGTTCAGGTGTGAACTTTTCTCTAGAAGAGATTTTTGTTTGCCAAGTCATCCTCATGGTGTCCTGCCTTTGGCCTGAAGGACAACATCTGTATTGGTGACATTAACAAACGATCCTTTGTCAGGTTTATCCGAGTGGGGGTGAATAGCGAGCACAGAGCAAGGGTCATATGGAGGAGTGTGAAAGCTTGTCTGATTATTGTTCTGCTCTGGATGGACAACAGCCTCTGTTGGTGCCCAGCAGGAAAAAAAAAAGTGATGCCCACTGCCTTAGTGCCCTTCTGTGGCAAAAAGAGGGATTGTTTATACTTAAATGTAGCAGGTGTGTGGTTTGCATGCAGCCTTTGGGCCCCCCTGTCCTGCCAGTGTTGCTCTGGAAGAGAAGGAATTCCTGATGCCAAGCAGATGCTAAAGAACAGGGAAGGGGTGGGTTGCTCGTCTTGCTGGTGGGACTGTTCTTACAAGGATGTGTTTAGCTGGGGAGGCTGAATGAGAGCTAACAGTAGATGTGGGCTGCAGTGAGGATTTCGGAGGGGGGCGAAGATTTCAAAAGCTGGATCTAGCACAAACCTTGATACCCAGCAGCCCCTCTGTGCTCCTGCCGATGGTTCTGGGCCTGATCAACAAATGATCTGAGGGATGAAGCACCTCCCATACGAGGACAGGCTGAGAGAGTTGAGGTTCTTCAGCCTGGAGAAGAGAAGGCTGCGGGGAGACCTTACAGTGTCCTTCCAGTACCTGAAGGGGCTCCAGGAAAGCTGGAGAGGGCTGTTTACAAGGTCACAGTGATAGGGTGAGGGGGAATGGCTTTAAAGTGGAAGGGGGAAGAAGTTGCCCAGAGCAGAGGTGGCTGCCCCATCCCTGGAGGGGTTCAAGGCCAGGTTGGATGGGGCTTGGAGCCCCTGGTCCAGTGGGAGGTGTCCCTGCCCATGGCAGGGGTGGAACTGGATGGGTTTTGAGGTCCCTTCCAACCCAAACCATTCTGTGATTCTGACTCCGTGCCCAGGGCAGCAATAACCCATGGCAGACCGTGCCCTACAGGTACTGTCCATGGAGGAGAGGAGCATTATGCTGCTTTTCCTACTGGCAGCAGTTCTAAAGAATGTAATACTTACTGGATGAAAAGACAACTAGAAGTCCTTACAATGTTAAAAATGTATGACATTAGCTTCCTTTAATCATGTTTTTGCTGGTAATTAACTACAAACAATATTAGTGTGGTGCCTTGAGTCCCTCCCTGCCGCTTCCGAGGGCCGAGGTGGCCTGTGCCATCTGTCAGTCCTACCTTCCTCTGCCCTGTGCCTTTTGCACGAGTGCCAAGCTCATTCTCCTTGCGCCGTCATGCAGGGTGAGAAGAGAGGGAGACTAAAAAAGCCCAGGCTGGTTCCCTTTTTGTCACGAAGCAGCCGTGGCCCCGAGTGTAACCGAACACGTAAGCAGTGACACGGCCTTAAGGAGAGCAATTCTGCAATAGCCTTGGCATATGGCTGCAAAGTCACCTCCTCCTTCATCTTTAGAGACGCCTGCCAGCATCCCTCCACAGTTTGGCTCTAAACCAGCTTTTCCTGCTTTATAAAAATACCCTGTGAATTAATGAGGCAGAGGCAAAAACACACACAAACACAACCAAATAGTTTTTAACCTGGCTTGATTAATGCTGTCGAGTTGTACATCTGAGTGTGAGCTCAGTGGGACTGTTGCTTTTGTTTAATACCACAAGACACCTCAGTCTGGATTGTTGCATTACAGTACAAATAAAAACAGAAACAAAACCACATCTGCATCATACAAGGTGAGAAGAAGATGAGAATTCTAAATATTTACAGAGGAGGGCAAGTGGGGAAACCACAAAAAATATTTACATAAAAATACATGAGCTTGTCGGCATATACATTTTACACCAGTTCACAAAAAAAGACACTATATAAATTAAAGTGAAGGGAACTCCAAAGGTAACCCAAGACTTTCTGGGGTGTTTCTCTCATGCGGCTCAGGGAAAGAAAAAATCAAGTCTTCTACAGCAGGAAAACGAACTGCAAAACAACCCTTTTCTCCCCCCTCCCTCCCTCCCTCCCTCTCCCTGACTGGATGAGGCAAGACTCCGCACACACAGGTTCGTTGTGGGTTCATTTAAACCAGACCATGCCTTTCACATTGGGTAGCTGTAGCACGAGGCTCTGGGAAAGGAGTTGCATGCCTTAAGCCGCCTTTAACTAAAGGAAGTAAAACCGTTTCTCATCCAGATTTCCTAACACATAAAATGCATCACGTCAGTCAATGCCCTGTCAACGTACTGAGGAATCGCAGAGTACACGTGAGGTTCTGTCCCGTTCTGGGGCTGAAGATGAACAGTTATGTTCTCAAGGTGGTTTTGTGTAGCAATTTACTACCACTGTGCATCCCTTACTGACCTCCCCTTCATGTGATGAGCCTAAACCAAGAATCTCTGGAAAGACGTAGGCACAAAGTTGTGGGTGTTTCATCATAGATGCATAAAGATTTCACCTGATAAGACTCTTAAAAATCAGAACTGAATGCTTTACCTAAGACTTCATGGGGGCTCAGTCCTCATTACTCGCCTGACATCCGCACTCCCCTTTTGCAAAGGGAAGTCTCCTATGGGTTGCACGTTCCACTCCAAAGCGGAGGTGGAAATCCAGAGTTGGAGAACACTTTTGGACCCTAACCCTTGCATACTTCAGGGAGAAATGCAGTAGAAAACTTAGGAAGAGGCAACTTAAGATGCAGACAGCTTGTGGGAAGCATGAGGGAATTACTTAAGGACATAGCTGCTTGTCATCTAGCTGGAGATAGGGTCAGGCAATAAAGTACTTACTCTGAGCAGAACTGGACTTGCAGTGGGGAGTATTTGCGTTGCCATCCCCTTGCTCTCTCCCATTTCTCTGCTAGGACACCAGGAACTCAACTACTGCCTTGTCTCCAGATCATCCACCACCCGGTGTGACCTCCCCTCCTTGCTCTGATGCGCAACATCCTTTTTAATCTCGCCATGACTTTTGGAAAGGTACAGCTGGGCATCTTGACTGTATTCATGAATTAATTAATGAGAATGTAAAACTCTTTTCCAAGGACCATTGGACTAACCACAGTACAGGAGCAGAACTGCATAGTTCACGATATGGCTTTGCGTGGGTGGATGTGGGGACGACTGTGGAATTTTGCTGGATGTTTGAGCTACAGGCAGTAGCAACACCAGAATAAAGGTGCTCGCCTGTGTTACTGTCTGGGAAAAGCTGGTGTCTGAACCTTGCTTTTCTTTTGTACTTGTGGCTCAGCACTTGTACATGGATGTTTGGGTTCTCCAAGAGCTTCCAGCCCTTGGAGTAGAGGGATGGGAGGACGCTGGGTACTCAGTTTGCTGCTCTGTGTGTCTTTTTAACAGAGACCCGCCTCGTTCTTTGTAGCAGCTATCTAGATGTAGAGGTCCGCACTTCCAGAAGCTCTTCTTGAAAGGTGCTGAAAGCTTTCGCTTCCCACGGGACGAGAGGATGCTTAGCGCCTGGCACTTCCCACAACGCAGCCAGCTGAAGAGCCCAGGCTCAGGCAGCAGCACCAGACATGAGGAACAGAAGGTACCCAGGGATGGCACTTGATCTCTAGAGGGAGACAGTGGCTCTGAGAGGAAAATCCAGAAGCGCTGACAATTGCTGGGAGCTGGGTTGAGCCCCCTCGTAGCAGGAGGATAGCCCTGGTTAAGGTAAGGCCAAAACGGAGGTTAGGAGAGTTGCTGTGGGGGCAGGAATGGGGAGTTAAGGCTTTCACAGAGAGCGAGGTTTCACCTACAGCTCTCGCTACCTGAATCCCAAATAGCCTGAACCAAACGCGTTGTCCCTGCTTCAGCTGGAGACCTCGGCAGGTAACTGGCAGCTGTGGGGAGGCTGCGCTGCAGCAGTGGGGGGCTGGTACTGGTTTTCACACAACACACGCCTCTGTTTAGAGAGCAGGGACTTCAACCAGACCCCCTTGGTGAGCCCACACCGAGGAATCCAGGCAGGTCAGCCTTTCCTCGGGAGTCAGCCAGCAATGGAGACAGAGTGGCCACAACACGGCTAACCTAATGGCCTCTTTCTGTGTATTCTTCTTATGCCTTCCTTAAAAGCAAACATCACCAACGCATTCCCTCGCAAAAAAACCCGACCCCTCTACCTGGCAATTGCTCACAAGGAGATTGTGGTAACCTGCATCACAGTGCTGCTTTTTTTTTCCTCCTGACTGCCAGATTTATTTCCATAACACGTAAGAACAATTCTTCTAAACAAAATGCTTAAAACAACAGCATTGCACAATAAACTAGAACCACAAGGTAGCATTACTGAAACAGCCCTGGATAAGGCTACAAAATTAAAAGAAGCAAACAACTACAGATCAGTCACCTACCAGAATTAGGATTTCCCTATGATTTAAAAGCTCCGAAACAGCCACAAAACTTTTGTTCAAAACCCCATCCAAGTTCCCTTTGACTTTCACAGCTGTGCGCTAACTGCAGGACCTCCAGGGTTTTAATTAATAAAACATTAGAAATTCAAAACAGGTAGAGAAGTTCTTCAACCACAGGGAAGTGTAATGGCCTTGGAATTCGTCAGCAAACATTTAAAAACTCCTAAATCTCAAGTATTGCTTGCAAGCCCTGACTAACGAAATGGATGTGCTTCATGAGGAGGGGGTTCTAGGGAGTCCTGGGCGGTCCGAGAGGCCGCATGAGAGCTGCTGCCTGGCTTTTTACAATACAGAAAGCTTTGAAACACCTAGGATGAGGTTACCGGTGTATTATAGAGTGCACTGGCCTTCTGTCCCTACTGCTGAGTACTGGAGAGCTACACTCGCGATGCGGGAGGCGATACTGTTTCACAGCGCACAGACAGCACCTAACTACGCCACGTGCCACGACTTCACAGGGGGTCCCCTCGCCAACACAGAACTTCAAGGGTACAGAAAGCCGTGTCCTGTAGACCCGCAGTTTGAGGCCAATAGGAGCATTCCCTGATCTAAGAGCTGCAGGAGCTGGCCCGGGGCAGGTAGCTGGTCATGCAGGTAACTTGGCACTTACACAGTCACTTCCAGCAGGTGAGCTGGGCTCCATTTACAAGCTGACATAATGCTACAGAGATTTTATTTTTATAGGGTTTTTTTTTTTTTGAGGAAGATGATACTGCCTGGCCAGCCACAACGTGGCATTAAATCATCTGGGCTGTAGCTTAGCAGTAAAGAGGAATGGGCATGAAAAGGCTGTGCTGTTCCCATCCGTGTATGGTTTGGTGTGTTTTTGTGTGGTGTTTATCTTTTGGTATGAGATATGCAAACCTGCCCTACAGCTGGCCTCTGCTTACAACAGAGAATTTTAAAGTTGATTTCTCATAGTCAGAAGCAGCCTGTTAAGCAAGCGATTGAAAAAGTGCCTTGTACATTGAACTTGCTTCAGAGCCCATTCTGCAGACCTGAAGTCAAAACAGGCTCCAACCCACTTAACAGCAACTGAAGTGGATCCACTACACCTAAGTATTATTTTTCAAGGGAAAGGCAGGACCTCAAGAAGAACACAGTTGGGAAGTCTTTGCCCCCAGCCCAGCTCCTGGCCCACTGCTGCTGCGCAGCCTCAGACGGGGCAGAGCAGTGGCTCTTCCAAGGCATCGCGGCACGGAGCCCCTTTCTTGGAAGCCAGCAGTGGGAAACAAGGTACGACACTCAGGGCTCACAGGGAGAACGGCTGCATGCACGGTCCCTCATGCACAGGACCATGGAGGCGTGGTGAGGAAGCGGTGGGAACTGCCAACATCAAATCTGGGGAAGGAAAAACCTCTTCTTCCTCCCTCCCCTGCCCCAGCAGCATCTCTTTCAGCTCTGCCCAGCCTCTCTGGCAACATCTGTGTGCCGACAGCCTGCCCATCGTTCCAGTTGTCTCAAAACTACATGAAAAAGCTCTATCTCTATACATAAAAACAGTGAGTGGTGGGCTGGTCGGGATGGGGCTGAAGGTGGGGTTGCTTTGCTCATCGGGGCAGGGTTGGGTTTGTTTTTTCTTTTTTTTCCATCACTGAAAAAATAAAACAGTCCACTGTCCAGCAGAGGCTGCTTAGACTCTATCCCTCCTTCCCCCGCACCAGCTCACTCCACGTGGACCTCTGTTTCGGGCCTCTGCAAACACAGCTCTGTCGGGAGGAAGGCTCCCTGGCCGAGCGCCGTGGCGTAAGTTCTACTGTGCACGTGGGTAAAATTGGGGGGCACAAACCCCCCGCCTCCAACGTAGCCCCCTCTTTGGTGCTGAGGCATGGTATGGTAATCCTCCAAATTATCGTACTGGGACACCACAGTCATAGTGCTTTGGCGTTTCCCAAGGGTTTGGTATGGGTAGAGGAGGGCCGAGTCCCTCTCCACGGTTTCGGGATGTTGCACTCTGAGGCTGTGGCTCCGTTCGGGCTTGGGCGGCGGCGCCATGGGAGAGGCGGCGTGCTCCTCCTCTTTATAGCAGTCTCTGGAGTGTTTCTCCATGGACGTGTTTGGCCTGGCTCGAGATCTCTCCAAATCCAGCCGGTCCTCCGCCAACCTCACCTCCTTGTGGTTCAGTCTCAGGGTCTCCTGGTTCACCGGGATGTTGTATTTCCCACCTGGGTGCTGGTAGCTGATGGGCTCGGAGGACTCCGGGCCCCCTTTGGGCCTGTAGTCGGGATAAGGGGGCCCGTTTTTGGATTCGGAAGGCTGCCTATGGCTTGCTTCTTGCTGCAAGTGCGTCCTGTGCTCGTTCGTGTTGCAGCCTGGCTCGTGAAGCTTCCTGTTGCGGATGCTGCTCTGCTTCTGGGGAAGGGACGGCTTCTCCGACTGCCCGTTCCCATAGGCGCCCTGGTAGTGGGCTCTCTCCAGCTCCGGCTCCGGGTGCTGCATGTAGTAACGCTCGTCCCCCTCGGGCGTAGCCGCTTTGCCTGGGTACCTCCCCTCCTTCCCTTCCGCTACCGTGAGGAGGCCAGTTTTCCCAGGATCCGATTTGCTGCGCAAGTGAATCGCATCCAGCCCTCCCAGTTCCTCTGGCAGCAGTGGGGCCACGTTATCATACTGGGACATCACCGGCCCTTTCACCTTCTGGCGCGTGCGGCTCTCGCGGCGGATGGACTGCATGCGGTACTTCTCCATGTCCTCCAGGTCCCAGGACATGTACATGTGCTTGATGTCCGGGGCGGGAGGCACGTCTCTGCTGATGAAGCTGTGCTCCTTGCCTGCCAGGTGGCTCATGAGGCCTCCTCGAGGGTAGGCGGCCAGGCTGGGGTAGCGGTACAGCCCCTTGCTTTGCAGCCGGGACGCGTACGACGCAAAGTCTCGGCTGGGCAGGGCGTGGAAAGGCCTGACCCGCACCGTGCTGTAGGGGTCCAGGTCGTAGAAGCTCCCATCGGTAGCGGTGTAATACGAGGATCCGGAAGAGCTGGAGTAAGGGCTGTAGCGGTAATGGACCCGCCCGTTCTCAAAGTAAGGCTGGAGCTGAGTTACGTGGTAGTCGGAGTGGGGCTGATATGGCTTGTACTGATAGAGGGGCCGCGGGCAGAACACTGGCTCGTCGTCTGGAGGCACCTCGGTCCGTGAAATGGGAACGGAGCGGATGGCAGAGGCGGCAGAGGTGGGGACGTGCAGCGATTGAACCCTTCGGATCGTGGGGTAGGGGGGAGCGTCCTCAGCATAGCTGGCGGCGCGCAGGCCCGTGGGGCTGACGGAGGACACGAACTCGGTGCGGCTGCGAGGCTTGGAGTGGAGAGCTGAGGTGCTCTTCCCTTGGTTTGTGTAGGTGTTGTAGCGAGTGCTGGCGGAATTGGGTGTCTCTGAGCGAGGGGGGTAGGCTTGGTGCTGGTCAGGCTTGCTGTGGTAGGGGACGTGAGGAGGAACGCTCTCCGGTCTGTACTGATGCATGGCAGCCGGCTTGTGGTGCAGGTAGCCGTCCGGCCCAGGGGCCTCAGGGATGCTCTCTGGCTTGGGATGCGGCACGTACACGGGCTGCAGGGAAGCGTGCTTGGGTGGAGGAGGCGGGGGCGGAGGCAGGAGGGCTTCCTCCACAGAGGAAGCCAGCATGGAGGAAGAGAGGAAGGTGTGATAATTGGAGTTGGTGATGGCGTCGGCGTTGTTCGAGTGCATGGCAGCAGCAATTTTGCTCTCCAGTGTTCTCACGGGTGGGACCGGGGGTGTAAAGCTGTAGGAGGAGTGAGTAGGGACGGACTCGGACCGCAGGTGCAGGGGGGGAGCCCTCATCGTCTCCCGAGGCTTTTCCAAATGGCTCTGGGGGCCCGCGGGCACAGAAGAGTTGCAGCGGGTGGCAGAGCTGCTCTCTGAGACAAAAACAGGCACAGGCTCTGGTGGCTTTTCAGGTGCGGTTGTGCCCCATACCTATAGGGAAGAAAGCAGTAGCTGTTAAGAGACAAGCATCTCTTCCCCCCTGCCTATTCCGTAGTTAAAATATCATAGAACCTTGGAATGATTTGGGTTGGAAGGGACCCCAAAGCCCCTTCAGTCCCACCCCGCTATGGGCATGGACGCCTCCCACTGGATCAGCGGCTCCAAGCCCCATCCAACCTGGCCTTGAACCCCTCCAGGGATGGGGCAGCCACCCCTGCTCTGGGCAACCTGGGCCAGGGCCTCTCCACCCTCACAGGAAAACATTTCTTCCCAAGATCTCATCTCAATCTCCCCTCTTGCAGCTAAAAAGTGCTTCCCCTCATCCTATCGCTGCACTCCCTGATCAAGAGCCCCTCCCCAGCTTTCCTGGAGCCCCTTTCAATACTGGAAGGCTGCTAGAAGGTCTCCTGAAAGATGTTATATCACTTGTATGGATTAGCTCAACTGGAAGTTTTTCTGCTCCCTGGTTTCTGTTTGCTGTGCAGAGCTAGTGCTGCTCGCTGCAGCAGCAGATGTGGATCCTCCCTTCCGCAGCTCCTGTGGTGCCTCTGGGAGACGTCAGGACCTGACACCAACGGCAATCCCTGCAGATGTCAAACTAGAGAAAGAGGAGGGGGTGGCTGTCTCTGTAGAGCAACAGGTTAAAGCTTTTACACAGTTGTCAGTGTTTTGGTAGGTGGTCTGCTTGTCTTAAAGAAAACGCACCTGGATTAGAACTTCTCAGGCCCTGGTGAGCAGATCAAGTGGTGTAATAGAGCAGAAACGCCTGCCTTAAACACGGCTACAGTGTTTAAGACAGGCTGCATGCGTGCCTGCCTCGCGGGCAGTGGGTAGTTTGGATTTCTGAGTGAACATTTCCATGTCTAACTTGCACACCAGGAATCTGACCTGCATTACTAAAGCCTGTTGGAAAAATATACTGCCAGCCTCACTGGAGAGAGGATGCCAAAATTCTTGTTTCTATGCACTTCTAAACTGTCATTCCCTGTATCAGCCACCCCACTGGATACTTTTTCCTGTAAAATCAATGAGAACAGGTCTATTGGGTGTTTGCTTAAGAAACTTTGTGCTGCTTTCCTGTAAAGCTGTGTGTGTCTTGTACACGTGCAACTTCCAGTAACCTGTGATTCCCCTGCCTCTTCCCATTTGGATTTGGATGGACTCTTCCAGAGCTCAACCTCCTGCAATTACAGCTTCACTGTGCACGGAGGTGGCACTTGGAATCACACGTGACGCTGGGAGCAGATCCACGTACCTGGCTGGAACCGCTCGATGCTTTCGCAGAGGCCGCTGGCACTTGTCCCGTCGCCGACTGGTGATCCTGTCTCTGTGCCGGGGCGGGCTGGCTGGTTGGGAGTGTGCGCTGTGCAGTGGTGACGGTGACGTCCGCCTGCGTCGTGACCGGACCTGCTGGCCCACGGTTAGGCTCCGTTGCTGCTGGGATGGTGGTTAAGTACGGCACGGGAGCCGGGGTGCTTTTCTCCCCAGCGGTTACGGCAGGAGGAGACTGGAGCTTGTCATCGGCTGTGCAGGCAGGAGGGTGGTGCTTGTCCCCAGACACGGACACGCACGGACGGAGAGTGGGCTTATCTACACACAAGTCTGTGCTGTGTGGTTCCCAGTCAGGCAGTGCACCTGGAGTGGGATGGGGCGGGTGCTCCCAGGCCCCGGCATGGGAAGGGAAGTGCTCTTTGTCCCCCGCTTTCCCAGGATGGAAGCTGGACTGCTCCTGCTCTGCATCTCTGCTACCAGGCATGTCCCCAGGCATGCCAGGCTGGAGAGCTGGGGGGTCCCGGTTTCCAGGTGCACCTGGCGGGTGGTTCTGCTCCCCAGGTGTGCTGCTACCTTGGAAATCCTGCTCTGCTGGTGCACCGGTCGGGAAGTGAAGGCGGTTCTCAGGCAGACCGGTATACAGGTGGAGCTTGTCTGGAGCACCAGCAGAGAGATGGAGCTTTTCTAGAGCTGTGCCAGCTTCAGCCTCTCCATAATTTGTGCTTTCAGAATGAGCATCTCCTGGCCTTTTCTGAGACTGAGCGGATGCTTGCTGTGCGGACTCGGCTAACGCTAGGGCTAGCATGCGCGCTGCATTTTTCGGAGGAGGAGGAGGGATAAGAGACACAGAACTGACGGGAACAGGATCCTGGGGGGAGTCGAGGGCAACTGCTCCTAATGGGGGGAAAATTGAGAGAGAGAGTGATTTTATGTTACCCAATAAGGAGTGACCTAACCTTAATGGCTATTATAAAAAAATAGATGCTTTCCACACTTTCACAGTGGCAATTCCTTCTGATGTGAAACACTCTTTGTCTCACATGCAACTGCTGCTCAACAGCACAGTGGCTCATCACAAAAAGGAAAAAAACACAAGAGACTGTCTAAAAGGCTCCTCTTGCATTTCTAGCGAGGTAGGAAGTAGGTAGCAGAGAATGAGATACCCTTACACAATTTTGATCATAAGGTTTTTAGGCAAAAAGGTCCCTTCTTCAAGTGTTGGCAGATTTTTAATTTTAAAAAGAAAAGTCTTAGATGTGTTGGCTGAAATGATTTAGAAGGACATGCTAGAGATTTTCACGCATGAAAGGATGGGGGAGAAAAAAAAGAGCGGTGTACTATGGAAAATTATCTGGGATCTGTGTGATGTAGGGAAAACGCAGAGGTTAAGACCTTACTGATCTGCACAGCCCTGCAAGACACTTGTGATCAGAACTGACGGGCATTTCCCTCTCCTAAAAGGCACGCAGAGGAGGACGGTTTTGAGAGCAGGTCCCCTTGGGAACTTAAAGAAAGAATGGAGGAAAATGCACTGTACCTGGCTGTGTGTGTCCAGTGGGTACAGTCTTATTCTGACTGCTTGACATTGGTCTCTCCCCTTCTTCTGGCAACTCTGGTTTGCCAGCAGCCACTAGCTGCTGCAGCTCTTGGTGGGTTCCTTCCCCTGCTCCTGTTTCACTGTTTTTCAGGGGCAAGGACATCTGGGTTGGGGACCTGTTTGTGATTTCAGTGACGCCAATCCCTTTGCTCCAGCTGGAAGCAGAGGAGTTTCTGGATATGCTGGGCACTCCTCCAATCGCTTCTGACATGCGGCCGGGCAGGGCAAAGGAGACAGGTTCTGATGTAGTCAGCGGTGGAGATTTGATGGGTTTTCGTCCCATCTTAGGTGAGAAGGCAATGGGCTTGCAGGCCTTCTCTTCAGTTGGGCTCAGGTCCAGAGTAAAGAAAGGACTCATCTTCTCTTGGAAAGGGGAGACCGGCTCAGAGCTCGTGGCACTGCCTGGTGTCTGGGACTGGCTGCCTGATTCTGCATCCTTCTTTAGCAGGCTTGGCTTCTCCTTATTTATGCCGACTGACTCCAGCAGGGATGTGCTGTCCAGGCACTCGGACTCTGCTTGGGGTGGGCTGCACTGAAAAGACATTGGGTCGAAATCCAGGCTAGCGACTCCGATATCTGGTGGGCTCAGGTCAACGTCTTCAGAAGATCGAGGAGAAATCAGGGCAGGAACGTGGATGAGCCCCTCGTCCCCATCACTGTCGTCGTGGGGAAGGTTGTCGTAGGAATTGCAGCGATTCATATTTCCTAAGAGCTCTCCATTGAATGAAGCAGACAAGGCATCACTGCTGGACCGAGGCCGTCTGGGTCGAAACAGTTTGGATTCACCTGGGAATGAGTAGATACATATGAGTTAGTGTCAATCTTACTGTCCAGGAGGTGATGGTTTGGTGCTGTTTATAAAGCACCTTTAAGGCAGCGTGTACGATGTTCACCTGGTGAACTCTAAACACAAAAGCAACATAGTTAGCACTAACTGTTAATTAAGTTTGCTCACACTCTTTTACAGCAGTTGCCAGGTCTGATTTAGTCTGATATGAAGCTGTTTGCAAAACCAAAACTAGTTTAAGTGTGCTGTAGACCTAAGGCTTTCCCAGAAAGCATTTTCCTTCCCGATGCTGTCTTTTCCGCCTTAGAAGAGAAAGAGGAGATGGCGAGGAATGAATGTAAGCAATGCTGGCTAAAACAGAGCAAGCAGCTTGCTTTTTTTTTACCTTAGAAAGAAAACAAAGACCTGAAGAGCCTTTCTCTGTGATACCCACCCGTGGTGGGCAGCACTAAGCTGCTTCCCTAATTAGCAAGTCCAGCTTTTACTGGAGGGATGGAAAATGCGCCGTCAGTAATGTCAAGCTGCCTCTCTTAATCCACACGCACTAGGAGCGCAGGGGCAATTTTGCCTTACCATCCACAGCGTGCAGAGAAGTAAGCGATTCTTCACTTTTAGCTGAGCGAAGAGTCCCGCTGTCTCCTCGTCCACCTAAGGAAACGTAACCGAGATGGTGAGAAGCTGAATTAGCAAACTGGTTTATATTTGGCTGTGCAATGGTGGCAGGAAGAAACAGATGGGTTTCTAGCAACACTACCACAGCCCTGGGAGCAAGAAGTGCTTTTTGTTTTGGGGTTGGGATTTTTTGGTTTTGTTTTTACTCCACAGCCCTTAAAGAAAACCTTTATCCTGTCCCACTGTTAATATGCTTTGCTGTCCAAGCATGATGCAGCCCTTGTCTTGCAGCTGAGACTGCCCTGCAGGGCTCCCTTCAACCCATGGTTCTACACTGCTGGGCAAGAGGCAATTACAAGAGTGCATCAATTTTTGATATTCATTTCACAGGTTCTGTCTGGGGGTACCCAGGATAACTGCTTGGTTTCTGCCAGCAAAAAAAAAACCTTATAAAGAAAGGAGAATGTAACATTTGCACAACTCACTTTATAAGCACTAAACAAGTGCTCTGAAGAGACAGGCTAAAGGGCATTCCTAGAATGTTCTTATTATACTGGAGACTAAGAGGGTTATAATTTGAAAGCTGCACCATGAAGAAGATGGGATAAAAGTCCTCACTGGGTAGCGTTTAGGGATTTGTGGTGTGTTTTACTGCAAAAAACATGTTGTTGTTATTTTTAACTGTGCAAAGAGACAGTACACTGTATATGGAAAGGGATGAGAATTCTGAATCTACGTCCATTGGATGCGGCTACAAAATGCTGTTGGATGCCTTCTCCAGTTACACCAGTACAGCTTTCAGGACAACAGTGTGTGTGGAAAAGTGCCTTTACCCAGTTTAATTGTGTGTCTTTTGAGAGCAGCAAAGGGAACTGTATTCTTATTTCATAATAACAGCAGCAGAAGGAATTACTTTGAGACTTATTGCAGCGGTGCCCACGTATTGTCTTTCAAAATTTATTTTGAGCAACATGCTAGAGGCATGGGCTCCAGCAGGTTCAGTTCCTGAGCTAAACTGAGAGCCATTTATGAAAGACAGTGGTTAACTGCAGGTGTTATGCACGGCTTGAACGCTAGAAGGAGATACAAGCATACTGTAAATGTCAATTCTGCGCGGCTGGAGCTGGATTTACACCCTTACCTGCCAGGGCTATGGCTTTCATTTCTGAGGGTTCGCTGGGATTGCGCTGTAGTTTGCGTTTGGACACGGATGATGATTTTCCCAGGTTGAAGAAGGAACGCCAACTGCCAACCGGCGATTTCTTCATCTTGCTGGGCGGTCTTTTTCTGGAGTGAGAAAACAGAGTACGTTATTGGAGGGGGAAACTGCATTTAGTTCGGGCTACTGGTTGGTTGTTATTAGAACTGTCTGGTTTTTGCTGCAAAAAAGCTTAGAAACTTGGTCTCTTTTAAATAGCTGAGGATTTTTTCATTCTTATAACTCAGCCCTTAGGTACAGGGTAAATTCATCTAAACTACGCAAAGCAGATGCAATGCAGGTGAGCAAAGGCTCCATACTGAGAATCACAGAATTGTTAAGGTTGGAAAAGATCTCTAGGATCATCTGGTCCAGCCGTCAGCCCAATCGTCACTGTCTAATAAACCATGTCCCAAAGTGCCATGGCTGAATTTTTTTTAACCCCTCCAGGGATGGTGACTCTGCCACTGCCCTGGGCAGCCACTCCCAGTGCTTCACCACTATTTCAGGGAAGAAATTTTTCCTAATATCTACTCTAAACCTCCCCTGGTGTAAGAGTCTATTTCCTCTTATCCTTTCGCTTGTTACTTGGGAGAAGAGACCAGCACCCGCCTCACCACAATGTCCTTTCCAGGAGCTGCAGAGAGCGATGAGGTCTCCCCTTAGCCTCTTCTTTTCTGGCTCAACAACCCCAGGTCCCTCAGCTGCTCCCAGAACCTCTGGGCTCCAGCCCCTTCTCCAGCAACGTTCCCCTTCTCTGGATGTGCTCCAAGGCCCTCAACTGTAACAAGTGAGGGGCCCAAAACTGAACCCTGGATTCAAGGTGTGGCCTCACCAGATCACAGGGAGGAGATCCCTTCCCTATTCCAGCTGAACACACCATGGCTGAGCCAAGCCAAGATGTTGTTGATCTTCTTGGCCACCTGGGCCACTGCTGGCTCATGTTCAGCCACTGCTGATCAGCATCCCCAGGTCCTTCTCCATCAGGCAGCTTCGCAGCTGCTCTTCCCCAAGCCTGGAGCATTGTGTGGGGTTGTTGTGACCCAATACTGAGCCTCGTTAACCCTCAGGCAATCGACCTCAGCCCATCAATCCAGCCTGCCCAGGTTCCTCTGGAGGCTTCCTACCCTCCAGCAGATCAATGCTCCCACCTGCTAAGGGATGGCTTTTATTGAGCTGGCAGATGCACCAGTTCTCTGACGAACTGTGCAGCCATAAAAGGTATCAAAAGCATCTCTCACTCATGCTGTAAAATCACATCCACCTCCTCCCACTGCCATATATAATTTCTAGTGTCATGTCTGTCCAACTGCTCCAGTTTGAGGGGAACCTGGATTTCTTATAGGCACTTAGTCCTGAAATCTGGAAAGCCCTAAGGTTTCCAGTGTTTGCCTTGTTTACACTTCTGTGCACATGATGAGTATGGGCGTACGTACGCGTCACATACAACAGGGCTTTAGACATTCAATAACCCTGCTAAAGGGGAGGGAGTGGTGCAGAGGTTTTACGGCTAAACTGAGTCCACCAGACACTTGAGGTAAGCTGAGTCCTCACGGCATCCAAACCAGCTGGAAAACAGGCTACAACACCTCATGTACAACTAGTTTTTGCTGTAATCAAAACTCCCAGTTATGACACATACTGGAAAGGAAACTTGTCTCTACCTTTCGGACGGGAAGTCTATGACTGTGTGGAATTTCCCTTGTAAAGCTGCAGGGCCTTCTCCTACTTCTATGTATTTGCTGTCTGCCACGATGGGAGAGTTGATCTGGGCTTGCGTCCGTGCCTGAGCCTCCTCCAGCGTGAGCAGCTTTGTGGAAGGGGAGGACACCAACAGCGACTTGGGCCGCGATAAAGAACTGTGCCCTGTAAAGCAAAACCACAAGCAACAGGGAGAATCAGAAACCAGCAGTACAGAGATCAAAGCTTCGGGTCTGTGTGTCCAGGGAGGTGCTGTGTTTTTCTAAAGCTTTGTTATCCCAGCCACTGAAAGATGTGGTCAAAACAGCCACTTTGGCAGAGGCGTGTTTATGCCAAAAAAACCCTCTCAAAATTAAAAGCGGATTAGTGTATTCGAGAAAAAAAGGCAGGCAGGTTGGAAACGTTCACTGACACACTTTAAGTTTCACTCTGCAAAACTCTGTAAAGACAGTGATGGTTTTTCTTCTTATAAAGCTTGCCTTCAGTCATTCCCAGGATCCACTTCTTAGTGCAACGGGAAAAGCCATCTGTGACTGAAGTTGCTACAAACCAACATGCAGGCAGACACAATAAACAGGATCAAACCATGGGTCTTACTCATGGCCTTTTTACACCTCGTGCTTGGTTTTGGAGATGAGATGAACATGCATATTTTTCTAAGAGTAGCTGATGGTGCCTCCTGCTGCTTGGATCTGTTAAGGGAGCTTGCAGTGCAGAGGAGAGCGCAGCAGAGGAGCACAAGAAGCCTCAAGGAAGAGCAGACAGCTTTTGTTTGCCGCTGCTTATGTGCAGGTGTTCATATGGTTCTTCTCACCTGAGTTAAGGGGTGGGAGGGAGTTTGTCCTCACAAGAAGCATCCTGGGTGGCTCCACTTCTGCTACTGTCCCTTCGGCATCACAGCTCTCGTGTCAACTGTCCCCAGCCTGGTGTTTGTTAGGTGTAAATGCTACCCTAGGAGAGGTTTGGGTTCTGGTCGTCTTTGCAACAGCCTTACCTGGAATGGCTTAACGCAGTTTTGGGGACCCCCTTCCCCCTTTTACCTCTACCTGCCTGTAAGAAGCCGTGCTCAAAACCAGAGGCTCCTGGAAGCACTGACGAGGATGCTGCCTCACTGCAGCGCAGTACTCCTGCCCTTGGCTGATACGCTGTGAAACAGCCTGACCCTTCTCCCTGCCAGTTGTGTCAGAGCCCGCTGAATGCGAATGACCAAGTCATTAAACAATTAGCCGAATTTACATGGTCCATTCTAAGCCTGGATAATCATTTGGCTGGGACTCTTAGCATACTTATCTTCCCCTGGCAGAGCTCAGCCTGCTGTGGGCTATTACTGTTCAGCCAAACTAACCCCTGCCTCCTGTTGACTTAAAATTGCCTTCCAGAGTTAAAAAAAGCTGGACTTGGAGCAACTCTGCAACCCTCAGATGAGGCAGGGCTTGTTTAAGAAGAAGGGAGTGGCAAATACACTGGAAAAACAGGTATTTGCACTCCACAGGTGGTGGTAACCTGTTCACTTTTCAGGTTATCAAAGCAGATGGTACAGGCTTAATGCTGCTTAGGAGTAATAATAGCTTGTGATATCCATGTTTGTTGATCTAAAAGACAGAGTAAACTTTCTTCCTGGTGCAGCTTTGCTCCTTTGCGATGGAACGGGTGCGCTTTTGGCCTTAGCAGTTGCTCGAGGGTATTTGTAGGTTCCAAGGCTGAATGATGTTTCCAGCACTCCAGGGTTGGGCACAAATGGGTTGCACTTTGCTCCTCATCCTAAAGCCACAAATCAGCTACACGAGCAGAGAACCCAGTGAGAGCCGCAGGGCAGCGCAGACTGAGCCATGCGGCTGCGAGCTCCGCTAATGAACCCAGGAGGACTGTGCAGAGGAAATAACCAGGGCACCAGATGTCAAACTATTCCCTTTAAGAGCAAGACTAAATTTCTTAGTGCCAACGTTACTGAATACAGAGAGCTTTCTTTAAATCAGTTCACTTCTGTTTATGTTCTAAGGTGCTGATCGGGACAGACAGATCACGTGTTACACTGCAAGACAGCTCACATGGATAAGCATGCAGGGCACTGACAGCGCTGGTTGTAAAAAGAAGGGGAGGGAGCAGGAGGGACAAAGACTTAAGAAATTACTTATGATTCATCAGTTCCAGGACATAAAAGTAGCAGCCAAACACTAAGATGTGCACTTCTGTAAAGCATCCTTGGCTTCTAAAAAAGGTACACAGCCATTTCTAAAATCAGGCCGTACTTACCTGGTTCTAACATCATCAACTTGGAATTCTGTCCTCTGGGTTACAGGAAAAAGCTATTTCAAACGTCCCTGAGGAGGTTCAGAGCCCCATTGAGTGTCTGCTACCTTTTTTCAATCAAGGTAAACCTAGTGGAGGAAGATGCTCACCTGCTCCATCCCGTATGACTGAGCTGAGCTTGGAACTGAAGAGGACGTCCACGTGGTTCAAGATGAATTCCACAACTACAGACTGGATTCGCACCTCCATGAAGGCAGCTGTTCCACTGAAGCAGGCAGACTCTATCTGCTTCGATCTGAAGAAAAGTCAGATTAAATGAAATGCAGACAGGGAAGAACATGGGAAAACGTGCTCCTTTCAGGAAAGGCTTTGGCACGTGTCAAGCTATTGGGCCTGGCTGCTCCTGCAGCCAAGACTTTCAAGGCAGTTAAGAGATCAAATCTCATTGCAGCGCTACACAAATGATCACACTGACTGTAGCGACTGATAACCACATTTGGGGTTCAGGTTCGAGTCTTAATGAAACAGAGGATTGGAGCCTACAGAAAAGCTGGGGAGGGGCTCTTGATCAAGGAGGGCAGGGATAGCATGAGGGGGAATGGTTTGAAGCTGAAAGAGGGGAGACTCAGGTGAGATCTTAGGAAGAAATGTTTTGCTCTGAGGGTGGGGAGGCCCTGGAACAGGTTGCGCAGAGCAGTGGTGGCTGCCCCATCCCTGGAGGGTTTCAAGGCCAGGTTGCATGGGGCTTGGAGCCCCTGATCCAGTGGGAGGTGTCCCTGCCCATGGTGGGGTGGGACTGGATGGACTTTGAGGTCCCTTCCAAGTCAAACCATTCCACGACTCTATGAACACCAGGGCTAGAAGGACAAGGAGCATGTGGCAGGTCAGGATCGAGGTCAATGTGCTCATGCACAAAGTGGGGAGCTTTTTGCTGGCTTTTTCCCTGAATCTGTGGACTGCAGCAGTTAAAACACTGGCTCTGTAAAAAACTAACCGTGGCCTCCTAATGTGATTTTTCCCCTAGCAGGGAATGCCTCCAACTGATCCTGCTCAGCAAGTAGCCTGACATTCACAAAAACAAACTCAAATGAGATCATTTGACTGCTTGTGGGTGAATTGCCAGCAAGAAGGAAAGAGCTTACCCTCATTAACTGCACACTGGGGAATCTATGACTCAGATTTCTCAGGTTGGGAACAAAAGCAGTCTAGAGATCAATACAATAGAGGGCAGGGTGATTTTCTTTTTTTTTTTCTTTTAAAGCAAAATTTTAAAATTACATCATTAATTTTAAGCTGTCCTGTTATGCACATTCAAAACAAATTCTAGGGGACAGATTTATCCCAGATCATTTCCATAAGTCTGAATTCTTGCAGCCAAAAGCTGTCAAATTAGGCTCTAGAGACTGATGCACTGGGAAATCAGTGATGCCACTGAACAACTTTTCCTTGGATGATCAAGGGCACACTAGGCTCAGGGAAGCAGGAGAGGGGAAATGATCATCAGACAAGAAGGCTGGAGGGAATCGTTCCTTTAACTGCAGTCAGTGGAAGGGCACTGTGGTGGGAGTGAATAACACCAGGGTATTCTCTCCATGTGGTTCCCCTGATAACAGCGGGGGCGAGTTCACATCACTAGTTCAGGAGCTGGTCTCAGTCAAATAACTTCCCATTGGAAACTCTGCTGGAGGAGAAAAGTACGTTGGGTGGAAGAAAGGAAGAGTTCTTTCTCAGCTGCTGAAAGCTGTGACTTTGTGGAGAACAGGTTATCTGTCTGTTTTATAAATATAAAAAATGTATTTTGTATAAAAATAGGAAAGAAAACAGTGTATACCTGAGGAGGTTTGGAGCCCAGACGATTGCTAAGTTCTTGGTGTGCATGTTTGTGATGGAGCAGTAATCAGCTAGACGGGCTAAGTGTCTCATTAGGAACTCCAGTGTCCTGGAAAACAGGAGACAGGCAAACGTTCAGCACCGATGAGCAAAGCCACGCTGCAATTCACAAAACAAACCCCAGGTCATCATTGTCTCTTGGTTTGACAGCTCACGGCAAAAAGTGTTGAACTGTACCCTGAGACTGACAGTAAAGTGAGGGGAGCCTCGCCTGGTCTGCTCAGGCTCAGTGAAGAGACAAAGCATCTGAGATCAGTCCAAGGGCCGGATCAGAGAACACGGAGGAGGATGGCAATAATCGATATGCCCCCAGCATGGCAGGATCTAGAAGTGGAGCGCCTGGAAACCCATCACTTGGCTGCTTCACCGCCACAGCAATCCCCGAGGTGGGAAAGGAGGGAGAAGGGAGAGCTCGGAAGGGGCAGGAACACTTCTTTAGACACCCCAGGATACTGAGAACCAGCACGTTGTATCTGAATTCTGCTTATGAAATTACCCGCTACAGGTTTCGTACAGGTTAAACTTCAGAGGCTTCTGTTCACATTGAAAAAAAGGAAGAGGGAGCGCACGGTGGTAATGAAAATGCTGATGTACCCTCCTCCGTGCTGTTGCCTGGCAGCATCCCTGGCTTGTGTCTGTATGAACCCTTTTTTGGGAGGGTTGGGGAATGGAGAAGAGCTGATTGTGGGACCTATCATTCCCAAATAGACAAGGCCTGAAGAGAAGATTCATGTTCCTAGCTGGAAATAAAACAAGACATCTCCAGCATCCGTATGACTTGGGACCTGCATCACCACAGAGTTGCAGAAAGTGGTTTTTTTTTTTCCTTTTCCAAGCAGACCTCAGGAAAGGAAGGGAGCAGCAGCCCTGTCCGCCCACAGCGCTTTGCATCCTGTGCCGCCCACGCCCCGGGCACACACAGCACCGTCTCCAAGTTCAACAAGTCTGTCCGCCCCATAAAGTAGGAGTCATTTTAGGGAAAAGACAGAATGCAGGCGAGAAAATGAGATGAAAGGGATGAGATCACTTTTGAAAAGATCCTCTTGAAGGCCCTGTTCCCTTAATCAACATTAAATATTACAATTAGTGAATACAAACTACCAGCTATTATGCTAATTAATGTTATTCAAATAGCAAGTATTACACAGTTACAGCTTATAAGACATTACAATTGTTAACTAATTAGTTAAGACTAATGACTATGTAATAAGATGCTGATATTCATATATGGTATTACAAAGTTATTTATATCACGCAGGTACAGCATTGCAATTGCTCAGATAATCACCATACATTAAAATAAATAAATTTAAATATTTATTAGCACAAATCATCCTAATTGTCATCAATATCCAAATAAATATCTCTATGCATTACAGATGGCCTCTATGCCAGGACACCTATTTGTAACTGGTTCTGCAAATTAACATACACTAGAAATAGAAATTAATATGCTCACTGATGATTATCAAAGATTACAATTGAACATCCCCAACCAAACATCATCTCCAGGCACCACAACTGGTGAGCAAACGACCATAAACTGATAAGCCAGTTGATTATCATCAAGTATTACAATTAGACATCCACAGCCATTAGATATCCACCTGCAGACACCAGGCATGGTCAGCAGGATCACTCAGGATACAGCACCACAACTGGTCCAGCTAATTACAACAGCTACTGATAGTTAAATAACTGTCAACATACATTGCAATTAGCTATTTATACCAATTACAAGCCATAATTGATGAAGACTATTTAACATACTACTTACCATCATCACAATAATTCGTTATTAATGCTATTTATAGACACATTAACATACAGTATTAGTTATTAATACCAGTCACCATACTTTTTTGTCTGATTCTTTTTAGTTAGTATTATTGCTGGGGGGGGTAAGGTGGAGGTGTGGAAATTGGAGACAAGATAGACATTACCAAATCGAACTGAAGGCCTGAACCAATTTTTTGGCCACATTTCACTTTTTTCAGTTGTGATTCCTAGAACTGGTGTTGATCCCCTCCCACTAAAACAATTTCCTTAGTGATATTAGTCCCTTCTGACAGAACCTGCTTGCGTTCGACCCTTCACGGCATTAGGAAGTCAAATAAAACTGTGCCAAGTACGTAGTGTTTGTCTGGTAATGAGGTAATTAAAGTATAAATCCACTTTATACAGCAATAAACCTTTTTAACAGACACAGGGCAGCTGTCTTGAGAGGGAACGCTGCACTCGCATCCTTTCTCATAAACCCCGAGCTGTAAGCAGAGGGGAGCACTGACCTGTAGTGAGGAGGGGGCAGCTGCTGGATGACATCGTGGATTTTAACCAACCGCTCCTCATCTGTAGCAGCAGAAACGGCATCCTGGAACAAGGCAGGAAGGGATTTTAGCTGCAAACAAGACTAGACACCTGCCACAGCATCTTGTACCATGGCCAGTGTAGTGTCCTTCAGCAGTGAGGTGGATTCTGCTGCTCTGCTCCACCTTCTGAGAGGCTTCTGTCCCCTGGGGACAGAGCAGCACGCAGGTAAGGTGAGAAAGACCAAATAAATCAAGATCTGGGTCACTTTACAGCTTAATTGTACAGCACAATTCCTTGCAGAGGGCATTAGCTCCAAGTAGTATTTATTGCTAATCCCACTCCTGTCTGAGAAATCCCTGGGGAACAGCAAACGATAGGGGAATTCCTTTGAAGAGCTGTTAAGTGTCCCCAGCCTTCTAGTGGTGCTCCAAATGTGGAATGGACATGGAATCATAGAATCACTAGGTTGGAAAGGACCCACTGGATCATCGAGTCCAACCATTCCCATCAATCACTAAACCATGTCCCTCAGCACCTCATCCACCCATCCCTAAACACCTCCAGGGAAGGGGACTCAACCCCCTCCCTGGGCAGCCTCTGCCAGTGCCCAAACACCCTTTGCATGAAAAAAATTTTCCAGCCTATAATGTCCAGCCTAAAACTCCCCTGGGGGAGCTTGAGGCCATTGCCCCTTGTACTGTCCCCTGTCACTAGGAAGAAGAGCCCAGCTCCCTCCTCTCCACAACCTCCTCTCAGGGAGTTGTAGAGAGCAATGAGGTCTCCCCTCAGCCTCCTCTTCTCCAGGATAAACACCCCCAGCTCTCTCAGCCGTTCCTCAGAAGGCCTGTTCTCCAGCCCCCTCACCAGCTTTGTTGCTCTTCTCTGGACTCGCTCCAGAGCCTCAACATCCTTCTTGTGGTGAGGGGCCCAGAACTGAACGCAGGATTCGAGGAGCGGTCTCACCAGTGCCGAGTCCAGAGGGAGAAGAACCTCCCTGGACCTGCTGGTCACGCCGTGTCTGATCCAAGCCAAGATGCCATTGGCCTTCTTGGCCACCTGGGCCACTGCTGGCTCGTGTTCAGTCGCTGTCAACCAACACCCCCAGGTCCCTCTCCTCCAGGCAGTTTCCAGCCAGACTTCTCCTAGCCTGTAGCTGCCCAGGGTTGTTGTGCCCCAAGTGCAGGACCTGGCATTTGGCCTCGTTAAACTTCATCCCATTGGTCTCAGCCCATGGATCCAGCCTGTTCAGATCCCTTTGGAGCCTCCCGACCCTCCAGCAGATCCCGCTTCCACTCAGCTTAGTGTCACCCGCAAACTTGCTAAGGGTGCACTTGATGCCTTCATCCAGGTCATTGATAAAGACATTGAACAGGGCTGGACCCTGTTCAGCCTGTGCAGATGAAGCCAAGCTGAAGCAGAAAGGGAAAGGCATTGCCTTGTACTCACTGAGAACTTCTCGTAGAGTTGATAGGTCAGCAGCGGATTTGGGAGCTCGCGGAAGTACAGTTTGCAGAGGGAGCCCACGCAGTGGATGTCTTGGATGTAAATATCCTTTGTCAAGTCAGGAATCTGCTCGGAGTCAAACTCATGGCTGGGAATAAGAATAGAAAAAATGGGCAAAGGGGTTTGGAAAGGAGCAATGAAAATAAAACCCAGTGAAAATTACAGTCTAAAGAAGAAAGGCGTTTGTGATTTACAGGAAAAAAAATAAATACTCAGTCACCAAAGCCACACGATCAGTGGTTGTGGTGCTGCTAGACTGGATTTTTCCAGAATTAGGCTTTATCTTTTCTAATATGGTATTTTCAGTGAGTTTTCCAACGGATTGGCTAGTCTGCAATCCCAGGGCCTTTCACAAAGCCTCCAGAGAGCATCTTTAGACCGCAGAGACAATCCAAGTATCCAGCTCGCAAGGGCTGGGACTGGGAGCTGCCCCGAGAAGCAGCGTGCACAGGCCTGAAGGAAAGCCACTGTCCCTTTGCATTTCAAAGGCCTGGAAACTGAAGTGATAAAGCGATGTGGAACAGCAGTGCCTGGACAGCAGTGCCATCGTCAGCTGCTGCACATGGAGAGGAGTGTGTGCAGAAACCCCCTGGGGACGAGCTGGGGAGCTGAGCAGCCTCTGCTGCAGGGGGAAGAGAGCCAGCAACCACAAGAAGATCATCCCCGAGCAGTCCCTTGGTTTTCAGAGAGAGAGAAATCAAAATCACAAACATTCATGAAATAAAAGCTGAGCTTAGAAGGCCAAGGGCTGGCTCGCTGCTACGATCTGTGCATGGGAGTGCTGTTTCAGCTTAGCAGGAGGGATTTGCAGGGGCTAGCACGGTGAATTGGGGCACAGGGTGCTGCCAGAGCATGGCTGCAACAGCTGAAGCTTGTTTTCCCTGCAACGACTTGAAGCCCTAAACCAAAACCACGTATCGTTGATCCAGAGAATCATCCTGTTGACAACACAGCCTCAGCAGTGTCAGGGGCTGGGTGGCAGCACCCCTGGCTTCTCCCCTCTCCAAGCCAGGCAGTTTCTAACACAAGGTAAAACAAACCTTCAGCACAGCTCGGATGCAGAGCTTATCTCTCTGTGCCTACAGGACAGAACCAGTTTGTGCCCACGTCCAGGGCAGGCGTCTTTATAACCGCAGCGGTCAAACATACAGCCCCGAGCAGAGCAGAAGGTGCTCCTGCCTTCCCCTGGGCACAAAGCCCACGCCAGGGAAGCCGCTTGTACCGTGCCAGGCTGTGAGCAGGAGGGGTGAACAGTCCATCCCAGCTCTGCACCCCAAAGACAGGGAGGAGGAGGTAATAAAGCCCTCTGCTCTCCCCAGCGGATGGACTGCTGGTAGCCACAGCCCTTGGTGCTGAGTGCAGCTCCCACAGCACGGTCGGACTCATCACCTGCTCATAACCAGGAAAGAAACTGAATTCCTGCCCTTGGATCCACAGATGGGAGATCAGGGAAAGACACCAGCCCTTTCCTTATAAACACACTTGGCCTGGGCTGGAATTCTCCGGCCAGATCCTGCCCTGCTCCAGGACTCCTGGTACTCCAGTGTATTTTCCCCAAGAATAAACCTCACACCCCTGCAGAAACTGAATATGGAGGGAAGGAAGAGAAGCCCAGCTTCACCCAGCCTTTCTTTTCTCTGTACTGGCTGTTTCGAGAAGTACCTGTTTCAAGAAGTACCTGCTGTTTCTTTGGACCCCAAAAGAAGACTTTGTTAGTCAAATACAACTTCACAGCCTGCCAAAAGAAGCCAGATCACAGGGATACACCCAACAGCTCAACACTCGCTCTGGTTTGCCTGCCAGCCAAACCAAGGCGGCTACCGCACTGCTGAAGAGCCAACCTCTGTCCTGGAGTCCATCTCCCATGTGGAATAAATTCTCTAACTTTCTTTCCAACCAAAAAGCCCTTTAAAACCCAGAGATCCAATCCTTCTGTGTGAAACTTAAGAAGAGTGACTCATTTATAAGGATACTGCAGATCTAGCTTTGAAATAAGCCTAATGATCTGTTTATATAGCTGGAAACTACAGCTGTGAAACATCTCCTACATTAACCAAACACTCATGGAAATCTGTAGTGATTTAGACGAACAGTGGGGAGAGAGTCTGCAAGTTATGCCAGGTACTCCCCTCCTTTTGTCTTTGGAACATCTCAGAAAACTGAAAATGGGCTGTCAGTTCATTCTCTGTCCTGTACGAGGGAATTATGTCATTAAAGTTTTAGAAAATCGTTTTTAAAGGACCTTTGGAAAACACTGAAGGAGAAAACGATCTTGGCAACACAAAGGGAAAAAAATGCACTGGGGCAGCGATTAGAAAGACGATCCAGCACAAGTCAAAATGGGGAATTAAAGGGATGCTACAGAAGCAAGGGCAAACATTTTATTCAGCCAAGATTGCTGTGGGCAACAGCTACAATCAGAGGCTTTGGAGCCTGCATATCAAAGCCTCAGGAGCAGAACGCTAAAATGGAATTGCTGTGATGAGAAACAGGATTAAGCTGAACCAGAATAAGCCCATCCAGACAAGGGTTTGTACTGTAACTGTACTGGCTCAAACCTGTCCACTGAACTTGGGAATAGCTGGTACAGAAAGGATTTCCTTCTTATGAAAAATATGCCTTTGCTGCCTCTGGGAGGCCGTGGGCCTAGGATCAACATCGGAATTAGTCACATCCCACTAGGTTCTCTCAGTCCTCTCACAACAGAAAAATGCACATCAAACGACGGGAGGAAAAACAGCCTCACAAAAGGATAAAGCGCATTTGCTGTGATGAGAGCAGCTCCTCACTGGGGAGGACGCACACCTAGCCTCTCCCCAGCACAGCGTGCCAATGCCCCCCACCAGGAATTATGTAACTATTCCTTGCATGCTACCAATTAATTGCTAATATGCCAGGAGTCCAAAGTACGAGGAAAAACATCAGCTGCTCAAAAGGGCTCCGGGAGCAAGAGGAAACAAGAATGAAATGTGACAGCCCAGTGACACCATGATCCCAGAGCCTTCTGATACTCTACCCTGAAGGAAATCATCCTGCAAAATGCCTACTGAACGACCCTGCAGTGCTCTGAGAGAGTGGAAAACCTGTCGTGCCAGCCCTCGCTCACAGCCTGCACACACACATCGGAGCTGCTGGAAGGGCCTGTCCCACTGTCGCTGATGCAAGCAGAGCCTTTGGCCCCAGCGCGTGCCTCAAAGAGCGTCCTTACCGTAGCTTCTGGATATTGGATGCAATCCCAGACAGGCGATATATCCCATCCACAATGCCATGCTTCTCGATGAACTCAGTGCAGCTCTTGAGGACCTGGGGGACTGAAGAACAAGTGTCGTCGTTAGCTGAGTTATTAGAGTCCTAGTTCGGGTTGTGGTCTCATCAGAAGCCATAAACTAAGCCCAGCTGGGCCACTGCTTCTGTTCTTCTGTAAAGGAGAAAGCCTGTAAGAGATATAACTTCAGGAGTTGGGGTGGAAACTGGTCAGAAGTGTTCTTTGCTTTAAAAAAATGCCAGGATATGAACTGGGCTGAAAGAAGTTCAATTCTGGACAAATAGAGACAGCACAGGCTCCACCACAACTTCCACAAGAAGTGCGGTGTTAAATTCCATTCCAGAAGAGCTATAAAATTGAGGAAATACTCTCTTGTTTTCAAATTTATACGGGATTAACCTATACGGCTTGGCTCCAGCTAATACAGACATGAAGGAGATGCTACTTTCTGCACAGGGGCCAGGAGAGTTTTTACAACTGATAATTCCATCCCCAGTGCCTACTGGAGCATGACTACGTTTAAATAGCTACACAACGTACCACGCTCACAGAAAGTGCAGACAGACCAGGGTATGACAGAATGGAAAAAAAATAAGCCCAAAGGATATAATTAGGTGTCAAGTTAATATTCAAGCCGCTTCACCAACCAATTCCTTCCAGTTGACTTCTCAGCTGCATGCAGCATCCACTGCCAGAGCTATCTGTCCATCCTCGTCAGCTTAAGGAGGAGCAAATTGCTTTATTTATAAAAGGGAGATACAACTGCCCTGAACATAGACAGAAAATTAGGCTTGAGCTCTTGTGAGCAAATCTTCCTGGAAGAAGCTCAGATCCTTGTGGAATCTTCCACAAATCTCTTTTTTGCTGCACCTCCTGTGATGATCTAGATTTAATCTTACGTTAGATGCCACGTCTGATCAATTTGCCATGTGACACAGATTCTGAATAGGTCATGTGGCAAATCCCCTTATACCAAGCGGCAAATGCCATCTGCCAGTCCCTCCTCCGAAGTGCGACTGAACTTAGATGCTCCGGGCTTTCCCCTCCCCAGCCCCTGCACTGCTTTTTTTTTTTCCCAGCTTGCAGCACTCTCACAGCCAGAGAGAAGACTCATTTTTGATGGTTCCCTGGAAATCAGCAGGAGCATCGTGGGCTAACGGCAGATCCGCTCCACACTTGAGCGCAGGATAGAAGGAAACTCAGTCTGTGTGGCACGTCAGTCATGCAGGCTCAGGGCCTAAAGACACCAAGAGACAATCAGAACTAAGCCAGTCAGACCCTGGTATTATGCTGCCAGGCATTTATAGCATCTCACACTGTTTTCCAACACAAGGTACAGACTCTGGGGGAAGCAGAGCCCTTGCACATTAAGCAATGGCATGGAAAGAGCCTTGGAAACCAAATGCTGATTTTTGGGGCAGAGAAACAGAAAAGATCACCTTCTGCTCTGCCCTGTAGGTGCAACAGGAATTCCACTCCTGCAGCCAGAGAGGATTTGCAGAAGGAAACCTCAGCATCTGCTCTGAAGAACAGTACCTCTGGCAGCCTTGTGAGCTCCGAGCGGCACCACAGCTGCTGGCGTGAGGAACCAACCAGACACATGTTCAGGCATCTGAGCCACGATAAGCAACAGTTCCTCACTGCTGAGCAAATGCCCACTTGGAGATCACGCTGGTAAAAGTTGCATCAGTCACTGCAGCACCGCGAGCTAAAGGTCCGAGAGCAGGGCAGGCGGAACAGACGGGCCCACGTTCTAATGCTGCTTCAAGTCTTGGAGAAGAAAGTTTCTAAGCAGACAGTGAAGGAGTTGTATCACACTCCAGCAGCTGCCAAAAAGGGCTGAAATACATTCTGCATTGCACTACAGCATCAGGAGACAAGTGGAACTCGGGTATAAAAGGGTGCAGAAAAGCAGGGAGATGAGAAGAGCACCATCCACTGCAGAAAAGGCCAAGGACAAGGCTTTAGATACTGATGCAGTCAGTGGTTTCTTACTTCCACAGCACCCTAGATGGCCAGACACACAGGATCCATGCTCATCCTGGTTGCCCTAAGAACCAAGCGAGGCTATGTGAGGCGTCCCTGTGTTTCTTGCCCCATCACCACCCATTACAAAAGCTGAGAGGTCACAAATCTCACCAGTGAACGGAGCAAGGATGCTGGGCTCGGCACCGCATCAGCAGCATTTCCCTCGCCCAGCTATGAGAACTGCAAAGGACTGGGTAAAGGTGTTGACCCAAGTTTTAAAGGGTTGTGGCAAGATTTGCTGGTGCTTAGCTGCAACTCCCCCAAGACTACAATGGTCCACACTGGAATCTGAATAGGGGCCCCTTGGTACTAGTGTTATAGCACCTGTTGAAATAAATGAAGCCATTAAAGGCTTTAAATTGGAGGGGGGAAGACTTAGATTAGACATCAGGAAGAAATTCTTCATTATGAGGGTGAGGAGGCCTTGGCAAAGGCTGACCAGATAAGTGGTAGCTGCCCCATCCCTGGAGGTGTTCAAGGCCAGGCTGGATGGGGCTTGGAGCCCCTGATCCCGTGGGAGGTGTCCCTGCCCATGGCAGGGCGGCTGGAATCAGATTATCTTTAATATTCCTTCCAACCTAAACCATTCTATCATTCTATGATAAATAAGTAAGCAAACAAGCAGCATATTCATTCCCTGCCTGCTTCATTCCTAGCAGGGATGCAGTGATACACACAGCAGGTGGGAGAACTCTCTCCTGTTTACCTGCACAGCCCGATCACTGCTGGGACACCGCCTGCACTTCACAACCGATGGTTTGTGCCACCAGGAGCAAGCTCTGCAGGTTTCCAAGGCCTCGTCCTGCCAGGGTTTATCTAGCTGCGTCAACAAACAGCATGATAGGCACAGTATTTATGTACCAGCTCAGCTGCACAACGACCTGCTGTGACAGTGGGAACCAGGGCAGGGGGGAGCAGGAGGACAGAGAGGGACATAGCACCAGCACCACCTCCTGAGGTCCTTACTGGTGCTTAGAAGAGTGAATGGACACTGAAGAAAAAAAAAAATCTATCAATCAGGTTCGTTCTACATATTTCCTAATCTGGTTACCAGGACAGACTGTTCTTTAAGCTAAATATATCATGACAGCAGCACAGATATTTTGGGGGAATTCTGCATGGTTGGAGAAGTGACTGCAATTCAAGCAGGGCTATAATTATACTTGCAGGCCCTGTGCTGGAATGGTGATTTGATTTTTCTGATTTTCGAACAGCGATGACACCTGACAGTTCCATGTGTGTGTAACCTCCCCTCCCCTTTGAATCCCAAGCCCTTTAGTCAACATAAATTTCCATGCTTACACACCTGCACATACAGTGTCTGTTGCTACTGGAATGAAACAGGATGAAACTCCTGACATCACTTTTTCTGGTAGCTCTCTCTGTCTATGGCACAAATCCCTCCCCTGCTGCAGAGGTGAACTTCACAGCGTTCAGGTCCTCATCTTGGCTTCTAGATCCCAAATCGGCCACCAGATTTGGATGGGAAAGGAGTCTCAGATGCATCACAGTGGGAAACTGCTAGGGATTTCTTCTCACAGGATGTTAGCAGTGTCTACACTAAAACTCTATTAATGCTCGTTAATTACTGTGGATTCCTGCAGTTATAACAACCAGTCTTGATGACACACGTGGTTTGTGTTAACAGCCACAGAGGTCCACTGAGCTCAGCACTTGGTTTCCAACAGCTGCCACGAGCAGCCGCTTCAGGAGAGACGCAGAGGGAGCATGCGCAGGGTGCACAGTACACGCAGGATATTCCTCCAGCCCCAGCAATCTCTGTTCAGGAAACCTCTGTGCCCAGAATTAGTGCCCATGTTTATTATACAATTATAGAACCACAGAATGTCCTGAGTTGGAAGGGACTCACAAGGACCATCGAGTCCAGCTCCTGGCCCTGTACAGGACAACCCCACAATTCACACCGTGGGGCTGAGGGTGTTAGCCAAAGGCTGCTGGAATCTTGCCAGGCTTGGTGCCGTGACTGCTTCCTTGGGAGCTGTTCCCGTGGTCCATCACCCTCTGGGGGAAGAATCTTTTCCTAATGTCCAACCTAACCCTCCCCTGGCATGTTCCTGCTACTCCCTCAGGTCCAGAGAGAAGAGCTCAGCGCCTGCTCCTCCTCCTTCCCATGTGAGGAAGCTGCAGAGTATAGAATCATAGAACAACCAGGTTGGAAGAGACCCATGATGAGGTCTCCCCTCAGTCTCCTCTTCTCCAGGCTGAACAGACTAAGGGACTTCAGCCGCTCCTCCTATGGCTTCCCCTCCGAACCCTCCTCCAGCTCCATGCCCTCCTCTGGATGCTCTCCAGTAGCTTTAGGTCCTTTTTATACTGCAGTACCCAAAGCCATTAAACGCAGCCCTTTCCAGTTCCGCGTTCCCAGGCAGGTATCAGACATGCACTAACGCTCACAGCTGGCTTTATTCCTTGCTTGAGCTGCATCACCTCCAGCTGCTGACCCCAGATAATCTCTCTGCAACACGGTCACCACCTCAGCCTGTGAGAACCCACCAGCAAGTGCTCCATTTGAACACCGACCTCTTCGTGAGAACTTCAGCACCGTACACATCTCCTGTTCCAAAATCCATCATCTTCTCCCCTTCCTTCCCTCCCTCGGTGTCTCAAATAACAGGTATTTCCAGGCAGTGATGCGCAAAGGGCTGGGAATGCAGATGTTTCAGCAACAGAGACCCCAGCACCTTTCATCACTGCAGCAGCTCAAGGAATTTACTCAGCTCATTCCTGAGCATCTCTCAGCTGGTCTGAAAGGTTTATTGCATCTCCTAGGGCTCGTTAGCTGGTTAATTCTTTGCCATTAAGGAGGCGCAGAAGTTTTACAGTTTTCATTCTGAAGAACATTTTGATTCATCTTGAAATCCAGCGCTCTGCCTTTCCTACCATCTTGGGGTTTGTGTTTTGCTTTTTTTTCTTTTAATCTTTCACAATGTTCCCCTCCCTTGGTTTTGGAAGGCTGGCTTTATTTTTGTTATTATTTTCTTAGCACGTTACTGGAATCAGAACTATTTGTTCAGCCTGGGGGAGGTGGCCTCCCATCGAGCTCCCCTCTAGCAGCAGCTTTCTCACAATACTGCACCGACACGAGCCTGGGCTGTTGGCTGGTTAATGGTCCGTAGTGCACTGAAAACGAAGCTGCTCAGCTGAATTCCACACATAGCAAACATAGAACACTAAACCTGCAGCCCAGCAGGAACAAGGAAAATGGAATAAACTACTCCGAGTGCCACACTGAACTGCCTAAACACAGGTAATAACCACAGCCATCAAACGTGGAATGACGAGTAGGAAGCCGATGAAAAACCAGAACAGAGTGAAGGAGCGTGACAGCAGATTAAAGGCTGTGGTTTGAGCCACAAGAACATAAATTTAAACAATCAGTCACAAGGTGAAGTTTAGGTGGAGACAGCTCATTCCAAATTGTCCAGATTGCCTGTGTAAACATGCAGATGGATGGGTAGACGCAGAGGGCAGAGTGTCCCAGGAACACCCAGCACAAAACAAGCTTCAAGGGGTGAAGCTCATTATGGACGTGCTCCTTCCTCGAGATTCTGCGTCTGGCCAAGACTTGGACAACTTCCACTCATCTGAAATTAGCCAAAGAATCTCCCTTGCCAAATTAATGCATGGTTATGTGATGGTTAGCTTAGATGTGAGGAAGAAATGTTCTCCTGTGAGGGTGGGGAGGCCCTGGCCCAGGTTGCCCAGAGCAGGGGTGGCTGCCCCATCCCTGGAGGGGTTCAAGGCCAGGTTGGATGGGGCTTGGAGCCCCTGATCCAGTGGGAGGTGTCCCTGCCCATGGAACTGGATGGGCTTTGAGGTCCTTTCCAACCCAAACCATTCTGTGATTCTATGAAAAACCTTCCATTGAATAACCTCGCCTGAAGAAACATGGTTGCTTTTACCCCAGCCATTCTTCCTATTTTTAGCTCAATTTTGCAACATATTTGTCCAAATATTTCCTAAAACAAAAGAAAAACAAACACCCAGTAAAACGCTGTAATAATTCAGGCTGTAAGTTTTTCTAGGAGCCTCATTTCAAACTTCTCACTTCTGAAACTCCTCCCTCCACCCTACAGAGAGTTCACAGAAGGTACAAACCAGCATGGGACAGAGAGGTTAAAGGCTTCCTTGCTGTTGTCTGTAAGGGGCTCTGGGCACTCAGCGAGCTGCTTGCCCAGCTTGTTCTGTAAGCATGCAGATCCCACCAGAAAAAAAAAATCTAATTTAAAAGATTCCTCTCTAAGGACTTCTGTCTCACCCCTACATCCATGTCTTCTTGTTCAGATTACCAGGAGTAAGAGAGAAGGACAATCCCAACCAAACAGCAACCTTCTCCAAGACTCTCTCTTCCCCATTTTCCACATTAATGTTATTGGGCTGAGTAAAGTCCGGGCTGGCTATCACTCACTGCACTATTTCCTGGTAACACGGAACATTTTTATTGGAAGCGTGACCTGGGCACCTGGGAAAGCACCGTTATGGAAGAGGGGCCATAAACCATGCGCCGGTCCCAGGAGCAGATACCACACGGCTCCCATCTGCAGAATCAGCCTCTGGCACTGGACTCTGCTTTTTATGACTGGACCTCCTTTTTTATGGCAGCTTAACCAGGACAAAGTGCAAAGTTCAAGCCCGAGAAACATAAATCCCACTGAGTTGCATCAAGCCCAGAAGGCAGATAACCGGGTTTTTCAGGTCCTGCGAGATCAGCAACGTTCTGGATGCTGTTGGGACGTCTGTGCTAGGGCGTTTTGCACTTGAGGGCTGCACGCGGTGCCTAACTGCGTTGGTATCAAAGGTTGGAGCCTTCGTACAGGACAGCCATCGCCCAGGCTGCACCCACCTCATTCTCTAGGGCTGACTTTTTTGCCTTTAATACAAAATATCCATAAACAGAATGAAGATACTACTAATACATTCATATTTGGACTGAGGGGTTGCCCAGGGAAGCTGTGGCTGCCCCATCCCTGTAGGTGTTCAAGGCCAGGCTGGATGGGGCTTGGAGACTCTGATCCATCAGAGGGTGTCCCTGCCCAGGGCAGGGGTTGGAACTGGATGGTCTTTAAGGTCCCTTCCAACCCAAACTATTTTATGACTCTATGATTTGCTGGTTACAACTGCATTTCCTACAATAAGCTGAGAGAGAAAAAGCATCCACCTGGCTTGCAGTGAAGCAAAGGATAAAAGCAACTCCTGCAATGTTTGTTTCTTGTGTTTGGTCCCCTATAGCTGTACTGTTTCGAAACGCACATTAATTTTCAACTCTCTGCTGTCCTCTAGGTCACTCAGGCATGAAGAATGTCACTCCTCACAGCTGCAGGCAGGGTGAAAAAGAAGGGGAGAGAGAAACTGTCTCTTTTCTTAATGGCAAAAGCTTGTGCTACTGCTCAGCTCTTCCCTTCTGCAAGTGCTTCCTCTAAGCAAGTAATTCTCCGCGGGGATCCCATGTATCTCTCTGTAATGCCAGCCCTGCTTCCCATAATCCAGAGTTCCAGCCATTCAGGGGGCACTTCGTGGTGCAATAACAGTACCTGTTATGTTTGGAAATTTGCCCCAAAAGGATCAAAACTATTGGCTTTTAAAGCACCAACTTGTGTTCAACCATTGCATCTGCAGGAAGGGGAATATTCTCTGCTCCTCCACCTTTTGGGGTCAAGCCATCGCAATTCTGTGCAGGCTGTGGGTCCTTTTTTTGACACACGGGTATCTGTGGGCAGAGGCACGAGGCACCAGATCAGAAGGACCCTTCGGGCACCTGAAAGACTCAGGGTTTTCACAACTTACAGAAATGCTGCAGTGAATTCAGCACCATTTGGTTTCCAAAACAGCTGGCAGGTTTAGATTTGTGAAATTATTCAAACCCAACCAAAGAACAAATTAAATACAGGGCATACATACAGCTAAGTCCACTTATTTCCTACAGACGCTCAGAAGGCTACTCTGGATCTGTGTGTGCCAACCCGTGTGAACACTTAAATAAATACTATTTAACGTTTATATCACGCCCTTCATCTCCCAAGTACTTTACAAACACTAGAAGCCTACCCTTGTGGCACCTCAGGGGCAGATCTGGACTATTATTTTGATTTTACAAGCGTGGAGATGGAAGGGGAGATACCAAACAAGCTCCCTGAGGGCACAAAAAGTGAGTGAGAGATGAGGTGTGAGCTTGCCAGCACCCAGCTCCCCAGCCAGAGCTCTGACTACATCCTGGACAGCGATTGCCCAAGTCCTTTGGAGATGGATTTTGATTATAAAATTACTACAAATTGTGAAATAGTGGAAGGTAACCGGTTGTGGCATGTCTGAGGCTGACAGGTTGCAATATCTCGGCAGTCTCCTGAAAAAAAGGAGTAGCTAAATGATAGAATCATGGAATGGTTTGGGTTGGAAGGGATTGCAAAGCCCATGGGCAGGGACACCTCCCACTGGATCAGGGGCTCCAAACCTCATGAAGGACGCTTGGACACATGGAACAGCCCAGCTAATATTGGTGAGCTCAAAGAGGCTGTCAACTCCCAGGAGCCACACGGAATTACCACCCCGGAATGCAACTTTACAACCATTTCTTCCCTCATTTGCACTTGCCTGCACACAGAGCTCTGGCAAACTTGGACTCAGATGCAAGCAAAAGTGCTGGGACAGGTAGATATTCTTTCCCTGCCCAAGAAAAACCAAGTAGGAAATGACCCAGGACCAGAGACGGTTGGTTTGGGCTCCAACATGCAAGGCAATTCAGTAAGAGCACGTGTCAAATCCTCCCCTTAACTAATGATTTCTCAAGCACAGAAATAAATCACCTGGGGAGGAGAAGCTGTTTAAAGTGTCTCTATGGCATTCAGTTTATAAACAACTTTTAACATTTCAAGTACCGTAAAAAATGTAGTGATGGAAACCACGTCCTCCCTATCCACAGTTCCTGAACTCATTGGTGGGCACTGATGGACCAGTTACAAGTTCTTGTTAACCAAATAAAACACACAGAAAAACTATAAAAGAAGCAGAACAGAATGATTTCCACTTTCCTCAAGCCCTGCAGTTGGTGGGCTCGTCAAGAAAGACAAGACACATCCTTCCACACCAATTTGTGAGCTGTAGACCCGTATTTATAGACCAACCTGATCCAGGCAGGGGGGTTCCTGATCTGGTAGGAACTAGATGAAATAGGGGGTTGGAACTAGGTGATCTTTGAGGTCCCTTCCAACCCAAACTATTCTATGATTCTATATGAATTCTCCTCTTGCTGTGTGTTTTATTTACAGTTCTCTTCCCCAGATATCAAGGAGGCATTACAAAAATTACTGGATAAGTAAAGGTGCACTGTTTTTCCCACTGTGCCAATGGGGAAGTTAGAATCCACTTTTTTTGTTTAAACATCTGTATTCTGGTAGGCAGGAGGAATCCCCCTCCATCAGCTCTAAAGGGCTACAAGTGACCTCAGACCACTATAGCTGCTCCATGCCCAAGAGAAAGCAGAAGAATCCTCGTATAGATGATTTGCCCAAGTCACACAAGAAATGTCTTAGCAGAAAAGAAATGCAAAAAAACCCTTAAAAACTTAGATTTATGTCCTAATCATCAACTCCTTTAGGCTTATAAATGCTTAAAAAGAGAGTCAGAAGGGAAAGTGAGTTGCCAGAGCTGAACCTGCTTGGAGATTTAAAAACTTTGTCGTTCGCATTTGAACTTGTCAGCCTGGATACTCTGAAAATGCCCATTAGAAGTACAAAAAGGCCCTGAAGGTTGAGTTCATTCACAGAACGAATGCGTCTAACATAAACCTTCAGCCTGATCCACAGTCAACGTGCTCCTCAGCCCATCACAATGACTGTGGCCAATTACATCACTCCAATCTACACCGCACGGCTAACACCCACCTACCTTCCTCTTTCATGCACCATTTCAACAAACCTTTATATAAGAAGAAGCAGGTATTGCCTAAACAGATCTATTGATGTAGCTGCCAGCATTCAAGCCCTAACAATTCCTTGGGAACCACACTCCAAGGTTGCCGTTCCACCAGGTTAACTCTTTACTATTTGAGCTGCCCAGCACCTCCTTCTGATGGAAGTTCTGCTTCTTTCTGAAGCAAAAATCTTGAAGCAAAGCAATTCCCTATCAAGGACGTCAA
The DNA here is from genome assembly GCF_032191515.1 of Phaenicophaeus curvirostris. Classification (NCBI taxonomy): domain Eukaryota; kingdom Metazoa; phylum Chordata; class Aves; order Cuculiformes; family Cuculidae; genus Phaenicophaeus; species Phaenicophaeus curvirostris. Next base: position 6,703,775 of record NC_091416.1, on the reverse strand, counting down.
GAGTAGGGAGTTCAGCTGGGCTTTCAGAACATAAATTGGAGTTCTTGCATTTCAGGGGCTGCCTTGTGTTTACAGTTAAAAGCAGTTTTTAAAGAAAGGAAGGGAAAAAACCAATAATTTTGTCAACATTTATAACTTTCTATTTGTCAGCAGTTTGCTTTACTTCTTGTTTGCTGAGTTCCATTTCATTTTCTAGCAGTAACAGAGAGAGCGGAAACTGGTTAAATTCACCCCCTGAAACATCAGAAAAAAACTAACATTACTAACTATGTAAGACTCAGCTGTTCTGGAGGCCAAATCAAGGCTTCCTTTACAGATGGCAGAGATCCAAAGCCAGCCAGGCAGACTTTTATTATAATGCAAATTATTAGCTAGTAAAAGGACTCCTCGCATTAATACCAGGAACCAAAGAGATGACACAGAGATTACCAAACTCATGCTTGAGCTAAGGGGAACCAGATTTTACAGATCCCTGCCAAGATGCTGCCCGAGATCTTATTCCTTGTGTTACTTTCTTCTGGTAAGTGTTCCCCCTATACTCAAATCTGCAATAAATTAGCATCAAAGACAACTACATCACCACCCAACTGCAGCCAGCAGACTGCTCACAGGGCAGGAGAACCTGGAGGATCCACATCAAGCTGCAAAGCCTCCAGAAACCCCAAGGTGCTGTTAAGGAGCTTATCTGAAGAGCACAATAACCAGCAGAAGGGAATAAACCCATCCCTTCCCATTCCTTGCTCACAGTTGCAGCAAGCACCCAGCATATAACAGGAACAAGATCACCTATCCTGCTACTGTTTGATCTTGAAAAGTCTCAGCTTTTATTTTATTCTTTGTTTAATCCTACCCAACTTGTCCAAAACAATTGCTAATAAATCTGGGGAGCTGAGAAGAGTAGGAAGGATAGAGAGCAAGAGTCAGGCATGGCAGTAAACCTTGTCTTTCATAGGTGTTTACTTTTTCAGCTGGAAAAGCAATGCCTCCTCCTGTTGATCACAGCCCACTGGTATTTTACAATAATTAAAAAATGAGGTGCTGATCCTTCAATATGGGAAACATCAATTAATAGTGAATGCTGTTTCTAAATCTATCTTTTCCAATTATGGAAGCTGATGATGCATCAACACAACACATGCATAAAGAGGTACAAAAAATACCGTTTGTTTTCAGCCTACCGACTGCTCTCTTAGGACAACTGCGGAGTATGGACTGTCTCATGAAATGAACACCAATCCCAACATCTCAGCGTATGCCACCATTAACCTGTGCTCACCACCAAGAGAGAGGGATCATCTGCATCAAGCTGCCTGGAGGAGAAGGACCTGGAGGTGTTGGTTGACAGCGACTGAACATGAGCCAGCAGTGGCCCAGGGGGCCAAGAAGGCCAATGGCATCTTGGCTTGGATCAGAAACGGCATGGCCAGCAGGTCCAGGGAGGTTCTTCTCCCTCTGGACTCGGCACTGGTGAGGCCGCTCCTCGAATCCTGTGTTCAGTTCTGGGCCCCTCACCACAAGAAGGATGTTGAGGCTCTGGAGCGAGTCCAGAGAAGAGCAACGAAGCTGGTGAGGGGGCTGGAGAACAGGCCTTATGAGGAACGGCTGAGAGAGCTGGGGGTGTTTATCCTGGAGAAGAGGAGGCTGAGGGGAGACCTCATTGCTCTCTCCAACTACCTGAAAGGAGGTTGTGGAGAGGAGGGAGCTGGGCTCTTCTCCCAAGTGACAGGGGACAGGATGAGAGGGAATGGCCTCAAGCTCCACCAGGGGAGGTTTAGGCTGGACATTAGGAAAAAGATTTTCATGGAAAGGATCACTGGGCACTGGCAGAGGCTGCCCAGGGAGGGGGTTGAATCACCTTCCCTGGAGGGGTTTAAGGGACGGGTGGACGAGACGCTAAGGGACATGGTTTAGTATTTGATGGGAATGGTTGGACTCGATGATCCGGTGGGTCTTTTCCAACCTGCTGATTCTACGATTCTATGATTCAAGAACCAGGCCCCAGGGATCATTTTCAGCATAGAAAAAGAACTGCCAGGATTACATACCCCATCCTCTGAGTCCAAGCAATTCCAGCACATCATTCCCATCAGCATTTGAATATAAATAATCCCTTCTCTGCTGTGGCTCACAACTCTTTTCCTTGCAGAAGAGGTATGTGGGTTTTCTCTGCTGTGCTGACCAGACCTGGCTGAGGGGCTGCTACCCAAACCCTTGGGTGAGCTCCCAGAGACCGAGAGAAGCAGCACCACAACTGCAACACCACACCTGAGACCACACGTTCTCTCTGTTTGCACGGTGGCTCCATCCAGCCCACCTTGGTCCTAGGCATAAAGCCTTAACCACAGTCACATGCTGTGCCAAGAACCAGCCCACCAGCCTCTCCATTTCGCCAGGCATAAAGTTCTGCTAACTGCAGACTCCGACACCCGTCAGAAATCCAGGAGCTGGGGAGAGCTCTGTTCAGAAATATTCTGAGGTGTGAATGAGGACATGGTACAGATGCTGCAATGCAGCATTTAACAAGCTCCCACGCCAAACACACACATCCTCAGCAAGCACAGCTCTTCCTAATTGGGGTGAGCTAAATTTAAGGTTTGGGTTGGGTTGGAAAGGACATTAAAGCCTATCCAGTTCTACCCCCTGCCATGGCAGGAACACTTCCCACTGGATCAGGGGCTCCAAATCCCATCCAACCTGGCCTTGGACACCTCCAGGGATGGGGCAGCCACCACTGCTCTGGGTAACCAGGGCCAGGCCCTCACCAGGCAATTGCATCCTCACCGTAAATGAAAAACCAGAAGAAACACCAGCCTACTCGCTCCACTCCTCCCATCTCACCAAGACACACTTCCTGAAGGAGAAACTCCCCAGCCTTACAGTTCATCAGATGCAAGTTTTGTCATGCCAGTCCAAGAGGAACTGTTCAGAAGAGCGAGCACTCTGCCTCAGTGCAAGACTCCTCTCAAATACTCAAATAAACTAAGACAAATGCTTTGCTGGCTCAGACCTGGGTGGATGCTGAACATAAAGTTCACACAAGCAGCTCTTACAGCCGGTACCACCAGGACTCTTGCTCTGTAACAGTAAGAAAGCTCATGTTTCTGCATCCCTTTCCCCCTGTGTATCTCAGGCCAATTTATCCTCCTTCTGGAAGGGACACAACAGATATAGAACGAGGGCGATGACTTGCTGAGCCCACAGAAGAAGCATCCTGCCATGGGTAAAACATCTCGTCCGTGTGCATCAGTTCCCTTCTGGCTGTACCAACACCCAACTGCAACCACACTCCTGGCCAAACAATCCCAGCCAGCTGCCTCAATGTAGAGTTAACAAAAAAATGTTCGACCTGTTTCAGTTTTTGTCCTTCCTTATCCCCTTCATTCTCTCAGTCTGCTCCTCTCTCCCTATTTCTTATCTAAAAGACAAGCCCAGTTCAGCAAAGTTTCAGACATTCTTGGCTGCACGACTGGGAGTGCTCACGCTGTTTCACAGCCAAATCTTGAGAATTCAGACCTTGACAGCTTCCCAAAACTGGTAATTAATACAATTCTTCACTCCAGTTTGGTTCATTATCTCAGTTCTGAGGAGCACATGAATGCCTCACTGCTTATTTTCAGCCATGACGATATTCTCTTCTTCAGGGCTGCAACATCTTCTGGGCACTGGTCAGCAACCTACCGAACCCAGCAATAACCCTTGGACTGGGTTATTTTCTTGTTTTTCTGAACTGAGGTGGTTTATGTTGCAGTCCCAAAGCACCACCAGCCGGTACCACACACCAACTTCAGTGACACCACTCTGTGATATGATAAAACCAATTCTTTGTGTTCTGGTTATGAGATGAAGGAGTATAGAATCATAGAATGTCCTGACTTGGAAGGGACCCACAAGGACCGTCAAGTCCAGCTCCTGTCCCTGCACAGGACAGCCCTAACATGCACACTACACCTTCACTTTCTTTAACTCAACTCAGGTTCTCCCTTGATATCTCAGTCCCCTTTCAGCAGAACAGGTGGCTCCCAGACTGAGGACCATTAATAAGAAACATTAATTGAGGGAATCTGAAAATGCTGTGCATACACAGAGCTCGATTCACAAGAACCCAGAAATGTCTCCACAAAACCAGTCCTGGGGATTACGTCACTCAGAATACAGGTCAGAGAGCTGAATCACACAGGAAAACCACACTCCTGCTGTGTGAAATGGAGACGTGCCCCTGTTAGCAACATTCAAACTGGATCTGCTGCACTTCAGGGAGTTAGGAAAGAGTTATTAAATCAAGGGTGAAAGCAACTGATTACTTCTCAGATGAAGAGACCTCATTAGCACAGCCCAGTCACAGTAGCATGTGATGGCAGCAGAGCAAGTGAGCTCCCACATACTCAAAGAAGTGTCTCCAGTGGAGGTAGAACAGGTTAATTCAGCTCAGGATGTGTCTTTTATCGCTAAATAAAATGCATACCCCCTAAAGCCAGGGGAAGAAGTCAGTGCAGAGGGCAGGGAAAAGCTTTAATTATTGCTGACTCGTGCCTAAATAAAAGGACACGGGGAGGGCTGGGGATAAAAGAGAGTTCTCTCTCTCCCATTAATGAGCTCACTCTGCAGCATGTCTCCTGCCCTCCAAGATTGCTCCCACAGGAGGAATATAAACCCATCTCTATAGCTACCCAGTGGTGTAGATTACCTACTCCTGATGTAGGGTTACTGTCTGTTTCTGTCTCCAAGCCACCCAGTTTCTTGCTCTCTGACGCTTTTCAAGTCTCAGCAATAACGATCTCTACTCGTTCCAATTAACAAGCCAATGAGCCTTGCCACAGTCCTGATTCCATAAGAACAAGCTCATATTATCCACCAGCTGGTAGTAAAACACTTCATGGCAGGCAAAGGAGGGCTGTTACCAACTGCTTCAGCTGGAAAAAGCGCACAACACGGCCCCTCACACTCTACCATCGCTTTTCCAAAAGGCATTCGTGTGAACGAGGAGTCTGAAGTGCCACTGGAAACAAATTTAACAGAGTAACTCCCCTCCCCACACCTCATGTCACTTCTCCACAGCACGCAAGAGCTGGGAGCCATCAAATTAACAACTCTGGCATAGGAGGTCTGCTGCAAAATCAACGACATTAGGCAGGGAGCAAAAATATGGAATGGACCAGCAAGCTGACAGAGCCAGGCAGTGATGCTACACCCATCCCTAATTTCCTGATGGCTTTAACTCCTGGGCAAACTGGCTGTGGCCCATGGCTGCTCCATGCTGCTTTTCCAAATAACCCCCAGCATGGGCCGTTTATGGGAACGACCTTGGCTGGTGAACCATGAAAGAATTCAAGTCCTCTGTTTGCTACTGGCAAGGCAGGCACCTCCCCGACTTCACAGCCCGGGCTGGAGGCTCACGGGGAGAGGGTAGGAAAGAGCAGGCGAAACCAAAGTTCATCCGAGGAAGAGTAGTAACAACAGTTTGATTTTTTTCTTGCAATGGCCAGCTCTTCCCTGCCACCACCCTGGCAAAAGGGACCAAGGAGACCTATGGAAGACTCACTGTAACAAACTGAGAGACAAGCAAGTTGTGACAAAAGCATAACATCCCGTTAATTCCTGTCAATGTTGTGAAACCAAGGGAAAAAGCAGATGAAGGATTTACACTGCAAACTGTGCTAGAATCATATAAAGGTTAGAGAAAGGTTAGGGTTTCTTGTTAGAAAAGTTAAATGTATGGATTTAACATCCCACTTAATGAATCACTGACAGATTAATAAAGTTTATTTCCCTGCAAAAAGATTTTAATATTTATTCAAAGACTCCAAGAGGCTGAGAAGTCGTCTTCAGTAGTTCCACCTACCTCCAGTGCTCCCACATCGAACCACAATGCTTGCTTCTCATTACCATTAGCCTCAATTCATCTTTCAGCCATCGACTGTTTTTTACACATTTCTCTACCAGTACCAATAATCCCTTGATAGGTACGACCACCTTGAAATAAGATTCCCAACGGAGGAAGAACTTAAGAATGGATTGTTTCTTACCGTCATGGCCAGAGTTGAGAAGATGCTCTCCCAGGTCACAGCCAAACACCCTTTCCTTCAGGATCCCCCGCTGCTTCAGTTTCTGCTTCGTTGGGCGCGACTTCATGAATGTACGAAGGAAGGTGATGAGCTTGCCGTGTTTTTTCGACACTGCACAACAAAATAAAACCCCCACTTCATTTTAGACGTGGCTCAGATGGGCAGGAACAAAGCACAACGCGTTCTACTGAGCACCTAAGAACCGTAGCAACCTTAACAGCAATTATTGACAGGAACCAATTTTCCAAGGTCTGACACTGAACCGAGACTTGGCTTTTGTTCTAATTCTTGGCTAGTGCAGAAATAACAGGAGACAGCTGGAATGGAAGAAGTTAACACAAAGACACATTTATCTGCGAAGTGGGAGTGTACGAAAGGACCGTCACGGCATGTTGGATGGTGGGCAGCACCCAAGAGAGACGACTATTCCCTCTGGAAAAATGAACAAGGCTAAACTAACAAACCCAGTAATCTCATGGACATCAACAACACGGTGTGTAATCTACAAGCAGAACAAACTCCTTATTACTGGCTTTCATTCCAGTAGTCTTAGGCAGCTCCAGAACAAATAAATGACTAACGATACCCGAACTCAGAGGGTGTTTGTCTCCAAGTGCCATAGGCTGCCCCTCCAGCACACCAGCAAAGTGAAGCAACCTCCCTACAGCTGTGAGGCACAGACCACACCAGGGCACTGTCGCATCCCTGAGTCCTCTCCAGCCTTCACAAGATAAAAGCGGTACTGCCTCTGCTCTGTTTAATGAAAACTAAGGCTGCTAATTTGAAGAGATGCAGTTTATCCCCGCTAAAAAAAATACAAGACGCCTAGAGATACAAGACACCCCTTGAAACCTCTTGCTCCATTTCTCCACGCAGGGCTGCGTGGTCTCTCTGGATGCTGGTGCAATGGAACACGGTTAAACCATCCAGTCTCTCTAAGGAGCATCATCCGCAGCCGAGGAAAAGGACAGTAACACCGGGAAGAAGTGAGAAACACCAGTGAGCCCATGAAACTGGGGTGGAGAGGCTGGAATTGGGGTGGAGGGGCTGGAACTGGGGTGGAAGAGATGGAACTGGGGTGGAGAGGCTGGAATTGGGGTAAAGGGGATGGAACTGAGGTGGAGGGGCTGGAATTGGGGTAGAGAGGCTGGAATTGGGGTAGAGGGGCTGGAATTGGGGTAGAGGGGTTGGAACTGGGGTAGAGGGGTTGGAACTGGGGTGGAGGGGCTGGAACTGAGATGGAGAGGCTGGAATTGGAGTGGAGGGGTCAGAACTGGGATGGAGAAGCTGGAACTGGGGTAGAGGGGCTGGAATTGGAGTGGGGGGGTTGGAACTGGGGTAGAGGGGCTGGAATTGGAGTGGAGGGGTTGGAATTGGGGTGGAGAGGCTGGAACTGGGGTAGAGAGGCTGGAACTGGGGTTGAGGGGTTGGAACGGGGTGGAGGGGCTGCAACTGGGCTGGAGGGGCTGGAATTGGAGCAGAGGGGTTGGAATTGGGGCGGAGGGGCTGGAACTGGGGTGGAGGGGCTGGAACTGGGGTGGAGGGGCTGGAACTGGGGCGGAGAGGCTAGAACTGGGGTGGAGAGGCTGCCTAGGTTTGCATGGGAAGCAGAACAATGCCCTGGAATGCCAACTTCTATTTGAGAGGGCCCCAGCCTCCCCAACAAAAGTGCTTTTGTGCACATGATTTAAAAGCAGTTTAACTCCAACAGAAGAGCTCTATTGAACAGAACAAACCACTAGGTATAAAGGGTAGGCTTTGTGAGGAAGCCTTTACAGCTCCAGGAAGTTGTAAAGACTTCCAGCACCACAAGGTAACACCAGAAACCACTCTGCCCCACTCGGTTTTGGATTCCAGAGGGGAAAGGCAACCGTGTATTCCACCTGCATTAAAACCGTAAGCACTGTAATCAGATTTCAGCGAAGTGATGCTATTTGAGCCAAACAGCAGCAGCAGCAGCAGCGATGAGGAGCCCTGGTGAGAAAGGATTCAGTGCCGCCGCTGCCCAGCAACACACGGAGCCTGGAATCCCGCGAGCAGCCTCGGCACCTGGGACTCGGCAGAAGAGAGATTTATGCAGCAATGCTTCATGCAAGCAGACAGGGTATTCTTCAACCAGACAACGCGAAAAACCCTCTCCCAAGAACTAAGTTATACCACGCGATGCTTTGTGATGTTCTAATCCCTGCAAACAGCTGAGTATTTCCCCTTCTACTCTACCAGGTATTGATGTAGTCCCTCTGTTTATAATAAACCTGATTCCATGACCTTAACATATTTCTGTCTGTGTGAGTAGAGTAATGTTCTGTTTTTGGACAAAGTCCCTTTAGCAGCGTGACAGCACGATGATCTGCAGCAGCAAAACACACTGGAATACCCAAAATCCTAAAATCTCCAACAAAATCCCTGTTTGCCTTCTCAACGATCAAACCCAACTCATTTAACTAAACGTAGAAGCGTTGAGCATGACAAACAATTCTGTGGGGGCTTTAATTAAAGGAGTCTTTTCAGTTTGATGGGTTTTTTTAATTACACACAATAAATGAACAGATTGTACTGACACGCCAAACAAAGTTAGGATAGATTTCGGTTCTATCCATCATCACAGGAAAGTAGCGGCTCATTTATCATCTCATATCAGCCCCGCTCAAAAATAAATGGAGTCTCATCCTGAGTTGTCTGGGATTTCAAAGGGCAAGAGCCCTCAGGCTCTTGTGATAACGCTACTGGAGGTGATGGACCCGAGACAGACGCTTTTACAACAGCCTGACAAAGGAAGCAATTACAAATACGCAGGTATTCACTCGAATCATTTTACAGACGCTGTATACATGAAGTACATCTTGCTTGACTTAATGAAAAATGAATCCATCAGATAAGGGATTTAAAATGGAGAAAACCACAGCCAATTCCAGTACTGCAGAAATTCCACTCCCGCTGGTGACCAGGCCAGCAAGTGCCTTCTGGGATCACCTCAGGCATTGAACAGAAAATCACAGAATCATAGAATCACCAGGTTGGAAAATGGAGCAATGGATCCACTCCCAGGATCCAGGGATGTCTTTGGTACTTGCTTACATCACCGACCAGGAAGGGAACCCGAGTTCTTAAAACACAATAAATCTGTTCACCTTTAAGCGGTTCAGTTCAGGTTAAAATAATTGTCTTGTTTTCTGCATCATTAAGCAAACTGCTACAACCGCACTCCCAGAGCGGATCGGTGCAACGGCCCAAGACGCTGCCAGAGCAATGCTTGGGCTGGTCAAGTAACCAGAAATTAATTTATCAGCAGCCTGTTGAAGCCATCAAGTTCCTCGGTTAAACCCAGCTTCCCACGCTGCTCTGCTCGGAACCGCCGCCTGCCCTGCGTGAGAGTTTTTCAGGCTGAGAGGACTCCAGTGTTAGACCTAGGCAAGAGTGATTCACTGACAGAGCTCGGCTTCTCCTGGGTGGGGAAGAAAAGAACAGGGAGAAAATCCAAGCAGTCATCTCTTCGCTGACAGGTTGTAAAAGAGAACAGCAAAGCAAGTAGGTGCCTGGTAAGGCTAAGCCGCCCTTGTAAGCCGTGCGAGCCGAGGAGGCTGCAGGTATGCTGTGCTCCTGCCAAGAGCAAGCAGAGGTGAAATGCCTTCTATCCTGCTTCCAACTCCTCAGGCAACATTTGACCCTCAACCCAGCAATGAGATTTAACTTCTGATGCATTTTGGATGAAGCCAGCGCAGGAGGCACAGCTGTGGGATGAACACTGATGCCAAGGTTGCTCCCAAGAACCCTGCGGAATGAAGCCACGGCAGCGACCTGGATTAAAAACAATCTGCCTGTACAGAGGAAGAGGTCAAGCAGCTGGGGCAGCCCAAGCAAAGGAAGGTGGACCTCATAGAATCACAGAACTGTTAAGGTTGGAAAAGACCACTAGGGTGAGCAAATCCAACCACCAACACCTCAAAACCACATCGTCAGTCCATGGGCAAGCCAGCGGGATTCTCTTGGGCACAACCAAGCGGAGGAGCACCAACCTCTGAGCCTTCCCATGCCTGTACAGGTTTCACAGGGATGCAGTTACTCTGGATTCACACCCATAAGATGAAAACATAGTCCAACGATACCGTGTATCTCAGCCCTGACTGCAGAACTATCACGCCTGGGAGCACATGGAGCTGTTGGAGCGAGTCCAGAGGAGGCCATGGAGATGATCCGAGGGCTGGAGAACCTCCCAAACGAGGACAGGCTGAGAGAGTTGGGGTTGTTCAGCCCGGAGAAGAGAAGGCTCTAAGGAGACCTTAGAGCAGCTTCCAGTGCTGAAAGGGGCTCCAGGAAAGCTGGGGAGGGGCCCTTGATCAGGGAGGGCAGGGACAGGATGAGGGGGAATGGATTTCAGCTGAAAGAGGGAAGATTGAGATGAGATCTTAGGAATAAATGTTTTCCTGTGAGGGTGGGGAGGCCCTGGCCCACACTGCTGAAGGAAGCTGTTGATGCCCCATCTCTGGAGGTGCTCAAGGCCAGATTGGATGGGGCTTGGAGCCCCTGATCCTGTGGGAGGTGTCCCAGCTGGAACTGGATGTGCTTTGAGGTCTCTTCCAACTCAAATCATTCTATGATTCTCCCTGCAGTAAGATTCACAGCAAGTCAAGCTAATTTTTTTTTTCCTGGCTATTTGCCCCTCAAGACCATTCTCCTCTAAAATTAAACTCTACTGTGGGGCAGCAACAGGCTCTTGAGAAGAAAGAGGAGCACCAGGAATCAGGAGGGGAGAAGCTGGGCTTGTTTCAGCCACATATTTCCTATGCCCCTGATTCTGCAGATGATCAGGAATGCCTTCACAGTGGTTCTATTAGCCCCTTCTTAAAACCTCAGTAAATATTTTTAATATCCATCCCTTCATGCTCACCATGCTCTGTGGACCCAGAAGAAAAATTATACAAAGCCAAGAACTGAGTCACATCTCCCAGTTCTCCGTCATGTTCCTTAGCAACAAGACACTTTCCTCCTGCCACAGCAGATTCTATTTTGGAAGCTAATTTATACAGCCCTAAAAACCCAACCAGAATCTGGAACCACGCACCACTAGCACTGTCCTTTAGTCCTTGACAAGGATGCTGGTTTTGAAGAATGGTCAACCAACATCACACCAGTAACTGTGCACTGGAGTCCCTCATTGGTCATAAAGATTTTCAGGAAGAGATTTTAAAATTCCATACACGTAAGAGCTTAAAAACTTCCTTTTATCTCCAATAACCTTCAGAAATGTGTACTTACTGGTTCACTCTATAAAGAAGAGAAAAATAAAATAGAAACGCTGCCTGCTTTTTGATGCTGCAACATTTATCTCCTGCCAGGCTGACATCAGTTAAGGCTGGCCTCTGCGTTATAAGGAGTCCTGAAATATGCTAAAGGTGATTAATTTCAGTGTTATTAAAAAAACCCACTAAAATTAACTATAATGACAAGAACCAGCCACGAATAAACACGCATTTCCAGTTATCACGAGAGCACCATACACATGGAGAGTAAAGTAGGTCATTAAAAGTGATAAGCGACGTTGCTGGTGTTATTTACAAAATCTAGTATCTCTTTTAGCTCCCAGGCTACCAGGGCCGTCTGTAAGCAACAGTCTCAGAAAACTGCAAACCTCCTTGCCAACATCAACCTTCGGCACAAGCTGCAGTCCTGGCTTAGTTTGACCAGCACGGGTCCATCTGGCACCAGTGACCGACCAGCCTGGCTACTCTCTCGGTTCTTGTTCATGCCCAGATCACACAGCTCTCTGTCAGCCTCTGCTGCAGGGTCTAAGAAGTCTCCTTCCAGTGAGAGGACAGCAAATTTAGAAGCCAACAGCACAACCTGACCAGCAGCAGAGCTTTATGTGACAGAGCACCCACACCTGTAATGATGCACACACAGAGAATATCTATAGCTTGGACCACGTGGAGCAGGTTTCTTTATGTCAGTGTGAAAAGGTGAACGAGAACCATGAATTATTTACAATGACAGGAACTGTTTCTATGCTCTGCATCACCAAATTTGTGATGTACGCCTGGATGTGAACAATAAGAATCAGGTCAGCAGGATGCAGAGGTGTCACCCACCCAGTGTAGGACAGAAACCCGCGATCCCTTCCAGATCCTTTCCTTTCCTGATCCTTTCACAGCCTCTAAGGCCACAAGGGAGTATTAAGATAACATGCTCTGACCTCGTGAACAAACAGACCTCAAGGCATCTCTGAATGAATTCCCTGGAGCACAGCATAGCTGCCCTGAAGGGAGGAGGACATGGTCAGGAGGTATAAATCCTCAGCCTGGGGGAAGGAGGGAGCTTTCAAAGGCAGAAGGGCTGCCAAGGGCAATCTATTAATTCTATTAAATGTGTTTGAATTGTATTTGGGAAAAAAGCTGTGCTAATTTGTAGAGTCTCAGTGCCACCGCAACAGGGAACACAAGGGCCTCAAGGGCTTGCAACTGGAACTGATCACAGAGGGGGCTGCAGTCCAAAGGGAAGAACCGAGCCAAGGCCAAAACTAGGAAACTAGGAGGAACTGAGGAAAAAAGGGATAGAGATGAGAGCATTCAGCACACCAGGCAGCAGCAGCCCAGCTGACACAAACAGAGTTCACGAGGCCAGCAGCAGGACTGGGAGACAAACTGGGAGAGGTAGAGCTGTGAGAAAAATAACAAAAGAGACACCTGCAACATCTTTTCGCTGTCGGTCATACCACATTTCGCTAAGCCTCTGTATTCCAGCTGAGTTTAATGCAGCTCTTGTGCTTATCTCACTTACTCTGAAGATCAAATAAATGATCCTCTTGAAAAATCACGTTCTGCTGCAGGTAACCGTGACCTCTGTCCGTCACGGAGACCGTGTTGGCCTTCCACCCCTGTTCACTTCGGGACAGCGTGATTATTCGACCTTGCATGCCCACGCACACGCAACACTCAAGGATGTTAGATCTTGACACCAAAATGTACTGAAGCCTTCCTGTAGCATCAAATCCGCACTGAAGAGCATGAGATGCTGTAACCGGAATGGATCTCCAATACTTACACAACTGGTATAGTTTGAAAAGAAAGCCTATTTTAGAACCAACCCAAAGGTGACAGATGGTGTCCCACGGAAGCCATTACTGGCTAGCAGATTTCTTATCTCGAACTTCAAGACGTTTATATTATATATTAGACACAATTTCTTTACTGACAGAGTGGCGAAGGCCTGGCAGAGGCTGCCCAGGGCAGTGGTGGAGTCTCCATCCCTGGAAAGGTTCTTAAAGCATGTAGATGTGATGCTTTGGGACATGATTTAGGAGACAAGGTGGGGTTGGGCTGATGGTTAGACTGGATAAGCTTAGAGGTCTTTTCCAGCCTCAATAATTCTGTGATTCTATGATCCCATACGCAGTGCAGTAGCGTTAAGAACAACCAGGGAAGCATCCACATCCAACAACCAAGCATCAGCATCAACCAGGTATTTGTGCACCGGACATTCTCCTAAGCCATTGAGTACCTGAAAGCAGCAGGTTCAACTGCAGAAGGTTCTCCAGCTCAACAATCTCCAGTAATGAAAATACCACACGTTCTTTGTGGGCAATTACTCGAGCTGTCAGCTACGTTCACAGATGGAGTTCCTTAACAGCTGACCTCCACCTCTCTTTAATACAACCTAAACCAAATGTTCATTGTCCTGTCTGCAGTTTCAGAAAAGTCAAGAATTGATTGTTCTCAAACTTGTACTTGTTTTGACTGGGCACATGCTGCATGGAGCACTCACCCCTGATCCAAAGGCTTTGGAACAGCCTAAATGAATCACAGAATCACAGAATAACCAGGTTGGAAGAGACCCACCGGATCATCGAGTCCAACCGTTCCCATCAAACACTAAACCATATCCCTCAGCACCTCATCCACCCGTGCCTTAAACACCTCCAGGGAAGGTGACTCAACCCCCTCCCTGGGCAGCCTGTTCCAGTGCCCAATGACCCTTTCTGTAAAGAATTTCTTCCTAACGTCTAGCCTAAACCTCCCCTGGCGGAGCTTGAGGCCATTCCCTCTTGTCCTGTCCCCTGTCACTTGGGAGAAGAGCCCACCTCCATCCTCTCTACAACCTCCTTTCAGGTAGTTGTAGAGAGCAATGAGGTCTCCCCTCAGCCTCCTCTTCTCCAGGCTAAACACCCCCAGCTCTCTCAGCCGTTCCTCATAAGGCCTGTTCTCCAGCCCCCTCACCAGCTTTGTTGCTCTTCTCTGGACTCGCTCCAGAGCCTCAACATCCTTCTTATGGTGAGGGGCCCAGAACTGACCCCAGGATTCGAGGAGCGGTCTCACCAGTGCCGAGTCCAGAGGGAGGATAACCTCCCTGGACCTGCTGGTCACGCCGTGTCTGATCCAAGCCAAGATGCCATTGGCCTTCTTGGCCACCTGGGCACACTGCTGGCTCATGTTCAGTCGCTGTCAACCAACACCCCCAGGTCCCTCTCCTCCAGGCAGTTTCCAGCCAGACTTCTCCTAGTCTGTAGCTGCTCAGGGTTGTTGTGCCCCAAGTGCAGGACCCGGCATTTGGCCTCGTTAAACCTCATGCCGTTGGACTCTGCCCAGCGGTCCAGCCTGTTCAGATCCCTTTGCAGAGCCTCCCGATCCTCTGCAGAAGTCGCAGCGCGGCTGCTTGAGCCTCACCTACATGATTTCTACTCCTGCTACAAACAGTAGCAGCGCTGAAGGAGATTTTCCAAAACCTTGACAGCAATCCAAGCCGTACCTGAAGAAAACATCAAGTGCTTTGGACACATGCGGGCGGCCCAGAGCTTTCACGAGTCACTCAAACACAAAGAATGCTTCAGCCCAATCCTGACATCAGCTAAACCAGGATAACCGGAGTGACTGCGGCAGTCGAGTTACTCCAGTTCTGCACGGCAGAGTGCTCCAGCTTGGGTGGTGGGAGGAGGCAAGCGATGAAAAAAGGAGTTGACATGAATCAACAGATGACAGAAGTTGAATAATGAGGAGTTTGGCAGATGGGAGTCCAATCCCAGAGAGAGAGAGACCTTGGGAAGGCACTGGGAAGGAACAGTTTTATTCCATCAGGAAGAGGCAGGAGCAATCCATGTAGAATAAGGAGGAGACTTGGGTCGAAGCACATTACCTCCCTTTGCTCAATCCACATGGCACAGCTGTTACTTCAAATCTTACATGTTAGTTCCAAATTACAGTGATCAACCCTTCCAAAATCGATATCGCTCTGATTCATTTTCTATTTAAAATCCTGACCTTCCAAATTACATAAATTTAGCCATGATTTTGACATGGTTTTGCCTTTGGAAGCAAAATTCCCCCTCACTTGGAGTGGAAACAATACTGAAGACAATGGGCATAAGCCTCGTTCACATCCCAGTCACTTTATGCAGCACTGACAGGATATAAGAGCTTTAAAGAGGATGAAAATGATGTCTTCCCATACATCCTCCTCACACAGCTAAAGAAGAGTAAAAAAAGCCTTCCTGAAAATAAAAATTGGGCCCAATCCGACCAGGGATTTGCAGCCAACTAAATCTGCTTTCTAAGACTTAGGAACGCAGATACTGGTTTGGTTCGCCTGCATTATTCTTTTCCTTTATCTTAGCAGTCCAGAGCTTTGATTTCAAACGAGGCTCTTTCAGCATGTCTGTGTGGTGCCCAGAACAAAGGAGGTCAGGGAAAAGTGGAAGGGGAAGGCCTCCCGTGTCCTCTGTCATAAATAATAAGATCCTGCAGGGCACTGAGTTCTTAAAATGGACTATGGCTTCGAGGAGCTTTTCTGAAGAAATAAGAACAGACCAGCCATGGCTACTTGCAAAGTCTCTCTCCTGTGATGCAAAGTGTCTCCTCTACTCACTCTCCCTGGGAATTTTATTTTTCAGAGCGTGCATTCCCTGCCCTGGGGCTCCAGCAAACAAAGGACACGCATTTTTAAACAGGAAGCCCCCTTCTCCCTCACAACAGCCCCAACCCTATTAAAGCTGAGGAATGCATCCTAGGGCTTCAAGTGCCAGCCCGGAGAAACAGGGAAAACAAAAAGATAAAATGATATGCAAAATTCTATTGAAATTCAAATTGTAGACATTCCCATCTGTCAGCCCCCTCTTTTCGAGCAAGGTATAAATCTGAGCAGGGAAGCACTGATCTCTGGAACCCCCAGGAC
Source organism: Phaenicophaeus curvirostris (assembly GCF_032191515.1). Taxonomy (NCBI): domain Eukaryota; kingdom Metazoa; phylum Chordata; class Aves; order Cuculiformes; family Cuculidae; genus Phaenicophaeus; species Phaenicophaeus curvirostris. Next base: position 6,687,555 of record NC_091416.1, on the reverse strand, counting down.
CATGCAGGAATACTTGACTGAGTGGGAGGGGGCTGACAAGCTGGAATTCCCTCTCCCCTGGGATCTGGATGGGAATCCTCACACAAACCATCCCAGGCATGAAAGAGGCTCCCTGTAACAGCTCTGGTTTCTACACGCCTATGACCCAAGAGTCCAATAAAACAGTTTACAACTATGGACCTCCTGAGCAGAATGGCACAACAGAAACCTGAAATGAGAGATCAGTGAAAGGGGAACAGAAATAGAACAATTAGTGGGGGGTGGGGAGGCTTGTCGTGTTAATCAGGCTTTGGTTGGCAAGAGATAGCAACACCAAGCCAGGTAACCAGCCCAGGGGCAGGGATCCGTGAGGATCTGCTCTCCTAGCAGAAAAAAATGGGTCTGCAGCCAGCAGCCAGGGTGCTGGAGGAGAGAGCGTCACTGGAAATTACTGAGTAACAGGTATTTTTCCATCTGGCTAAAGACGTGATCCTGCTGATCTGGCTAAAACTCCAGTTGCAGGCTACTCCTTGGCAGGAGGATCTCTTTGGGAGCCTAGCTGGGGTTGCTCCGTCTGTGTGAGACCTGTTTGCCCTGGGCACGACGCCCCGTGCAGTACGCGATGCCCTGGCTGTATGCAATGCCCTGTGCCATACGCAACGGCCAGTGCCGTACGTGATGCCCTGGCTACATGCGATGCCCTGGGCTGTACATGATGCCCTGTAACATATGCAACGCCCTCTAACACATGTAATGCTGTACGTGATGCCCTGTACCCTATGCCATGCCTGGTGCCGTATGTGATACCCTGCACCCTACGTGATGCCCAGTGCCGTATGTGATGCCCTGTAACATATGTAATGCCCTGTGCCATATTCACTGCCCTGTACCTCATGCAATGCCCGCTGCCATACATGATGCCAGGTGCTGCATATGATGCCCGGTGCTGTATGTGATGCCCTGTACTATATGCAATGCCCTGTGCCCTATGCAGTGCCCGGGGCCATATGCAATGCCTGGTGGCATATATGATGCCCTGTACCCTACGCGATGCCCTGTACTATATATGATGCCCTGTGCTATACACAATGCCCTGTACCATACATGATGCCCTGTACCATATATGATGCCCTGTACCATATATGATGCCCTGTGCCACATACAATGCCCTGTACCAATACATGATGCCCTGTACCATATATGATGCCCTGTACCATATATGATGCCCTGTGCCACATACAATGCCCTGTACCAATACATGATGCCTTGTACCATATATGATGCCCTGTACTATATACTATGCCCTGTACCATACATGATGCCCTGTGCCACATACAATGCCCTGTACCAATACATGATGCCCTGTACTGTGTGTGATGCCCTGTGCCGTATACAATGCCCTGAATCGTACACAATGCCCAGTGCCATATATTATGCCCTATACATTATGCCTTATACGTGATGCCCTACATCATACAGGATGCCTTGTACCACACGTGATGCCCTGTGCCGTATACAATGCCATATACAGATGCCCTGTATCGTACATGATGCCCTGTATTATACATGATGACCTGTATCATACATGATGCCCTACACCATACAGGATGCCCTGTATCATACATGATGCCCTATATCATACAGGATGCCTTGTACCACACATGATGCCCTGTGCCGTATACAATGCTGTATACAGATGCCCTGTATCGTACATGATGCCCTACACCATACAGGATGCCCTGTATCATACATGATGTCCTACATCATACATGACGCTCTGTACCATACATGATGCCCTGTGCCACACGCGATGCCCGGTGCCGCACACAGGACCCCTGGCAGCCCCAGCATCCATCCAGCCGACCGTTCCCCCGGTCAGGACAGGCAAACCCACCCCGTTCCAGGGCGATCGCCCTCCCAGCCCGCAGCCCGCTCCTACCTGCGCTCCGCTCCGCTCCGACCCGCGCCCGCAGCCGGGCTCTGCCCGCCCCGACAGGGGAGACACCGCCCCCGACAGGCCCCGCCCGGAGCCGCCTCTGCCAACCCCTGCCCCGGGGAGCCTCCTGCAACTCCTGCTCCAGGGATGCTCCGGCTCCCCAAGTCCCTGACTCGACGATGCTCCTGCTCCCCCAGCCCCAGGGATGCTCCTGCAACCCCTGTCCCTGCCCCGACGATGCTCCGGCTCCCCCTGCTCCAGGGATGCTCCTGCAACCCCTATCCCTGACCCGGGCATGCTCCTGCTCCCCCTGCTCCAGGGATGCTCCTGCAACCCCTATCCCTGACCCGGGCATGCTCCTCCTCCCCCTGCTCCAGGGATGCTCCTGCAACCCCTATTCCTGACCCGACGATGCTCCAGCTCCCCCTGCTCCAGGGATGCTCCTGTAACCCCTATAACTGCCCCGGGGATGCTCCTGCAACCCCTATCCCTGCCCCGGGGATGCTCCTGCTCCCCCTGCTCCAGGGATGCTCCTGTAACCCCTATCCCTGCCCCGGGGATGCTCCTGCTCCCCCAGCCCCTGCCCAGAGGATGCTCTGGCTCCCTCTGCTCCAGGGAAGCTCCTCCAATCCCTGCCCTTGCTCCAGCTATGCTCCTGCAACCCCTATCCCTGCCCCGGGGATGCTCCTGCAACCCCTCCCCCAGGGATGCTCTGGCTCCCCCAGTCCCTGCCGCGAGGATGCTCCTGCAATCCCTGCCCCAGGCATGCTCTGGCTCCCGCAGCCTCTGCTTGCTGCCCCAGGGGTGCTTCGTCTCTGGCTCCCATAGCCCCTGCCCCAACGATGCCCCTTCCTGCTGCCCCAGAGATGCTCCAGACTCCCCTGCCCCGAGGATGCTCTGGCCCCCACAGCCCCTGCCCGCTGCCCCAGGGATGCACCTGTCCTGGTCCCCAGAGCCCCTGCCCCAAGGATGCTCCGGTCCCAGTCTCTGCAGCCCTTGCCTCAAGGATGCTCCAGCTCTGGCAGCCCCTGCCCGCTGCTCCAGGGATGCTCTGGCTCCTGCAGCCCGGGGAAGTCTCCTTCCCTTCCCTCCCTCTCCCCACGCTGGTGGCCCCTGACCTCAGCAGGGCCATGGCCTTTGGCCCATCCCAGGATCAGAAAGGGAGGGAGAGCAGGACACCGCTCCGTCTGGGGAATATCACAGTCCTGTTTTCTCTCAACATAACCTATGGCCTCTTGCCAACCCCACTTATCAGGACTGACCGAGCATTGCCTCCCTCTTTGAGCTTGTGAGCACCTCTGCGTCCTTGTCTCTGCACCTTTGCATTTTCCCAAGGCATGGGGCCAGGACAATCATGCTCCGATTCACCCACAGCTCTCCTGTTCCTTGCATGGTGCTGAACCTCATCTTTCTTCCTGGGGATCAGTGGGAACGCAGCACGGCCAGAGCTCCATCCCAGACTGTGGAGGTAGGGGGCACGCCTGCACCATCACCGAATCATGGAATCATGGAAAGGTTTGGGTTGGAAGGGACCTCAAAGCCCATCCAGTGCCACACCCTGCCATGGGCAGGGACACCTCCCACTGGATCAGGGGCTCCAAGCCCCATCCAGCCTGGCCTTGAACCCCTCCAGGGATGGGGCAGCCACCACTGCTCTGGGCAACCTGGGCCAGGGCCTCCCCACCCTCACAGCAAAACATTTCTTCCTAAGATCTCATCTCAATCTCCCCTCTTTCAGCTTAAAATTGTTTCCTCTCACTCTCTCCCTGCACTCCCCAGCTCTCCTGCAGGCAAACGGAGGCCCACTGCAAATCCTCATGTCCGTGCCGAAGGGGTGTCCTAGCATGTCCAGAGGGAGGGAGAGATGCCGAGCGTGCCTGGATGCTCTGATGGAAGCATGTCCAAAGGCACAGAGCGGACACGGGCTGCACACACACACTGCAGCCCCTCTGCCCTCCGCTCTGGGGACAGCAGATGCCTGTCTCACTGCCCCCCTCCTCGCAGCGGCGGTTAACCAGCACAGTTTGTGGCCGCATTGATCGCATCACTGGAAACAAATTCAATTAAAAATTCTCCAGGAGTTCTGCTATGTAAAACCAAAGGAGAGAGGAACACGGATCGTTTTACGGGGACCTCGTTTACAGCCCTGCTCTAAACCCCACCTGTACCAGCACACCACGCTCCAGAGAGGACCAGGGAACGCTCCCTAACCTGACCTGACCCCTGGCTCTGGCCACATCAGGGTAGCACCAGGAGTAGGGACAACAGCCAAGAGGCTCATGGGGCTTGGGAACTTCAGAAAAGCCTTCCATCCTTCTTCCCGTGCCAGTGAAGCTGCTGGTGTTACCTGCTTGAGGAGTAAACACTGCTGCTGTTGTGGTTGGCCATGCTGACCCCCAGGATCCTCCATCCCTACGAGGCTGCAATACCATTTATCAACCTCAGCAACTGCTGTCACACGCTTTAAAATGCAGGCTTCCTAGATAAGCTGGACAACCTCAGGGTCAGAAGGATTAAAGAGGAATCTGCTTCTATTTATGCAGCTATCCTGATGATCAGGAGGGGAAAACTCATTCCTTTTGGTGCTCACAGTTTCTCCTCAAGCAAATATGCTATTTTCAAAATTGCCTGCTGACTCACATCTCCAATAACACTTATTCTCCAGCTGCTTATTATGCTCGGCATTTATTACTGGAATTGTTTTGCTTGGACAACGATCATACTGTCAGATTACTTTTTTTCCTTAGCAGCCAAGCATGACTCCTAAATCTGCTTTTATATGCGCCTATGTACAATGCTGAACACAAAACCTTCTTCCTGGTACCAACTCACCATTCCAGAAATGTTCTTCCTATCAAAGCCATTGATAAAAGCTGGTAAAATCCCAACATTTACCTGCAAAATGCAGATCCAACAATTCCAAAGAGCAAAGCAGCACACAGAACTGCTGAGTTACACTATTAGGTACCCCGAATTGATATATGGTCCCCAGATCAGTTTGGCTTTCGTTTTTTAACACAAGTCAGGCTCGGGCAGGCAGAATCCTACAGAGCTGATGAACCCCACCGGGATAAATTCTGGTTCGTAGAGTTTGCTGGGGCACAGGTTCAAACCAGGACCAGAGATGGCCCAATCCTGTTTGTGCTGATCAGAGCAGGGACAGAACAGCTGCATCGCTGCATCCTTCAGCTGCAGATTGGGGTATTGCCTTTGAAATCATTGCCCCGATGATCAGCAGTGCTCAAGGAGATGTTTTCCCCTGTGGTGTACAGTGGCACACCCTTCCCCACCTGCACGTTGTTTTCTGTAAAGAAAAATACTTCATGCTTGTTACAAAACACCTTTCTTTCAGGAATGAAACCTGAGCAACCAGGGATGTGGCTCTGCAGCACCTGGAAACAACAAGTCTGTGTTTGGCACAGCATCATGGCTAAAGAGTTCTATCACCACGGCAATGTAACTCCTCTGGCTCTCGAGCTTACGGGCTCTGCCCCAGACAGGGGATCTCTGCCCCCCTCCGCATTCAGCACGCTGGGATGCTCTTTTGAGTCTTCTGAATCTAGACTGAAAATAATAAAATAATCCTCACTTTCAGTCTTGTTTTCTCTCCCTGAGACAATTTTAAGGAACAAATCAAGTGCAAGAGATGCATTCCGTGCTTCTCATGTGTTCATCAGCTTTCAGTGGAGCAGAAAAGGCAGATAATGAATATCCATCTTTTAAACGCAGCTAACAAGCCCAGGCATTTCAAATCATAGACCAAAAGGCTTGTCACAAATTCAATCCTTACAGCGTCCTGAAGTTTAACCTTTCTTCCAAAAGTTATTTCAGACAGAAGTACTGAGAAGGCAGAGTAATCTAAGAAGTATTATTAATATACCCCATGGCTTTTTCCAGTTTCTGGTTTTGCAAATTTAACTGCTGAAGGAAGCTTCAAACCATGAGCAGACTTTAGACAGCCAGTGTTTTTCAATGCTGCTTCTTACTCTACATTTATCCTACAGACTCTCAAACCAAAGAATCTCCCAAAATAAACAAATCTTCCCATTTTACAGAAGAGTTCTAGGGAGAAGTTAAGGTTATAGATGAAACCCATAAGAGAACAGCCCTGCACGCAATAGACTGCTATGGGACAACCTCAAAATGACTTGACTTGACTCACAGAAACCAGATAAAGGTTTCTCATGTCACAGAGTACCTGGCCAGTCACCCAGTGCCTCGCTCTTCTGGTGGATGTGGCCAAGGCTGTCCAGGTTTGCAAGAAAAATATTCTAAATATTCCATTCACAAAGGTAAGGAACGATGCCAGATGTAGGCAAGCAGGTAAGAGAGGACTTTCGCTTGCTTTTCTTAAGCAAAAGCACGTTCCCGTGAGAACAAGTACAAGAATTTGATGCACGCTTCCCACTGCAGTTACAGGATTAAATGCTGAAGAAGAAAGAGCGTGGCACTGACACAAGCTCTTAAGTGAAATCCGGCAGATAAAACTTCAGATCAGCCAGGTCTTCTGAATTAATCACAGACAGGCTGATTCATGAAGCAGCCCTAAAGGCCACAGACAAGAGGTGATCTGCAGTTTGCAGGAGCTGAATTCACTGCTGGGGAGAGGGGAAGGACAGGAGGGAGGAGAGAGAGAGATAGAGAGGCAGAGGGGGAAGAGGAACTGTCTTTTCTCAGCTGCTTGAGTAGGATCCCTGGCAGAAACACACCACGGCTCCCTTAAGGGTCCTCCAAACACCCATCACTGCCCAAACCAAGATCTTTTGGGAATGCCAAACAAACCTGAGGAATTTGCCAGTGCACATTCTCCAGCTCCGCTCCCTTTTAACATTATATTCTCACTCAGACCCTATTTTGCGGGCACCAACATCACCACGGGTCCCTGCAGGCATCAGACTGATGGCCAGATGGAGTGCGAGCCCCCGCGCTGCTCCCTGGCAGGCAGAGAGGTGAGAGGCTCAGCCTACGTGAACGCAACAGGACCAGGTTTTAGATGGAGATTTGAGATATGCACCAGCATGACCCTTGATCAATCCACATGCCAGTGCAAGAAGAGATCACAGCTACCTGCTAGCATCTAGGGTTAAAGCTGCCTAAAAACATTTCTAAACCACAAGTTGGCTCACATGCCAATTATTCAGGATTATTCAGGAGGAAAAGCAGAGCTGAACAACCTGCCTTTTCCCATGATTCCAAAGCTCTTACCATAACTGTGGAGTTTTGCTCAAGCCAACTATTATTGGAGTTAAGTCCCATTTTGACAGAGCTTGTGAGAAAGGAAAAAATACCTCATTTAAAATAACACACCCCCGCCCCCCACCTGAATAAGTGGAGAGCCAGCAGAGTGAGAACACAGCACAGAACGTGTGAAACGAAAGCTGGCCTCATTGATAGCACCTTGGAGCCTACAAAACCCCTGTGCTCAGCCACATTTTACCATTTCCCAAGTAGTCGTCCTATTTTGGTGGATTCAGCCTCTCAGAAAAGGTTAAACATGCCAGTTCCCTAATAGAAACATTACCTCCTTCTTACCTCCCCAGGACACAGACCTGCGCAATCATTGCTGCACTGATGCCTACGGATCACACAGATCCATACACCCCGCTTGTTTGTTTTCTCTTCCGATTAAAACTGCCCAGGAAACACAGCCAAGACTTGCCAAAGCATTACCTGTCAAAACATGAGAAGCTTGAAGCTGCTGTCTATGGGTTCTGCTTGTTCAGAACAGCTCGGGGGCTACCAGCGACCACACATGACGGGGAACTGCACTACAGGGAATACAGGAATTAATCTGTTCCCTCCTTCCGCCTGCGTTCCAGGCATTTCCCTGTGAGTTCAGCAGCTGATTCCCAACGCTGCAGTTACCCCAGTGGTGCCTCCCTGTGGAAATGTAGGATCTGTGACGGGAGAGGTTTCCCAACTGGCAGAGAGCTCTGCTGCTCCTGGACAGAACCAAGGCTGATACAAGGGCTCCTCTGCCAGGACGGCTGCACCCACCCCAGACTGGGGGCAAAGAGGGGCTGGCAGGGGGGTGCATTTTGTTTTGGGTTGGTTTGTTTTTTTTCAGATCATAGAATCATCATAGAATCATCAGGTTGGAAAGGACCCACCAGATCATCGAGTCCAACCATTCCTATCAAACACTAAACCATGTCCCTCAGCACCTCATCCACCTGTCCCTTAAACCCCTCCAGGGAAGGTGACTCAATCCCCTCCCTGGGCAGCCTCTGCAAGTGCCCAATGACCCTTTCTGTGAAGAATTTTTTCTCAATGTTCAGCCTGAACCTCCCCTGGTGGAGCTTGAGGCCATTCCCTCTCGTCCTGTCCCCTGTCACTTGGGAGAAGAGCCCAGCTCCCTCCTCTCCACAACCTCCTTGTTGGTAATTTTAGAGAGCAATGAGGTCTCCCCTCAGTCTCCTCTTCTCCAGGCTAAACAACCCCAGCTCAGCTGTGTCAGCCCTCGGGGTGATCTTTTTCATATTTATAGATGACTAAGCTATGCCAGGAGAAGCATCAGGGCAGCTCTGGGCCGAGCCTGCAGGCAGAGGGCTCATTCACTGATGCCCTGCACAGTGCTGTTAAGGATACCACACAAAGAAATTGCAACGTTCATGTGAAATAACCTCTCCCTGCACACTACAGGCACATCTGACATTTGTTTCCGAAGTTACAACTGTCTCTCCTTGGGGCTGGGAGGGCTCAGGGGTAGTAATGCCTTAGAATGCTCTTTTTACTTTACCTAGAAAATAAAACCAGAGATAAATTCAATCATGACTCCAAACAACTTCCTCCTCCTCATCTTGGGTCTCCAGAGCTTGCAGGTGCCCCTTCAGTTCAGTCCAGACCTCTCCCAAAGCACAGTCTTCTGCCCTTCCAGGCTTCCCCCCTCAGACACTGCAGTAATACCCAAATCCCTTCTCTTCTCCCTGATTTCCAACCCAGCCTTCTCGAAGAAAATGTCAACCAATTCACTCCCAAGCACCTGATAACCACGGAGCCGCGTTTCCATAGCACCTTGGGAATGCTACAAAAATAGCTCTTCGTTCAGACTGCAAATACTGCATCAGCTCCAAATACCACCTCAAAGTCCAGAGACTCGGTGGGTGAGAAACATGACCGTGGCTGCTTAAAAACCTGCCCAAGTGCACGCTTGGTTCTCCCTGCTCCTGTCAGAGAACACCTGCACTCTTACAGGATTAAAGGATTAAGAAAGAAGAAAAATACATTGACTTCCTAATGCTGTGAATCCTCAGGAACTGATCTGAAATACTTGAAATTCTTGCTTGTCTCTCACTTAGGGGCTAGCCCAGATTTACAGATTCTATTGAGGTGGACAGGAGAAGTCATTTAGATTTGCCAGAGAAGCCTAAATCAAAAGCAAGTTACACACAAACCTACATTCCCAAGGCCAGAGGTTCATCACAGTGAGCACAAGAAATATTTGATGCTTTTTAACTTTGAGAACTTGTAAAGCTCCATGTAAACCCACTGCTTGTCCCAGTTTGGTACAGGACTCCCCAGACTGCTACACACTGGCATCTGCATCCATATACCTGCGCTTCCTAAAATGAACAATCACAGAACAACCTCAGTGATCCTCAGGTGGGTTTTCATGCAGCTCTAGAGAAAAACGTAACAAAAAAACTTGCCCTCTTGCAAAATGGGATGTTCACACTTTTGCCTGAACCAATTGTACTGGAAATGCTGTGTCTTGCTGGCTGGCTGTGGGGAAAGCCATGTGTCCCTATTTGGAGAAGGGAGCAAAGACTCAGATAGAAAGATTTGCTTCCTTCTCCCACGCCACGGCTGAGAAAGCAGCACATCACACTCCTCCGTGCCGCTGCCTTGCTGATGCAAAATTCGACTTTAAGCCAAATTCAGCTCCGCAACCAGGGCTGGAGAAAGACTCTCCAGTACCCAGGGCAGGACCCAGGCTGCTGCTGTGGGGATGCTCTCACACCCCAATGCTCAACAAACACCGCATCGGTAATTCAGAGCTGCTGGCAGCGTCTGCTCCGAGCACACGGGCTCCAGGGAGCTGCTCTCCCAAAGTCATGCTTTTCCAGCAGAATCACAGATTTGATGGTGTGACTTGCACAGCTGAATCCCGTCCATAGCAGCACTTCAGCTCTCACCCCCCTTCTATTTCTGCCAAAAAACCAGAAAGGCAAAAAGAAGGGGGAAGAATCACTTGAAACGAAGGGAGAGAGAGCAAAGAGAAAGGAAGATTCCATGGGAATTAAAAACTCACAGGAAAATGCTGCTGTAGTTTTGATTTGCACTTCAATTCTGTACAGGAATTTGAAGACCAACCCCTGCAATAGCAACTCTGAGCTGCGCACAGACCTGGGTGGACACAGCGATAACACCTTCCTCCAAAACCAGGTAATTGCTGCAGCAATCCTGAGTAAAGAAGCCCTATATCAGAATTCACTGCACTGCACCGGGACATGAAAAACTCGACTGGCATTCCTAGCGTATCCCAGATGCAAACTACCAGCAAAGTAATAGTGCTACAAAAAAAAAAAATATTATTTTAAGAGGAAGAATTCAACACTTACTATGCAAGGAAAAGAAAATCTTACAGCCTAGTTAAAAGATAACTCTGCCTCTGGTGACTTTAGAAGGTCACAATGGCAACACAGACAAGGATTTGGGCAGAGGCAGAGCTTTACAGACAGGCACCACAAGAATCATAGAATCATAGAATCACCAGGTTGGAAAAGACCCATCAGATCATCGAATCCAACCATTCCTATCAAAAGAAGTTTTGCCACCAGTTGAGACACAATGAGAAAAGATGCCTGTCACTCACCAGGTGCCTGAAATCACCCAGTTGCACACACATCAGTCTCCTCAATAAACCAAAACATCTCCCCAGTGCTGTGGGCAGCAGCGCCCAAGTGAGCTCTGAGTGTTTATTAACATCACTTGAATATCAAGCCTCAATTAACCCGTTCATTTTCCCCAAAGCATCCATCAGGACGATCTCTATGAATGGTACATTACCCTGCAAACTCATTTCAATCTCAGTACAAAGGGACTGGAGGGAGCAGAGGGACAGGAGAGAACAACATGTTGTCTGAACACTTTGCAGAAAATATGAGATGTCTCCTCCCTGACCATAGAGCCCAGGTCTGGCCTGCTGGAAGCCAACACTCGCACAGTCTGCTACTCAGTCTTTCCTAAAATTCCACAATTATATTTTCTTTCAAAGCACTTGGGAGATCCAGGAAAACTAAAGCTCCAGTGTGGAGGACAGAAGGCTCTGAGACCTTATTACCAGGAATCTGTACATAAAGGGTGTCTGCCAAGAGGATGGAGACTCCCTTTTTTCAAGGAGTCACATGGAAAAGATAAGGGGCAATGGGTTTAAGTTGCTCCTGGGGAGATTCCGACTGGATTCCAGAAGAAAATTTTGTCATACGAACAGTGAAGCATTGGAAAAATCTCTCCAGGGAAGCAGTGGATTCCTCTACAATGGACACTTTAAAGGCTCACCTTGACAGGGAGCTGGGCCATCTCATTTAAACCACAGATCACCTACAAGGTTGGACAAGATGATCCTTGAGGTCCCTTCCAACCTGACATTCTGTGATTCTACTAAAAGTCCAGATATGATTTAATGAAACAAAAAAGAAAGGTCTGTTATCAAGTACCTCTCCAGAACTGGCGATCGAATTGTTTAAGTACACAACATGTGCCGCAGACATCTCTCAGTTCCTCAGTTCCACTGGAACACTTCATTTTTACTTAATGTTAGTTCTGAAAAGCTACAGCAACGTTGCCATACCAACAACAACACAACACAGTTGTTTTCTGCTATCACTGTGCAACTGGGTACACATTAAGGTCATTTACATTGCAATAAAGCTGCATATTTAACCACAGTTCTTTTCTCTCTTATTCAAGCAGACTCTTTCCTCCAGAACATGGTCAAATAGGGTTTGGCACACTCTTTGGATAGATCTTTGAGGCACAAATTGAAAGCCTGGGAAAAGAAGAAGACTTTATATTTAGAAATTCAGCAGTTGGTGGCTGGCTAATTCACGATACGCACATCGATAGCCACGTAGCCTCTGATACTGTGGAGCATTCGCAATATCAGAGCTGGTCTTGTTACACAGAATCCTTAGGATTGGACTCCCTGACATGAATTAAATCACTTGCAGAAAATCTGCCTGCAAGAAAGCAGATTCTTAGGATCAGTGGCCAGCAGGTTGAGGAAGGTGATTCTCCCCTCTATGTTGCTCTCATGAGACCTGGACTCCTGTGTAGAGTTCTGGAATCTCCAACATAAGAAGGATACAGAACTGCTGGAAAGGGTCCGGAAGACACCACAAAGACGATCCAGGCCTGGAAAACCTCCCATACGAGGACAGGCTGAGAAAGTTGGGGTTGTTCAGCCTAGAGAAGCCTCCAAGGAGACCTTAGAGCAGCTTCCAGTCCTGAAAGGGGCTCCAGGAAAGCTGGGGAGGGGCTTTTACAAGGGCCTGGAGTGAAAGGACAAGGGGCAATGGCTTTAAATTGGAAGGGGGAAGATTTAGACTAGACATTAGGAAGAAATTCTTCACAATGAGGGTGAGGAGGCCCTGGCCCAGGTTGCCCAGAGCAGTGGTGGCTGCCCCATCCCTGGAGGGGTTCAAGGCCAGGTTGGATGGGGCTTGGAGCCCCTGATCCAGTGGGAGGTGTCCCTGTCCATGGCAGGAGTGGGACTGGATGGGCTTTAAGGTCCCTTCCAACACAAACCATTCTACAACTCTATTATCTTTTCTAGCTAACAGATATTAAAATAAAAAAAATAATGAACTATTTCAGCTACACGTAGTTTCTGTAACCAATCCTAGAGTGTTAGTAAATGGCTATTGCTATCACGTACAGTGTTAGACTTGGTTAGGACATTGAGAGACCAACTGGACACAACAGGCTCTACCTGAGCTCAGCTGGGACTGGTTCAGAGTCTCTGCAACACATGCAGAACCTGGCTTTACACTATCCATCTCCAGATCTGCACACGGTTAAGGTCAGGTGGGAAGAGGGCGGGAGGGCAGACAGGAGGCAAGAGAAAGGACAAAGGTAAATGAAAATATCTCCTGGAACAAACACAGGAGACTAACAGTTTAATTTGTAGAGACAGCAATTAGAGAAACAGTGCTAGAGAAATCCAGATGGTGGGCTGATACATTCTAGGTGTTGCTTCTCTGGCGTGTTCTAGACTTGAAGTGTCCTTAAGTAGCAGTGTCTACGTGCAAAATGAAGTCTAAGAGAAGCGATAGGCCAAGCTCACAGGATGAACAGCAAAAAAGATGAAGGGAGATGAAATAAGTTAAGTAAACACCCAAATCCCAAGCAAACTGGAGCTGCTGGGGGTGAAGATGGCCTGAACTGGTACTACTGGTACCTGGAAAACCGGGCTTAGAGCTAGCTCAGGTGTGACCACAGCATAATTCTCAATTCCAAAACAAGCACATATACTATGGACACATATCACTGTCAACAGAGGGGTCACTGTAAAAAGAGTTTAAAAAAATATATAAATCAGATCTCAATTTAGATTGGCAGATGCTGGTGGTTTTAAACATAGCTGCAACTTGCATAACAGCAGTTTTTAGTAGGGCTGGGAGAGTAAGGAGTTAGACCTCATTTTCAGAGGCACTCTGTCCCAGTTTCAAAACAAATTTTCAGCCCTTGCCTCCCTATTCAGGTCTCTGCTCGGTTTATCTAGAGAAGCTGAGGGCCAAAAAAAGAACTTCAGTGTCTAAAACTGCTTCGTGAGCCCAGAAAGGAGCTTTCCCCTAACACCAGCAGAGCCTGAACAGGACCTCAAACCTTCCACAATGAAAAAATGCATGAAGTATCTTCTGGAATTACCAGTAACAGAAGATGTGCAACCATGATCTTTGGTACACAGAAACATTAAAAACAAGAAAACCAGTGCAAACCACAGAGGAGTGCTCTGGCGTGGGAGGGATGGGGCACAGGATCTCTCCAGTGGTGCTCTGTGTGCAGCCACAGCCAAGTTTCTAGTCTCTGTTGCAATTATATGACTCACAGAGGGACAGGGCTCTCAAAAGATATTAATTTCACATGAAAAACAAGCAGAACCACTAACAGGCCTTATACCTTTGAGCAGAAATAATGCAGTTGCTGTAGTTCTTCCTTCTGACAACAGCTTCAAAAGGAGAGTGACTGGATGCTCACCTTCCAGGCTGCATCAGGTAACCAGACATCATTTATCTTCATCTTAAAAAGGGCAAAAAGCCCAACCCTGCCTTTATTATCTGAAGTTAACTCGTACTGAGCCTTAGTGGGAATGAAGCTTGGAAGGGCTCATGGATTCAAGGCACTTGACTACAGAAGAGGAAAAAATTAAGAAAAGCCTTTTCTCCACACCTCTGTGTCCAAAGGAAACTCCTTGGATCCTACAAGCACTCACTATTCCGACTCCTCCCATGCCTTCTGGCAGTGGATATGGTCTGAGAGATAGATTTTGCCCTGATTCTTAAAAACTCGGCCCAGGTTAAATATTCCCTGGCTCTTGTTGTTGGGTTTGGAACGTGCAGTGGAAGAAGCCCCATTGCATGCAATCTCCATGACTGTATCTGAAATACAAAGCCCGCTGTCCCCTTCCTCTCTGAATCTTCTCCCTCTCTGTTGGGAAAGAATTTCATAATGTAGGCACGTGCTCAGGAAGGTGCTTAGAAAGTGGAGCTTTCACACCAGAAACAAGAAATTTGCTGTGAAATAGCATTCTTCTCCTGGAGAAAGCATTGCTGGTAGGAACCACAAGCCGGTTGCCCACGTTACAAGAGCAGAGTCTCTATACCAACAGGTTCTAAGTGTGTATGGGCACGGAGAGAGCACATATATACGTGTATATACACACATATGTCTATCGGTAGTTTATGCATATCCAATTTTAAGACTGATTTATGAAACCCAAACACCATCCCAACGGGAGTGAATATGTGTAAATGAGACCTTTACTGTAAGAAATGCTAACTCTATGGAAACAGTCATGAATTTTACCAACGCTAGGTTATTGCTATGAGGTTTACATTAGCAAGATCCAAAAAAGCAGGACTCTCTGGGCACTGAGAGATGCTAAGCACAAACAGCACCTTCTGATCTTTAAAAAAAAAAGGAATCTCTGCTTCTGAAGACTTTCAAGTTCTCTCAAACTTTCAGAGCCGTGTTTAACCCCTCTCCATCACCCATTTTTAACTTCTCGTTCTTTCAGACCGACATTCGGATGTCATGGCCTGGCATTTCATTTCTTCCACTTAGGGTTTTATTGCTTCAAAACGATTCTGTCATATCCAACAGAAATGAGTTGGAATCGGTGTCTTTGTTTCCCTGCTGTATTGTTTTACGTACAAAGAGCATTTTAAAAGGCAGCTTAGACTAAAGGCTTGGTTTGGTTTGGTTTCCCTGAATATCTTTCAAAGCACCAGTGCATGTACAGAAAGGAGAAAAGGAAAGGGAGAGACACAGAAAGAGAGGGAGAGAAGGAGTGAAAGAAAGAAAAAGGAATAAATGAAAACGTACAAGGGGGGAAGTAGCTCCAGGATGCTGGACGGGCTCCGTGGGCAGGGGAGACTGGCAAGGTATAATTGAAAGAAGAAAAAAAAACACAAACAAAAAAGCAGTAGGTTAAAACACGCATCCATTGCAATTGGGTTCATCTCATATACAGCTCAGCCAGGCTACACACAGTGTAGATACACAACCACAGACCCCATCCTTCAAGTTGATCGGTGCTTTACTCCCTAATCACTCTGGAAATTCATTAGGATCCAAGAATTCCCCACCCAGTGTGTCGCAGCTCAAACAAAACCCAAAACATTTCACATGCTTGAACTTTTGCCCCATCCCTGCCGAGGGTAGGGTTTGTTTGCACTATTTCAGTGCCTGCTAAGCACGTGTTTACGGTTCAGCCCATGTTTAAGGACTTTGTTGAGTCAGAAACCAGGCTGGAAGATGTAACTTTTCTTTATATAGATGGACAATGTCAACCACTTACAACTCCCAGAGTTGTAAATTTACATTTTGTGTCTTAGGCGATACATATTTAGCTTTGCTCCATTTCTGCTGGGGCTAAAGCAGACAGCTGCTTTATCTTATTTTTCCTTCTCTGCAAAAAGAAAATCAAAATTGCCCCAAAGCTATGTTTCCTATCGACAGAAAGTGTTCTCCCTGAAAATGAGGCTCTGAGCAACCTCATCCAGTGGGAGGTCTCCCTGGCCAAAGCAGGGGGTGGAATGAGATGGGCTTTAAGATCCATTCCAACCCAAACCATCTCAAGATTCCGAGAAGGCAGAGCCTTTGCTCTTGCTGCCTCAGTGTTAGGGCTTTTTGTTTTGGATGGAAGAGAGAAAACACAAAGTCCAGGAGGTAGCTTCCCCACAGGCACGAGCAGGTCCAGTCTGGGGTCCAAGGGAGGTGCTGCTGTCCTGCTGCTGTCCCGTTGAACGCCCAGCCCACCAGGCTGACTCTCAATGGCTCTCCAAGTCTGGGAGCAATCACTAGGCGTCTGCAAGTTCCCTAAAGAAGTGGGTTTTACCCTAACATCCCTGGAATTCCATCCTGACCCCTTTGTCCACTCTCCACGGGAGCTACAAGGACGCCTGCACCCAGGACTGTATTTGGCAGCCCCGAGCCTGTCAGCGTGTTTATTCCCCGCCTGCTTCCCCGCTGGGAATGGATACCTGGCTCCATACAACTTTCATTTAATTTAGCTTTAATGAGACTGATCAACACCAAATGACTGGTTTGTTTACATAAGGTTAACGACACTGGTGCTAATCGCATACATTTCATCTTTCCATATTTTCCTTATAAAAACATTAATTATGACATAATGCGCTCATCAGTGTCAAACGGCTGCTCAGCCCAGGCCTCTGCAGAACATACGTTCCCTTTGCACCTTCTTCTTCCTGGTATTATTTTTATTTTTTAAATAAATCCCCACAACCTCTTTTACCCAGGGATTCTCAGTGAGCCTGTTGTAAACCAGGCACGACCTCTTGCAGCGCTGCGAGTGCTCGATCACAATGAGTGTAACTCTGTTTGCATTTTTACAGTTAAAATTAATTCGTTCAGGGCTGTGCTACAGTCTCAAAGAGGTTCAAACAGTCTGTTGCTTGATCCAGACCTGTATCCCAATCCTCCTGAAGTTCACTGGATTATCTCTACTCGGCATGCTGACCCAGATTAATCTATTATTTATGTTTAAAAAAAAAAATCGTTCATTTTACAACAGATCATAACTGAGAGGCAGATTTAGACTAGACGGAAGGAAGAATTTCTTCACTATGAGGGTGGGGAGGCCCTGGCCCAGGTTGCCCAGAGCAGGGGTGGCTGCCCCATCCCTGGAGGTGTTCAAGGCCAGGTTGCATGGGGCTTGGAGCCCCTGATCCAGTGGGAGGTGTCCCTGCCCATGGCAGGGGTGGGACTGGATGATCTTTAAAGTCCCTTCCAACCCAAACTGTTTTATGATCCTGTAATACCAACAAGTACCCTTTAACGTGTCCTTCTTGTGCCCCATTTCTTTCCTTAAGCTCTAATTATCCCTCTGCAAACTGCACCCTTATTTTTTCTTTTCCCACTGAATCCAGATGTTCCCCAGCAGCAACCACGTTTAGAGACCTTCAACCAAGGCACATCAGTTTGGTAAAGATTCAGTACACAGCGAGATTCTGCTTGTTAGCAAAGACATGAAACAAATTGCATGTATGAGGCGAAGCATGAGATGTGATTTTAAGTATTGTTAAACTACAAATATCCAGATTTATCAGAAAGAACGGACTGAAACAAAGAACCAAGACGTAGCTGCTAACTACACCAAAGCGACGAGCAGGGACAACGTGAACACACACACACTGCTCCCAGAAAAGACCAGCCAGAGATGGAGAGAAGGGAATGAGTAGAGAAACACAAATCTACACAAATGTTTACTTCGAAGGAAACAAACCAAAACAGCTCTTCACTTTTTTTATTCTAAGCAGCACAACGAATATTTAAGGGATGCACTTCTCACTGAATAGCTGGAATGCAAATGCAACCTTTCATCCTGTATTGCTTTAAAAATCTTTATAAATCCAAGCTTATTCCATCTATCGTAGTACCAAAATTCAGCGACATCATCACTAAATGGTGTGAGCCATGAAATATTAGGTATTAATTCAATAGGTTGGTTACCTCTGCAGTGCTGTGTCTGAGTTTAGAAAGCAAAATCTGGGGTTAAGTAAGCTCCTCCTGCCTTCTGGATCCATACTGGGGCTTTCACATCAATAGAAACAGTCAGAAGAGCAGTTTGCATCTCACCAGGAAAAAAGCATTTTCTTACAGCACTGAACATGTAAAAAGTGGGGGCACAGGCTCAGTGCAACTATTCAGCAGGTAACCCCAGAGCTCCTGAGCACCCCTACCCCTTGTTTGCTGCTCTCATGTGGAAAAAGTTTGAAGAAGAAAATGCTAAACAATTTGGTTAAGCAATGCTGAAACTGTCTTTCATTTTCGGGTGCCAGTTTGCGTGCACGTGCACGCACACACACATTACACACACACCCCCCTTTGCAAAAACACCTCCTCCTGCAGAGCTGTGGGAGATGATAGCTTGACAATCCAAACTTCATTGTCATACATATTTTGGAGGTGACTCAAGGCAAACCAAATACTGTTCTATTACTTTGAACTTTCATAATTGAACAAAATAGGCTGTTTTCCTACCTGATTCCTTTTCTTTATCCCAACCACTGGTGTAAGTGTGTATCTCCCCAGTCAAAGAAAATACTGGTCCTAAAAGCAGAGCCTGCACTTAAGGCCCACTCCCTGTGTTTCACAGAATCATAGAACAGTTTGGGTTGGAAGGAACCTTAAAGCCCATCCAGTTCCACCCCTGCCATGGGCAGGGACACCTCTCTCTGGATAAGGGGCTAAAAGCCCCATCCAGCCTGGCCTTGAACCCCTCCAGGGATGGGGCAGCCACAACTTCCCTGGGAAACCTGTTCCAGTGTCTCACCACCCTCATAGTGAAGAAATTCCTCTTTATGTCCAGTCTAAACCTGCCCCTCTCCTGTTTATACCCATTGCCCCTCATCCTATCACTACAAGCCTTTGTAAATCCCCCCTCCCCAACTTTCTTGTAGCCCCTTCAGGTTCTCAAAGGTCACTATAGGTCTCCTCAGAGCCTTTTCTCCAGGCTGAACAACTCCAACACACTCAGCCTGTCCTCGCATGGAAGGTTCTCCAGCCCTCAGATCACCTTTGTAGCCTCCTCTGGACCCGTTTCAACAGCTCCATCTCTTCCTTATGTTGAGGATTCCAGAACCGGACACAGGACTCCAGATAAGGTCTCCCAAGAGAGGAACAGAGGGGCAGAATCCCTTCCCTCGACCTGCTGGCCACGTTCTTTTGATGCAGCTCAGGATACGTTTGGCTTCTGGGCTGTGAGCGCGCATAGCTGGCTCATGTTGATCAATCACCTTCATGTGAACTTCAGTCACTATTTGCACTGCATTACAGACCATTGCAGTACTTCATGGTTCTATTAAAATGCTATCCCCATCACTTCTGCAAATCAAACTCACTAATAATAAATAATAATAAAAACGCAGGGCAGGAAATTCTTCGCTTCCCATCTGCTTTTCATTAGGTTGCTCAACCCAGCCAAATCTATGGACAATTAAACAGCACAAGGAGTTCTATGTTTGTAAATTCCTTCATGGCAAAGAACTTTATCCCACAGACACAAAATGTCCTAGATGTTCCACACATCATACTTTGATTAATGAAATAAAGTTTGCATGCTGATAAGTATGTCTTATCCAGCCCCGATCGGAAACTTGACATCAATTCTGGATGAAATGCCCTGCTAATGCTGAGAAAGGGCAAAAGCTCCAAGCAGTTCTTTTCAGGAGTCTCTGTTCCTTGGGAAAAGCCAATCTGATGTTTCAAATGTAGGTGAGGGGAGGACAGCGGATAGTGAAACATGTGAGAAACCCCCTGTTTAGCCATAGATTAAAATACACTAAATGCATGGAAAATGGGCGAGGAAAATGCAAACTCTTCTGCATATCCCAGCAATGCGATTCCCAGCGAGGCTCTGGAGGGACCGCTTGGCAGGGTCCCACTCCTATTTTTGCAGCAGTGCCCCTGAAGCCAACGAGGGTGCTCCAGCAGCCCCTCTCTGCCCCGTGTCCTCCAGGGCTGTGTGACAGGGGGAGCCAGCTCCTGCAGCTGTGTGTAACCTGGCCCTGGAAACCGGAGCTCCTTCCTCCCGCTTCAGCTCCTCACCTCTTCTGTATTTCACACATCATTTTGCCCTTCAAGGCACACAAGTTCCTCCAGCTCTCCAGCATCACATTCCACATGCCTGAGGCACAGGAATCTCCTCCCCGATTCCTTCGAGCTCCAGTTGAGTCCCAACCTCTTTAGCAACCATGGCAGAGGCTTCCAGACTCCTGCCTCCTCTGCACCAGCGCTTCCCAAGGTGGAAAAAAGAGAAAGCACAGTGCTCCGAAGAAATGGAGTCACAATGTCTGTGTGCAAAGGAAGGGCAGGGAAGGATTATGGGAACAGCAGCATTCGTTCTAGCAGACCTGACACCTGAAAGCTCAGTTGTGTTCTTCTCAAGAAGCCTTTTGCCTTTAACTGAAGGCACAGAACAGCTCTCCGGGAAGGTCGGCAGGGACAGCATCATGACTTGGCAATATCTTCCAACTTATTGCTTTGAACATGACTTGTGCTTTTGGTATCAGCTTTATAGCAAATATTTCCCAGGACCTAAAGAGGAAATCCACTCCCTGGTGTGCTGTTAAAGCCAAATCGCATCTATTCATCTATGCTGCTTCATTATCTCTCATTAAGGCATAGCAAGAAACTACTCATCAGTAGCCTATGACAGTTAATTGCCTGAGCCATACTAAATAATAAACACTTGCTTATGACCATATCTATCACCCTGGCCAGTGTTTAGGTTTAAAGCTGCCTTTATGTACATGGTTTCACTGACTGAGTGAAGAGAAGTGACTGGTTGCAGCATTAAGAGATCAGCTTCAAACAACAAAAGGAAGATACTGGATTCGTGGACTGACTACCTGCTGCAGCACTTGAATTGCTAGGGATCTCAGTGCACTGATTCCAGCAAATTCATTCCCATGTTCCCAGGAATAACAAAGGCTGGAGATGCCAATAGTTGAGAAACCCACTTCCCTGGACTGTCGGCTCTTTGAAGCACACAGATTAATGCAGCTTGGGGCATTCACAGCTTTTTACCATGGAACTGCAAGTTCCAGGCTGTACCACAAGATCTGATAAAATGCATTTCCCTTAGTAAAAGTCAAACGTTTGAGTCACATCTATTTATTTTAAAATATCAAGTTGGCAATCTCGTATGATAAGGAACATCATTAAAACAGAGAAAACAGATGAAAAGCACACCAGTTAACCAGCTTCCCAACTCAACTCGCTGGCTGCACGAAGAAAGATCAGCAATTTCAAATTGCTTCTCCTGATAAAAAAGATACACAGATGTATCTTTGTGCAGATGAATATATAGATATATTTTAACAAATCAGTAGGATAAACCAAAAGCTGCACCACCAATAAATTCTGTCAAGATCTGTTATGCCAGCACATCTATCTGCTATCACTCCTAGCACACACTTGGATGACAGCAGAATCGCACCCAAGATCTCATTTTCTATTCATTTTTCCTTTCCTCAGCAGAGCTTAGTACTAACTCGCCTGTATTTCATACAAGACAAAACTATCCAAAGGGCAGTAGGAAGTAGAGTCACGTACCCAGAGCAGAAGCAATTAGGATTCCAAGTTACATTATACACAACATTTTCCATCTATCCCTAAAGAGAATGAAGCTTCCAGTACTTAATTAATCTATTTCATCTAAGCCAGTATAATCATTTTGGGGTTGCCTATATGAAAAAAGTCCTAACGTACAACACTCTCTGAACACCAAGAACTGGGATGTTGCACGGAATCAGATTGCTGAAGGAATCCAGAATTCTTACAAGCCTAAAATCTTTCAAATTACGCAGGAGCTAGACACTGATATCACCTTATGAAACACGACAGATGAGAGACATTCAACATCAGCAGCTCTTCAGAGAGAGGTAACATGTGGATGGCCAACACACAGAAAGGAGAATGTGGTGTGTACACAGCGTGATCAACACAGAGAATACAACATGGGACATGTAAAGGAGATATTAAACATGGAACACCAAAAGGAGAACTCCACTGCATTGGAAAATTTAATACACATACCTGGTTTTGGCACAGAATTGGTCACGGACTGAGGAACTTTGTCGTTAATTAGTTCGACGCACTCACTAGGGAAAAATCCAACCTGCAGCAAAAACAAGAAGAGAGGCAGAAGAGTGAATGTCATGTTTTTCCAATCTGAACCAGCTAAACCAGTAACTGTTTAACATTTAGTTCAAACTGTGCTTGCCTGATGCTCCAAAACATTATCCAACATCCAATGACCAGTAATAATTTATCAAAATGATGCAGCCAAGAAGTCTCCAAACTAAGCAATCATTTCCATAAAATATGGTTATAAGTTTGTGTTCTAAGCTTGGTACACAGGACAGAGAGAGGAGACAACAAGCATGCTACATACCCCTGAACCCAGCATTTTTTCCTGTATCCCCTCTAACTCAGAGACAGGCTTAAACCCACGTGAGGGTTACAGGCTAGAAGATGGGGAGGATCTTAAAGTTTTGCTTAGATAAGATGTGCTGGCAGAAGGTCTCTAAATCTGGGGAGAAGTGAAATGCTTTCTCTTTCACTATGAAAGGATTCAGGCTAGATGTGACCAAGCAGACAATTCCCAGCATCCCAGCCTTCTCTCTGCTTTACAGTGTCTTCCTTCTTGCTCTCATCTCAGGTGAAAGTCATGCCAGACCAGTCTTTTATTTTTATCCTTAGTCCGTATTTCCAAGCACTTTTCTCTGATATCCTAACTCCCCATCCAACCTAACTTCTGCACCGTGATGTGTAATTCAAGCACCACCACCCCTCTGAGAAGCTCCGGCTTAAGCCAGCAGCAGGATTTCCTGCCCCGTGTCAGGCATGTGATGTGGACAGCTGAAAGCATCAAGGCACTTGAAGCAGCCACGGTTTGGTCAAGCGCCACGACAACGCATGGCAAAGAGCCAGCGGACGGGCCCCACGTTCATGGACACAGGAGGACTGGGGCCAGCGCTGCTGCCAGTCACGTCAGCACATCTAGGAAACTCACTGGAGCCACAAGGCAGGGAGCGCCGTGGGACTGGACAACATCCCCGTCTCTATTTATTCCTCTTGCACAATTCCCTTCTGTCTCCAAAGGAAAAAAACAATTCTCTTTCCGACTCCAAGCTGATTTTCATCCATAAACCTCCAAGTAACTCAGTGCCAGGGTCGTGCACAGTCTGTAAACACTCCACACTTTGAAATTATTCCAAATTCCCCAAGGGAAGCAACAGGTAACAGTCATACCAGCCAACTTCTTCCTACACCCCCAAAACCCAGCAAGGTTTTGGACAAGTAAGAGGACAAACTGTAATCCATAGATGATTTGGACTGGGAGGGACATTAAAGCCCATCCCGTACCAAGCCCCTGCCATGGGCAGGGACACCTCCCACTGGATCAGGGGCTCCAAGCCCCATCCAACCTGGCCTTGAACACCTCCAGGGATGGGGCAGCCACCACTGCTCTGAGCAGCCTGGGCCAGGGCCTCCCCAAAATTCAATTTCAATCTCCCTCTTTCAGCTTCAAACCATTCTCCCTCGTCCTATCCCTGCCCTCCCTGATCCAGAGCCCCTCCCCAGCTTTCCTGGAGCCCCTTTCAGGACTGGAAGCTGCTCTAAGGTCTCCCCAAAGCCTTCTCTTCTCCAAGCTGAACAACTCCAGCTCTCTCAGCCTGTCCTCGTATGGGAGGCGCTACAGCCTCATCATCATCTCCATGGCCTCTTCTGGACTCACTCCAACAACTCCATGTCCTTCTTGTGCTAAGGACTCCAGAACTAGATGCAGGACTCCAGGTGGGGTTTCAAGAGAGCAGAACAGAGGGGTAGAATCCTCTCCCTTGCCTGCTGGTCACGCTTCTCCTGATGCAGCCCAGGTTCCAGTTGACTTTCTGGGCTGCAAGTGCACATTGCCAGCTCCAGGTGATCTTCTTATCCACCATCACACTTAACATTAAAGGCTCAGAAGATGCTCTTTGAGAAGACTATGAAAGCACGGGAAGAGAAGTCATGAGAGCGGCACTCTGGATCAACACACCTCGATTCTCTGACCCTTGATGCTCCCTGGAATCAAGACCAGCCAGCACACTCACTTCAGCTTAAAGGACTCACAGAACTGAAGAACCCATCCAAAACACGAGCTGATGCACAGCTTCACCCAATCACTCGCTCCGCTCCGCGTGATGATTTTGCAAGGAGATGATATCTCCAAGTTACTCAGTGCAGTGGTGATTTTTGTTCAATTTATAGATAGAAATATGCTATTAGCACAAGAAACCCAGCACTACACAGGGGTCTTCATAAGTGGTGCTGCTCTGTGGGGAGATGTGCTGAAACAGGCTGATTGGCACACACTCAAAAGTATCGGTATTTAAAATACATTATATGGTTCTTAAATTCTCTAGCTACAAGTCTCTCTTGGGCATTTCCTGTGTCAGAGATGCAGGAGAGAATTTTTAAGCTAAGAAAAATGTGCAAGTCCAGTGAAAGTCTCAGCCCTATCACCCAAACAATACATCTGGGAGACTCCACAACTGGAGTGATACCATTCCTTTCATTCTCAAAGCCTTGAAAATGTATTTAATTGACCACAACATCTTAGGTCAAGATGTGTAAAAAACCCAAAGTACTTGGACACCAACCATCCATTAATTGCAATGTAAAACACTGGATCGAAATCCAACCCCAGATCCCACACTGCAGCTGAAGTTCATTTCCCTTTGATTCTTACAATAACGTGTCTCTTATTTCTGGATGCAATATACAATATTAAACATGAATTTAGAAATGAAAGCAGACCCAAGATGGTTATGGCATTGCTTCTAGGTATCTTGGAGCCTTTCCCAAATAAACCAAATAAACCATTGTTCTCAATGTATCATTTTTGCCACGTTCACAACCAATATTTATAATGGAGAAGGAAAGAGAATAATCACTTGTGCTGGTGCCGACAAGCGCTTTGATGTTAACTGGTAAGATTTCTGATGTCTTATATTTTCTGACGGCTTACATTTTCTGACTTATTTATTGTAGCTCTTCCTGCAAGATCCCCAAGAGATTATCTTCAGGATCATCATCAATAACTTGTGCCTTGTTCCAACCCACTTAAAAGATGCGGCTGTTTCTCCCACGGAAAGTTTTCCATGATTTTATATAAATAAATGAGTTTAGTCCGAGACTTAATCTCAACAGATGTAGCAAGGCACTAATAGAGCTTGAGCCAGGATTAAAGGATTTGGCAACGTAGGAAAATTAATAGCAAGGATAGTATATATTTAGATAGATACAAGGTCATCTAAAGGTTAAACAAATCACTACACACCTTAACCAAAGGAGGAAAGCACAGGCTGCTGCTGTGTGCAAACACTTCTGCAAAAGCTCCTATATCTTTTTGTCACTGCTACACCAGGGTCTGCTACAACTGGGAGATACACGAGGCTTTAACAGGAAAAGTCAAAGTACCAGCAATGATTTTCAGTGTACGACGAGGCAATTCAAACAAGTGGGAAAGAAGCAGCAGCACAAATGCAAGTGGAACATTGTTTGAGACATTTGGGTTGGGTTTGCGGTTTGACGTAAGCTAAAGAATGGGTTATATTTCATTCAAAACTTTGTATCTTTTAGTTTAAATCACGATAGGTTGGCAAAACCTTACAGGTAAACACCTTTTTTTTTTTTATTCCTGCATGGCTTTGCAGAAGGGAATTTTCCATTTGATCTTTGCCAAGCAACAACCCTGCGGTGGCTGGGACTGAGAGCCGGCTGCCTCACCTGGATTCCACAGCGCAGCCAGCACAGCTCCTGCTCAGGAGGTCCTCACCCTTCTCTGAGGAGCACCACTTACAGGAATCACAGAACCACAGAATCACCAGGTTGGAAAAGACCCACCAGATCATCAAGTCCAACCATTCCCATCAATCACTAAACCATGTCCCTCAGCACCTCATCTACCCGTCTTTTAAACACCTCCAGGGAAGGTGACTCAACCCCCACCCTGGGCAGCCTCTGCCAGTGCCCAATGACCCTTTCCGTGAAAAATTTTTTCTTAATGTTCAGCCTGAACCTCCCCTGGTAGAGCTTGAGGAGGAACCAGGTTGTTAGTCCTTTGATCCCCAAATCCTCTAAGAGAGCTGAACATCTTGACCACAACACTCTTCTAATCTCTTTTATTCGTGGCAAGAATGTCTGTGTGGGATGGCAGAGGTTAATTATCCATTCCCAGCTGGTGTGACTGGTGTGCCCGCTGGACTGAGGGAAACTAGGTGAGGCTGCTTGAAGCCTCTTCCTTTAACATTCTCACCTGCCAGAGTGGCTGAATGCTGAGTGACCACTGAAGGTCACTCACACCTCTGCACTGGGGTGTGAGAAGTCTCTGCTGCTCACTCCTA
This sequence comes from Phaenicophaeus curvirostris, assembly GCF_032191515.1. NCBI lineage: Eukaryota > Metazoa > Chordata > Aves > Cuculiformes > Cuculidae > Phaenicophaeus > Phaenicophaeus curvirostris. The sequence continues at coordinate 6,660,996 of NC_091416.1, read as the reverse complement.
CAGCTGGGATGGCTGGGGAGATGCCGGCGCTTGCATACGAGTGCCCGTGCCCCTGGGAACTCCTGCCTGCAGAAAAAGGGCAGAGCAGATGCTTGCAGAGCAGGGAACTCGTGGCAAATCAGTGCAGACATAATTTTGCATGACCTGTTATTGCAGTTGACACCACAGAATCATAGAATCACCAGGTTGGACAAGACCCACAGGATCACCGAGTCCAACCATTCCTATCAAACGCTAAACCATGTCCCTCAGCACCTCGTCCACCCGTCCCTTAAACGTCTCCAGGGAAGGTGACTCAACCCCCTCCCTGGGCAGCCTCTGCCAGGGCCCAATGACCCTTTCCATGAAAAATTTTTTCTTCATGTTCAGCCTGAACCTCCCCTGGTGGAGCTTGAGGCCATTCCCTCTCGTCCTGTCCCCTGTCACCTGGGAGAAGAGCCCAGCTCCCTCCTCTCCTCAACCTCCTTTCAGGTAATTGTCCTATTAATGGAAGTGGCCACCTGGCTGAGAAACGCCGTCACCAGTGACACGGCCATGGGGCTCTTGCACATCGCCTGTTTTGCAGGTGACACCATCCACCAGCCAGATGGCTGCACTGAGTCCTCAAATCAACACACGTAAACCAGAAATCAAACCTGGGCTTCTGATTTAAGACCTGGTGTTTCCGAAGTGACACAGGCCACAAAAATGCACTCCGCCTTCCCAGGCAAGTTTGATACTCACCACGTAGATTTTATTTATTAGAAAATGATGCACAAGGGGGGAAAAATGCTCTCAACCAGCAGCCTGTTTTACTCCTGACCGATCCAAGACAGAACAAGTCCATTTTTGGGAAATCCATTGAGTCTCGAAGCCTGTGTGCAGGTTCAGAACAGAAGATGATCTGAAAGCAAGGGCCTGGTGTTTCACAACAAGTTGAAGCTCATGGAAGCACAGGTTGATCCTCAAAATGGCCAGTTCACTCCAGTTATGTAAAACCTTTCCTTGTTTTTTGTGCTCCCCCCAGCAGGCTGAGCCACTTGCCGTGTTGCAGCAGTGCAACTAATGAAACTCTGCCCAAAGACAGAATTATTCAGCACATCAAAAGGCAAGTTGTGCATCAAAAAAAGGGGCTGTCCCTAATGATTCAGTTCTCTGCAACAGAGCTACTGATTGAAAAGACAAAGCATGAAGAAAAAGAAGAGGAGAACAAAGAGTGCTGGGAGGCTGTTAATGTGGAGGTGGCTGTAATTTAGGTAACAATCTTACAATAAAAGCAGTGACTCACTAAGTGCATTTGAAAAGAAAAAGGCTGGAGGAAAAATGTCTTCAAAATCATTTTACTTTAAGCAGAGAAAATGATAAGAAGCCCAGTGGGTTGTTTTGTTCTGTAGACATTAGATCAGGTGCTGGGAGAAAGGCATCTGCAACTCTAACACAGAAATCTGAAGGATAAGAAAAATGAGGATTCATTGCTGAAGAAGAGCTCTGGCTGGCAAAGAATAAATTGACTTCCATGCAGAACCTAAGCTGCAGTTGAAACTGAACGGACTTGCAACCTGTCAGATTTGCTTTTCTGTCAAGATTTGTACCCCTGCCTCCCTCCATTTGCCCGACACAGAGAATCATAGAATCATAGAATCACCAGGTTGGAAAAGACCCACCAGATCATCGAGTCCAACCATTCCTATCAAACACTAAACCATGTCCCTCAGCGCCTCGTCCACCCGTCCCTTAAACACCTCCAGGGAAGGTGACTCAACCCCCTCCATCCGCTCTGATGGGGGGACATGCAGAAACGAATGCAGTTCTGCACGGGCAGACACGACTCCCAGTTGGTAAATGCACAAAACCACCTAAGTTCTTTCAAGTCAAAAAGTAGCTTCCACATCCAGCAAAATCCTGCTCTCCTCCTGTCACTCTGGGACATGGTTTAGCAGGCTCGGTGGGGCTGGGCTGATGGTTGGACTAGATGAGCTTAGAGCTCTTTTCCAACTTTAATGATTCTCTGATTTACCACTTAAGCTGCCGTCCATCTGATAAAATATTGTTCTTTTCCAAGCACAAACCAAAAACCTGAGACCTAACGTGGACGAACAGTTCAAACATTTCATGTTCAGATCTCCTTTTATCTGCTCTTAGAACCACAACTTCCTGCCAAGACGGTCTTTGCTGATTTATTTTATTATAAGAATTAAAATGGCTGGATCAACAGATTCCCATCATGATTACGATGGCTATTGTTCCTAAATGGGAATAGTCATTTGCCTATAATAAATGTTTTAAAGGCTGCACAGCTTCATCAGTTCTTACCGATATCACTGTAACAACATTTTTCACCTGCACACTCTTTTTAAGCATTTATCAAGCACAATCCTGTCCTGACCTGTAACACAGCTCTGGGTGTACTATGTCAAGCCCAGAGGGAAATTCCCTTTCTCTGAATTCCCTGCAACAGTCAGTGTGGCCAAGGAATTCCAGGATCGCTCTTTCTGTACGCTCACAGCTCATGAGCCTTCAGCTCCACACACAGGTTACAAGCCCATCTCCCTCTTTGTACACCGACAGAATTGCATCGCTTGGCAGCTAACGGCGTTTGACGAAAATGAAAAGCTCTGAGAAGCACATGTCAAGGAAATGACAAAAACTGTCAATGTACAGGACGAATGCACCTCAATGCAAATCAGACCCATGGCTGTGAAGAGATGGTTGTGCACTAGCAACTGCATTAGCCTGGCTTATGAACTTACTGCCTGCCAGCTGAGAGGGAGCTGTTGAAAAGCACTTCTGAGAAACCAACTTCACCCCACAGCCAGCAGGAGCAGAAGAGCCTACAGCCAGCCTGTTACTCTATCTCGGCTGACAGGCAGCAACTCCCTAAAACACACCAAGTTTCCTTCCCCGCATTGTGCAAACACACACTGAGAGCCACTGAAACGTGTCACGGCTGCTGCCTTTCCAGAAGCGTGGCTCAGTGGCCAGGATCTGATGTACATTGTGTAAGACTCCTGCTTATGATTTAAGATGCAAGATTATTCCACCCCTAATGTTCTGCTAAGCCAGAATGCGGTGCTGTGTTTCTGCAGCTGCTCCGATTCGTTGTGTCAGGACTGACTGCACACGGATACAGACAAACCCCTCTTCGAGCTGTTTGCTCATCAACATATCTCTGTGCTGGGGCAGCACAATAGGATTGCTCTGATCTGAGACAGAAGGCAGTGACAAACTCCACAAAGCTCCATTCCTTCGCACGTCTTTAATCACCGGTGATACTCTTCATACCAAGTCACTGTTTCATCCAGTCTCTGGCAAGCAGGGAGCTGGCACTGATTAATGGAACCCACGTCCTCCATGGAGCCACCAAACCCTTGTAATCAACCTGCGCTGTGCAAAGAGTCTGCACACAGGCACAGATCACAAAATAGGTTTTTTTCATGCTATTGATTCGCTTGGAAGTTAAATGTGGCAGAGCCTGATCATTCCGAGTAGTACTAAAGCATTTCACTAATTTTTGATGGTACAGCAGGTACAGCTTTCGGGCTTCTAAGATCAGAACATAAGCCCTGCAAAAACACAACACAGTTCAACACTAGAAGAACAGCAGTCAAGTTCGCTCAAGCAGTATCGATATGTTAACTCGAGAAACAAATTCAATTTCAGAGCAGGTATTGTATGTCCACGCTGCTCTGGTTTTACAAATGAGTTATTATCTGAGCTCCCATATCTGACACAAAGCCAACAAAAGCTGCATCCCACCTGCTCTGGTTAATCGGACAGAAATGGAATCACGTAACTAACACTCCATTCAGATGGGATTTGTAGTGTTGGGAGACCCAACTGCACGCAGCCCCTGTATTAATGACAGCAGAACCATAACCAGGATCTGGCACAGTGAGGCTTGCCAGGGAAAACCTGCAGTACTTTGAGAAGACCTTCCAGGCCAAACCGTGCAAATGCCCAGTCAATTCTGACCTCCACCTCGAGCAAACTTGCAATTCCACCTCCCCACAGAAAGCAACTGCGGCATGAAAATCCCTCCTGCCTGAAAGGAGCTGAAACATAAGGAGGTAGAAAGTTCCCCCACCCTTCAGAAGCTTCTGGGTTTTGTTTTGTAAATAAAGTCCTTTTAAAAAAAAATCCTAATGAGAAAATCCAAGGCAGGGAATAACACCTCTTTGGGAAGGGAAGTGTCATTTCTTCACAAGGAGAGCGGTGATGCCCTGGCCCACGTTGTCCAGGAAAGCCATGGCTGCCCCACTCCTGGAGGTGTTCAAGTCCAGGTTGGATGGGGCTTGGAGCCCCTCATCCAGTGGGCTGTCCCTGATCAGTGGAAGTGTCTTATCAACCAGCTTTATCTAAATCTTCTACGTTCCACCTGGCCTGGTCTGGACAGCAGAAGGAATGGGATGATTTGAATAGCAGTGCCAGCTGCCTAAGAGGGGTGCGCCAAAAGCATCCACCAGCATCAGGTCACGGCTGCCCCTAACCCTCGTAGCTATGCAGGGAGGCAACCTCCCATGAGACCATGTGCCTAAGTCCAGAGATAAAGGGGAAGGCCTTGTATGCTGGAGCAGAGACACTCTGCTCAAATCCACGAGTACCCTCGCTCAGGCACAGCAGGGATAAGCGCGCTGCTGAGCTTCGCGCCTTGGTTCCTGTTGCACTGTCACTGCTGATGCTTGTGAAATCCTACCTGAAATCCGTGTTTGCCCCTCCACCACGTGGTCAGCTCCTTTGGCGGCATGTCAATGACTGACACTATGTCTCCCACCTGCAAAAGAAAGGGAACATCAGTCACAGCTCACAGCGTGGCTAGTGGCGAAGCACAACCCAAAGCTATTGGGAAATACTCTCAGAGAGCTGATTTAATTTTTACTACATGCCCTCTATGTGTGTATATAGGCATTGACCTACGTCTTCTTGTTTACTTTCACAGCAAAAAGTTGTTTGTAGTTCACAAACTGCCCAAGACATGCTTTTCAGAGAATCATGGAATGGTTTGCGTTGGAAGGAACCTTAAAGCCCATCCAGTTCCAACCTCCCTGCCACAGGCAGCGACACTTCCCACTGGATCCGGTTTCTTAACCAGAAAATGAACACAGCAGAGGTGGTGTGGGGTTACAGCAACAGGAAAGGAAGTGGCCAAGGAGACCAAACAGGTTTTCTGAAGCTTTTCTCATTCCCATAAAACATGTGACACTGCGACCGTTCAAAAGGAAATGAGCAGAGTCCGTACCAAATTTGTCTTGGTGGGAAGCAAGAGGTGTGTGGCCTCTGTAACAGAAAATGGCCAGAGCAGGAGGGGCAGGACCTCAATAAACACTGCAGCCAGGTATGGCAACAACTGTTAACAGTGATGTCCAGCTTTTATGAGATGTTTTACATCGATGGATTTCAGTGTGCTTGACAAGGAAGATAACGCATCCTCATTCTTCAGACAGGGATAACTGATCTACAGGGAAGTAAAGTGATTTCCCCAAGGGAACAGCAAAGCAAATTCAAGCAAATAACCACGAAAGAAATTGCATTCACTGCAATGAGCAGAGAAGCCGGGCATTTTCCTCAGGGTTGGGGAGCAAATGCCAAGGAGCTACTTTGGCAATTGCCTATCAAAAATTAACAACAGCTAAACCAGAAGAGAGGTTGGGTTAGGGAATAGAAGTTAGCATTGTAATCCAACTGATCATATTCCACTTCTGTTCTGCCAAAGCCTCGCCCTTCCGAAGCTTGGGAAGTCTCACGTGCCTTGATTTCCCCGCTTTGTCTACTGTGCCTCACGGCAACTTGCTGGACTCTGTGACAGTTGTGAGGCCAAGTCCACCTGCTGGCACAGAGCGGTACGATTTCCAAGCAGGGAGTGCCATCCTAAGGGCTTTTACTAACACTGAGACACGGACAGCCTGTGTCCCGCGCTGCACGCACTGTAACCTGGGGATGACATACCCACGTCTCTCTGATCAGTGCAGCTCTTGGGTGCACACTGATAACTGCCTCGATTGGGAATATGAACCAAACCCCAGCAGCGTAAGACAACCACTACTGTTTTTACTTCCTGCACTGCATGCTAAGAATGTAATCGCAGATCCTTTGGGCACTGTTTTCCTGTACACTTTTTGCACCACACAGCATATGGAAACAACCAGAGCATAAACCACCACACTCCGGGTAGAACAAACAAAAGTCAGGTATCCAAGACTTTCATGGTCTGATCTCTCAGCTCTTTGCTGCACAGCAGCTCCTACTTTGCATCAAGGAAGATTTTTGGTCACTGGAACAGGCTGCCCAGGGACGGGGTTGAGTCACCTTCCCTGGAGGGGTTTAAAAGACGGGTGGACGAGGTGCTGAGGGACATGGTTTAGTGATTGATGGGAATGGTTGGACTCGATGATCCAGTGGGTCTTTTCCAACCTGGTCATTCTGTGATTATTTTCAGCACCATTTTAGATTATCCCTTGCCCTTTACGTATCAAACTCCTTGTCAGTCTGTTTTGTTATTTTTCATGGGAGCAGAATCTCTTAAAAATGGCCTTGCTATTTTTTTGCTGTTTTTAGACATGGCCTTGCTAACAAGTGTGTTTATTCCATTGGCATGTCTCTACATACACACACAGGAGGACAATCTTCCTGACCTGATACGACAAGCTATGCTGAGTCTGCAGCTCAGAGGCAGGAGCTGCTTCATCAGAAGATCCTAAGGCCACGTAAAGTTGTATTTTAAAGATGACTGAACTCCTCCCAGTGTCCAACCCACTACAAGCTGAGTATTTGACTGAATCTTCTACGCTTCACCTCACAAAATGTTCTGAGAGTGTCTGACTACGTTCCTGATGCACACACACACGCAGACACACGTTACGCTCTTCTGTACATGACCACATTCTGTTATTTACCTCGAAGGACAGTTCATCTGCTGCTTGAGCAATGTATCTCTTAATAACATGGGCAGCAGCAATAGCCGGAACGTTAATGGATGATTCCTCATGGACTAGCAGGTGATTCCCCTTGTTATCGATCTGAAATAAAGAGTGGAAGAGACTGTGAGGTAGCTGAGGACAGCAAGGAGGCTTCGCATCGGCACTCACACACAGCAGAGACTTCAAGCTGATTCAGAGAGACAGCACAGCTCGGGGCGCCCGAGGAGAGCGGCACAGCGAGACAGTGCAGGGCACAGCACACACACAGAGGAAGGGGAAGAACAACCCAAAGAGAATTTCAGAAGGTCGTACATCCCCACCAACTAATGGGAAAAGGCTGTATTTGCCCAGCTTTGTGTACAAACAGCAACATGACACTGAATGGCTGCACCTCCCTTCAACACTATATCCCACTGCTTCTCCTGAAGTGCTTAGAATGGCAACAGGGACAATAATTTCCTACAAGGTGGAATTAACGCTCAAGATAAAGGCATTGAGATGAGGAGTAAATGCTGTCAAACTGAAAACTAGTGCAGTTTTCAAATTTCTCCCACTCTTTTACTTCTTTTTTTTAAGAAAACAGAGTTCCCACCCCCTGCTGCAATTCAGTTGACTTTCAAAATTCTTACATTTTTCTGCCTATGTAAAATCTTTAAGACTCTCAGTTAATCAACAAGGTTATTCTGTATTCCATGCTTGGTTGGTTTGCTGTAATCTCCAGGTCTGTTGTGTTGCTGTGAGCTCTAGTTTCATTTTTCTCTATAATTTCCTTCCTCCCCTCATGCTGAGAAGGTCTCCGACACTTTTCCTCCTCTTAAAGGATTTCAGGGTGATGAGGATATCAGCGGGGAAAATTGCAGGAAAACGCACTCGATCCTTATCACAACCATTTAAAAATGAACTGCGACAGTCTAATAATAGCTGCTTCTATTCCTGGTGTGCAGCAGGCTCATCAGGCAGTGGAACGACACACACACCTCTCCCCAGACCCCCCAGCACCAGCTTGCTGACATGGGCAGGTGGCCTCCAGCACTTGGCCCCATTCTTTCCTGCCCTCGCCGCCCAATAAGTCTATTGTTTAAGACCATTAAGAGAGAAACCAAAGCTGCAGCTGCATTCACAATACACAAACAGTGCCGCTGCAAGCACAAGGCAGGCTCTGTTGTGCATTTTAACTGACAGCGACGGCCAACAGGAGCAGATAATGTTCATTGTTTCTGTGGCTACCGCAAGGGAAAATAAAGAAAAATAAAGAGGGCAGGCAAACACTGTAACTGCGAGAGCTCCAATAGTGTTAGAAACTTGCCATGCTTCAGGATCCCCCTGCAAAAAGGAGTGTAAGGATGTGTGTGCTTTCTGCTACCTGTTAGTGGGAGCCTTCAGCCCCCAACTGGACTGTCCCAGGTGATCCATCACCCCAGTGGCTGCTTCACTGGAACTGCCACCTCCTTTTATTTGTGGATACCAGCACAATGATATGGCTTTGGGTGACAAAATCCAAGCAAGAGGGGAAAACAGCACCTATATTCCTATATTCTTAACACTGGATCTGACTCTGCTCTACACATTTGTGGCCACCTGTACCCCAGTCACAGGGGAATAAAGCTTTTGGGACAGCATTTCAGTGATACCACTAGGTATAGGATTAAACCTCTTTCTGAATGGCAGGAGAGCACATTTGTGGCTTGCTCCGCTGCTAAGGTCAGGAAAAACGAGTAATCTAAACTTCATACTGTACCTCCATCCATGTGAGAGCCGGCCCACAGTTTATCTTGTTGCCTGCGATGGCCGAGAGCCGGGACAGGTAAGCCATCAGCATCTGGGTGACAAGCTGGAACACAAAGAAAAAGTCATCCAGTTTTTCTGTTAATCACAGAATCACAGAATAACCAGGCTGGAAGAGACCCACCGGATCATCGAGTCCAACCGTTCCCATCAAACACTAAACCATATCCCTCAGCACCTCATCCACCCGTCCCTTAAACCCCTCCAGGGAAGGTGACTCAACCCCCTCCCTGGGCAGCCTCTGCCAGTGCCCAATGACCCTTTCTGTAAAGAATTTTTTCCTAACGTCTAGCCTAAACCTCCCCTGGCGGAGCTTAAGGCCATTCCCTCTTGTCCTGTCCCTTGTCACTTGGAAGAAGAGGCCAGCACCCTCCTCTCTACAACGTCCTTTCAGGTAGTTGTAGAGAGCAATGAGTTGTAGAGAGCAAATGCACCATTGTATGGAGAGACTTCTTCAGGCCTGGACAGACCATAAATTATCCATTGCCACAGGCAAGTGTTAGAGAAATAAATTCCCTTTGGCAAGGAAAATTGTCATTTGAAGAAGGACAACGAACAACACAGTGTTACAATGATTACACCAAAAATGTGCAAAGAAGCAGCTCCCCATGAAAGCAATAATGTTGTTCTTAAAAGATATGTAGATTTTCATAATTTCCCTTGCCAAGATCCCCTAAATCTAAAGCCTTCCTCTCATCACGAACTTCATGTACAAATCATGTGTATTCATAGAGTCTTGGAGTGGTTTGGGTTGGAAGGGACTTTAAAGCCCATCCAGTTCCACCCCTGCCATGGGCAGGGACACCTCCCACTGGATCAGGGGCTCCAAGCCCCATCCAACCTGGCCTGGAACACCTCCAGGGATGGGGCAGCCACCACTGCTCTGGGCAACCTGGGCCAGGGCCTCCCCAAAATTCAATTTCAATCTCCCTCTTTCAGCTTCAAACCATTTCCCCTCATCCTATCCCTGCCCTCCCTGATCCAGAGCCCCTCCCCAGCTTTTCCATAGCCCCTTTCAGTACCGGAAGGCTTCTCTAAGGTCTCCCCGGAGCCTTCTCATGCATCTGAGAACCATTTAGCAAAACAAAACGCTGCTGCTGTTTCCCCTCACTTGAAAACCCCTAAGAATGTTGCAACTCCAAATGACCCCTTGGCAAGAGTAATATTTCAAAGAGTGGAGAGGATTTTTAAACACATAGCGATGTCCCTTCTCTAACAGTACACTTGCTTTTATTGAAGAGCAGCTAGTGAGGTCTCTCCAAAGCTTCTCAGTGGCAGCACTATAAAGCAGTATTGTAGCCCAGAGACTGTAGTACTGTTTAAAACATTGTTCTCCTCAAACACCTGCTCAAATGTGGTCAATTCAACATCAAAAATACAGCATGAGATGCCACACAGCTGCAGAATTACATTTCAGAGAGCAGCAGAGCTCTCCGGGAGCTTTACACCTTCTGTGCTTACAGATCCAGTACAGATTTTCAGGCTCATGCTATAGAGTACATATTAAATCAATTGTACAAATAAAGTTCTAAGAGACAGGGATGCTTAAAATGTTCTTTTAAAAAAATAAGCCCAGGAATTCATTATCCAGAATATTGCTGCTTCTGCCAAATTTAAGACACTAGAAACTTTAAATCCTCTTCAGAAATAGCCTGCGTTAAACCGAAGCAACCAATGAATCAGATAAGCAATGAATCTGATGAGCAATGGTCCCGCATTACCAATTCCCTATATTCAACAGCAAAAGCCCTGTAGACTCCAGCAGGGCACTGATTCCAGCCACTATGTGCTGTTCCAAAGCAATCAATCCTTGCCTGCTCAACACTGAAAGAATGTGGATTCTGATTTATAGATCCTAGCTGGATTCTGCTGTGAATGCTTGGAATGGACTCAGTTTTCTCATTTCCCTTTTCAGCTCCACCTCTCGTGTCAAGACTTTCCACACTTGTGCCTTGATGGCAGGGGGCAAACACACAACCACAGGTCCCAGAGACGCATGTCCAGTGAAACACAGCAACGGACACTGCCCGTCACCACGATCCACACTCTTCCTGCAGACAGACTGAGGCTGAATGGTTTTGTTATGCTCTGCTGGCTCAAATAACCTCTGTGGCTGCTCATTACACTGCCTCCCTCTCCATATCCTCCAAAACGATACAGCCAAGATGCACCTGCTGCCTCCCAGAAGATTAACTCTGGACATGAATAAATCTCCAAATTATCAGCAGCCAAGAAGGCAAAGGAATTCCAGCTCTCCGTATTGCAGGTGAAATTGAGTCAAGAAATGGAAAATATCTCTAATTCAGTTAGAAAAAACCCACTCCTTAAGCTTTTTTTAAAAAAATTTAAACAATGCAATACCAAAATGGTCTTAAAAACCAGCTTCAGTAACTTTCAGTTTATAAATATAAGCCTAGCATTCCAATTGATATTACTCTCGCTGTGCTGCAGTGCCGGAACAGCCCGATTTCTTAGGAATGTTAAGTTGCTCACAGTAAGCCAGGAAATATCCACACAATTGACAAAGTTTCCAAAGACATAAAATGCTTATCTAAGGTGCTAACAGGGCAGCTTCTTTCCTGACACTCAGAATATCACATTCAGCAGCACATTAATTCATCTGAATTCGCACAGCATTTATTTTCCTTTAGATCATTGAAATTACGGGTAGAACTCACACACTGATCTTACTACAACTGATCAACTCCCAGTTCTAACCCAGGCCACAGTAAAACTATTTTGTACATACTTGAAAACATCTTCCAACCCCTTGAGGTGACTGTAAATGTTTAGAGAGTCAACAATTTACCTCCGGGCTGTCCTTCAGAGCATCGGAGCGGGGCAGCTCGGAGAGCTGGGAGAAGCGCCGGTCATAGATACACAAGTGAAGATGTTTATCAAGGACCCTGAAATCTTCATAGCTCCGCTTCACGATCCAGCTCCTCCCCTGTATGAACAGAAACAAGAATCACACTTTTAGAAGCTCCTCACCCATTCGAGTTGGGTGAGGAAAATGAACATTGGTGCGGGAGTAACAAGCAGATGTGGCCATCCTTCTTCTCCAAACATTTGAAAGCGATGAAGGTGCCTTGGCAATATTTCCATGTTTTAATTCATCGGCAGCCGTTCACGTTCAATCCAGCTGTTAGAGCTCCCGTTTTAGTGATGTAACAGCGGGTTTGGATGCGGCCCAGCACGACAAAGTCTATCCAAAGCTTTTAATTTCAACCTGTCTCACGAGGGTTTGGTAGCGTTTTCAGACCCAAGGTGTCTTTGCACAAACGTAAATTACGAAACAGTTGTATAAACAGCATGAAATTAGATTCTACACCGATAGAAGAACATCCAGTCAGGGATCTGAAGGCAGAACTGATGCTTGCAAAATCTCTGTTAGACGCCTCAGGCAAGTCTTCAGCTGAATTAAAAACACAATCCATGATGAATAACACTAGCTGGAGATTTACTCCTGAGCGCGTATCATTTCCCCAATTAAAATATTGACAAGATACACACAGCTTCAGGGGACAAGGAAGGGACCGTGGCAGCACAGCGTAATTCGCTTTGTGAAGCTTTTAATACCTAATGACTGCTTCTAAACGCTTCATGGCCTGTTATGATCAATAAAAAATGTTGTAATAATGCAGCAGTTTACAGGTCAAAGCACTTTATGAGCAGCCATTAATCCTCTCAAGCCTCTGTGCAGCCCCTAAAATGAGATTATTCCTGTTCTGCAGGCACGAGCACTGACTCAGCACCCATGGACCTCCACGAAGCCTCCCCACCTTTCCAGTGCAAAGTGTTCCTTGAGTCTTCCCTTCCTAAACCCAAGAGCATGGTCATATTTAAAACCAAAAAACCCTCTATAATCATTACACATTGTGCTTCACGCTCCACATGCAGGCATCTCCTGAGGGAAGGGAGAAGGAAAACAATCACACATGCAACAGATGCCAGCCCAGGACAATCCCAGGAGCTACCAGAGCACCGCGATGCCAGCACTGCCAGGGCTCAGAAGATGTCAGAGGGAGGAATTCAATTGCTCCAGGTTACAGGGCCACTCAAAGGCAGGGCCAAGGATTAACACTGACAAAAGGATGCCTGACAACCACCACAGACCCCAGAGAAAGACACGGTGAAAGAGAGGACACAGCACCGTTTCAGTATTCTGTGAGAGAAGGAGCCGTGAAGCATGGTCCCAGATCTCCAGACCTATACCAGCTGGAGTTCCTGACCCAATGCTCTCTTCACTTGAGTTGCAAAAAACCTTGGTCTACTTAGCCATTCCCAGCACAATTCTACTATATTAATTTATTTATCAGGAAATCTATCAGCATCACTTTTCTATTAAAAGTCAAAGCCCGCAAGGAACTGTGAACATAAAGCCCACAATCCAGCACATTAGCTCTTTTCTGTCCGATTTATTCAAGACAACTCCAGATCGAGGATTGTGCCCATCAACTCTGCTCTCCCCGCACAAGAAATCACCCGTGTTTCACCATCTTACAGAGACGGTACCTGCACAAGACACAAATGTTTTGTGATTTCCACCAGTTCTGCCATTGTACTGCTTGTCTAAAGGACAAAAACAAACCCAGGAGCGCAAGTCCATGATAATTAATCTTCTAAAAGCTGACAGCCTTGCCAACGTCTCCATCTTTTGCAATTAAGACGCTCTTGCTCCCTCGCTAAGTTACCACCGTGACCTTCAGCTGAGGGAGGTTTAGTCACCAATGCAAGAAACAACCGCCTGAGAGACCGCTGCAAGCCTGGATTTGCTCCTGCCCGCTGCACCGAGCAGGACATTTCAGTACAGCCTGTCCACACAGAGAATAAACCTGTTTGCTAACGATTGTAATTCCATCTGCAATTCCACGCTATTTCAATTTTAAACGTCAGATTGTACACTTGCAGCCTCTTCTTATCAGTTAAATGCACAAGAGAGGAATGGCTGAAAGCAAGAGAGGGATGGCCAGCAAACCCCTAGGTGTGCAGAGCAGCTTTGGAGAGCACGGACTGCACGGACAGCCTTCTCCTTGCTGCTGCAGAAACCCATCCCACCATCCCAGTGACAAAGCTCCCAGCAGCTACAGCAAGGAAGTTGATTAACGAGCAGGGCCAGCTTACCTTGCAACAGCCGCGGCGCCTCTTGCCCCACCAGCTCCTCTGGGAGCTTCTTCCCGCACGGCACAACTCCTGGCGGAGCCGGTAGGGAGCCGAGCGTGGTGCACAAAGGTAACCCCGAACCACCGCTCCCGTACCTTAAAACTGCAGCAGTTCGGCAGCTGCTAAGCAACCAGCCGAGCTATCCCTGCGGAAGAGGCAGCAGCCTCCATGAGAGGGGTGGTGCACACGCCGGGAGGCCAGTGCCGCTCTCGCCATCCCTGAGGAAGCCAGCCCAACGCCGGCAATCGCAGCCCGGCATCACGGGCTCTCGAGCAACAGGATCGCAGGATGCTGGTGGGAACTCAGAATGACTGTGCGCGCATGATGTGTCAGTCCAGAACTCAGCCTCCACAGCAATAATACAGATTTCCATCCAGCGGGAAGTTATTCCCCCTCTATTCCTCTCTATTATGTTATTATAAAGTTATGCCCCTCCGTTCCTCTCTTGTGAGACCTCATCTGGAGTTCTGTGTCCACTTCTGGAATCCCCAACATAAGAAGGAGATGGAGCTGTTGGAATGGGTCCAGAGGAGGCTACAAGGATGATCCGAGGGCTGGAGAACCTCCCGTACGAGGACAGGCTGAGAGAGTTGGGGCTGTTCGGCCTGGAGAAGAGAAGGCTACAAGGTGATCTCATAGCGACCTTCCAGTACCTGAAAGGAGCCTACAAGAAAGCTGGGGAGGGACTGCTCATAAAAGCTTGTGGTGATAAGACAAGGGGGAACGGGTATAAACTGGAGAGGGGCAGATTTAGTTAGACATTAGGAAGAATTTCTTCACCATGGGAGTGGTGAGACACTGGAACAGGTTACCAAGGGAGGGTGTGGCTGCCCCATCCCTGGAGGTTTTTAAGGTCAGGATGGATGGGCCTTAGGGAACTTGATATAGTGGGATGTCCCTGCCCATGGCAGGGGGGTTGGAACCAGATGATCTTTAAGGTCCCTTCCAGCCCTAACGATTCTATGATTCTATGAGTTTTAGGTCTGCCATAACTAAACTCAAGATAAATACATGCTTTATGTTGTTCTGCAAGTGGCAATAAGTAAAGATTTTTGCAGATTTTGAGCCCAAGTAACAGATTTTTAAGCAAAACTAAAGATAGCCATATACACAAGGTGTGTGGTTAACTTTACAGGAAAGGCTGTTGACCAGGGAGTGCAGGGATAGGACGAGGGGGAATGGTTTGAAGCTGAAAGAGGGGAGATTGAGATGAGATCTTGGGGAGAAATGTTTTCCTGTGAGGGTGGGGAGACCCTGGCCCAGGTTGCCCAGAGCAGTGGTGGCTGCCCCATCCCTGGAGGGGTTCAAGGCCAGGTTGGATGGGGCTTGGAGCCCCTGATCCAGTGGGAGGTGTCCCTGCCCATGGCAGGGATGGAACTGGATGGGCTTTGAGATCCCTTCCAACCCAAACTGTTCCATGATTCTATGATTCTATGAATCACTGCAACAATCCAGGAAGGATCTGGGCCACATTTAGTGCTCCCCCTCCAATCTCCACCACAAATCATACAAAAGTAAAGCCTAACTTCTCCCAGCTAGATGTCAGAGTTGTACAGCCAAAGCAGCAGAAACAACAGTGACCTCATCCAATATCAAAAATACTATAACGTTCCACTAGATCAATATAAAAATTGTACATCTCACTCCTATTTCCTGCAAAACCTAAAGTGCTAGAAGGTTTTCACAGAAGGGTGCTTTTTTAATTTAGAGACTTAATAAAATAGCAGAAACACGTAAGTGGCTGTTAAGTTGGTCTCATGTTGTTACCTGTGTTTTATAGCAAAGCTAAACGTTACTGGTGCTTCAGGCACATAATATCCATATGGCAAAACCGCCTTCTTCAGGTTCTTAATGATTTCCATAAATCACAGCTCAAATTAATTTTTGATCTCTCTCTAATTTTCCAATTTAATGATGACTTCTCTATTCTTTAATTATTGATGGTCCTGGTTTAGCAGAGCACATGTTTAAATCCCACTACTTTCAATGGGACTTCAGAAGAGAGGTGAAGAACACAGTGAAGTCATTTCCCATGTTCAGACCTTCAACTACAAATCTGAGAATGAACAACTTTATAAAGAATCAAGTCTTAAATGAAGACTTCAATAATGCCATAAAGTAGTTTCATGGTCATTAAAACGAAAAATTGACCACTGACTTAAAAACCAACAACGCTCTTGAAGAAAACCAAAGTACTATTTGGAATTTCATTTTATATAGAATCATAGAATTGTTTGGGTTGGAAGGGAGCTTAAAGATCATCTAGTTACACCTCCCCTGCCATGGGCAGGGACACCCCACTAGATCAGTCTGCCCAAGGCACCTTTCTGATTACAGAGATGTTCACAATGAAAAGTATCACCACAATCATGGAATTTCACACAAAATGGAAAATCTGGGTTCACCCCTCCTCTTGTTGCAATGTCATCTGTTCTCCCTCACTCCTGCACGCTGTGTAGGATGAAATGTATAATGAAAGCCTGCTGAGATTTCAGCTCTCTGCACAGAGCTTCTTTTTTTTTTCTGATTTTCAAAACAAGAAGAAATGTTGTGCTAAAAGAATGATTTAAAATAAGGAATGATTAAACTAGGGGCAATGGCTATAAACTGGAGAGGGGCAGATTTAGACTAGACATAAGGAGGAATTTCTTCACGATGAGAATGGTGAGACACTGGAACAGGTTGTCCAGGGAATCTGTGGCTGCCCCATCCCTGGAGGTGTTCAAAGCCAGGTTGGATGGGGCTTGGAGCCCCTGATCCAGTGGGAGGTGTCCCTGACCATGGCAGGGAGTGGGACTCCCTGATCTGTGATTCTGTCTTGTGATAGCAGACAACATTATTTTACTGTGCGTGGGAATCCAAGCTTCTTTCTCCTGTAATATTTCAATCACTATTCTGGAGTATACAATACTCACATTTGGAGACATAGAAACCCCTCTACCCAGCCAGCAAACACCTCCCAGCAATTTCAGTGGAATAAATAACTACAGCATTTTTGTCTTTAGTACCTGTCTTCAAATTACTATATTATCTTCTCTAGACTGGGCTTTTGCCAAGAAAGGTTGGACCAGATGATCCTTGAGGTCCTTCCAACCTGATAGTCTAAGATTCTATTACCTTTAAGGTTCCTTCCAATCCAAACTATTCAATGATTAGCAATTTCTGTACTGATTTAATTTCCACTGAGCCAGAGATCTGAGCCTCCCTTTAGTACATCCATTACACCCAGATCACAGAAGATACAGAGCAACCCAGGCTTCACATCACATCAGACAAGATTCAGAGGGACAAGAATTCAGCAGCCTGGCTCCTCGGCGATATCCTCAGCTCTGCTGGTCAATGGCCCAAGGAGGTGACGCGCAGCCACAGCCAGGAGAGGTTCCCATAGTCCCAAAGCCCAGCTCCTCTGGGGACGCTCGGCGCCACCAGCAGCCCTGCTATCTGCTCCCTCTCCTCCCAGGCCACCCCGCGGCACCACTGCTGCAGCTCGGTGATGGTTGGTCTTGTTACTAACAGACATTACTCACCACAGCACCGCGTGGTTACTGTTGGACAGGGAAAAGCAAACCTAAGAGGAGGAGGGGGGGGTTAAAACATCCTTTGCATTCTCGTTGCCATAGTTACACAAAGCCAGCTTTGCTCCATCAGCTCTTAAACCCTTCGAGCGACTGCTGCAAAACCTTTCCTTCTTTCTAAGAGGCGCTCCCGTAAGCTCAAGGCCAGTGACATAAAAGGTATATTTTTATGTAGATTGAACTGTTTTCACGTGGGATCCAGCAAGAAGCAATTCCTCCTCTGCTGTGCACTGAACAGTCACTGCCTTGCTCGGAGGCATCAAGCAAACCCAGAAGGAGTTCATCTGTTGTCGATATTTGTGATATAATCCATTTACAAAACAGATACACCCACTTTTTATTACCAAAGATTTGCAGATCTCCTCACTACGTCAGAATAAGATGTTTCCAGCTACACCCGCGCACGAACTCCTTCACACCAGACAGGGTGCTACTGAGTTCCAGCCCACACAACCTTCCTGTCCCACGGTCCGAGTCCGTTTGCTCTGTGGCACCTAACATTTATTTACTTTAAGGCAGGGCCAGACCTTTCTTTTCTGGTTCAAACGCTTATTTCCTGAAACAAATCACACAGATGCTCTCATGAACCATAGCAGCCCACACTGCAAATGAAGACCAGAAAAAGAGATGAAAGTATGCGGCAAAAGTCACTGCAGTTTGACCCGACAGTAAGAAAATACTCACATTAAATAGCTGGAAAAATGCCAGCATCCACCAGCAGAGTTTAACTCTGACACGTACAGCTGCATAAGACTTGGGATCTGTATATTATTCCAACGTGACCCTCCAGCCCTTTATCTATTACAAGGCTCACTGGAAAATGGCTTAGAAACTTAGTCACAACCAAATCCAAGGCTGATAAAATCCACCCCTTGGAGCTCACCCGGGAAGGGTTTCTGGCTGCTGCCATAGGTGGCTTAATCTGAGCTTCAAACTGTTTACCCAAATGTCCTGGCTGATTCCATGCCCCCTGGGGTATAACTTCAACTTAAGGAAATTATAAATCTTTAAAACTTAAAAGGAGTTTGCACTAAGGCAACACAAAGCTGCTTTATTTCTGACTGAAAGTGCGAGGCGTCTTGGCCAGCACACTGGCCACGGACGGATGCTCGCGTTCACTGCTCCTGGCACGACGTTCCGAGAGGAGTTTGCTCCTTCCCTCCTCACACCACAGGGGAAGGAACACTCACACTATGGATCTTCCTAAAGCTGGAAGATATTTGCATTAGCTTAGCCCCACTGGTGAATTTATATGTTGTATGTAACCATTAACACTTGATCCCACAACCCTTTTGGCCAAGGTGGGCAGCAATGAGTGCTCAGCACAGTAACAGCTTCCACAGGATGATGTCTGCTCACTTCTGGAGTTGACCTGCCTCAGAAGAGAGCATCAAGAGCTCCCTGTGGGATACCCAGCCTGCTGTCAGGCAGCTGCACATACAGAATCGTGGAATAGTTTGGGTTGGAAGGGACCTCAAAGCCCATCCAGTTCCACCCCTGCCATGGGCAGGGACACCTCCCACTGGATCAGGGGCTCCAAGCCCCATCCAACCTGGCCTTGAACATCTCCAGGGATGGGGCAGCCACCACTGCTCTGGGCAACCTGGGCCAGGGCCTCCCCAGCCTCACAGCAGAACATTTCTTCCTAAAATTTCATCTCAATCTCGTCTCTTTCAGCTTAAAATCATTCCCCTTCATCCTAGAAAATAAAATATGGGGAGGAGGGAGCTTTAAGCAAGGGGAGAATGATGGAAACACTAAAATTTCCATGCTCCACCTGGAAACATAGGAACTGGACACCTGATGGACCAACTACCATGAGATGAAGGGAATTATGTACAGACAGACTACAAGAGGCAGAAGGCACAGGAGAAAGTTTGGTGTATTTGTCATGAATCCTTAATAATATTATTCCACAGAACAAATTAATTCCTTTAAGCCTTAATTATCCGTTTATTATCAATTAATTGCAGTTCGCAAGAAAAAAAAAGGTTTTAATGAAAACCACAGCAGCTTTTCTCCCCCCAAATTTAGACTTCATTGTGCTCCCTGATTCCAATTACAGATAGGAACACAAAAACCAGACATGTATTCACAAGGCTGCCCAGGAACTGGTCTGAACAAGAGTAATTTCATTCCTGCCGACTTTGGAAAATCCCATGATCAGGGACATGCGGCTTTCTGGGTACCATAACCCTATGGTGGTTTTCAGTCCCTCAAAGGAGCAGCTTTGCCAGGAGCAACCCAACAGCAGGTGAATATGTGGCTGTGATTGGGTTTGTACGGGCACAGAGAAACCAGGACACAGAGAAATCAGGGCACGCTAAGATGATCCAACACCAACATACCATGTGTACAGCATGTGTGTCGGGACAATCCCTAGTTTCAATATATTATGGGGGATGATGTGAGTGAGAGCTGCCCTGCAGAGAAGGACACGGGGGTGCTGGTGGATGAGAAGTTCGACAAGAGCTGGCAATGTGCGCTCGCAGCCCAGAAGCCAACCGTGTCCTGGGCTGCATCAAAAGAACGTGGCCAGCAGGTCAAGGGAGGGGATTCTGCCCCTCTGTTCCTCTCTTGGGAGACCTCATCCAGAGTCCTGTGTTCAGTTCTCGAATCCTCAACCTAAGAAGGAGATGGAGCTGTTGGAACTGATCCAGAGGAGGCTACAAGGATGATCTGAAGGCTGGAGCACCTCCCGTATGAGGACAGGCTGAGACAGCTGGGGTTGTTCAGACTGGAGAAGAGAAGGCTCTGAGAAGACCATATAGTGACCTTCCAGTACCTGAAGGGGCTACAAGAAAGTTGGGGAGAGATTGTTTACAAAGGCTTGGAGTGGTGGGATGAGGGGCAACGGGTATAAACTGGAGAGGGGCAGATTCAGACTAGACATAAGGAGGAATTTCTTCACAAGGAGAGTGGGGAGGACCTGAAACCGGCTGCCCAAGGAAGTCGTTGCTGCCCCATCCCTGGAGGTGTTCAAAGCCAGGTTGGATGGGGCTTAGAGCCCCTGATCCAGTGGGAGGTGTCCCTGCCCATGGCAGGGGTGGAACTGGATGGGCTTTGGTCCCTTCCAACCCAAAGGATTCTATGATTCTCCCTCCCAGCCTATTGCTGACACTTATTGAACGTGAAACAGGATTTACAACCTTCCACATGTGAATGAAATTCCCTGCACTCCTGACATGCTGTAATTTAATTTATTCGGTATCAATCATCTCTTTATAAAATCACACCGCAGGAGCAGCAGGTCACGGAGAGACACGGGATGAGGGGAGAGCAACCAGCACGGGGGCTGCTTTTCTGCACCTCAGAAAATTCAAGGGATGGCCCTACAGGAGTTGACAGGCACAAAGGAAACCTTAAAAGCCACTGATAAACTGATCATTAAGTAACAGGAGCAAAAATGCTACCAGCCTACAGGTGGCAGGGCAATGAGTGAAGGTATCTGTATTTACAAGTGAGAATAAGGACATATTTAAATACAACACCCTCCACCCTGTGCCCCAGAGGTGCTGTCATCTGCTCCACACTAAACCACTGAGAACAAACAATGTCTCATCAAAGCAAGCAAGCCCCTAGCCTTTAAAGCAAGCCAAACAACAAACTCTTTGAAATTACTTGCCCGAGGTTAGTAAAACAAACCAAAGAGAACTTTCAAACTGCCTGGCCTGAGGTTAGCTCGCGACAGCGGCTCCCAGATACAGATCTGTGCTCCTAACTCATCTCCTGGGCACATCACTGAAGCACACGGCTGAGTTTTTTAATTATTTTGTACCCAGAGCACAGAAGAAAGGGTTTGTTAAAGCTAACAGCCAGGGAGAAGAGATTTTGTAGGCCTAGACCCAAGAAACTTTGTTTGGTAAAGCCCCTTAAGCCCCGTTACGGTGGCTACACAGCAGAACACACGGCTGACACAGCACTTAGAATAAACTATTGTCATAGAACCACAGAATCACTAAGGTTGGAAAAGACCTCTAAGGGGCTCTGAACACCCCAAGCCATTGGAGGGTGTCCCTGATGGCAGGGGAGTTGGAACCAAATGGGGTTTGAGGTCCCTTCTGATCCAAGCCACTCTGTGATCCTACGTCTCCTCCTGCCCCTTTGAGTGGGGTTAGAGAGATAGAAGGCACGACCACTTCAAGGAGAAAGGTCTGTTAAAGATGCAGATGACCAAGAGTCATGGAAACAGGGTAGAAGGGTGAAACATTATTTAGAAAGCACAAGAAGCAGAAGCCGCTTTGGAGAAGTTTTGTTAACAGAGCTGGAGCCAAAATGGAAAAATAGCTGCTTTTTTGGCAGCTGCTTGCATCAGTTTTGAGAAGAAAAACTGAAAAGCAGTGCCAAGACCCAGGAGATGAAACATTTAAGACAGACCATCTTTAATATCTAGTATCCCCCAAAAGGTAAACCACAAAGTTTGAAATAAATACCATATTTTAAACCCACAGATCAGTTAAAAAAATGCATCATTAGAAAAACAGAAAGTCAGTTCCTTCTGATCAGCCAAAGCCTGAGCCTTGATTGCAAACTTGCTCTACAGCCCCTTCACAACATCAGTTCACAACGGCGCTTCGTGTCTCCATCCCGCAGCCTGTCCCCGTGTCCACAGCTTTCCAGGCTGGAGGCCAGCAGCCTTGCCAAGGAAACAAAGAGGTTGGGAACTCACAGCAGGTCCGCAATGAAGGGATTCTGAGCTGTTTCATGCTTCAAGTGTAACTCTTGCCCAAGTGTACTCTCTACTAACCTGTTTGTCCTGTAAGTTGTTCCATAAAGCCACATTTTATGTCAAATTACTCCTGTTTGGAAATGTAGCTGCTCCTCCAAGGCCTATAAAATCTACCAACATGCGAATCCTTCATGCTTGAGGCATCACAACCATGCACCTCCCCTCTCTCCACATAGAATCAGAGAATCATAGAATCACCAGGTTGGAAAAGACCCACAGGATCATCAAGTCCAACCATCCCCATCAATCACTAAACCATGTCCCTCAGCACCTCGTCCACCCATCCCTTAAACCCCTCCAGGGAAGGTGACTCAACCCCCTCCCTGGGCAGCCTCTGCCAGTGCCCAATGACCCCTTCTGTGAAAATTTTTTTCCTAATGTTCAGCCTGAACCTCCCCTGGTGGAGCTTGAGGCCATTCCCTCTCGTCCTGTCCCCTGTCACTTGGGAGAAGAGCCCAGCTCCCTCCTCTCCACAGCCTCCCACCCAACATCTCACATTATTTGTTGATCAAAGCAATTTTGCAGCCCACGCAGGACATAACTACTTTGGACTCTCTGTCCCATCTCTCCCAAGCGAATGGGCACTGTAATATCTCTATTACAAATGAACGCATGTCAAACTCTTCTATAAGGAATAAACATCACGACAGCTAAGAAAAACAGAAACATCTACCACAATCCTCCTCTCCTTTTGATTCTGAACCAAACCCAGCTCATGGAGAAGTTGTAAAACAAGTAAAATTGTAGACAAACTGCTCCTCTGCGCTGCATTTACACTTGCTTGGTTACAGGGCAGGATTCAGCGTCTCTTCAGAATCAAGCCAACTGTCCTCTTCAATTTGTGGCCGGGCCCAGCCTTGCCTAAAAAGCACCACACGACGATCAGCAGCCCTGCCAAAATGCATTACTTAGAGAAAGAAACCATAATCGCTATCCTGTCCTCTTGGATTTCAACAGTGATTTTCACTCTTGCTTCAGAGCTAAGGAGACGACAATTTGGAAACCAGTAGATTGATGTCTCTAATTCAGAGCTTGCTTTCTGAAGGCAAAACGCCCAAAGGACGCAACGTTAACAAACCACCACATCATTGTAAAAGCTTCTGTTGCTTAAAAACAACTTTCACAGCAGCCCATTGTGCGATATTGCATTTTATTCTGAGAAACAATTTTCCCTCTTGCTCATCATCCCTGCCCAGCCCAGGACTACCCTGACCATTCACGTCTCATGGTAGGCTCCATCACAGAGGAATGTCTGAAGGGCATGGGGAAGCAGCAGTTGCCTTAGAATCATAGAATCACCAGGCTGGAAGAGACCCACCGGATCATCGAGTCCAACCATTCTCACACAGAATCACAGAATCACAGAATAACCAGGTTGGAAGAGACCCACTGGATCATTGAGTGCAACCGTTCCCATCAAACACTAAACCATGTCCCTCAGCGCCTCATCCACCCGTCCCTTAAACCCCTCCAGGGAAGGTGACTCAACCCCCTCCCTGGGCAGCCTCTGCCAGGGCCCAATGACCCTTTCTGTAAAGAATTTTTTCCTAACGTCTAGCCTAAACCTCCCCTGGTGGAGCTTGAGGCCATTCCCTCTCGTCCTGTCCCCTGTACCTTGGGAGAAGAGACCAGCTCCCTCCTCTCCACAACCTCCTTTCAGGGAGTTGGAGAGAGCAATGAGGTCTCCCCTCAGCCTCCTCTTCTCCAGGTTGAACACCCCCAGCTCTCTCAGCTGCTCCTCTTGTTCTCCAGCCCCTTCACCAGCTTCGTTGCTCTTCTCTGGACTCGCTCCAGAGCCTCAACATCCTTCTTGTGGTGAGGGGCCCAGAACTGAACACAGTTACATCACTGCCTGCCCCCTTCCACAAATAACTGCACAGCAGCTCAGTCCAATGCAAGTCTGATGAACTGGTAGGCTGCTATCTTGTGGTGATCATTTCTGGATACCCCCTTTCCCCAGTAAATACCACCCTCAAATGAACTTGCCAAACCATTTCTCTACTTGAGGTTATAGCCGAAGCCATCAGCACAGCACACGACAAGCCTCTCTCTTTGGTTTGCTGAAGGGACAGCTTGAAATGCACTCAGTTTATGCTTGCTCAAGGCTGAAGAACGTGCTTTCACACAAGCACGTCCTTGACGGCGTTCATCTCTGCAGTGTTGCTCAATAAATAAATCACTCAATTCAAAATCCATGCACAGATAGAGCCCTGTGACTGCATCTCAAGCCTCTGGAGCCAAGGACAAGAACAAACCAAGCTGACCCTGCTTCTTTCACAATACATATTTAAATAGATTTTTAAAAAAACCAAAGAAACAGAGTGAGCCATGAAAGCAGAAATGAAATACCAATGCTTAAAAACTACACTTTTCATCTCTTGTTCCCAGTGGGCAGATTCCCCACGCAAGGCACTGAATCCACTCTGTGGCTGGCAGTGAAGGACAAGTCCCATCAGTAAGGGACTGAACCCCCCCAAGACACATGGATGTCACTACAGGTCAGGTCAGTGCTGCCCCTGGATGCCACCCTCCCGAGCAGCCCAGAAGACGACAGCCTTTTCATTCCATAGTCCCAAAGAGCACAAACGTACTGCAAATGGCCAAGGTGAGCATGTGGCACAACTCTTCCACCTTCTTGCTGGTGACTTGGTACCCAAAACTCCAAAATCAGGCAGTCATATCCTTTTCTTTAATGATTATTTCCACCACTGAGCTTGCCAGGGAAATCCAGGTGCCTTGAATGCTTGAAGACCCCTGCTTTGACACTGGGTATTTATTTGTAAAGACCCAGAAACTTTAAAAAACCTGACCACAGTCCTTTATGGATTGAATATTTTCAGCCTGTGTTTCCAGATGTTAACAGATATTGAAACCTCAGTCCCAGGCATTTCTCGGGAGGGGTGGGCTGGTTCACGTTAGGGAAAAGAAAGCAACTCCGATCCTTGTTTCCACAAGGCTAATCCATCACTTGATGTTCTGTGCTTGAGCGGTTGATCTTGGGTCATACGCTACACGCCCTCTGCTCTCAACAGCGATAAATAAAAATGATGTGACGATAGTAATGTGGATTAATAAAGAATGTATGAAGCTGGCAAGCAGTCTGATAAGTGCTGCTGGGCTGTTTTCAAAGCTTGGGCAATGCCAAAGTCTGCCAAGTTGCAGTGTCTGAAAAACCTGGGTCTGTTCCAGGCTTCCTGGAGGTTAACTGGTATCTGCAGGGAATGGAGAGAAGGTATTGAATTGCATCCAGTCTTTAAGAACTGCATAATTAACATCTATTGCTTGGTAGCTGTTATGCCAATACTGAAGGATAAATTCATTTATTAATTGGGGTAACAATCATTACGAAAAAGGATATGACTGACTGATCTTGGAGTTTTGAGTACTAAATCACCAGCAAGAAGATGGAAGACTTGTTCACTAATATTAGGTTGTACAAAGCAGCAGGCGCTATGAAATCAGAGCGTAGCCTCACAGTTTAGTGCATCCTCCTTCTATACCTGGATCTCAACCCAAGTATTCCACCATCCACGGGATGGATTTGGCTTTCATCCGTAGCAGGACTCATCCAGCAGCTCCATGGGCACTGGAGTTCAGGTGGAAGGCAGGGGTGAGAATGCATGTGTCAGGGCAGGAGATTGAAACAGGCACTGAACTTACTAATCAACAAAAGGACAGAGTAACTGCTGCTGTTTAGTAGAAACTAAACAAGAAAAGTTAACTATTTAAACAACAAAGGTAGAATCATAGAATCACTAGGTTGGAAAAGACCTCTGAGATCATCAAGTCCAACCATTCCTATCTGCCACTAAACCATGTCCTTAAGTACCTCATCTACTCATCTACCTCCAGGGAAGGTGACTCCGCCACCACCCTGGGCAGCCTCTGCCAGTGCCCAATGACCCTTTCCATGAAAATTTTTTTCCTAATGTCAAATCTGAACCTCCCCTGGCGGAGCTTGAGGCCATTCCCTCTCGTCCTGGCCCCTGTCACTTGGGAGGAGAGCCCAGCTCCCTCCTCTCCACAACCTCCTTTCAGGTAGTTGGAGAGAGCAATGAGGTCTCCCCTCAGCCTCCTCTTCTCCAGGCTAAACACCCCCAGCTCTCTCAGCCGTTCCTCATAAGGCCTGTTCTCCAGCCCCCTCACCAGCTTCGTTGCTCTTCTCTGGACTCGCTCCAGAGCCTCAACATCCTTCTTGTGGTGAGGGGCCCAGAACTGAACACAGGATTCGAGGAGCGGCCTCACCAGTGCCGAGTACAGAGGGAGAAGAACCTCCCTGGACCTGCTGGTCACACCGTTTCTGATCCAAGCCAAGATGCCACTGGCCTTCTTGGCCCCCTGGGCCACTGCTGGCTCATGTTCAGTCGCTGTCAACCAACACCCCCAGGTCCTTCTCCTCCAGGCAGTTTCCAGCCAGACTTCTCCTAGTCTGGAGCTGCTCAGGGTTGTTGTGCCCCAAGTGCAGGACCCGGCATTTGGCCTTGTTAAACCTCATGCCATTGGACTCAGCCCAGCGGTCCAGCCTGTTCAGATCCCTTTGGAGCCTCCCGACCCTCCATCGACACCTCCACCCAGCTTAGTGTCATCTGCGAATTTGCCAAGGGTGCATTCAGTGCCTTCATCCAGGTCATTGATAAAAACATTGAACTCAGCACTGAGCCCTGGAGAAAGGAGAGTCAAGTTAACACATATTCTGGCAACAGATTTTGCATTTGGTGGGATCCAGCTTGGATGCTCCACACAGACACATCCCATTAACAAAGATGAGACCAGCTCCTCTGTTCTTGTTTTCTTTTTAATTGTATATAAAACACACACTAATGCTGTGTGTGTGTGTGTGTGTGTGTGTGTGTGTGTGTGTGTAAGAGAATTTGGCCCTTAGCGTCACCTATGTAGAGAGCTGTAGGCTTTCACAGGAGGGATGTTAGTAGCCCTTACTCAGGAACTGTCCTCTAGGTGTTTGAGCTCCAATCACACAAGACCAAACAATTAATGTATTAAAGAACAAGTCCTCTAGACAAAAACCAATCATACAAATGGTTTTTGAGTGTTTGACTCAACTCAAAAAATCCTATTGCAAGTGATTTATGGTTTCAGGATGGACTGTGATGAGCAGAGAGAACCAGCAAACTGTATTGTGGACATCAGGGTAGTCCGAGTAAGACATTTGTGTCTCTGAAAACATATCCTACTCCTCTCCAACCACTCAGGATGAGGACTCCTGTCTCTTCTTCCTGCTTGGATCCCAGTTTTTCCTGGCATTCTCACCACTGCCCTTGAAGCACTTATTAATGCAACCACACTCCCAGCTGTGGAACACTGGGGTTGCCTTCAGAGTTCTGCACATCCTGGTGTCGAGACAGAAGATACTGAGCTGGAATCTCCTGCAGGGCAGAGCTGGGAGACACAAGTGGCAGACATTTGCGTAAATGCCTTCATCTTGCACCTCCGAGACCTCATTCTATCAATCAAAACAAACTCAACACAGACAGCAGTGGCTGCCCTGAACAAAAAACAGGAACAGGGCAGCACTGTGCATCCTGTACAACAAAGCCACGGGGCTCCAACAGCTGCCAGCAAGGGGTCTGCAAATGGGAACAGAAAAACGAACAGGCATGCTTGGGCCAGGAGAGTTTCCTGCTCCAAGAACAGTCTTAGAAATCGAGCTCAGCCACAGCAGAAAGTGGCTTCCTTTGCAGGACGTTGGCACCATCCCACTAAAAGCAGGGAACAAAGAGGTCACCAGTCAGGCTGTGGTTGAGGGTCTACCACGAGATCGAGATGTTTTTAAACATCCCTCAGGCCAGCACAGTCTGAAACTTTTGATTTCTACTGCCTGTCACTGCTATTCCATAAACCTACCCATGATATTGAAAACACACAGTCTGGGAGGGAGAATCATAGAATCCTTTGGGTTGGAAGGGACCAAAGCCCATCCAGTTCCACCCCTGTCATGAGCAGCGACACCTCCTGCTGGATACGGCTGCTCCAAGCCCCATCCAACCTGGCCTTGAACCCCTCCAGGGATGGGGCAGCCACCACTGCTCTGGGCAACCTGGGCCAGAGCCTCCCCACCACCACAATGGATATTCCTTCCTAATATCTAATCTAAACCTCCCCTTTTTCAGCTTCAAATCTCAGATTTTAAGCATTTGTAGATTGTTCAACCAAGTCTTCTTTCCATTCATCCATCCACTCATCCCTTCTTTTTCCACAGAAAGGGATTTTGTTAACATTTATTTTCATAATGGCAACCTTCCAACAGCAGTAACTGTACGTGTCCTGAAAGCAATCTCCTGAAAATGAATGAAAAACTTGGAAAAAAAAGAAAATCCACCTCCACTGCCCTAAAAAAAAAAACCCAACCGACCTCCCTGTCATCAGCTCTTTCCAATAAAATTTAAAGCCCTACAATAGTTAATTGCAGGTTATCATATTTAAATTTGTTCAAAGAAATCAAAAGAACCCAATCTTTCCACTTTGCTGAAACACTTCGAACAGCTGTTGATAAATTTCCATTTCTTCTTAAGAGGTGATAAACTGGATTAATTTTTTGAGGTCTCTAAGAAGAAAAGATGCTGAAAAGAGACTTAACTTCCCCCCGAAACCTCACACAAAGCCTACAACTCACGAGCTGACTCGCAGAAGAAACGTCTCACAAATACAACTCCAAACGGAACTCTTTTCAAACTTTATCTGGGAGGGTGTTGCAAAACAGGCATCAACCAATAATTCTCTTTGCACCACTGAAGCTGGGAGATGGGAAAGAGCAGGATAGAAGTTCCTTAGTGGCAATGAGGAACTGTACTCTGCCAAACACGGCTGAGATGGGCATTTAACAGAGTCTAATGTTCAGAAGCTTTGGTTTGTTGTCTGGAACGACAAAATAACTGTCTTTTCATGGACCAGATAACACAGATGGTATCTGCACAGCCCAAACCAGGCAAGGCACAGCAACATAAGGCATCCGACCCCAAAGCCAGGGCTTGTATCTTATTTCTCTAAGGCCTGTAACCTAAAATTGCCAGGATGGCCACTCTTCATCTGCCTCATGCTACCTGTTTCTGCAACAAATCACAAATGTCTTAAAGCTTTTAAACTAGAAGAATTTGTTTTCTTTTGGTCCATCTGAGAAATCAAGGCAATTTTTAAGCTGCCAAAGCAGAATGAACACGACTGCCAGGAGCATGTAACCAGCAGGGCAAAGGAGGGGATTCTGCCCCTCTGCTTTGCTCTGGTGAGACCCCACCTGGAGCTCTGCATCCAGTTCTGGAGTCCTCAGCACAGGAGGGACATGGAGCTGTTGGAGTGAGACTAGAGGAGGCCACCGAGATGATCCGAGGGCTGGAGCACCTGCTGTATGAGGACAGGCTGAGAGAGTCAGGGTTGTTCAGCCTGGAGAAGAGAAAGCTCTGGGGAGACCTTAGTGCAACTTCCAGTACAGAAACGGGCTCTAGGAAAGCTGGGGAGGGGTTCTTGATCAGGGAGTGCTGGGAGATGAGATCTTAGGGAGAAACGTTTTGCTGTGCCCAGGTTGCCCAGAGCAGGGGCGGCTGCCCCATCCCTGGAGGGGTTCAAGGCCAGGTTGGATGAGGCTTGGAGCCCCTGATCCAGTGGGAGGTGTCCCTGACCATGGCAGTGGGTTCAAACTGGATGATCTTTAATGTCCCTTCCAACTCAAACCCTTCCACGATTCTATGGTTCATATCCAAAAGGCAAGCAAAGTGAAAATTTTTATAGTCTTTTTTTCCTCCCTCCTTCAATACTTTTGGCCTGATACAGATACACCCTGCCAAAATCTCTCCCCGCCACACTATCATTCCATGAGCTATTTCACACCTCCCATTCAGTCCTAATGTGGAGCCAAATCCATCCAGACACCGCTGGTATCCAAAGCGTGACAGAATGGAATCTTTCCCTGGACATTAGGAGAGGCTGGGAGATGTCGGGGTGAAGTATCGCCACGGTAGAAATGATGCTCAGCTGTGCAGCTCCCTCCGTGCCTTTCTGTTCATTGGATCCAGATGCCACAAGTTCCTCAGCTTTGTATAAGAGAGACAGGGACACGGACTCACACGAGAGGGGAATTACAAATTTGGGGCAAGGCAGAAGGAGTACTTAAAAAAAAAAAAGGAAAAAAGACAAAAAAAAAGAAGGGAAAAAGAAAAAAGGGACTGGTTCTATGCCCATCCTTCAAAGGGAACTTTAAAAGAAGGTAACAGAGCTTCTCAGCAGCTGGGCATGGTTCACAGCTTCTGGGTCTTCTGGAGAGCAGCTCAGTTAAGTCTTGTGGCAAAGCCACATCATCTTTAGCCAGGGCACAGGACTCATCACGTTGTCCTCACGCAAATCAAATCTCTGCTCTGTACTCCCAGAAACATCCCTACAGAGCACCCGAGAGCCTGCCTGAAGCGTCAGAGCGGTTGCTGGAGATGGGGGCTGGCTTCAATCCATGCATCATCCATGCCTGGCACGCTCTGCACTGGGGATTTGCTACTCCAGGGGTTGTTCCTGCACAAACATGTTCTGTGGGGTTTAGGGACCCAATTCTACCTGACAGTGTCCATTAACCCTTAGAAATGTCAGTAGGGGAAGCAGGAGGATGAGAAGTGGTAGACTTCAGGCTTTGAGAGAAATTGGGGTTGTTCAGCCTGGAAAGGAGAAGGCTCTGAGGAGACCTTAGAGCAGCTTCCAGTGCTGAAAGGGGCTACAAGAAAGTTGAGGAGGGGCTGCTTACCAAGTCTTGTAGTGATAGGATGAGGGGCAATGGGTATAAAGTGGAGAGGGGCAGGTTTAGACTAGACATAAGGAGGAATTTCTTCACTATGAGAACTGGGAGGCCCTGGCCCAGGTTGCCCAGGGAAGTCGTGGCTGCCCCATCCCTGGAGGTGTCCGAGATCAGGTTGGATGGGGCTTGGGCAGCCTGATCCAGTGGGACGTGTCCCTGCCTATCACAGGGATGGGTTTTAAGGTCCCTTCCAATCCAAACTATTGTATATTGGCATTCCTGTAGGCCCACCTGGAACACTCAGGAGAGAATACAAGGCTCATCTCTGCATTAAGCACTGCCAAACAGGAGGACTCAAACTGTATCAGAATTCCAGCTTCCTTAAGTCCCCTGAAAACTCCAACTCTTGGTCACTGCGGGGACACAGACGCCTCCACTGTTAAACCTGGCAGTGCTCCTTGTTAGCTTGGCTTGCTTTGCTAAAACGTGGTTATTTTGTATGAAACTGGCTACAGCGGTGTTAGAGCAGTGCAAGCAAACTGCTCAGACACAGGCAGGTTTGAGATGCTCACCCGCAGCCTCTTCCCTCTCCCACTATTGTACCTGCACACATTAATACGTACACTTGCGTCCTTAAGGGCTGCCAGCAGAGAGGAGCTGCTTGCTGTGCCCCTATCACACTGAATACACAACTGTAGCTCAGATTCTGTCATGCTCCCCCTCCAAAGCAGGTCGGGATGTGTGCCCAGCCCTCCCAGAACTCCCTACACCAGTGTGCACGGAGTCAGGGTGGAGGAGCCGCAAACTCGCAGCCTGCCAGGCATGCACTAACATACAACCCCACAGCAAACCTTTCCCTACTCTACACAATCCAAACCTCATCTGCCTATTCCATACATTTCCTTTTAGTGCCAGAGAAACATCAGTAGAATCACAGAAAGGAGCTTTAAAAAGACAGAGACCACTGTGATTGCATTGACGATCAGCACAAATTGCTAAGACGGATGCTCCACAAGTGCCGGGATGAATCATAGAAGAACTGCTATGTTAAGCCCAGAAAAATGACCAGACAGGCATTAGCTCTCAGCTGAATTTGTCAATGCAGCTTCTCCTAGAAACAACAACCTCACTCAACCCATTAAAACACGATAACCTATCACGCGGCACGGGACGCAGCCACTATCCCCATATCGGCAGGCAGGGAATCTGTGGCACAAAGCTGCAGAGATCCCTGCCCAAAGCATTTTGATCACAGCAGCGGAGGCAGCAAAAGAATTCCATGAGAATCTGTGGATATAACTGGGAAGAGATCGCGAATCCCCATCCCCTGGCTGCCAGCAGCGTGTCTCCATCAGCACAAACACCAGCCAGAGCTCTCCCTCTCGTGCTTCCTTGGCCGCTGCACCCGGAGTGTCCGCGTGGCAGAGAACACTCCCCCCAAGCACGCTTGCTGGTGGCCCTAGGCTAATCCCTGCACAGCTCAGCACAAACCACAGCCAGGATTCTTCGCTGAACAGACTCCTTTTCTCCCCTAGATGCTCCTTTTCTCTCTGAAAATCAGCTCCCTGCAGGACCACAGACACCCTTCGGAGCACCAAGCGAGCGAGGAAGTGGAGACCCCCCGACGTGCCCCAGGAAAGCGTCGTGGTGGAGCATCAGGAGGCCGTGTGGTCAAACCCATCGCAACACCGACTGCGGAAGGAGGAGGGGAAGAAAATACGGCATTTACCTGACAGGAGATCTGTACAAGGTAGACCAGTTCCTTGGATTCACAGCCGTTCCTCGTTACTTCATTCTGTTCCTCCGGGAGCGAAAGCTACACCAAGGGAGCAGGGAGGGGTGGAGAGAAGGGAGAGAAAAAGAGCAGGTCAGTGAGCAGGGACAAGCCAGGCATGTAATAATGCATGAGGCACAACATTCACATCAACTTGCTCCAGACACGCTGGGTATTGGGGAATCGGAGAAGCACTTGTTTGCCTGGAGTTCTCAGCTAGAAAATATTCAGCATTCATGGCTTACACAGCCCCCCGCATGCCATCGGGTTTGGGCATCTCACCTGACAGCTTAAAAATAAAAACATAGTTGAAAAATAAAACAGTCATAGAAGGAAAACTGTTCAAGGCTGGGATCAAAACTCCAGCTTAGAGATCTCCAAAATTAATTGTTTAATGAAAATATGTCTATAAATATTCATGTATCAGATAAGTGATTCCCCCCCAGCTTTATTCATTTTTAGTTCATATGTTCAGGCAGACACTAGATAATAAAACACATCTCCTAATTTCAGTGTTGTCAGGCAATGCACCACAACAGAGAGCTTTATGGACCATTCATCACATGCAGAGTCATTAAACACAACGTCAGGATGTGCTTTTTTCAGAGCAGTGGTGAGAGATTTAACCGTGTCATTCCTGCCTTGACTAGTCTGACTACTAGTTCTGCTACTCCCACTACTCTTGGTACCCTGTGCTTCAAGAAGCTTATGTGGAACTGTCCTCTCTGGAAACAGAAATGACCAAGTGATCATAAACAAATCAACACTGTAAAGCAAATAAAGAAAGGAAATGTCTTCCCAGAAGTTGTTTTATTAATGGAAAAGAGATCTTTATTCAGAGCCCTGGGAACAGAAAACCATGGAACCCTCTCTTACAGGCGCACGGTATGGGACCACAGAATCATAGAATAGTTTGGATCAGAAGGAACATTAAAGATCATCCAGTTCCAACCCCCTGCCATGGGCAGGGACAGCTCCCACTGGATCAGGGGCTCCAAGCCCCATCCAACCTGGCCTTGAACACCTCCAGGGATGGGGCAGCCATAACTTCCCAAGCCAACCTGTTCCAGGGCCTCCCCACTCTCATGGGGAAGAAATTCCTCTTTATGTCTAGTCTAAATCTGCCCCTCTTCAGTTTATACCCATTGCCCCTTGTCCTATCACTCCAAACCTTTGCAAACAGCCCCTTCCAGGTTTCTTGTAGCCCCTTCAGGTTCTCGAAGGTCACTACAGGTCTCTCAGGAGCCTTCTCTTCTCCAGGCTGAACAACCCCAACTCACTCAGCCTGTCCTCATATGGGAGATGCTGCAGCCCTCACATCATCCTTGTAGCCTCCTCTGGACTCATTCCAACAGCTCCGCCTCCTTCTTATGCTGAGGATTCCACAACTGGACACAACACTCTAGATGAGGTCTCACAAGAGAGGAATAGAGGGGCAGAATCCCCTCCCTTGACCTGCTGGCCACGTTCTTTTGATGCAGCCCAGGATACAGTTGGCTTCTGGACTGTGAGTGCACTTTGCTGGGATGAGGGATTCAGCCTCTCCGCACACCCCCCATCACTGTTCTCCACACTCCTCATATGACGGACACTGAATTGCACTCCAATTGAAATCACTGCCTCACTTGCCACAAGAGTTATTCGCTTTCTTTATTAAGCAAAAATTATGTCAACTTAAAACCAGAAAGCATTGAAGAGGAGTTCAAGCTTTTTTACACCAAGCTAAACAACACTTTCTCCCTTGGAAAACATATACAGAAAAATTTAAGTCTGTAAAAAAAATCACAAATTAGCTTATACCAACAAATCTCCACAAAAAAATGAAAGCAGAAAGGAACATAAGAGTGAGGAGAAAAATCATAAATTGCTGTATTTTTATGAATGTAAGCAAGAGAAAATCAGAAGCACGTGATCGGAGACATGCACCTCACGCAGAAGGGGGTGACGCTAGGCAGAATTTGCTTGCATATAAATGATCATCAATATCCAGAGCAAATGTAACTTTGCATTTTGCCAGTGTCTCTCTCCTCTTTCCTCTCTGTAAGGGAGTTGCAGAGCACACAGACTCAGTGCTCTTCCGGCACCAGACATAACCACATGAATACTAATTTCTTTTCTGACAGTTGGATATGGGATTGCAGATAATTAACAAGATTTCTGCACCAAAGAAACTCTTTGGATTTCCATAATTTATTATATAAATTATATACGAAGCACTGAGGGACATGGTTTAGTGTTTGATAGGAATGGTTGGACTTGATGATCGGGTGGGTCTCTTCCAACCTGGTGATTCTATGATTCTATGATACTCTTGCAGTTGAAACCCAGCCCAGGTCACCTCCCTTTGGATACTGCCCTCACTCCATCACAAATCCCTCAGGTACCACTGCAGCTCCTCCTGCATTGCCTTCTCCACACACACACAGAGGCTTCCGGACAGCCTCCCGTTCTACCTATAAACTCTCCCTTCAGAGTGAGCTTTCTGCTGCTAAGCTTGCCAGAGGGAACTTCAAGGACCGTGCATGCTCACAGCCTCTGCAGCCAGTGCTCCATACAGACCCTCTCTTTCAGTGCCAATCCAATCTCTTCAGCGATGGGTCTCAACCACCACCCTGGGCAACCTCTTCCAGTGCCTGAAAACCTCTCAGTGAAGACACTTTTCTGTTGTCTAATCTGAACCTCCCCTGGTCCAACTCGCATCAGGGGAGGATTCCCTCACATCCTACTATTTGTTACTTGGGAGAAGAGACCAACACCTACCTCACTATAGCCTTCTTTTAGGTAGTTGTAGGCAGTTAAAAGTTTGTATGAGGGACTTTTCCATGTGTGTAACGGAGTAGCCAGGTGCCACTGATGTGATTAAATACTACCATGATGTACTTCTGCATTGCACGTCCCCCCCACCCACTTTATCATAGAATCATAGAATCACTCGGTTGGAAAGGACCTACTGGATCATCAAGTCCAACCATTCCCATCAATCACTAAACCATGTCCCTCAGCACCTCGTCCACCCATCCCTTAAACCCCTCTAGGGAAGGTGACTCAACCCCCTCCCTGGGCAGCCTCTGACAGTGCCCAATGACCCTTTCCGTGAAAGATTTTTTCCTGATGTCAAGCCTGAACCTTCCCTGGTGGAGCTTGAGGCCATTCCCTCTCGTCCTGTCCCCTGTCACAGGGGAGAAGAGCCCAGCTCCCTCCTCTCCACAACCTCCTTTCAGGTAGTTGGAGAGAGCAATGAGGTCTCCCCTCAGCCTCCTCTTCTCCAGGCTAAACACCCCCAGCTCTCTCAGCCTCTCCTCGTAAGACTCGTTCTCCAGCTCCCTCACCAGCTTTGTCCTTTGCTATCATCATCCTTTGCTATCAAATTTCACACTTAAAGTGCTCCTAAGCTGTGAAGCTAACAGTCAATCAAAAATCCATACCAAAGCATGAAATAACAGAATGCAAATGGATGGTTGGAGATGTTTTCCCCATTTGCCAGGGAAGACTCATAGAATAGAATAGGTCAGCTTGGAAGGGACCTTAAAGATCATCTAGTTCCAAGAGGGAGCTCCGGTTCAGTTCAACGTGGGTTTCCTACTCAGAGAAAAAGTTTCTTCCCTATATTAACTCACAATGCAATTTCAGGCTTTGTGCTCCTCCAGTCTGGCAGTGCTCAGGGACAGCACCACGGGCCCCACCGCGCTCCGGCAGACTCTGCCCACCACAAAACCCATCAGCCAAGCAATGACAACGCCACAGACGGAGGCAGCAGCGCCCTCAACACAGTCAAGGTTGGATTCTGCGCCTCACAGCATGGCGGAGAGTAAGGTACAGGTCAGGTTAAAACAAAGGCTGAACTGCATCACCTCTGCTCTGACACATACTGTCATTTAAACAAGTTTGGACTTATCTCAAGCCAGGTCTATACGCAAACTCTCCAGAAATAGCAAGTGAATCACCTGTAGGCGTGAAGTTCATGTGTGTAGGATGACTACAGTACAGCAAGCTTTTCATGTGAAGGAGTGTACCTGCCTCAGAATTAACATACTGACAGTCATCTTCTCCACACCCACATAGTTACCTTCCACTGCAATGCTGCCGAGCACCCCATTTAAACAAACTCACTGCACAGAGAAGTGACATTTTATATCCATTGTATTGCCCTGCCTGTGTGCAACTGTCTTATTCCAAAATAAAGCTATAAAAGCTACCCGAACGTCTGCTCCCACAGCCTCAGCCTACCAAGGGACAGAGAGAGCAGAGCTGTTCACACAGCAAGACCTCTTGGTTCTATCCCATAACCTAACTGTTCTCTTCTGCGTTGGAAGGTCAACATTCACTTAAATTCCCTGTTCCTCATGTGTCACGTTTCGCTCTGATAATAATGCTCTTTGTAAAACCGTGGATGTCACGATGTTTAAGAGCCTTTCCTCCTGCAGCATCCCTCATGAGCATCCTGGAAGCACAGGCACACCTGGGTCTGATTTGAACCAACAAAGCAAAAAACCTCTCTTGAACTTAATAGGCTCTGAACACGACTCACAGGCAGAATCTGGTTGACTCCAAATTGGGAATTTTATTTTGAGCTTCTTAAAGGACAGAGCAAAGGCAGCAGGGTTTCAAGGATACCCCGTAACAGTTTCATAGTGTATGACCAGAGACAGCTAAAATCATCTGCAAATAGCATCCATGGCAGCTGATCAAAGCATATGTACGGCTTGATAAAGAACATGAAATGCTCATTTTTCACATTCAAAATAGCCATGAAACTTCCTGAACTTGATAACAAACTACAATACATTAGGTTCTGTTAGGTTCATTTATTACTGACATACATGTACTTAGCTAACACAAGCAGTTATGAGTGACTGCATCAACTTACGGCACCCTAAACTTTTCAGAAGCCACATCTTATGATACCCAAGGAAAGCCTCAAGGATGGTTCTGTGGAAGCATCACACTTCAGCAGGCGTATGGATAACACAGGGTGCTGCAAACGTTATGTCAAGGCATCTTTGAGTCTGTGAGCCCCCCCGCCTGCCTTTCTGCACACCCCAAAGCACTGACGAGTGCATTAAATCCTGGAGCAGGCAGGGAATTTCTCCGCTACCAGCAAACGCACACATCACCACTTTGGGTGGCTGCCTGGCAAGCACCATGGTCCCTAACAAAACAGTTTGTCAAAAGAGGGGAAACGCTAATAAACCAAGTAACAGGGAAGGTCTCCAGGAGCACAAGGCCAGCAAAGAAGGAATCAGCATCTCACATTATCAGTTCACTCTGATAGGAACAGTTTCACGTCCATAACCTGAAAGACAAATCAAGCTGCACACTTGATTCCTATACAGTTTTGGCACCAAGAGCAGTGCTTGCCAGCCAAGCTTTTTTAATGGTATATAGAGGCAGGATAGGTTAAAAACGCCTCTCATGCCTGTGGTCTTCCACTGCCTGAGAAAAAGCAGCTCATCTCCAATGAGCTGAGATGCAGACAGTGATTATAGAAGTCTGTTGCAGAGGATGATATATTGGTTACTCCTCTTGCAATGATAAACAGCACCAAAGCAAACAGGAGAGTGAGTTACGATAGGGCATACACAGAAGTCTAACTCAAAACCTTGGTAGTTCTACAGAGCACAAGTCTGTACGTGTGCATGGGTCTTCCAGAACACAGGTTAATCACAGAATCATAGAATGTTTGGGTTGGAACAGACCCTAAAGTCCATCCAGTTCTAACTCCCCTGCCACTGGATCCAGTTGTTCCAAGCCCCATCCAACCTGGCCTTGAACCCCTCCAGGGATGGGGCAGCCACCCCTGCTCTGGGCAGCCTTGTCCAGGGCCTCCTCACCCTCACAGCAAAACATTTCTCTCTAAGATTTTATCTCAATCTCCCCTCTTTCTGCTTCAAACCATTCCCCTTGCCCTATCCCTATATTCCTTGATAAAGAATCCCTCCCCGGCTTCCCTGTAGGCCCCCTTTCAGTACTGGAAGGGTTAACAAGAACAAAACAAACCCTCATCTCTCCTCTAAACAGGGCTTCGGAAGCTCCCTTCTGCTTCCCTCCAAGAATAATCCTCACATCAAACTGGCAGATCTGCACAGCAAGTAGTTTGTTCCCCTGGATCTCCACAATTTCAACCTGGGAACCTGCCTGGAAGGTGCACGGGACCTGCCACGTTCCCTGCATGGGATCCAAAACCCAAGGGCTAGTGACTGCAGAGAGGACTTCAACGAGAGCAGAAGCAGCTTTGTAGTGGCCCTGTTCCATGAGCGTTTCACTTGTCAGTGTGACCACAGGCAGAAAAGTAATGAAAGATACAACTTCGGAGGTTCTTGCTATCATTTTTCTGCTTTATACCACAGTGGAACAGTCTTGTGAGCTTCTCTAGCAAATGAAAAGAACTTCAAAACAACATTTTGCCAAGCCCAGGACTGTTGACTGCTAAATTAAAGTGCCACATCCTCACCAGGTAAGAGCTCAGTTTGCTTTGCAAAGATAGTGGGGCTGTGTCTGCTCCTCCCAGCCGTGGCTCTGATGCTCAGGTATCAAAGACAGCTCCTTTAGAAAGCTTTGGCTTCCAATTCCTTGTTTCCCTTCTTCGCCAAGTGACATTAATGCCACCAACCAGCTCTCTTGAGGGAAGGATAACCTGTGCAGAGCTGGTGAAGCGTATGTTTGATTTGTCTCTTAACTTATTTCAACTTCTTCTTCATAAATACGTGAACACTTCATCTCCCTCGCACTCTGCTTCTTGGGAAGTGAGTAACACCAGGCTGCTGGTGGACAGCAGGCACACACTGACTTAAAGAGGTTACAAGAGCTTAGACAAAGCTGTCCTATATGTTTGATACCAAAAACTTGCCTTGCTTCCAATGACATAACTCATTTTGCAGTGTGTTACCTACAGCTTAAAACTTACCTGCAACTAGAAAAGATTTAAAGAGTAAAAGAACAGAAAAAAACAAATTTGCCTCCTGTGGAATTTGATTTAAGGTTAGATATTAACGTGAAAGGCGTTAAATAATTAGATGATAATTACAGAATGAAAACTACAGGCTAGGAAAATATGTTTAATTCCTTTTCCCTTCAAAACTTCTCCCTATCTGTTTTCAAATTGAAGGAGCAGAATCATCTCTCCCGAAGTCCAAACCTACTGACAATATTTGTGCTTTGAGTAAACCTGTCCTCTGCAAAACGATCTCAGGTCAGCAGTGTAGAGCCTCCACTGACTGGGACACCCAAGAAAGACCATGCTAGTGAGCAGCAAAAGCCTGTGGAATAACTCTTCCCACCTCTTGGAGTCTATTTCAGTATTTCACACAGCATCTTCCAGTTTCTTACCCAAGTTACTCTGAAAACAATGCATGGATTGAAGCCAGCAGAAAGGCAAAACAGTTCACAGCTTACACATCACTGTCTTTGCACAGGGAGGACTGAGTCTGCAAGAAGTCTCAGAGACACTGTAAGTAGATGATTGATGCGATATTAAACCACAGGAAGCAATTCCAGGCTTTTCCAGCAAAATGTAAGCACAATCACACACACTGAGCTGGTCAGACACATCCTTGGCATCTCAAGCCAAGATGCCAACAGAAATCTGCCTGTCCCTGACCCTAGGCAACAAGAGCACCTGCCGAGGGGTTCCTGAACACACCACACACCGTCCTGCCCAGGACCTGCTCTGATCTGCACACATTAAGTGCGATATGGGCATGAGCACCATAAAACCTGCCGTGAAGCAACAGACAAGATGCGTTATCTGTGCATAACTCAATGCAAATGCACATTCTCACCAAGTGGCAAATGCATTTCATGGCCAATCAAAGAAATTAAATACATAAAATGAAAACAGCTGCTCTCAACAGATTAAGAGATATTGCAATACTTCATAATGTTTAAGTTATTAGAAGTTTGCTATAAAGCATAAAGAAGGTAAGCCTTTCACTTTATTGTAGAATGGTTTGGGTTGTGAGGGACCTCAAAGCCCATCCAGTTCCACCTCTGCCATGAGCAGGGACACCTCCCACTGGATCAGGTTGCTCTAAGCGCCATCCAACCCAGCCTTGAACACCTCCAGGGATGGGGCCTCCTCTGGACTTGCTCCAACATGTCCATGTCCTTCCTGAGCTGAGGACTCCAGAACTGGACACAGGGCTCCTGGTTGGGTCTCACGAAGCGGAGCAGAGAGGCAGAATCCCTCCCTTGCTCTGCTGATCCCACTGGTTTGGACGCAGCCCAGGACACGTTTGGTTTCTGGGCTGCAAGTGGCCTTGCTGGCTCACGTTGAGCATCTCACCCAACAGCAACCCCAAGTGCTTCTCCTCAGGGTTGCTCTCAATTCATTCTCCACCGAGTTGGTATTGTGCTTGCAATTGTCCCAACCCACGTGTTAGAACCTTGTTCTTGTTCTTGCTGAACTCCATGAGGTTCACATACACCCACCTCTCAGGTCTGTCCGGCCATGACCCCACACACCCAGCTCAGCATCCAGCTCCGTGGCCTAGGCAGGACAAAGAGGTCACGGCAGATTCGAGCTCCCCAGCATGGAAACACGGCAATGAATCCACCTCACAGACAAGCATAACCTTCGGCAGGTTCCACCTCAAACCCTGTGCACATCTGTAGAACTCTCTCAGGGAGAGCGAAGATGGCAAGAATGCTCAAGCGTCTCTTGCCAGGAGTTTTAAGTC
The DNA here is from genome assembly GCF_032191515.1 of Phaenicophaeus curvirostris. Classification (NCBI taxonomy): domain Eukaryota; kingdom Metazoa; phylum Chordata; class Aves; order Cuculiformes; family Cuculidae; genus Phaenicophaeus; species Phaenicophaeus curvirostris. The sequence goes on along the minus strand of NC_091416.1, from coordinate 6,619,674 downwards.
AGTGGAAAGGCTGATGCCTTTCCTGGCAGAGGATGTGTCATTGTTCCAAGGAAACCTGGTAATCCTTTCACGTTTTTCCGAGATGGAATTTAAGGTTAACTCCCCGGCAAACTCCACCAGACAGACGCAACTGAAGTTTCTTCTGCTCAGACCAAGCTGCAGCAAAAGCTCACTAACTTTCCAAACCACTATTAAATCTGATAATACTGTCAGAAAAAATTAGGAATGGACTTGTTTTTTCTCCTTTGTAAACCACCCCACTTATAAAGTCTCCTTGATGCCTGCCCGCTTGTTAATTTACGATGTTTGTGCAGTTTAGCAAATCAGACGAGGGAAAAACCACAGGACAAATGCCACCTTCATGCATCACTCTGGAATGTATGGATTGGGTGAAAAGTATGTCTGATGGCCAAGAGCAAGAAACATGAGGCTGATTTTCCTGTGAAATATTGCTGTGCTTTATAAAAAAAACCCCAAAAAACACAACTTCTACAACCCAAATATCCTTGGGGTAAATCCTGAAGAAATTAAAAGTCTTAATACTGATCAACACTTGGAGACACGGACTCATTGGGCAACTAGCTGGGGAAGGGGCTGGAGAACAAGTCTTATGAGGAGCAGCTGAGGGAACTGGGGCTGTTTACTCTGGAGAAGAGGAGGCAGAGGGGAGACCTCATTGCTCTCTGCTGCTCCTGAAATGAGGATGGAGTTGGTCTCTTCTCCCAAATAACAAGCGATGAGATGAGAGGAAATGGCCTCGAGTTGAGCCAGGGGAGGTTTAGATTGGGTATTAGGGAAAATTTCTTCATGGAGAAGGTTCTCATGCACTGGAAGAGGCTGCCCAGGGACATGGTGGAGTATCCACCCCTAGAGGGATTTAAAAGATGAGTGGATGAAGCACTCGAGGATTTGGTTTGGTATGGTACACATGCAGTTGGACTTAATGACCAAAAAGGTCTTTTCAAATCAAATGATTCTATGATTGTAAGAAAATGCTTTTATCACCTCTCTTAGTGAGGGTATTTTCTATTAGGAAGCGGGAGTTATCATGCAGTTAAATATGGAATTAAATTACCCCAGTGATTCAAAACATCACTTGATCTTCATTTAGCCGAGCCCATTACTTATATCAGTTTGTCTTGTAATGGGTCACCTTCCAGGCCCTGTTTTTGATCTATTTGAAGTCATTATTTTATTATATTTGAAATTTTAGGTCAGCAAATCTTTTTACATACGGAAACATTTTGTAAGTAATTGCTCTGAAGCATAAATTTATTTATCTGCCCTCTTTTCTTTTTCTCTCCAGATTTATCTTGCTAAATGTATTTATTATACTCCCACACAGCTCCCTGTCTTCTCTTGCTTTCTCCTTTTCATATTGAACAGCAACTTCAGAGCAGGAAAGAAACATTTCCGACAGGGGTGTTGGAACTGTATGATCTTTAAGGTCCCTTCCAACCCAAACCATTCTATGATTCTATGGCAGCATCTTCTTTACCCAAGCATAAATATCCTGAAGTCACGATGAAAGAAAGTAAAGACAAGAAAGACATGATTAGAGAATATTTCTATACCTGAAACTCCATTTCTTCCCCGCTATTTGAAATTACCCCTTTGAAATATCAAAAGCGGTACCCAAGAGCAGCAAAACCATCACATGGAGCTCAACAAGACAAAGAAGAAAACACATCTCCGATAACACCGCACTCTGAGCTAACCGCAGAGTGACAAAATCCCTCGCGGCACGTCCGAACTGCGCAGAGCACGGCCCATTATCCATCATCTCCAGACAATCAATGAACATCAAAGGCCTGCGCACTCAACTGCCATCACTGCTGGGGTAAAAGGCTGGCACGCAAAGTTATTCCAGGGCGTTGAGTCTTCATGCAGTCTTCATGAGCCAGCAGTGGCCCAGGTGGCCAAGAAGGCCAATGGCATCTTGGCTTGGATCAGAAATGGCATGGCCAGCAGGGCCAGGGAGGTTCTTCTCCCTCTGGACTCGGCACTGGTGAGACCGCTCCTCGAATCCTTTGTTCAGTTCTGGGCCCCTCACCACAAGAAGGATGTTGAGGCTCTGGAGTGAGTCCAGAGAAGAGCAACAAAGCTGGTGAGGGGGCTGGAGAACAGGCCTTATGAGGAACAGCTGAGAGAGCTGGGGGTGTTTAGCCTGGAGAAGAGGAGGCTGAGGGGAGACCTCGTTGCTCTCTACAACTACCTGAAAGGAGGTTGTGGAGAGGAGGGAGCTGGGCTCTTCTTCCTAGTGACAGGGGACAGGATGAGAGGGAATGGTCTCAAGCTCCACCAGGGGAGGTTCAGGCTGAACGTTAGAAAAAAATATTTCACGGAAAGGGTCACTGGGCACTGGCAGAGGCTGCCCAGGGACGGGGTTGAGTCACCTTCCCTGGAGGGGTTTAAGGGACGGGTGGACAAGGTGCTGAGGGACACGGTTTAGTGATTGATGGGAATGGTTGGACTCGATGATCCAGTGGATCTCTTCCAACCTGGTGATTCTATGATTCTATGATTCAGTTCTGTACAGTGTGCATGATACAACTGCAGCTGTGATGCTACAGATGAATTCTGCCCACGACACTGTTCAACTTTGTATTTGGACACTGAAATTCAACTCAAACACGGCAAAAAGGCAAAGTGTCCAAAGACACCCTGGTTTCCCCTATGTATGGAGGCAGAGTACAACAGAACACATCCCTGGAACACAGGAGGAGGATGCTAGCAATACAGGTGAATTAAATGCTGGCTTAAATTCTCCTCCTAGCAGACACAAGACACACCAAACCGCAGGTGTACGTGGAAGGTCGGATTTTATGCAAGTGCAAGCAATAAGCAAATGTAAAAGGTTGTGGGATGTGTATTATGCCTGGAGTTACTTTCAGAACTATTTTAAGCTGGCAAATCACATGAGACATTTTTTTCCTATAGAAGCCTGATTATTCAGCAGTCACCATCCCTTTGACTGAGCTTCACCTTCAAGATTAATAAATCCTAATGTCACGTATAAACATGCACAGCTAAAGAAAAGGGCAGATACTCACTGCACAGCAGGTCCTTGAGACGTTTTAATCACACTGGGTGCAGTAATAGTTCCATAGGTTTAGTTCATTACTGTGTTTTTAATCCAAGCTTCCACGGAGGTCACGCACGCGTGCTGCGCTTCCTGGTACTTCTGAGAGAGGCTGGGACAGCTGCGACACTCCTCAAGCTCCTTCGCAAAGCAGAACTATTCATAGAATGGTTTGGATTGGAAAGGACCTCAAAGCCCATCCAGTTCCGTCCCTGCCATGGGCAGGGACGTCTCCCATGGGATCAGGGGCTCCAAGCCCCATCCAACCTGGCTTTGAACACCTCCAGGGATGGGGCAGCCACAGATTCCCTGGGCAACCTAGGTCAGGACCTCCCTACCCTCACAAGAAAACATTTCTCCATAAGATCTCATCTCTATCTCCCCTCTTGCAGCTTAGAAGTCATTGAGGACGACTTTAAAGACAGAGGGGAGAACGCTGGGCACTCATGCTGCCTGGAAGATGAGCAACAGAGCTCCTGTGGAGTGTCTGCCTTCCGCAGCTTCTTCAACACCCGAGTCTTCCACAAGGGTCTCGCAGATGGCATCACTTACAGATGGCAGAAAAAAAGGGGCATCTCATTAAATCTGCTGACTCTTGGATTTGCCACCTGATTTAGAGATTGGTTCCAGAACGCTCTGCATGAAGAACTTTTTCCTAATGTCCAACCTAACCCTCTCCTGGCACATCTTCCTGCCACTCCCTTGGGTCCTATGAGCAAGAGGAGATGGAAGGCAGTTCCTCATGAAATCTGCCTTTCCAGCCTCACACACCATTTTGGATCAGTGGATCCTCCCCACATCGCACTATCCATGCTAGACTGCTGTTGGAATGCTGCTCTCAGACATGAAACACAGTGAGATGTAGTTCATAGCTCTCTGAAGATGAAATCAAGAGTAACCTTGAGAGCATTTGACTCTTGCTGCAGTCAGAAACGCGCAGCTTGGGAAGTTCTCACTTTCAACCCCTGATTCCAGGATGAGCTGCCAGCGCAGGCAGCTGATGTATATGCTGCTGGGGTTTGTTTGTTTTATTTCTTAAGCTAAGTCTATTTGATGCTTAAGCTTGTCGAGACATAAACTTGCAGGGAACTGTATCAGTGAAGTTTTTCCCAGATTTCCATGTATTTGCTGCAAATGTTTCCTCATGTGGCCTCACCCCATTATTCCTTCTAAATGTGCAAGAAGGTCAATCATCAGAAGCAATGAAATATTCATACAAACTCCTTAGATGCAGCCTTTGGGGACTCCATTAAGCAAAAACAACTTCTTAGGGTCTGAAAACAGGATGTTTTCATGAAGTTAAAGGATCTGATGTTATTAAAACCGAACTAAATAACACCTGCTCCGTGAGGCTGCATGCAGAGCGGTGCCTTGAGCTCCTGATGACTGACAGAGAGGCCGTAACATCCTGGAACGCTCTACAACCTGGACTTGCTACCTGTGGGTTTTCAGGTTGGAATTCAGTGGGTTTGGCTTTAAAGCTCTGTCTGAATTGACTGTTAAGAAATTTCTTCACTCCGTGCATTCCAGGCTATAGAAATAACAGCCAGGAGAGAAACCAGACCTGATACCTTATCAGCACTAGAACTTCTTACATTAAAGCCACCAGGCTGAAAACTGCTTTTCGCTTTAGTTGGGTGAAACCTGGATTGTCTGGCTCCTTCGTATGAAGCAGAATGTCTCACTTGTAATGAAATTTAGAAAGACGTGGGAGAAATACAGAACTACGACAAGATTTGCCTCATAGATTTCTTTCCTGCATGGATTTTTGCATCCATTATGACCTCATTTTCTTCTCTTTTTCTCATGGGGGAAACTACTTCCAGTCCCTGGAGTTTCAGAAGACAGCAATGAAACACGACACTAAGCGGCGCCTTGCAAACAAATGTTTGCTGTGGACACAGGGTGGTTGTGCTTTTGCCAGACATACACCAGGGTAATAAGTTCCACATGGTGACAACATGGAAAGTCCCTGCACCCTCTAACTGTGGCCACAGTTGAGGAATCATTGCCAGAAGTGTATCTCAGAGTACGGATGGGTGCAGGCAATGGGGTTCCTCCCGCAAGCTCATCCTCAAGGGAGCTCATTAAGCCATCCCCACCACCACGTCACCAGGCTCTGGCAGCCCTGAAGCCCAGGAGCACACGTGCATGCACTCCGCCGCATAGACAAGTGCTTCAGGGAGCAAGAACTGGTTGATAAATGAACAGAATCTGTCACTGACTCCACCTATTCCTGCTGACCACCATGAGGCACACTGCAGGATTAAACACAGAGGAGAAAAAAGAGTTTTGCTTGCACATCTCTGATGGAAATCAAAACCACAGCTACTGCAAAGAGAGCTCGTAGGGTAAACCCAGCCCTAGAAACACGAATGCATCTGGTTTCAGTGAAGACAGAGCCTCTATTATGGCATGTTGTTGATTAAATGATTGTTTTCTCATTCAGAGAAAACAGAGCGTTCTATTTGGGCAAGCAGAGGAGGATGTGATGCCTTGCTCCACAGCCCCAGCATTCCCAGCCAAACCTGCTGGAGGAAAGTACCAACCAGAGCATTGCCTACACCCGCCACGCAGCTCATTGTACAGACACCAGGGCTCACACGGAAGGGAAGAAGGCAGCAAGTGTAGTGCAGGCAAAAGGAAACAAAAATAATCTTGAGGTACACAAGTTATCACCTGCAAATTCATGTTCCATAGAACAACAGTGCATAAATGAAACATTTCCTTAATAAAATCAGCTGCAAGGACAGGTTAAATGACTAAGGGTAGAGGATCCCATTAATATTATGCTACTGACAAAACCCAGTTACAAACATTGCAGCAATTTCTGGCATAGAAACCTCCAGGTACAACAAACCAGGCTCCAAGCAGAGGGGTTTGATGTGGTTTGGATGCAAGAGATTGAACACACATTTGAATGTCTTTACAGAAAGTCCCTTTCAGCACTTCTGGGCCAGGCAGAGGTCTTGAACTTCTTGTTCCATTTTAAACGCAGGAGATCAGGCTCTTGAGCTGCATGGGACTTGTCAGGAGTTTGTTCCCCAGAACTCCAGAGCACAGCGAGTTGTTCCCTATGAATTCCTGGCTTGTCAAATGTGACAGATAAAGAAGAGAGAAAGAAAGAAACAAACAGCAAACCCAGCTACTCACAGGAGCGTGTCGCAAGGAAAAAAGCCACAAGTCAAACAAATAGATTCCAAATAATTAATTCAAACCTCACAGCTGCTGATTTTGTGTGCGAGAAACACTGCCAGGCAAACCGAAGAGGATCTGAAAGCAGTGAATCCAAACAGTCCTGGCTGCTCAGCCAAATACAAACACATAAAAACAACACAACAAGCCTCTCAATTTCTTTGACTTCTGGCAAATATTAAGCTCAGCTTTTTGATCAACACGGGTCTTGTACCACCAGCAACCCCAAGCAGAAGCTCACAGGAGAGGTGCCACTCAGCCTGACGCCACCAATAGAGGGGACAAAAGTGCACACAGAGATTCTCTTTATTCACATATGTAAATCCGGGTGCCAGGAATAAAGGGCTCCGTGGGCCACACGAAAAGCCAAGAGCCCAGAGAGGCAGGAAAGAGGAAGCAGTGCAAGTCCAGCTCTTCCACACAAAGGACAAGGAGAGCTGAGCCAGCACAAAGGCAGAAGTTACGCCACATCCTAAAAGCGCCCAGTGACTTAGGGTTTCAAAGGAAAAGTAACTCTCAGAACGATTTTGCAGGGGTCTCACAGATGCTTGGCACCGACTGCATGACTTACAGAGAGCTTGGGCTAGGATTGAGCTGCCTGTGGCAGCAAGTTCAGAGGTAAGCACCAAGTCTTTCCTAGAAAGCACAGATGCCGATTTTGTCCAGTTAATAATTTACTGGCTATGAAGGAAAAAAATACATGTGATCTTGTAAAACTTGTGTCTAGTGTGTATTTTGCCATGGCTCCTGTCAGCATGGCATCTAAGATGAGTAGATGTATCCCTGGACCCTATTAAAGATTTATCCACATCTACATTTCACATGCATACAGTCTGCATCAAAAGGAAACACATAAAGCTTTACAAAATTATCCAGATAAAACTTTAGAGTACATCTACATTCCCTTTATCAACCGATATTCCAAGGTTTATTTTTAAAGAAACGCACAAGAAACATCAAAGAAAAGGCAATTAATTTTGAAACCGCCTCATTTTAAAAAGAATCCTTTGCTAAACCAACCCTTCCAATGCAGGAAGTGTTCTAGGCATCGTTAGCAACAGTTGGGAACCCATCTAGCACCATAAAGCGCAACAAACTTCTTTTTCACTGGCTCTTCGTTTATCTAATGAGCAAAAGATGCACTACAAGTTTAAAATCATGTCTCTGAGCAGCCATTCACTTCGGCTGGGATAGGAAACCACTGCTGGGATGCTCCCCAGCCCTGCTCCCAGTTAATTCCTTACACCTCATTAATATGGCTTTCAGACCAACCACCTCTGCAAAAACACCTTCTGAAAGGCCACAGGTTAATCTCTGCAAGGAGAGACACAGTTTGCATTATCCCGAGCTTTAAAATCTGCAATGCAAGACAGCCTATACATAAAAGCAATAAACTCCCCCTTTAAACTCCCCCTGATGATTCTGCAAAGAAAATATTGCCTGGTAAACTGTGATCTGAGTCATTCTTTCCTGTCATATCAGCATTTGCAGCCACCCTTAAGGCATACTACCAGCTGCTTTTGTATTAGCATTATTATTAGGAGTATTATATTGTGCCAGTAAACACAAAGGATCTTATATCAAGCCCGGAGGATCTCTGGAAGGCTGTGTGCTACTTACCCCTGCTACAATGATCTATTCTTTCCATGGATGGGATCCCTAGCCAAGGCCTAACCGTTCCAGGTCTCTCTGTAGCTTCCCAGCAGCTAATTGAAAAAACCTTCTCGGCATCGGCTCCGAAAGGCAAGAACTCCAGGCTAGCGAAATCCAATTAAACTCCCCACGTTCTGTTCCCTCGCTCTCCTCTCTTCCTGGAGCCGCCGCTTCTCCGGCTGAACGTGCCTATGAATCGCGTTTGCGATCTGCCTCCATCGCCCCGCGCGCCGTTTCCACACTGCCCATTTCATGCTCAATTTGCAGCGTAGAGAAATCAGTGGTGTTCCTTTCTCTCTCGCTCGCTCTCTCATTGGAAAGGTCCCACAAGACAAGCCGGAGAGTTTAACAAGAGCCAAGAGAAACAGAGAGGGAGGGAATGCATGCAGGGATTGTGTTCAGGCGCGGCGCAGAACTCCGCTGCTACAGCTCAAAAGGGGGAGTTTAAAAAAAAAAAAAAAAAATTGACAGCAAACTGCCATCACATGCCTGAAACCCAGCAGAGTTTTAGGCTAGCTGATTCCTCATCTCTCTCTCTTTTCCACTGGTATCAAACTGCTCAGTGCTAAAGCTCCATGAAATTCCTCTCTGGTCCCTGGTGCCGTGCAAGCTGCAAATCAATGCAGGATGTGTGCCCCAGCGTCAAGGTACAACAGCTCTCTGTTCCCTGCACGTATTCCCCACAGAAAACAAGTATTTAAATGATGAAAAGTTTGCTGTCAGAATCTTCCCCGTTCAGTTAACAGCCGAAACATGTTGGCTTGTCCGAGGGGTCCGTGCTCCGACCACAGAACGAACGATCCCCAGGCATCTACAGAGTCCAATGTTGCAGGTCATTATTCACCGGCAGGATTTGATCCTTCGGCACCGATAACCACTGACAGGGAGATCCCCTCTTCCCTCTAGCCCAAAACTCCGAGTTCCATTTCAAGCAAGCAAGGTAATTAAGGCTTTCAAAGCACTATTAGTTCTAACAAATTAACGTCACACTGCTGCTGCAATTTCATAGCATTGCTGCTAGTCAAGAATATTGAGGTCTGGGCGTTTGGAGGCATTTGCACCTTACTGTCCAAGCAAGTGGTTCTAACTAGAGCCACTCTACCCTTGCCTGGCATGTGTGAGGGTGGGGAGGCCCTGGCCCAGGTTGCCCAGAGCAGGGGTGGCTGCCCCATCCCTGGAGGGTTCAAGGCCAGGTTGGATGGGGCTTGGAGCCCCTGATCCAGTGGGAGGTGTCCCTGCCCATGGCAGGGGGTGAGATTGGATGGGTTTGAGATCCTTCCCAACCCAAACCATTCATTGACTTTATGAATTAGATGCTTATGTGATAATATGCTGTCATTTTTTGTGCTGGCCACGATTTCTCTAGGCAACGTGTGCCAGGGCCTCACCACCTTCACAGGTTTTCCTTACAGGAACACATTTCTTCCTAAGATCTCATCTCAATCTCCCCTCTTGCAGCTGAAAACCTTTCACCTCTTGTCCTATTCCTGCACTGCCTGATCCAGAGCCCCTCCCCGGCTTTCCTGGAGCTCCTTTCAGTTCTGGAAGCTGCTCTAAGGTCTCCTCGGAGCCTTCTCTTCTCCAGGCTGAACAACTCCAACTCTCTCAGCCTGTCCTCGTATGGGAGGTGCTCCAGCCCTCAGATCATCTCCGTGGCCTCCTCTGGACCCGTTCCAACAGTTCCATGTCCTTCTTGTGCTGAGGACTCCAGAGCTGGACGCAGGGCTCCAGGCGAGGTCTCACAAGAAAAGAGCACAGTGACTTGCTCCATGAACACCACCCACTAGAAATTTCCCATAAGTTTCCATTTTCAGTCTAACTTTGCAGAGCACAGTACAAAGTCTTTTCTTGCACACTTCTCTTATTTATTTATCTTGCAGTGGAGTCCCTGACGCAGTGAGGTGACAGAGAACCGTGTTCATCCCATTCCTGATCCCCGTTCTCCTGCAGCTCTCCCAATTTTTCTTGTTTGTTCCCTATACTGACAACTAACTCTGATCAATTTTACATGCTTGCTTGTCTATATTCTACATGGCTGTGTAACACAAACATCTTTGATGCCTGAAATACATCTACACGGGACTGTGAAGACAACTGCTCAGTTTTCACTTCTCACACGTGTACAGTACAGTGCAGCAGAGCACAGCATAGTTTAGGAATGTACATTTTCACAGCCGTCTTCATCAGCTGATTGCTAGTTCCCCCCCTCTTACAAGTTTCTCTTTGTTCTTTCAGCTGTTAAAATACCCTAGAGAGGCTGTAATCCTCAAGACAAGCTGTTTAAAAAAACTGAAACTCAGTGTTGTTAAATAGAAACTCAGTTTATTCCCTCCATCTGCCCCCAAAAACTCTATTTCATCAGAAAATTTATCAGAGGATGCCACGGTTTCTTTGTTTTCAGTTTTTCTTTTAACCTCCCTCAGCCCATCTGAAAGCTGATTCCTAACTCCCTCTCCCACCTGGTTTCCTCCGATAAACGAAGCGAGTGATTCCTGACACACAATTGGTGCTGCGAACGATGTGCCAGTGATAGGCAAGTCTGCACAAAGAGATTATACAAAGTGACAATGAAGAAAATAGCTTCTGAGCATATTTGCTACAGCAAACAGCATCCTGAAATGACCTGCAGAAGACAAGAGAGGGCTGTCTGCATCCTCGTCCATCCCAGAGAATTGCCTGCACTTTGCTAAGGAGTAGAGGACATTATTCTAAGTACATCAAGCTGAGAAGGACCTTACCACTGTAAGACAAGCCTGATTATAAGTTTTGCTCCTTCTTTTAAACTAGTTACACTATTTGCTCACATTATTCCTACTACCAGATATCTAATGTCCTTCTAGGAAGAAGAAGAAACACCAGCAAATAACCAAAAAAGTGTTTATTCCCTCAACTGCCAAATCACATTTTAACCAGCTACAATTTGACAATTGTCTAAATGGATTAAATGAAATAATTGCTCGCATCTTTGCAAACAACAACATTCAGTTATCATTTGCACACGTAGATAAGCATCCTGGTTGAATTTCCAACTCTGAAATCGTTTTCTGGTTTACAGAAACTAGCAGCAGCATCTCACACACTGTGTTTCTAGTGGAGAGCACTGATGCTGAACAAAACTCAACTACTTCTTCGGTTCACACACATCTCTAGAGGAATTCTGAAGAAGAGCTCTTCACAGCCTGCCTGGTGCACTGAGGCACCACAAGCCCCCTACCACGTAGCCCAAATTCTCCTTGTCCCCACCAGCTGCTCCTTACGGAGGTTATTCCATGAACCCTTGTGTTCCCAGCCATGGACTGGGACGTCTGAGCTCTGCAGCGAGCTGTGCCGCATCGAGAGAGCACAACGTGAGGAGCAGAGGGTGTGGAGATGCGTCCGAGTGCATGTATGGAGTACACTCACTGCTCAGGAACTGAAGCTGGGGAGGCTGCTCATCTCAAGGGCCTGTAAATATAAGAAGTGTTTCCAAGAATGGGTACCATGCTTCATCGCCAGGCGGAATGGTGCTGCTAAGAGAGCTGCTTTTCCCTCTTACTGCACACTGCACCCCTAGAATCAGAGAGCCATTCCCCTCTTGACACTGGCAGAATCCACACAGCAGTCAACGTGCCCTACAGCTCATCATGTTCATCTCTCCAGCATAAAGTTCTCTAGAAGAACAACGAAAATTTTCCTTGGACCTGCCTCAACTCTTTCCTAGAGAATTAATCTTCCTTATTCAAACAAAACCAGCCCCCCCAGGCAACACCAGCAAAACTCCAGTTTCCCAGGAATCCAAATCAAATCACTCTGTTGAACAATAGAGAGAATCAGCCAGAAGTGACACAACACTTCTTGCCAGAGACCATCTCTCACTGTTATCTACAGCACGATCGTCACCAGGGAATTGTTCTCCCCCTCCAGCCCCACTGAGCTGAATTCGTTAACTGAAAAAAAAAAAAAATTCTTCTGGCCACAAACCAAACTTTGCTTCCGACAGAAATTCCCATAAAATTGATGCCTACCATTTCAGAATTAGCAGCCAAAGAGAAAAACCCCATCTGTCTCCAAAGGAAACCATCTTTAGTCTCTTGTTAATTGCCGCTGGTGGATGTAATAGCAGAGATTTGGAAATAGGCACTTTGATACGCAAAGGACACATGCCCGCTCTTGTGTGTTATTCGTTACACCACAGGCTACGTTCAAAAAGGGAAAAGCAAATAGCTGCCACGTTACCCGTCAAAGCAAAGCCAAGTCGATGTAATGATGGGTTTCCATGGCCACATTTGGCATTTCTGAAATACAGTAACTTCAGGGTTCCGAGAGGATTCTGGCATCTTTGTTGCTTCTTTGAGAAGTAGCCCTTCCACCTATCTGCAAAGCACTCTTCAAAGTTCCCACCCAAATTCTTCAAATGGCAGCAGTTTAATTAGTTGTTGTTGTTTGGGTCTGTGTTGATTAACACATGTAAATAAAGGCATCTGGTGTTACCTCTCTCTGCTTCCATTTCACACCCTACTAAAGGCTGATTTCACAAATAATTGAAAGCAGAATGAGATTTTTCAGAAGTTAATCCTCTCTGCGAGCCTTTGCCATGCCCAGGTCTCATCACTGCCAGGGGAGAGACAGCCCCACTCCAGGCAGCATCCAGAATTAAACACTGGGTATCGCACAACAGCACCAGAAACGGAGCTGGAAAAGGAAGCCAGTCTGCAGCCAAACCACTCACATTCAGAACTAGAGAGGAAAAGAATCCTCTGTCCTACTGACAGGAAAAACTATATTCTTCCTAGTGCAGAGTTTAAGAGACAGCTAAGAGATCAGAGGAAGACAGACAAGGCGAGCAATGAAGTAATGCTTCTGCTACACTGAATCTGTGTGACACCGGACCCAAAGAATTGCTGACCCGATTCAGATGGCTTCCACTTTGGTATGGTTTGGAATTGGAACTCCACATGGATTTGTAGCTGTATTTCACGAGTCACAAAAGCACACCAGTTACACCAAACTGGATATAAACCCCTACCAAGCACTGGGCATGCTCTCAACACCAGAATCTGAGTTCCGACGTAAACACAAGTGATGCAAACTCAGCTCGTGACCAGAAATGCCTCCTCAGGCTGGGCACGTTATCACTGGTTCTCCTGCTCTTTTCTACACCCCAGCACATCCTCATTCCAAAAGATGCGAAATAATCATCAACATGAGATTGTTGACAATTCGAAGTTCATAACACTAATACTTCATTACAGCCATCTCCACCAAAAGCTGTTTGGAATAGCTTGGAATCAAGGAGAAGACCATTGCTGTGAAGGATTTCCGGAGCCGGGGAAGCCTGGAGCGCTCTGCACACTAGATGGCATTGCACTACAAATTATCACAGGGATTAGCAACCGTTCCCCTGCCTCAGGAAAACACCAGCAAAATTGTCTTCCTGCTCATGTAGCCTCGTTCCGTCTTGAAAGTTGGGCTTAGCACAACTGGGCGAACATTGACAGTGCCCAACAATGGAGACGGCTCCTCAAGAGGAACCAGCCACTTGGTGGCTTCAGGCCACCAAAAACAAAGCAGCAGTTTAATTAAAGGAGCTGGGCGCTTTACTTATTTATTTATTCAAAAGGAAAGTGGCCTTGCCACAAGACAAAGCATCCTTTCTTTGGCTGCCTACCCCTGGACAAAGCGGGATACTCAACTTTGGCTGCTGCCAATCAACGTGCACAAACCCAACGCTCCCTTCCTCATCCCAAAAGGGTCCGTTTTTATAGCGAGCCCATTCAGATTCTACCGACACAGAAAAGCCGCTTGAATGGGCCAAGAGTGAGATTGCTTTCCAGTTGGTGTCCATCGTTTTTAAACGGACTAGGTTTATATGCTGGCAACACGCGTTAAGGACATAAACCACCTAGAACCCATAATATGTTACTGTTTAAGCTTATTGAGAAACGCATTCATCCACAGTCAAAAAAACCTCAGCCAATGAATATAAATTTTTTTACAGCTATATGAGATACATATACTTTTTATCTTCCCACATACGGCATTTCATAAAACTGCTGACTTTCAAGGAAAGTGCATTAAAGTCACTGAGTTAGTTATGACGGCTTTTTCTCCTCTGAGCTCCAAAATCCATTAAATTCTGTGGGAGATCAGTGACAGGTTTAGTCATAGTCTACTTTTCCATTTGCTGGAAAGAAGCATATTATTCCTCTGAGGGAACTGAAAATTGATACAAGTCCTGTCATTCCAGGCTATTAGTCTCTTACTCACTCCCTTTTTCTGTTTTCTCCCCCACTAAATCAATATTAACTTTTTTTTTCCGCACTGATAAGAATCAAAGTCACTGAAAAAAATGCCATATATACCTGCAACATCAGCAAGAGTTCAGGGGAGGAGAAAGAACAACAAAAAAACTCAATGAGTATAATTTTGATGGGGGACAAGAGAACTATGGCAACTACGGTTGGACTCGGTGATCCGGTGGGTCTCTTCCAACCTGGTTATTCTGTGATTCTGTGATTCTGTAATGAGAAGCTTAATTTGCTTAAGGTGTCACTGATCCTGCTTCAGTGCCATGTTCCCTAAGCACCGCACGGTGCAGAGAGGTTTAACCTTCGATTTTCACTTTAGCATCAGCTGAAGTAAGGTATTTCTGTTATTTCCAATGCACGGGTCAACCTAAAACTGCGCTGAGTCACATTTCTTATTTTGCACTTAGAGAGCACCAGGAGCCAGGCTCCAAGGAGTGAAGAACTGAACAAAACTCAATGCACACGTGGGAAAAGCAAACAAACCCTGAGGAGCCCCAAAGACAGCAGCCTGGCCGTATCATGTTTGGAGGTGCAGGAGATGGATAAAGCTGAAATCTCCTTAGGAACTGCACCTCCTGGCTTCCAGAGAAGCTGTTCTGTTGGCAGGCGGCCCCTGCGAACCAACAGGACCCGTCGCGGGAGGTTAAAGGAAACAAACGCAGCATTCACGACACGGCCAAACAATGCTCCCCATCGCGGATGCACAACCTCCTCCCAACATCCTTGCCACAGACCCATCTGCCCAGTAACTCCAGGGGCTCAGGAGAGTATTTAAGCTTATCCTGATGTGCTCCTGAGGGCTGATTTCAAACCAGTCATTGTTACTTTTCCAGGAGCACTGGAAAACCTGGCCTTTACTCCACACTCCCCATTTTTACCTCTCTGTTACCAAGACCAGAGGGATCCCTGTTCTCCAAGTTGGACTTGGAATGGTTGGACTCAATGACCCAGTGGGTCTCTTCCAACCTGGTGATTCTATGATTCTAAGTTACTGCCTGCAGGTACACAGTCTCCTTCCAGACTTGAATGAAGAAAATAAGCTCAATGAGATGACAAAGTCTATTTTTGCACATTATGCAGTAGACACTATAAACCAGAATAAACAATGCTGTGCCAATTTGCACGAGTATCTACTGCCACTGCAAGCCTGGTCGGCAGGGTCTTCAAAAGCCTCATACAGTGAAGATGAATGAGCCTGTCAGCATTCAGGAGATGTGCAGCCACCACTAAAACTTCTTACAAAAATTCAGAAACAGACTGTGAGCAAAAGCAAACAAGCTTTGCACATCACTTACGTGCCAACCACATCTTTCTGAGCAGGAGTTCACAGGACTGGACTCAAGACAGAGCAGTGAGGGGGGGAAATCAGTGTTACTACAGCCACATCTGAGAGCTCCTTCCCCAAGAAAGGCATTATTTATTATCTGGCTAAATACCAGCTCTTCTTGCTAACAAGAGGAGCAGCAAATGAAGGAAAATAATCTCCCCGTAGTTGGCAGGAGGAAGTGATAAAAGCCGAGGGGAAGCTTACTCCATTTCCTCCCATGACCCCAGAAGTGGGAAAGATCAACAACCACTCATCTTTACAAATCGGGCTGTGTGAAACCCTGCGCTGTTGGCATTGGGCTATGCCCACAACCCCCCAGTCCTACATAAAGGTTGATCTGTGACTCAATTGACCACTGAACGCATTTTAATGTAACACAGACCCAGCACAGAGCTGTAGAGCTCCCAACGCTTTCGCATCGAGCCCGTGACCTTTAGACACTCACCGATGGCTTTGCCAGCTTCACTGGGGGAAGGAGCAAGCGGGATTTTGTGCACCCATCCATGTGTGCAGGCATGAGAAAGAACCTTTTACAATTTCCCATCTCAAACCCTCCCCTGCACTGTTTTTTTAAACAAAGCAAATGAAAGTCCCTGTTCCGCAGATGGGTCCCGAGGCACAGCGCGATGCTGACAGATGTTTTATATCACCACATGCCTTTTATACAGAAAAGCAGATGCTAAAGCACGGAATAGACTAGCCGGGCACATTTCGCCTCAACTACTCGCTTCTGGGAAAGACAGGCTGGAAAATTAACAGAAGAGGCATATGGTCAAACTAGCTTTCTAAAAAGAAAAGTTTTTCTAGGTGTAAAAACAAAAACTTCCCCTTTCAGCCAGATGTTGCATAAAAACTTATGCCAAACTACAAATCTCTGGCTTGAGGGGATAGCTCAGTGCTTGTATTTATTGCATCTCTTCTGCTTCTCATGTGCGCAAACACATGCATAAACACACTTCTCATTTTGTGCTATTCTCTAGAACTGGAGACTCTTTAAGGTCCCTTCCAACCCAAACCATTCTATGATTCTATTCTATGAAGAACTCACTTGGAGTTCTGTTTACTCACGAGGAACTGGATGATCTTTAAGGTCTTTTCCAACCCAAACTATACTATGATCCTAGGATTCACACCCCCTCCCTGTACTCCTTGTCAGGGACAATGCTGTTCCCTGTACAACATCTCCACGATTGCCTGCTGCTTCACCTTTGAAGGTGTCCCAAAGCATCTGCAGCTGTTATAGCCAATATGCAACTGTACTAAGCATACAGAACTGAAAATAGAGCTGACAAGTGACTGAACAGTTGTAATGGATCTCAGGAAAAAATTATTTACTGACAGAGTGGTGAAGCACTGGCAGAGGCTGCCCAGGGCAGCGGTGGAGTCTCCATCCCTGTAGGGGTTCATAAAGCGTGTAAACATGGCACCTCACCTACAAGGACAGGCTGAGAGAGTTGGAGTTGTTCAGACTGGAGAAGAGAAAGCTCTTAGGAGACCTTATAGTGACCTTCCAGCACCTGAAGGGGCTCCAAGAAAGCTGGGGAGGGGCTGTTCACAAAGGCTTGGAGTGACAGAATGAGGGGCAATGGGGATAAACTGGAGAGGGGTAGATTTAGACTGGACATAAGGAGGAATTTCTTCACAATGAGGGTGGGGAGGCCCTGGCCCAGGTTTCCCAGGGAAGTTGTGGCTGCCCCATCCCTGGAGGTGTTCAAGGCCAGGTTGGATGGGGCTTGGGCAGCGTGATCCAGTGGGAGGTGTCCCTGCCCATGGCAGCAGGTGGAACTGGATGATCTTTAAGGTCCCTTCCAACTCAAACTATTCTATGATTTAGTAGTGGACAGGGATGGTTGGGCTTGATGATCTCAAAAGTCTTTTCCAACCTAGTGATTCTATGAATCAAGATAGTAAAGATGGATTCCTGCTACATTTTTACTAGAAGCAAAGTTCTTAGTTCACTAAATAATCCCTAGTAAGGGCTTGCTAAAAGGTAGTCAGTGAGGATACACAGGCAGTTGTCTTGAGTAAGGAAAGAGGTGCCAGAAAAGAAGGCCAATGGCATCTTGGCTTGGATCAGAAACGGCGTGGCCAGCAGGGCCATGGAGGTTCTTCTCCCTCTGGACTCGGCACTGGTGAGACCGCTCCTCGAACCCTGTGTTCAGTTCTGGGCCCCTCGCCACAAGAAGGATGTTGAGGCTCTGGAGCGAGTCCAGAGAAGAGCAACAAAGCTGGTGAAGGGGCTGGAGAACAGGCCTTATGAGGAGCGGCTGAGAGAGCTGGGGGTGTTTAGCCTGGAGAAGAGGAGGCTGAGGGGAGACCTCATTGCTCTCTCCAACTACCTGAAAGGAGGTTGTGGAGAGGAGGGAGCTGGCCTCTTCTCCCAAGTGACAGGGGACAGGACGAGACGGAATGGCCTCAAGCTCCACCAGGGGAGGTTCAGGCTGGACATAAGGAAAAAATCTTTCACGGAAAGGGTCATTGGGCACTGGCAGAGGCTGCCCAGGGAGGGGGTTGAGTCACCTTCCCTGGAGGGGTTTAAGGGATGGGTGGACGAGGTGCTGAGGGACATGGGTTAGTGATTGATGGGAATGGTTGGACTCGATGATCCGGTGGGTCTCTTCCAACCTGGTGATTCTATGATTCTATGAAAATAAGAGCCCCCGGAGAGCCCAGGCAGAGAGGAATGGCACAATGAGGCACCAACTGAAAACCAGCATGAACAGCGACTGTATCATGACGCACAGAGCAGCACAGCATCCAGCCTTCAACATTTCGTGTCACTCGAGACCAAGAACACTTCATTAACGCTGCTCTTTCTAGTGTTTATATGCAAATGCATTGCAAACTCCGAACTGGAAAGGTCAACTAGAAAACATGAAACAGTATTTTTGCAGGAGATAAGTGCACCCAGGAATTACCCCATCATTTGCTGCCACAGATCATTCAGGTCATGTGGCAAAAGCAGCGTATCATGTGTATATCCAAAACCCCAGGGGAGAGAGAAAAATCCTTCCACAGGTAAAAGAATGCACCTTCAGTATGTAAAGAGCAGCAAGAACAGTAAAGCAAAATGCCTTGAATTTATAGTATGAAAGAAATTATCATGAAAAAGTGTAAGAAATATATATTTTTTATTTCATTTTTGTGAAATAGTTCATAAGCTGTGTCTTGTTTATCTGATCCATGTGTCAAAACCTTATCTGGTTGTCTCCATAGTGGACTTCAAGAGTTAAAAATGCAGGCAAACTGCATAAATGGTCATGGACAGGTCTGAAACTCAGTTTTGATTTCTAGTTTAGAAAACCCTGCTAAGATGCCAGAGGCAGAAGATAAAGCAGCAAAGATCTGAAAAGAATATTCCAACCTTTACAATTCCCAAATGACAGTTCAGGGAAGGTGGGTTCTGACCAACTCGGGTCACACTGGCAACAGGTCTATGCTCTGCAAACAGACTCCACACGAGAACTTAGCATTGGAAATGCAAAGTTGGGCTTCTGGTTTTGAATTTAAATATTTAACTGCACTCTCCAAAGAAAAAAGAAGTTGGTATAATCCTGTCACTGTGCCCCACACTCTTTGGAAGCTCTTAAGAACCTCATTCTTTTGACACACTTGTTCTTCATGGAGAAAATGGAAATTTTATTTTCCCAGCTATCTCCAAGAGACTGATGAATGGCCCGAGTTCTTCACCCTCATGACATTAGATAGGCAGAAAATGTTAAAGGCAGTTGCGAAGTGGAAGCGGAACTCCAGGACAAAACCCTCACTGTGCCCTTTGATTAAGCATCAAGATCAATCGGCTCTAAAATGATCTTCTGCTTACTTTGAACTCTTCTTATTTGAAAGTAGCCAGAAAGGGAGGGATACAGGGAGGCTTACTGAGTTCAAAGTAATGCAGGGATCATGTACCAGGGGAAATAAAATCCAACATAGCTCATCTGGGGTGTATTCACAGTGCACATCACAGCTCTCATGTTACTGCTAAAATGCATTAATAATCCAAAATGCAGGCACTAGCTAAGAGCTCCCTGCTCCAAAGAGAGTTTCCAAACTCCATCTAGCTCTTATTTAGGTTGAAAACAAATGGCAAAGCCTGCCACTAAATCAAAACTTGAGCCTCAAGAGAAGGTTGTAGGGAGGGGGAGTCGGAATCAGACTCTTAAGCTTCTCACATCTTCTCTGCACCTGAAGAATCTGGAGCCTCCCACCAGAGCAGAGCAGAGCAGCACCCTTGTCCTGACACCACATTTCCTTTCTTTCATACAAAATCTTTCCACCCCAAGGCTCCCAGTGGGTTCCCTGCCCATTCCGGGACTCCTACACTATAATCACTACAAGACTTATAAAAGAAAGGAATACAAAATCATTCACTAGCATTTCAAAGTAAATTCCTGGACACCAGCTGTAGAAAGAGGTTGATTTGCTTTTTTTAACTACTTCAAGCTGGCAAATGATGATCCAGTGGGTCTTTTCCAACCCAGTGATTTTATGATTCTATGAAATAGCAACTTAGTCCAAAATAACTCATCTTAAAGCCTGAATGTTTGGACATCTCACACCTGCCATAAGCAAGGTTAACACTCAAGGACCGTAAAAGCGATTATACAGCTGCACTGAATTTCAAGGTAACTTATAAAGAATTAAGTATCTAACCAAACCGGTAGGACCACACAATACCACCTACCTAAAAAAATGAATTTTTCTGTGTTTTATAACAATATTTATAAGCTACACCAGACTCCCAACAGAAGAGAATTATTTTTAAGGCAGGTTCATGGATCCTGAACACACACAAAGTATAGGGCTCTGTATATTTTTATTTCTGACTTGCTTTATCACTGGATTTGTAGGCATTTATTAAGTAACAGCCTTCCTTCTAAATTATTACTGACATCACTCTGAGTGTGATGGTGCCAAAAGCTCTCTCTGCACTTAGAGGTGTCACCTCCAACTGCACCACACAAACCAAACCCTGCTCGTCCGGAAAAACATTTCATGGAGCTTTAAACACACGTACACAGACCTAAACAAGCTTCTCCCCCTTCTGGGAAAGAAACTATTTGAAAGGCAGACATTTAGGATGGTGGTGGGGAGGTCTTGCACCTTAAAAAATTGTCCCATAGCACATAATTCAATTTTTATTAATGTTTTATGCAGTAGAGGGATGGGAAGAACTGCGGAGCAGAAACAAAGTTTGTTCAGTTAGTTTCAAAAGAGGTAAAAGAAGCTTTACTTTAGGTCTTGAAGAGGCAGTGAGAGCATCATGTGCTTCTCCAGGTAAACACTGTCTTTTTAATAACCACAACCACAGGTCCACAGGACCCAGAATGGGAGCATTCCATTTCATACTGCTTCACCAGAAACACAGCAAACTGAATTTGCAGGTTCTGTGGACACAACGGCCAGAAACAAGAGGTCAGAGGAAACAAGTAATTGATATCTTTGGAATCCTCGGTGGAGATGAAAGAGCTTTCCCATGCAGACATCAGGAGGGGCGAAAGGCAGAGCCTTGCCTGCAGGACGTGGAAGCAGAAGCCTCCAACTTCTGCTCACACACCACAGCAAGGGGTAAAACAATAAAGCTATCAAAGCCTACAAAGATGTTCAGAAGCCTTCTAGACATTATAACAGTATGTGCAGGAGAGAACACGTGCTTGTGCGTCTGCATCCCCACTTAAACTAAAACTCTGTTGGAATCCAGACCCCTGGGAAAGTTCAGCTCCACAGGAAATCCTCTCCACAGATTTCTCTGCTGCAAGGGAAACAAAGGACAAAGCTGGGGTCTGAGCTTTGCCGATCTAGAAACCTGCCCTGACACCCATGCAGACACAGATATTGCACAAGGAACCTAGTGACAGCACAGCAAACATTTCACATGTAGTATTTGAACACGGTTAGTGCAAGCGCTTCCCCCTGCATTTCCACGCCTTGCAGGACAGATTATCATAGCACGGGCATAGTGACAAGCGTTTTCCCGAGCACTCAAAGACAGATTTTCCCCGATTTCACAACGAGGGAACAATGCTGAGTTCCTCACGCCACGTGCCCTTGTGTGAGATTATCCCCGAGTGCAGCAGATGGGAAAGGAGGGTTGGTTCGCAGAGACTGAAACTGCCTAGAACGTGGATCACGCAACTGCACGGAGCACATGGAGCATACCTGGTCTGCTCAAACCAACCCCCTTCAGCCAGCAAGAGAGCTCAAAGACAAGCAGCCAGGGATACAGCCTACAATATCAGGTTCTATCCTATCCCCCTTCACCGGGAAATGAATCAAACAGGTCGTAGCTCAGGCACACACATCACACTCCCCTGGAGAGCGAAGCTAATGAATGAACAGTTAAAAATGCTAGCCCTGAGCTGCCAATTCTGTCATCAAACCCCACCACTCCGGCACAGGAGCACAAACGACCCTTTCTATAAGCAGGTAAACACAAAATGGATATGTCCCCAGCGCTGTTTGGTCTAACAGCCAATACATCCACGGGCACAGCAAACGCCTCCCTCGCTTCTGTACATCTCGGGATCAGACCAACACCAACTTTATGAGTTATTATCATCATAGCAGCTCCGCATGCCTGCAGATCTATGGGTGCAATATTATGCTGCATTTTAATACCGTTCTTGCTAATGCTATGGCTTACTATGCACAAAACCATAGGGGTTTTAATCCTTTTTCAACACCAGTGAAACAGGGATTACTTTTCTGGAGCACACGGATTCTTTTCAAATTTTTAATATACTTTAATTATACATATAATACATCTTTCTGGGTTTTTTTCAGGTCATTAGACCTCCGGGATGAAAACACAACTCTGTTCCAGTTACTAATTAAAACAATTTTTATACGTTTCTGTGACAGGCTGCTAAAGATGATTTATGACGGTGGCAAACAGCAGGAGGTCAAGGCCAAAGTTAACAGCTGGGCTCATTACCATCACTTTACGATTTACTCCTGCCATCAAACAGCCACCACGCACCTATAAAGGCTAAAAGTCCACAAACAACTCTGCTATATTTTCAGTGCTAAATGCTGGGGGAGAAAAAATTAACTGGTGGTCTCATTTTCAAGCTGGAGCGCCCCAAGTGCTCCGTTGTAGAAAGGAGCCAAGTGTGCACAGGTCTCCCTGGAAAAGCTTTGCACCAGCACTCAGGACAGGAGTAAGAGAACACACCTGTCTCAAGGTATTCATAGAATCATAGAATCACCAGGTTGGAAAAAACCCACCAGATCATTGAGTCCAACCATTCCCATCAATCACTAAACCATGTCCCTCAGCACCTCGTCCACCCGTCCCTTAAACACCTCCAGGGAAGGGGACTCAACCCCCTCCCTGGGCAGCCTCTGCCAGTGCCCAATGACCTCTTCCGTGAAAAATATTTTCCTAATGTCCAGCCTGAACCTGCCCTGGTGGAGCTTGAGGCCATTCTCTCTCGTCCTGTCCCCTGCCACTTGGGAGAAGAGCCCAGCTCCCTCCTCTCCACAACCTCCTTTTAGGAAGTTCGGTTCTGGGGAAGCGCTAATGCAAATCTGCACTTGCTTACATGAAGAAGGCAGAGAAGAAACACACCAAGTAGAGCCCTGCGTTCAGTTCTGGAGTCCTCAGCACAGGAACAACATGGGCCTGTTGAAGCATGTCCAGAGGAGGCCACAGAGATGATCCAAGGGCTGGAATACCTCCCGTAGAAGGACAGGCTGAGAGAGGTGGGATTGCTCAGCCTGAGAAGAGAAGGCTGCAGGGAGACCTTAAAGCAGCTTCCAGTACTGAAAGGAGCTCCAGGAAAGCTGAGGAGAGGCCCTTCTTGATCAGGGACAGCAGGGAGAGGACGAGGGGAAATGGTTTTGAGCTGAAAGAGGGGAGATTGAGATGAGATGAGATCTTAGGAAGAAATGTTTTCTTCACAATGAGGGTGGGGAGGGCCTGGCCCAGGTTGCCCAGAGCAGGAGTGGCTGCCCCATCCCTGGAGGGGTTCAAGGCCAGGTTGGATGGGGCTTGGAGCCCCTGATCCAGTGGGAGGTGTCCCTGCCCATGGCAGGGGGTGGGACTGGATGGGCTTTGAGGTCCTTTCCAACCCAAACGATTCTGTGATAGCAGGAAACACTCAAAATCCTTACACAAACAGAGCATCCCAGATTTGCCAGTTAGCCCCAAATACAGAAATGTGGTGCTGGGCCCTGCTCTCCCACACCCTGTGGAGACATGGATCCTTCAACATAAACCCATAACAGCATCCCAAGGCAAGAGAGGAAGGGATAAAAACCCAAACAGCAGAAACGTGTTCAATTGAATCAAGAAGTATAAATCTCATTCGCTTTTAACAATTATTTGTGGGTTATAGCCTGCCCTGCTATTTATACCCCTAGATGATCTGGTTAATATAAACAACATATGTGGAACCAGATACGACATCGATCTAGATGAATACTAAGAGAAAAATTTCCTCCCAATGACAGGCAATCCAATACCCAGCTGGCTGAACACTGGCAGAAAAATTACCATTTAATGTAAAAACGATCAATCTTTATAAATTATCGATTTCAGGAACTGTCAGTCAAGGGAAGGAAGGTGAGAAGGGATGGTACAAACATGCTTTAGGAAGGCCTAACAGCTAAAGCCACAGGGAACACCAGCATTAGCCCAATGAAGGATGAAGCTGGATGTTCCCACATAAATTATTGCAGTTTCACCTCCAAACACCCACACGCGTGTGCGCTCCTTGGCCAGGGAGCCAGCCTACCCTTCCCAACCAGCTCCTGTGAGGACATCTCCCCACCTCACATCAGCAATCCCCATCTTTCAGTGGTCACAAACACCTCCAGTAAAGTGAATTTGTTGAAGTGGAAGACCTTGCTTAGCCTTGAAATTACAACCTGCCAGGTCACGGAGCAGGCTTTAGTGGGAGATAGTTTGCACCAATCCTTCCCACTAATGCTTGATACCCAACAAAGCTGTTGGCTTTCTCCACAGAACAAGTAGAAAACGAGGGAGCAGCACCGGTGATGTTCAGTGGAGAGATCCTCTCCACACATGGAGTCACCCTTCTAGTATAAAACCCTTGCTGGAGTTTTTCCCATTTCACTGGAAGAAAACCAAGCAGCTGGAATTTCACAGGTGTGATCTTGTTCCAGGGAAGAATTTTTCTGAGGAGTTAGTGGCAAGTTGGATGCAAGACCAGGAAAGAGAAGACTCCAAAAACTGAAGTGAACTTACTCAAATGTTTTCCCAACTTTTTTTGGCATGGAGAAGCTTGGCCTGGAGACTCCCAGTTCTAAAAATGTGTTGATCCTGGCAGAAGACTGTGCCAGCTTGCAGGGAGACGCAGCTGGAATTATTAAGTTAATAAAGCAGTTTCCACCTACATTATGAACATGGTTGTTTTTATATATTCGGGTTCTTGAAACAGCCCTTGCAACATCTCCTCTATCACTTCAGAAGGTAACAGTAAAGAAACAATCTAGAAAGAATGAGGAATGGGATGGGAAGGTCTAAAGAAGAGGAACACAAGGCTCCAGGAAGATCTTAGAGCAGCTTCCAATAAGGAAAGGGGCTCCAGAAGACCTGGGGAGGGGCTTTTGATCAGGGAGGGCATGGACAGGACGAGGGGGAATGGTTTGAAGCTGAAAGAGGGGAGATTGAGATGGGATCTTAGTGAGAAACATTTTACTCTGAGGGTGCGGAGGCCCTGGCCCAGGTTGCCCAGAGCAGTGGTGGCTGCCCCATCCCTGGAGGTGTTCAAGGCCAGGTTGGATGGGGCTTGGAGCCCCTGATCCAGTGGGAGGTGTCCCTGCCCATGGCAGGGGTGGAACTGGATGGGCTTTGAGGTCCCTTCCAACCCAAACTATTCCTTGATTCTACAGGGATCAGAGCACTCCAAAAGTAATTTGGAGGGAGACTAACAGCATCCACAGGCGAACGGCTAAAAAGGAGCACCACCTTCCATGCACTATGGTCATAACCACCTTCCTATTTGTAAAGAAAAGCAAAACCCAGGAAAACTGTCTTTCATAGCACCAACACCCAGCAAAACTCATGGCAGCTTTTGCGATTTTTACTTTGTATTTTCATATTTTCCCAGGGATCGGGGAGGAGGGGGCATGACAACGCTTCATGTTCTGCTTTTGAAAATAAGTATTTTATTTTCTTTTTAAACACTTTGCAAAGGAGTGGAATAATGAAGACATTTCAGGCTGTGGCTGCTCAGGAATGCCAAGGTACTGAAAACTATCATGCCCACAGAAGAGCTGGGGGAGTGAACAAGCCCTCCTACGCCAAAGGCAGCGAACAGACTTTGATTAAAATCACTGACGGAAGGGGATCCGAGCTCAGCTGCCCGAAAGACAGACCCAGATCAGGGAGCTCTCCCTCTGTCCCTGGTGTTTCCAGCTGATGGATGTAGAAGGCTGCTCTGAGCTTTTGTAGAAACATCTCTAAACTCCCCCAGCTACCTCCAGTGGAGGGCATCTGGCCAGCCTTCACTGCTTTTATTCCCTTTGCAATCCATCCCAGGAGACAATTTTCCTGCATAAACACCTCCACAAGCACACCTCTTAGGAATATTATTAAATAAAAGAAAAAAGGCAAACCTAAAGAAGATAACCCCACATAATATGTTCTCGACAGACTATGATAAGAGGCACAAGAAGTACTGAATTGCTCTTTGCAAGGGTTCTAAATCTTAAAACACAGCAGGAAAACGCAATTACAGGCGCAAAGCACCAGCACCATTGCAATGCAGCCCATCATCTTGGCTGGAGGGCTGCAGCTTGCCAAGGGCATTCAAACAGCAAACAATACTGCTGAGTTCCTAACAGGAATTCCTGGCAGCGGATGCCTCCGCAGCGGAAGCGTTTCTGGTTCAAATACTTCCTTTAGCACTGATAACACGCTCCTACCACTTGCAATACCAGGGCTTAACAGATAAGGAGAGGATCTTCCACGCACCGTAATCCAACCCTGTTCCGACAGGGAGTTATTTTTAGAAGGCAGCTACATAAATGCAAACACAGAGATACAGATACTGTGCTGTTTGAAGGGGGAAATGTGTGTCAAATGCAAGATTGCTGGTGTGATATGAATGTGCAGTGCAGATCTTTCTCCTCTTTAGCGAGGGGTTTTTCACCAAGCATGGAATATTATCTGGGAAGTGCAGAGTTGATCGGCTGTCCGTATGCCATTACCAGAACCTACTCAACCAAAAGATAATTCCTTCTTTCTTTTGAGTGAAGAACAAAGTCTTTATTTCTGGCAGGAAGCAAATACATTTACAGAACACCTAATCGCTATTTCTGTTTATATTAACGGCTCATAGCACTAAGTGAAGTAAAATCCCATTTATACCATCATTCCAATTTGTGTAACCCAGTAATATAGGGAGGCTGTAGAAATAGTGCAGTCCCTGGGTGCTACCAAGCCCTAAAAGGCACCAAGACTCAACTGCTGTGCTGAGACACTTCACAATTGCACGAGTGAGTTAACTTGAACAGCTCTAAGCTAAAACACAAATTGGAACCTGCAACCAAACCGGCGTGGGCTGAGCACCAAGCTCATGCATTGACCTTCAACTCAAACCAGTATCTGGAAGATGCTGCCCTGTTTATTGTGTCACATCAACTCTTTCCACGTTAGCTCAGCTATCTGCAGCACACGCACAGTGCTGAACAACCCTAAGAAGGATGCTTTTCCAACCAGCACATGCTGAAATCATGCTTGAATTTAACAAGCTGCCTTAGAAACGGATTGTGAACATATTATTTTAAGTTACATGGGGATGATTTAGGCTCCTAAATCATCTGGGACAATTTCACTTCTAAAGTTAAAAATTGTGGTGAGACTGGATATTAGACTGGATATTGGGAAACATTCTTCATCGAAAAGGTTGTCAAGTATTGGAGGACGCAGCACATGGAAGTGGTTGAGTCACCATCCCTGGAGGGATTGAAGAGAGAAGTAGATGTGATGCTTGGGGATATGGTTGAGGGGTGGCTTGGCAGTGATGGGTTAAGTGTTGGGCTTTTCCAACCTAAACGATTCTATGATTTTATGTGAGCCCTTCTGCTGCCACACAAGACCTGGAAGGGATGCTGAGGACCTCCCAATCCATTCCTCAGTGGTTAACTGAAGGCGAGTACACCCTCTACAGCAACACATCTGCAAGCAATGCTTGCTTTGTATAATAATGAATTGAGTTTTGACTTTCTAGAGAGGAGAGGCATCATAGGCAGACATTACCCAGGTCCTCTGGAAAGGCAGCAGAGCTCAAGAGAAAAGGAAGCCAGAAGAAACAACCTAATTGATGTCCCTCTCAGTTATGGTCGAGTAGCATCTCATTTGGGAGAGACAGACCACAGAGAGGCTCATCCAGTTCTGCTCCTGCTAACAGGACTCTTAAATGTTTATCCAAAGTTAGACTGAAATAAACCTATTATGCAGAACCTGGCTTGCCATGGTGAATTTAAGAACTGATGATGTAGCCTTGAAAAAGAAACGCAGAAATAAACGTAAGGTATTTCAGCAAAATACCAGTGAGTTTCTGACACCAATGCAATCTGTAACACCCTCTCCTCTCCTCTCTAGAAAGTCACATCCAGCTTTGATGCGAACTACTCTTGCCTGGTGACCCAGCAAATTCCTGTCGATGCTCCATGGGTCTTGCTGGCCAGATGCAGGTAAGGTTAAAACACATCCCTATTGAAAGCGGCATAGCAGAACATTTCCAAAGAGAAAATCATCTCCAAATGCACCTGGTTTTGTTAGCATGGTGCGAGGATAAGAACAAATCCTTTTTTATACATCTCAGAAGGCTAATTTAAAACCATCTCAGGAGGTGAAATGCCAAGATATTAATACCGATTGCACCATGAGACCGTATTATAAGTGACATCAACGTTACAAAACAACCTGAAATGTGGCCAGGCTGTTAATAGATAGCATTACACAATTCCTGACACAGCCAGATAATGCTGCATTTCTGCTATGCAAATTTTCAACAGTGAATAGATTTTGAACAGAGTTTACACCCACTGCTCCTCCGATGCAACTCAGTAATTCGCAATTAGGTGCCAAGCTGTCATTTACAAATCACTCCAACCCACTGCTATTTTCTAGTCTACCTTGCTAGCACAAAGGAGCCACCAACGAACGCTGCTGGATTGAAATGTATGAGCCCTACGTGAATCTTTAAGTCCGTAAATGAACAGTGCTACTGCTGTTATCAATAGTTTTCCTTTGTTTTGCCATTAATACTGGTCTTCTCCAACTAAGCAAATACTGAAATTTCCTACCCTTTCACATGTCAGGAGCACAGCTCCATTCTCAAAGTATTTTTATCCATATTACACAGTCATTACACTGAGGGAACCTATCAGAAATCTTGCTTAGAAAAAGGAATGGACCAGGGGCACGGAGCTGGTCTGATTCACTTTTTTTAAGCACATTTTGCTTTAGGTACTTGAATATTTAAGCGTGTACAGTTGTCCAGTGGTAGCACTGGTGGAAACAGGAATTGCCTTCCCCAACCCACAGACATTCACACTTTTATGATCGTCATCCAACATCTCCTGGTTTCACAACAGAGAAGCTGTGCAAGAAAATTGCTCAGGAGCATGACCAGGCGGAACAGCCCAAACCACTTGGTCTTCCTGAGCCACCCTTCCCCAGTTATTGGCTTGCAGTTGGTGATCAGTTTTCAGCTGAAAGAGGGGAGTTTGAGATAAAATCTTAGGAAGAAATGCCTTCCTATGTAGGTGAGGAGGCCCTGGCCCACGTTGTCCAGAGCAGTGGTGGCTGTCCCATCCCTGGAGGTGTTCAAGGCCAGGCTGGATGGGGCTTGGAGCCCCTGATCCAGTGACCCCATGGCAGGGGGTGGAACTGGATGGGCTTTGAGGTCTCTTCCAAATCATTCTACGATTCAATGACCTGTCAGTGCCAGAGGACAACTGACCAGGAGCACAGAAAACAATGACACCGCAGAAATGAATGGTAGGCAGCTCATGCTCCTGCTTGTGGAAACTTCCCACCAGGACATGCCTCAGGGTTGGTGGCAGAACAGCATGACAATAGTCTATAAAGAACATACCACCTGATTTTATTTCTCTCTCACAAACAAGAATCTCAGCACATCAACCCTACAGGTATGCCCTGCCATCCTTAAAACATTCCAAGAAATGCTTAAACCCAAAAAAGTATCATAGAATCATGGCATGGTTTTGGTCAGAAGGAACCTCAAAGTCCATCTGGCTTCAACCTCCCCTGCCATGGGCAGGGACACCTCCCACTGGATCAGAGTGCTCAAAATGCTTTAAATACTGCTGCCAGGCAAAGGCTGGGATCTCTCTCTTGCAAGTCATGCTGAATATCTCTGAACGATGGAAAGGAAAACTCAGAGGACCAAAAGCCATTTGCATGTACAGAAAACAGCTCAACACCTGCCCCAACATAAAACCTCCCTCTGAAATGACTCAAAAAATCAGTGGTGTCAACTCAGACAATTACCAGGAGACAAAACAGGGCTGTGGATTAGTCACACTACTCCTGTACAGAGAAACTGGAAATAAAGAAAGTCAGATTTGCTCCGGAAGCTGAAGGAGCGCTCCTGCCCGTGCCAGCCCATCTTCCAGAGGCTGAGCTCTCTGTGCTGCTGTCCCCTCAAGCTGCTGTTTTGTCTGACTCGCTGTGCCTTTGTGTGTGTGTGTCTGCCAAAGCCCATGCACCCTGCGCTCAGTAGAATGGACCTACTTAGAGCCACCGAGTGTGAATAATAGCAGATACGAGCCTTGAATAGAACTCAAACTCCCTCTCAGTAGGAATTTTACAGAGACAGAAAAAAACGGACGCGTAATTCTGCTTGCAAAACTGTCAAGTACGGGAACTTGAAAGGCTGTAAATAATTCACTCTCTATTACAGGAAATGTTTTACAAATGACAAGGTTGTAACCTCTTTTTTGGCTGCAATGCTGGCAGATGCTGGAGGCATTCCTGCCTCTCTAAGTGCAGAACAAGATGTGCCCTGCTCACGAGAAACCAGCAGCGATTCTTGGTTCCCAGCCCCCCCCAGCACCGTAAAACGCTTCTGCCTCCGTTTCTGATGGATGGATCACAAAGGAGTGAAGCCTGCACACTTCTAGAGATGCAACTTGGGCTGACTAGCAATTTCCTGTGCTCAGATGACACAGCTGCTGCAACGCACAATGCAGAGCTAAGAACACCAACAGAATGGATAAACTTGAATTATTTATATTTATATTCATACATTCACACAATTGTTTAAAAGATACACACACACAGAAGTTAAAAACACACACGCAGTTATTACAGATGGCTCAATAATGAATGTTTGATGTAGTTTAAAAACAGGGACATCAGTCACATTCAGAGGCAATAAAATCATGCCCAACCCCAAAGGGTGGCCACGTGGCTGAGGGCAGATTGGAGCCAACACAGGGAAGCAATTCCAAATAAAGAGACTCTGTTCCTTTAACTTCTTATCACTAAACGTTTTGCAACAAACTCAAGGAGCCTTAAGGGAGGTCCCTCTGCGCCCTCCCCTCCAGGTCAGTTGGCAGCCAAACAAAATAATGCTTTGTATATAAAAGAAACCTGAAACTCACCTGGATGTTGCCAAAGTCCACGTTTTCATAATGGAAATGTGCACATTCAGCCATCTTCGGGAAATGGCCCTTGGTAAAGGATAACCTGAAGCACATCAAAAGCACCCCATAAGACATCCAAGTCACCGAAACAAGGCTCAGCACCCAGCACCGTTACAAAATGCAGTGACCAATACAAAACAATGACGACTTTCTCATCCTAAAGCCAAGCGATCAGAGGGGTTTGCTGATGTGATGCACCAAAACCACGGGGAAAGGAACTGAGTGAGAAAGGAGAATTGCAAAGTGCCTTTTATCATCGCGTCCTTAAAGAACTGCGTGGGATTTCATCCACACCAAAGCCCACATCTCTACAAAACGGTGCAGGGAGAAGCCGCTCTACCTTTACAAACACATTTTCGCAGTGCAAATAAACAGCCTGACACGAAACACATAGGAAAGTAGAACTTTACCTGTGAAAGGCATCACAGCCCATCAGTCCCGGGTTGATGTATCTGAGGGTGCAGAACAAATGCTATTTATCCTTTGCCTTTTTAAAAGTCAAAAGTGAGGCATAATTATTCCCAAGTGTCTCCAGCTACAACGGTGGCTGACAGGGAGCTCCTCTGGCTCTGCAACGGGCTCTTGCTTCTGCTGAAGCTATTATAGACTCCTATAGATATTTCTGGTGGCGAGCCAATGAGATTGTCATTATCTAACTCTCTCTTCCCACGGGAATGTAAGTGGGAAGTGAGATGCAGCATCTGGCTGCTCAGCACTAGAACAAAGAGCCATTCCCCTTCCAGCATCCGAGCACTAAGGAGAAGTGTTCTGAAAGCACGGATCAATCAGTATTGGGGAGCTCTGGTCCTCGAGTCAGCAGTCTCAAAGACAAGCCAAGTCATATTGATTACTTGTGATCCTTTTGTGCGTTAGAGGTTTGAAACCTTAGCTGCAAGCATAATAAGTTGGATTACATTCTCTGGGAGAGAGTAAGAGAGAAAGAGAGTGTAATCCACTAAAAAAACCACATTCTGGGAGAGTAGAGAAGAAAAAAAAATCCTAAAATATAAAAAATTGTGCAAAACTCTTCTGAATAAAACATACAAGGCCAAATGAAAAATAAAAAGAGAGAAAATAGCAAATAAAAACTAGATCTAGGCGACTCACTTGTGCTGGTTTAACTTCTAAGAGCATGGGAAGACAGCGAGAAGGATCTCATTTATACATGTCTTAGGCTTCTGTTTAGGTTTGTTTATATATATGTTCTTTGGTTTTTTGGGTTTTTTTTTTAAATTAATACGTTTGATGGAGAAATCACAAAAAAATTAAAAACAGAGTAACAGTGAGTAATGCTGACAAACTTTGCTTCTATAGCCAGAAACAGGTGAGAGTGCCAAAAAAAAAACCTCTCATGCCCCCTGTTTTAGACTACATTAGCGATAATTTACTTCATTTTGCATGGATTTGGGTTGCTTAGGTGAAGTTACTGTCAGAATTCATTGCCAAATGCCCCAGCCGCACTGCAGCACAACAGCTAAAACCCACCATAGCAAAGCCCAGCAGAGAGAGAAAAGTCAAAGAACACTGCTCTTACTTTTTCACATTCTTCACTTTCATACTTGCTGTGCTGCCACAGGTCCGGAGCGGCAGCTCCCCTGGAATGTCAGGGATATCTGCGCCTCTTGCCTGCAAGAAAGAAGAAAGAAAAAGCAAGGAATTTAAAATCATAGAATCATAGAATCACCAGGTTGGAAAAGACCCATCGGATCATCGAGTCCAACCAATGTGACTGCATGCTACGGACTGGTGCCTGCTGAGCCGGAGCCTACGTATTTTTACATATACAGAATCACAGAATGGTTTGAGTTGGAAGGGACCTCAAAGCCCATCCTGTTCCACCCCTGCCATGGTCAGGGACACCTCCCACTGGATCAGGGGCTCCAAGTCCCATCCAACCTGGCCTTCAACCACTGCGCTCAGGCAAATTCCTGTTGTTCCCAGCACTGCCCTTGGAACTGGGATGCTGCAGCTATTGTCTGTGAGCAACCCCCACAACACTACTCAACAAAGGTGACACCAAGGACACTCACCCCCGAGATGCACCTCTCAGAGCCTGAACATCACACTGCTTTGACCCCACTGTCCACAGCCATACAGAACACGCACTCCCTTTCACCAAAGAAAACAACAATATCCATATGTTTAAGTAAATCCATCCTGGGTAAGAGACTGTTCCTACGCACAATTACTCCAGTATCTAACAGGACACTTGAATGTTGAACTTCACAGAGACTCTAAGAGGATCACCAATGTAATAAACCGTACAAGTCTTTTACATAAGAAAATAACTAATTATAGTAATAAATGTGTGATTCCTGTAAGCTGCTTTCAGGCAAAGTTGGATGTGCTTACCTTAATTCTCTAAGGAACAGAATTTCTGTTGGAAGAAAATTAATATTTCTCTTCCATGAGAGGTAGAAGCTGGTGGGATATAAAATGGATACACAAATTCGACTGAACAACGCGGGCTTCAAGCCAGTTCGCAGCAGTGGGTAGAGACCACCCTGGATTGAACGCAAAGTGGCGTAGGCAACGCTCACACCTCCAGGAGACTGAAATGCCAGCACCTCTCTCTGAAAAAAAGCTGTATTATCCTCTTTTCCCAATTGAGCGATGTCCAAATGGTGCTGGAAGGAGATACCCATCTCTCCCATTTCCAACAAAAAGGCTGCGTTCATTTAAATGGACAAAGAGACACAATACAATAATTATTGTGGTCGCTTCTCCAGCTAGATTTGCACTCTTTGGACTCTGCTGCAGAACAACTGTCTCTCACAGATGAGGAACAAGAGCAGAACAGTGATCCTGTCTAAGCTACAGCCTTTAGTATGAGGAAATAGCACAAGAAAACACTTGGTGAATGGATAGATAAGTAAGTAAGAAGCTTATCAGCATTTTAGAAACCATACTACTCCAAAATGAACCGCAGCTACTTCCCACTTAACCCAAAAGACACATGACTACAAAAGAACACACTTTATTAACCACTAGCCTGTACCTGTTTTGATCCAAAACCTGGCATGCAAAATGCCACCCTAGATTACCCTTCTCTCCAAACACAAACCGAACGCTCCAAATGAGATTTGTCATCTTTTGTGCTTTGTGCCACAGTAATTTAATTTTAAAAATCATTTTGAAACAGTTGACTTATTTCCATCTGCAATTAGCTAGCCAGCTCCTCACCTCCCTCTTTTCTATGCTTTGCTGTTCTGTGGAAACCTCGTAATTGCATAGCAAATCTGTTTATGCAAATTATTTAGTCCAATTGTCACAGCTTACTGTCACTGCTGCACCAATCTGCTTTGGTTTGAAACCTGGTAAACAAATTAGGGCTCGATCCAGAAGGCCATCTATTGATTTACCAGATACTCAGTCCTCTTCCATTTCAGCGGAAAGCTTTTGAGCAACATCACTCCACTGGTCTCGTCCGAAAGAAGATACTCCCCTACCAAATGTCCACTCAAAACTACACTTGTATCAGCAGCAGTTAGGACAAATATTTAAGAACTTCAGTGCTTTATAACCGATACCTCCACTGATCTCAAGGCAGATCCCACAGACACGTTTGCTCTACGAAGAAGCGTGACCAGCAGGTTGAGGGAGGAGATTCTCCCCAGGTACTCTGCTCTGGTGAGACCTCACCTGAAGCTCTGTGTCCAGCTCTGGAGTCCTCAGCACAGAAAGGAGATGGAGCTGTTGGAGCAAGTCCAGAGGAGGCCATGGAGATGATCTGAGTGCTGGAGCATCTCCTGTACGAGGACAGGCTGGGAGAGCTGGGGTTGTTCAGCCTGGAGAAGAAAAGGCTGCAGGGAGACCTTAGAACAGCTTCCAGTCCTCAAAGGGGCTCCAGGAAAGCTGGGGAGGGGCTCTTGACCAGGGAGGGCAGGGAGAAGATGAGGGGGAATAGTTTTCAGCTGCAAGAGGGGAGATTGAGATGAGATCTTAGGGAGAAATGTTTTGCTGTGAGAGTGGGGATGACCTGGCCCAAGCTGTGCAGAGAAATTGTGGCTGCCTCATCCCTGGAGGTGTTCAAGGCCAGGTTGGATGGGGCTTGGAGGCCCTGATCCAGCGGGAGGTGTCCCTGCCCGTGGCAGGGGGTGGAACAGGGTGGGCTTTGAGGTCCCTTCCAACCCAAACCATTCCATTGTTTTATGATTCTCAGCAATTTGGGAGGAACGCCTTTGTGTTCCACTCCCCGATGCATGGTCATTCCACTTCTAAA
The DNA here is from genome assembly GCF_032191515.1 of Phaenicophaeus curvirostris. Classification (NCBI taxonomy): domain Eukaryota; kingdom Metazoa; phylum Chordata; class Aves; order Cuculiformes; family Cuculidae; genus Phaenicophaeus; species Phaenicophaeus curvirostris. Next base: position 6,584,260 of record NC_091416.1, on the reverse strand, counting down.
TCATCGCAGCCCTTGACTGGGGAGGTACCAGGAAGAACCCTGAAGCACCTATATAACTTGTGCAATTTTCAGTAGTTGCTGCCAAAGTCCCTGGGAATCAGAGAGCTCTCAAAAATCAGTGTATCCAGCTTTAAGCACCCAAGCTTGAACTTCCTAGTCTTTATATTTATAGACCTGATTTGGAACACTTCAGCGTTGTGCTTTCCAGCACACAAACCCTTAGTCATATGTAATTTCTATCTAACAACTCCACTGGATAATACAAAAGGATTTTCTCCTAAAAAGTCTCATTGCATTTATCTGAAAACATGTCAACCTGTCTCCCTCACACCCAGAAATGTAACCCACTTTGAAAATACACATAAAATTGAAGAAAACAGTCCAGTGAACACGACGTGATGAAGTTCCCCCCTTGGTATCCTCAGTAGGGAAGAGTGAACCTGTGCAAAACCCACAGTTCTCCTCTTCCTCCTGCCACAGGCTTACACTGGGATGCACAAGAAAAGAAGAAACCATGGAATCCCATCAAGCTCCAGCAATTCCATAACAGGCAAATTTGTTTTCCACAATACTGCTGTAAAAACATATACAGGAACTGATACAAGGCAAGACTTGAGAGGTCAGCATGTACCCAGGCTACTGAATTCAAGGATTTCTCAAGGCAGAAATTTACTTTTCTCCAAGATTACCACAAAGCAAGGATACCTATCAAACAGGTGATGACATTTAAGCATCTTCCTATCATCAGTCTTCAACCAAAACCAGTTTGGAGGGACCAGATTGCTCTGGATTCCTTCAGCACATGGCCTCATTTCTAAAACTGGCAGAGATGATTAAAAACGCTCGCTGGTTTCCATGACAGTCTTTCCTTTACATCATCTTCATTTCCCATCAATTTTCTTCAAGGGGAGGAATAAAAAAAAAAAAACCAAACACAACAAAACCCTCCATAACTTTACCCCAAAACCCAAGCTTTGTTATTTTACTTCTTCCCTGATGAAGAGCAGAGGACAGAGATGTTTCGGTTAAAGCCATTACTCTGTGGTGGGTAACAGTCTACTGAACCTGAGCAAGAGGATGCCCTGCAGGGGCCAAGACGCACAGTTTGGTCTCTGCGGTGGGTGTTCATGCACAAGGACAGCAGCAGCTACTCCAAATCTTGAGCACCAGGTAGCTACACAAAGCTGGCTCAGCATTTGCTTCTTTGCAAGGTTAAAAAGGAACGGTCCCATCAGGTAAATGTCTCCATTAGAATCACAGAATCATAGAATAACCAGGTTGGAAGAGATCCACCGGATCATCGAGTCCAACAAGCATCACCCCGCTCAAGAGTTTGCCTGAAGCACAATGGAAGAAGAAACAGGGTTCACCACAGCTTCATACTCCACAGCCACAGTCATACTCCAGAGAAAGGAAGCTCTACTCTTACTTTATATCAAGAGTAACAGCCATCCTAGTTCCCCGCAATAAATAAATCAATAAAGCGAAGGAAAAATGCCTTCATTAAACTGAGAGTCAGCACGCCAGAGCTACCTCAAATACCCCCAAAGGAAAGGTCCCAGCTCGGCAGCATTTATCCCTAAAAGGATTACAATGTCCCCGAGCACAGGAGGGTTGTAACTGGGTCACTTTTTGAATGGAAGACAAGCGTGGGAATTGATGAAGACACAAAATTCATCCAAAAAGCATCAGTGCCAGTACGATGGAAATGCAAGTATTTGCCAAGGGCTTCCTATCACCATGTCCCACTGATTCATTTAGGGGATGCAAATGAGTGTCCCAAGTATTTTATACAGGTTGTTTGTGTCACTTTAACATATTACAGCTACATTTTCCAGAGCTGCTTAAGACATTTAGACACATTTAAAACACAGAAGCAATTGCATCTGGTTTACATGCCCAGGCCTGACAAGCTCAACTTAAACAAAAAATATCTCCCCATTACGCTGCAGCCGTTCTACCAAAGCACACAAACTAAAACCAAATACCCCCTCTAACTCTGCTTATGCAAACTGGTCGTGTTCAAAATTGATATCCCTGCTATTCGCAGCAGGCTCAGCAGAGCGCAGCACCAGCACGTTCGATAACACTAGAAGGAGGCAAAGCTGCAGAGCAGGCTAGGCTCCTGGGTACCCATCTCTAACACTCAGCAAGGAGGAAGCCATGGGAGAAATTGCAACTTTGAGTGTGTGCAGGCTCCAACATTTTCCATTGACAGCGACCCAAGGCACAGCGTGCAAAGAAACAGCTCCAAAATCCAACAGAAACGCACAAAGATGCTTTGCAGAATGAGAAACCGCTTGAACGTTTTATTGCTTTTTAATTGAAGTCATCACTTAGCTCCCTACCTACTGCAAATGTCTTGACCCCCGTGGCAAAGATATAAAGGAAAAACCTTTCCGAGGTGCCAAAGGAGAGCTGCAGGGCTGCCTTGTGTGCAGGCAGAGCTCAGGGCCAGAACGGCTGGAGTAATTAGAGGCAGCATTGCCTTTTTAATTTAGCTCTCAATCTGGGATTGGGGAATGCAGGTGAACACTGACCTCGTCAGGGATGCTGTTAAAACCTCATGGCAAATAAGAAATGTAACAGAGAAAAGACAGTGAAAGAGTGACAAGTGCTTCCAGCAGGGAAACTCTGAATACTAGCTCTGCACATTCTTCACCCCACGGGTAAGAAATCTGCATTCAATAAAGAAGATACTTCAGTGTGTAACATTTTTTCGAGTTTAGGACTTTTAATTCCATTTTCCACATTCCCTGTCAATGCTGAACTGTTCTAGCCAGCACTCACTGCATGGCACGGGTAGCAGGGAATTCTTCTCTCTCAGAAGACCACACAGGACGTGTTTCTTCTGCTCCCAGCTTCTCCCCTCCAAAGGGGGGAAAGAAGAAAAAGGAAAAAAGCTTTCAAGCACTGCCATGAGCTGGCGAACGAAGGCAAACCTCTCATTCCTGAGACTTAACAGAGGAGTTAGTCCAGAGCATCCATTTACCAGAGTTTAAAGGATCTGCCTAGAATGAACAAAGAGCAATTTCTTAACTATTCATCTGCTGTGTTTTCAAATAAAGGTCTCTATCTCACAGCTACGTGGGTAAAACCCTCTCCAGCTCATGTATAAAACAATGGATTCAGAGAATCATAGAACGGTTTGGGTTGGAAGGGACCTTAAAGCCCATCCAGTTCCAATCCCCTGCCCTGGGCAGGGACACCTCCCACTGGATCAGGGGCTCCAAGCCCCATCCAACCTGGCCTTGAACCCCTCCAGGGATGGGGCAGCCACCACTGCTCTGGGCAACCTGGGCCAGTAATTCACTAAGTGGAATCCAAGACACGGAGCACAGAGCATGGCAGCTGCGTGAACTTCCTTAGGCAGCATTATTTCCCTCTGGACTCGGCACTGGTAAGACCGCTCCTTGAATCCTGGGGTCAGTTCTGGGCCCCTCACCACAAGAAGGATGTTGAGGCTCTGGAGCGAGTCCAGACAAGAGCAACGAAGCTGGTGAGGGGGCTGGAGAACAGGCCTTATGAGGAACGGCTGAGAGAGCTGGGGGTGTTTAGCCTGGAGAAGAGGAGGCTGAGGGGAGACCTCATTGCTCTCTCCAACTACCTGAGAGGAGGTTGTGGAGAGGAGAGAGCTGGGCTCTTCTCTCAAGGGACAGGACGAGACGGAATGGCCTCAAGCTCCACCAGGGGAGGTTCAGGCTGGACATCAGGGAAAAGTTTTTCACGGAAAGGGTCATTGGGCACTGGCAGAGGCTGCCCAGGGAGGGGGTTGAGTCACCTTCCCTGGAGGGGTTTAAGGGACGGGTGGACGAGGTGCTAAGGGACATGGTTTAGTGACTGATGGGAATGGTTGGACTCGATCCGGTGGGTCTTTTCCAACCTGGTGATTCTGTGATTGTCACTGTGACCAGAATTCACCTCTGGAAAGCAGGCTGGGTTCCTGTCATGACAAGTTTTCCGCAGAGAAGCTTAAAGGAACGCCTGGACTCACACGGCTTCACTGAAGACAAATCAAATGCACCCAAAGGACAGGGGTTATTTCCAGCCAAACACTCCCACACTTGTATTTTCTTTCATTTGGTTTAGAGACAAAAATGGATGCACTGAGCTAAGAGGAATGGTCAGCAACCAAGGACAACGTTAGCATGATAACTACCTGACAGCTTTAAATTTGGACCTGACATTGCTACGTGAAGGCGCGGTGAGATGCTCCATTGCCATTCAGGAGGATCCCACCCCAGAAGCTGCAGCGGTACAGTCCCAAGCCCCACACAATAGTGTGCTGCCAGTGGAAAGTACTTGCTTTAAGAACACAAATCCCACATAAAATATGCGTGGGAAAGGCAGCAGGGTTGAGTCCTTTCTCTGTACAGCCTACAAAATAAATTAGAGGAAAAAGCCACAGAAAACAGAGCATCCAATGAGCACAGGACTCCCAATTCCAGCTCCTTGCTGGCTAAAAAGAAACCCCCCCAAATCCCAGACCCAGTGCGATGCTTGTTGTTTCTCAAAGAGAGGAGGAGATCCTAACCACGGCTGTTATAAAAGGACAAGTGCAGCTCTGGGTTGTTACAGTAGAAAGCAATTTCTCATCACACAAAGAACTACAGAGAGGAATTCCTGCCTGCATCGAGCAAACACCCTTCTGTCAAGTCTCTGGCCATATTCAGCAATTATGCAAATAACGAGGTTGCGTTATAGGTATAAATTGGCTTAGAAACTGAAGAATTTTCCCAATTCAGTAGAAGAAAGACCAGGAAGGCGGAAAAAAACAGCAGCCTGACATTTAACCCCAATATCCAAGTCAGTGGAGCTAACACGAATTGGTATTTATGCGTGAAAGCCAACCTGGACTCAGCTTTTTGTTTATAAAGAGGCTGTTTCCAACACCACGAAACACAAAACCGGTATGCGATATACCCATTTTCCAAGCCCTTCTAATAACACAGTAATGTGAAGAATGTCTCTACTTGTAACATGCAATTTATACCATAAGCTGTCCATAACGTCCTGAACAACAGACTGAAGGAAACGGCTCGTTCAAGGGTTACCCAGGAGAGCCTGTGATCACACCCTGCGCTGGCTAAGCTGCTGCAGCGGCCTCCAGCTCCAGCTGCTGGTCCTGAACCAGGGCAGCGTCCCTGAAATCCACCTTCCCAACCAATCGTCCCAAAAGCCTGCGCAGCCTGCATGAGCCAGTCCTCTGGACCAGGGCAGGGACACACGCTGGCACACCCGAGGGGTGCTACAGACTAGGAGAAGTTTGGTTGGAAAGCTGCCTGGAGGAGAAAGACCTGGGGGTGTTGGTTGACAGCGACTGAACATGAGCCAGCAGTGGCCCAGGTGGCCAAGAAGGTCAACGGCATCTTGAGAATGGCCTCAAGCTCTGCCAGGGGAGGTTTAGGCTGGACATTAGGAAAAAAATTCTTCACAGAAAGGGTGATTGGGCACTGGCAGAGGCTGCCCAGGGAGGGGGTTGAGTCACCTTCCCTGGAGGGGTTTAAGGGACAGGTGGACGAAGTGCTGAGGGACGTGGTTTAGTGATTGATGGGAATGGTTGGACTCCATGATCTGGTGGGTCTCTTCCAACCTGGTGATTCTGTGATTCTGTGTGACTCTCCAGGAATGGCTGATGGCACTCTGGCAAGGTCAGAGCCAGACACGATGTAGCAGCAGGAACTGTGGGAAGGGCTTTCCACACCACTGGTCAGCAGAACTGGGCACCAAGAACATGGATTCTGTGGAAGCTGATGGTGATTCTCCAAAAATGTTTCACTGCACTCAAAATTATTAGGTAAAACCAAGGGATTTTTTTTCCCTGAATACAGAATCACAGAATCACAGAATAACCAAGTTGGAAGAGACCCACCGGATCATCGAGTCCAACCATTCCTATCAAACACTAAACCATGTCCCTCAGTGCCTTGTCCACCCATCCCTTAATCAATATTTCAGAAAAAATAAAAAAGAGCCTGAGACATAAAACCAAAACCACATGCACAGAGAAAAACTCGTAACAAATTAAGAAGACATTCCTACCCACACACAACGCTGTAATGCGCCAGAACACCTATTTGGATTAAAAACCATGGGCACTCAGCCAGCCACATACAAATAAAGGGAAAAAGCTGTGCCACGAAGCAAGAACCAGCACTTAAACCTTCTGATTGTGCAACCATACCAAAGAGCGATCTAAGACGGTTTTCAGCTGAAAGTATCAGCTTGGAGTAGAAGCCAAAGATCAAATCTAGAACACGGAGACCCTAAAACTTCCTTCTCACTCCTTCAAACAACAGGCACTGTTAGCCCAGGGGCTCAGTTTCGGGAGAACCTGGCTTGAAAAGGTGAAGCCAATTTTTTAAATTCCCATCCCAATCCTTCAGCCCCAGGCTACTCTCTCCCACTTCCTCTGAATGCAGCTAGAGCAGTTTTAGTGGCAGCAGTAGAGTCCCTGAAACAACCCTGGATAAGAAGGAAAGGTACGCTGAACTTCTTTGGGGGATTATATTTAAATGAGATTAGCTGAGCGATTCACTTCCCAACTCCATCCCGGAACCACTCTCACCATTCTTGTCCTGAGACAGGTATCACGGGAGCAGCCCAGAAGGCCAACCATGTCCAGGGCTATATAAGAAGAAGTGTGGCCAGCAGGATGAAGGAGGGAATTCTGACCCTCTGTTCCTCTCTTGTGAGACCTCATCTGGAGTATCACATCGAGTTCTGGAATCCTCAACAAGAGAAGGAGATGGAGCTGCTGGAACAGGTCCAGAGGAGACTACGAGGATGGTTAGGGTGCTGGAGCACCTTCCATACAAGGACAGGCTGAGAGAGTTGGGGTTGTTCAGTCTGGAGAAGAGAAGGCTTCAAGGAGAACTTTGAGTGACCTTCCGGTACCTGAAGGGGCTGCAGGAAAGCTGGGGAGGGGCTGTTCACAAAGGCTTGGAGTGACAGAACGAGGGGCAATGGGGATAAACTAGAGAGGGGCAGATTTAGACTAGACATTAGGAAGAATTTTTTCACAATGAGGGTGGGGAGGCCCTGGCCCAGGTTGCCCAGAGCAGTGGTGGCTGCCCCATCCCTGGAGGTGTCCAAGGCCAGGTTGGATGGGGCTTGGAGCCCCTGATCCAGTGGGAGGTGTCCCTGCCCATGGCAGGGGTGGGACTGGATAATCTTTAAGGTCCCTTCCAACCCAAACTATTCTATGATTCTAATCAAAGACAGAAGCTTCCTAAAGCACATTTCTGCAATGGAGAAGCCTGGTGTACTCTGAGCCCACCGGAGACCACATTGAGTCCCACATGGATACCACAGAGCTGATAAACTTGCTGACATTATAGAGAACAGCACTGATTTTCAGCCATAAAGCCTGCAGACCAACTCTGAGACTCCTTTCCTTTCCTGGATAGTCTGTCTTATTCTTAAGCAGCTGCTACTGGGAAAAGTGGTGGACAGGTAAATAAATTATAAGTTTTATCTCCCAAATGAGTACCTTTCAAACCAATGTGGCGTTCCTTATACTACAGCAACAAAACATGCGTAAAGAGAGGTCATCTTTGAAGGAAGAGAGGCAGAGGGTCAGGACAATGTAATCCAGCCTTCAGAGCTCAGCTCCTGCTGCCTTTCAGAACTCGCAAGAGTGAATAACCTGAACCAATTCCAGCAGCATCACCAGCACCAACCATCAGAGCAGCAGCATCTTGCTGTCACCAACAAGCAGCTTCTCTGAGCAATGGGAGAAACTTATTAGAGATACTGAGATATGAAACCGTCTGAAATTGAACCAAAAACTCTGAATTTCTTGGAATTTAGGTTACAGAGTGGTCACTAACAGCCTCAGCAGCTGCCACGTAGCTGCGCCGATACCCGACTCACTGCTGAGCCCGGTGGTTTACTCGCAGAAAGATAAACAGGCACTTGGCTCCCTGATGCCTCAGCAAACCCAGCCCTGAGTGCCTGATGCACATTAATGTGTGTTTGTGCCCACCTACGCTCATGCAATTTGGCAGAGGGCTACTGGAAGCATTCAAAAATTAGCCATTACCCTCCAGCGCCATCGTTATCTTTTTAATTGCCATTATCCCCTACCATGATAAAAGAAGAAATACTAGTGGTGATGTGGAAACACAGGACCCAGACATTTCACTTAAGAAGACATTGCATTTACTGATGTAGATTGGATTCACTTTAAATAGAGAGAGATGCAGAATGCAAAAGCAGAGCAAACTAAAAGAGGGGATCCCGAAACAATAAGCTTTATTGATCCAGCTTTGGCAAACTCAAAATCATTCCTTCTTTGCTTATGTTGCACATACATAGATTTTAAAATAGAAATTCAGGAAATATAGAGTTTTTTCTCCTGGATCAACACTGACTGCAGGCTGCACCTACTGTAAGACAGTAAACGTAACTCGGAACAACTGCTTCTATAGCATCGCCAGTGAAAATTAAATGATTGCTATAAATTAATACTTACTGCCAAAAATACAGTATCCATTCTGGTTTAATTGAACTCATTTAATTGGCAAACCCAAATGGAAGCCAATGTGCCAATTAAGTGATTGTCCCAGTTTTCAAAGATTCTCAGGGAGAAGCTCCACGCTGGGAGTCAGTCTGCAAAATAAAAACGGCTCTAACCGAGAGGAGAGGGAGCGAAAGAACCACACACAACAATATGATACCTTGCCAAAAGCTTAACAGAGGAAAAAACACTTGATTCATGCAGCAATAACAAGGAAAACAAGTTCTGTGAATTGAAAATGCAATATAGGTCACTGGTGCAATGACAGAGCAGAATTGTTTTGACCAAATTATTATTACAGCCCGATGACTGCGTGGTGGGCACGGAACATTATCTCCTATCAGTGCCTCTCTGTCCACACTCCGGAATCCCATTTCTATCCCATCGTTATCTGTGTCACAGATGGTGCCCTGTGACCTCTCTGCTGCACAGCGACTCACATCAAAGTGCCGCCGGGTGCCAGGCAGAGGAGACACGCTGCCGCTTCTGCGAGATGGACAGGACTTACCAACCCAGTCAACAGCCTGGGAGCCTTCATCAGCAGAAAAGTGACCTCCAATCTCTAAGGGAACAGCTGCCACAGCATTTCAGAAACTCAACGACTCCCAAGACTCAAAGCCAGCAGCCAGGTGCGGCAGGATGCAGGTGAAGATGTATATCAAGTCCATTCCAACTGAATTTTCCAGGGCATTCAAAAAAACAGACAAAACCAGAATTTCAGCTTCCTATCTACTCAAACTTTGCCTTGTCCCAGACAGCTTAGAACTTTAGGCTTTTAAAAAGTAGCTACAGGTAGACATTCAGAGTTCGGCAGCATTATTTCTTCCAAAGAAGTCTAGAGCCTGTAACCCACCTGTGAACAAGATCAGCCCAACAAAACTTGTGGCTTATAATCAGACACCCATCTGGTGTTGCTTCACATGCATAAACAGCATTAAAAGCAGTAACTCACAGAAATAAAAAGTCCAAAATGTCAGTTTTTACATGTTAAAGGGTATTATATTTACATCTTGCAATTGCTGAAATGAGAGCATTTCAGTAAATCACCTTTTTGGCCATCACCGCAGTTGGCAGGGCCAAGCAAGTCACCACTCTGCCTTCTTTTTCAGAACATGCCACAGCCCCTGGAAGCGTTCATGTATGCTTGGGTCAGGACTGACACACTCAGAAACCTGCCTGATGATTTCTGAATAAAAAAACCCAAACAAAAATAATATAAAAAACAAATCTTGGTTACTGCTGTGTTTTGCATCGCTTCTTCCAGAAGCCACATCAGGATCTGAGGCAGCACTGGGCCAAGCATGAAAAACAAACACCATGCTAAGGACAGTCAAATCTTCCTTTAAGCCTTTACAACTCACTAATCTCTATACGCTTCTATAAATTGCATTTAAAATTAGTTTTCTCCTCACTGCTGTCCCAGATTTACCAGTGATATATTGAGGTCTCATTAAAACTCCTTTATCACCTTCACAACCCACGGTATGTTACCTTCTCCGTTATAGCATCAAATGCTGAAAACACTACAGGTTTCAGAACCCACCTGACCCAAAGAAGAACTATGATTATCACAGGGACTTCACAGGATATGGTCTGACCTCTGTGCCTTTCTAAAACATTCTAGGCTAGTATTTTTCCCAGGAAAATTCCACCAGAATAAGCCGAAAAAGATGATGTGTACCAACTGCCAATGATCTGCCTTCATATTTACTTATGCATCTGGTGAATTCAAGGATTCATAACAGCTTCCCATCATTAATTTAGAGGACCCTACACCACACCTGCTCTATGCAACCTGGTTAGAAACCCAGAACACTTGGGAATACTACAGCTATCATCTCGATAACCTCATTATCATAGAATTATGGGATGTTTCAGGTTGGAAGGGACCCTTAATCTCCTCCAGTTTCAACCCCCTGCCATAGGCAGGGACACCCCCCACTGGATCAGGGGCTCCAAGCCCCATCCAACCTGGCCTTGAACCCCTCCAGGGGTGGGGCAGCCACCACTGCTCTGGGCAACCTGGGCCAGGGCCTCCCCACCCTCACAGCAAAACATTTCTTCCTGAGATCTCATCTAAATATCTCCCCTCTTTCAGCTCCAAACCATTCCCCCTCGTCCTCTCTCTGCCCTCCCTGATCAAGAGCCCCTCCCCAGCTTTCCTGGAGCCCCTTTGAGGACTGGAAGTTGTTCTAAGGTCTCCCTGGAGCCTTCTCTTCTCCAGGCTGAACAACCTCTCAGCCTGTCCTTGTTTGGAAGGTGCTCCAGCCCTCAGATCATCTTTGTGGCCTCCTCTGGATCACTCAAACAGATCTATGTCATGGATCTATTAGGGGCAGATTAATTCCAGGCAAGCACTCTTCTAGATCCTAAAGGCTACTCTTCAGAGGTGCTCCAGCGTGGGACAACCTGATTTCCTTGACCTGAAGAACTCTTGGTCACCTCCAGCCAGGATCTCACTGCTGAAAGGATCCCTGCAGACACTCAACATGGGATGTCACCTGCAATGTTTGGTTTAAACAAGTACAGGAAAGGTCTCACAGTAAATAAACCTACCATAGCTTTAAAAACTCGTATTTTGAAAGCTTCTAGAGCTGAAAGAAGCAGCAGACACTGCAGAAAACCCAACCTTTCATAAGCACGTGCACAAACACACACACAAAAGAAATGCTGCTTCTGGCTTTGGAGGGAGCACATTCACCTTCTCCCCACTGCCTGCCAGGTTCATGCAGATTCAGGTGGCCTCTTTCTGTGACAGCACCATTTCAACAGAGTGCACAAACAAAGATTTTTACATTTATCTCACTGTTTTAATCCTGCTTCCCCACAAAACACTGACAAATGGAAGTAAAAGGCAACAGGGATTAAGTCCACAAGACCTGCTGTTAGCACAGGACTTTTAAATAGTGCAACTTAAGGAACTCATAAAGAGGTGCAGAGCACAAGTCAGATGGTCAATAACACGAGGTAAATGGAATATTAAGTACAAATAACAATCCTAACGTTAATGACAGGCTGGGGACAGCTGTTTGTAGGCTGGTATGAGAAACTATATAAAGGCTCTCTTCATACATTCATTTCTGGTAACAGAAATAGAGCGCTCTTCAGGGCTCTGCAAGGAAAAGATACTCCTTTCCTTTCAAATAGCATTACTGTTTCAGAGAACTGTTAGAAAATCCATATCTGGAAATATAACTTGGCTCAAATATGGCTTTTCAGCCCTAGGACTCAGAAGGGGTCTGCAAAGAAAGTCAATATCATCAACTGTATGTGCAAAACCGGAGCAGAGAGCGAAAACGGCCGTGTGTGAAGGTCACTCAGCAGGGCAGCAGCACTGGTGGAACGGGAGGCTGAGACAGCGAGAAAAACCAAATTCTAAAAATACAGAACATGAGTGGGGGGAATACAAAATACAGCAGCCCTCAAGGACTGCTCTGGCAGCTGTGTCCTTATCCAGCTCCTGTAAGGTCTGTCCCTCCAGTGTTATGTCTCACTGAGCCTGGTTATCATCGTCTACAGCACTGGATTTCCTAACTGCTATAAAGTTTCACGAACCATCAGAATTACCCAAACAAACCAGGTCTCCAGTATAAAATCACCTGCCTTCTGCTAAACCACAAACACTGAACAAGCAGGTTTAAAATGCAGTTGAAAGTACAAATAATAGGTATAAAAAGATGATTAAATTACTACCAAGCAAGGACTAAAGCCTCTCAGGTGCTCAGAATAAAATGACAAGGGCAGAAATTCCACAGTGGAAGGATGGGATGTCACCCAAAGGGACCTGGGCAGGTTGGAGAAGTAGCCTGTGAGAACTTCATGACATTCAGCAAGGCCAAGGGCAAGGTCCTACACCTGGGTCAGGGCACTCCCTGGGTTCAGTACAGGACAGGGGATGATGTGATTGAGAGCTGTCCTGTGGAGAAGGACTTGAGGTGCTGGGGATAAGAAGCTCCACATGAGTCAGCAATGTGTGCTCGTAGCCCAGAAACCAACCGTGTCCTGGGCTGCATCCAAAGAAGTGTGGCCAGCAGGGAGAGGGAGGGGATTCTGCCCCTCTGCTCCTCTCTTGTGAGACCTCATCTGGAGTGTTGTGTCCAGTTCTGGAATCCTCAGCATAAGAAGGAGATGGAGCTGTTGGAACAGGTCCACAGGAGGCTACAAGGATGATCCAAGGGCTGGAGCACCTTCCGTACAAGGACAGGCTGAGAGAGTTGGGGTTGTTCAGACTGGAGAAGAGAAGGCTCCAAGGAGACCTTATAGTGACCTTCCAGTACCTGAAGGGGCTACAAGAAAGCTGGGGAGGGACGGTTCACAAAGGCTTGGAGTGATAGGACAAGGGGCAATGGAGATAAACTGGAGAGGGGCAGATTTAGACTAGACATAAGGAGGAATTTCTTCACAATGAGGGTGGAGAGGCCCTGGCCCAGGTTGCCCAGAGCAGGGGTGGCTGCCCCATCCCTGGAGGGGTTCAAGGCCAGGTTGGATGGGGCTTGGAGCCCCTGATCCAGTGGGAGGTGTCCCTGCCCATGGCAGGGGGTGGGACTGGATGGGCTCTGAGGTCCCTTCCAACTCAAATTACTCTATGATTCTAAATACTAAAAATAGAGTCTCTACCTTATATTTACAGGACAGGACACTCAACCTCCGTACGTTTAGAAAGCCCTTTGCCTTATTTCTTGTCAAGAAAAAGCTCTGGCAACAAAGCACTTATATAAATTAATAATAAGCACTTTGCAATATATTGCGGATAAAAGGGGAGAGTAGAGACAGCTTGTACGTGTTCATCTAACTGTGAATGCATAAATCGCCTTTTCCCAAAGTACAAAAACATGTACAAGGGAAAAGTTCAAGACAAATGAAGAAGCATCCCCGGTCTGTCAGCTGTGTCAGGATCTGCCGAGCTCCCTGTCGTGCCGCTGGGCTCAGCATTTGCCCACCTGGAGACCATGAAATTCATCTAAAGTGACAAAGCCTCACACCCAGTTGGCTCTCCAGCTGTCTGCCCCGGGAAGGAAAAGAGAGTGGAAAACAGCACAGCCATGTCTAACGTCCCCAAGCCCCTGCAGCCTCTGCTCCCCAGAGGCTGAAACCACAGGCAACAACAAAACCTGAGGTCTGCAACTTAAACACCTACTAATCAAAAATTCAATGTATTATGCCTCTATGAGAAACCTGCCTACCAGGTAAGGAGCATCCAACGAGAAAAGGCTGAACCAGGGGCTGCAGAAAGTGCAAAATGAAGGAAAAGAGCACAGAAAACAAAGCTCAAGCATAAAATAATCAGGAAAAATACAGAATACACTAAATGCACTGGTTAAACACAGAATATGAAGTGACAGCAGTGAACACGGTCCTGTAAATATTTACATCTCATAAATACAACGTTCTGATGGACAGAGGTTTGAAGCAGGGATTTGACTCACTCAGTTCAGTGAACACCAGCAAGTGAGGTTTTTCTACCTCTACAATGTATTCAGAGGAGCATGAGGTCAAAACAACGCTGCAAGCACAAATCCAAGATGTTATAAATCCAGGTTCAGTAGCTTTACATGGAGCCCTGTGCTTCACCGCACCCAATGACTGTGCAGCAAATCTGAGATCTGAATCTTTGTCTTTATCATCCTCTAAAGCTCTTTTTTTACAGCCACCTGGACTGCTCAGTTCTTTTATTGCTGGCACAGAGCTGTGCAAGAGGACATGTTCTAAACAGTAAATTCTTCACAGCAAGGGTGGGGAGGCCCTGGCCCAGGTTGCCCAGAGCAGTGGTGGCTGCCCCATCCCTGGAGGGGTTCAAGGCCAGGTTGGATGGGGCTTGGAGCCCCTGATCCAGTGGGAGGTGTCCCTGCCCATGGCAGGGGGTGGGACTGGATGGGCTTTGAGGTCTCTTCTAAATAAAATCATTCTATGATCCAATGAATTAATTGCATGGTGAGGAATATTGCGCATATGTAAGGCTGTTGTATGGAGCTGAACACTGAACCATGTACTCAGCACTGGTGAGACCGCACCTCGAATCCTGTGTTCAGTTCTAGGGCCCTCACCACAAGAAGGATGTTGAGGCTCTGGAGCGAGTCCAGAGAAGAGCAACGAAGCTGGTGAGGGGGCTGGAGAACAGGCCTTATGAGGAACGGCTGAGAGAGCTGGGGGTGTTTAGCCTGGAGAAGAGGAGGCTGAGGGGAGACCTCATTGCTCTCTCCAACTACCTGAAAGGAGGTTGTGGAGAGGAGGGAGCTGGGCTCTCATCCCAAGGGACGGGGGACACGACGAGAGGGAATGGCCTCAAGCTCCACCAGGGGAGGTTCAGGCTGAACATTAGGAAAAAAAATTTCACCAGAAGGGTCACTGGGCACTGGCAGAGGCTGCCCAGGGAGGGGGTTGAGTCCCCTTCCCTGGAGGGGTTTAAGGGACGGGTGGACGAGGTGCTGAGGGACATGGTTTAGTGTTTGATAGGAATGGTTGGACTCGATGATCCAGTGGGTCTCTTCCAACCTGGTGATTCTATGATTCTAAGCCAAAACACGGAACCTTCCCTTCACTGTAAATCAACAATGTCCAAACCAACAAAAGACGAGGCACGCCAGCTAACGTGTCTTACAGGTGAGACACCGAATCACAGCCTGACATCGCCGAGAGACACACCTTGGGGTTACAGACAGGCCGGTGTCACACAGGGATTTACGCCGCGCTCCTGGCTCCAGGCTGTGACCGAGCAGCGTGTGCCGAGGCGGGGAGCACGCACCGCTGGCTGGGGAACGCCGATGGGAACAGACAGCGCTGCCAAGCAGCGGCACAGCGCGAGCAAGAAGGAAAACATACGCATAGGAGGAAAAACAGACTGAAAGAGTGACAATTGCAAGAAGTCACAATGGACAGTGGACAAGCAGGGAGTCAAGCAGGGCGACAAGCACAGACACTGGCGATACCTAAGTTTTGAGTTCATTTTTTTAGCTTTAAAATAAAATTTGGAACATAATATTATTGTATTACAAGGGGTTTGACGATGCTTTTAAAAGGGTAAACCACAGTACTTAGCTTTGTTCCCCTATTTAAAATTTAAATAGATACCTTGCTCGGAGGGAGTTCGTTACCTACACATTTTCTGAATGCTGTGTAAAGAACAGTTAATCCAAAATCAACTTCACAGGGCCCAGCCAGAAATTAATGATGCTTTAAACTTCAAATAATCCTTGGAGATGAACACTCGTCAGTCCATATATCGGATGAACCTGCCTGTCCCGCAGCACAGCAGAACCCAGCTCGCGCTGCCACAGCACTGTGGGCAGCCTGGGAGCAGGGAACACGTGGGTTTTTCAGGCTGAAGCCCTGTCACACGAGCCAATGAGAGGGAGAAACTGTCACTGGTGCCACATCCCAGTAACCATTTCCACCACACTATGTACAGACTGCCTTCCCCCAGGAGCATCACTGTGTATTGGAATATTCCAACCTTCCCCCTCTCCGAGGCCTCTCTCCTCTTCAGCTTCATGTGCTAATGAGGCAGTTTAGAAAATCTGGACATTAAAAGCAAGATAAAGCTTCCAGGTACTCCTGCACTGAAGCAAGGCAGGCCCAGCTCCTGCAATAACTCCACCTCATCAGATTGCCCCATCTGGCTGCTGATAAAATAACATCTGACCTTCCGAGCTCAGCAAATGCCAGAGGGAGCTGGGAAAGTGGAACTGCAGGGACTTTACTCGCTCATTTAAAAATAAAACAAATATACCAAGATAATACAGTTGTCTGTGCCCCACTGCCCACTTGCATGGCCTTCTGTAAGCAGGACATCAGCACGTCTGTGATGCTTCGCTGCAGTTCCCTTCCCTCTCATAGGTTAGCTTTCAGAATGATGGTTTGTTTCTCTAGACTCAGCCAGCATTTGGCTAAAATCATCTTCTTCCACAATGCTGCACGCTTCAAAGAGCATGTTTATACAGTTCCCTTCATGCTCAAAAGTCTTGCTGAAAAAGAGGTTAACGCAGACTGAAAAATCACTGTGACATGATGGTCCTTTTAATTGGTAACTAGCCCTGCTCCGGGGCGCACATTAATAGGGCAGGAGCGTTCAGCGTGCTCCTTCTCTCTCTCCTTGACAAACTGCCAGGGGAAGGAAAGTATTTTGGTCTTGCTGAAAGTACTACACAATCCATTTTAAAATCTGAAACTCTACTAAATCAACGCGTAAGTGGACTGTGAGAGGGGACTGCTCAGAGCTGCAGATACAGCATGGACAAAACACAACAAGGTGGTTTTTACCATAGCGCTGAGAGTCTCCTCCCAGTCCGGCCTCTCTCGAGGATGGATGCTCCTCTGGAGCTCTGGCACAAAGTCATCTTCTTCTGCGTGTACAGAGGACTTCATCATTCTGCAAAAGAGGACAGAGAGGTTTGAGACACTGACAATCACAGAATGGTTTTCATTGGAAAAGACCTTTAGGATCATTAAATCCAACCATGGATCCAGCCCTAAGTCCGCCAATAGACCACGTCCCCAGGCATGACATCTACTCATCTTTGAAACACCTTCAGGGATGGCGACTCAACCATCCGTGGGCAGCCTCTTCCAATGCTTGACAACCCTCTCAGTAAAGAAATTCCTCCTGATATCCAACCTAAACCTCCCCTGGCACATCTTGAGGGCTTTTCCTATGTTCCTGTCACCAGCTACCAGGGGGAAGAGACCAACACCCACCTCACCACAACCTCCTTTTAGGTAGTTATAGAGAGGATGAGGTTTCCCCTCAGTCTCCTTTTCTCCAGACTAAACAAACCCAGCTCCCTAAGCCGCTCCTCATAAGACTTGGGCTCTACACCCTTCACCAGCTCCGTTCTCCTTCTCTGGACGCGCTCCAGTATCTCGACATCCTTCTTGTAGTGAGAGGCCCAAAACTGAACCCAGGATTCAAAGTCGGGCCTCACCTGTGCCGAGTACAAGGCAGGGATCTCCTCCTTGATCCTGCTGGCCACACTGCTCCTAATACAGGCCAGGATGCCACTGGCCTTCTTGGCCACCAGGGCTACTGCTGGCTCATGTTTGATGTCTGGGTAATGCACACAGGCTGTTATGATGCTCAGTTGTGTGGCACTATATATTCCTTTATAAATCCAGCGATCTTACAGACCTCCAAGTTTCTTTGACTTCCTCATTATACAGCAGGACAAGAGCTTGCTGGAGGGAAATCTGCACATCCTAACCAATCAAGGGATAATTTTCTATAATCACTGCACAATTTGCAAGTCTTAAAACACAGAGAAATATAGAGGGGTAATTTTCAGTCCATTTCAGAAAATGGCTTCTATTGCCCAGGCAAACAACATCAGCCTCAGAAGAAGAAATGCACCCACAGGATTCCATAGTTGTCACTGCGTGTTTTGCCTAAAACAGCGTGTTGTTTCCAGACCTTCGCCTGAATCTCCGTGCCAGTCCTGAGCCACCAGCTCCCACAGTTCTCACTGATCCTATCGGAAAATGAGCGCCTTCAGCTGCCCCAGCTCTGCAGGGAGGTGCTCAAACCAGTCTCATTTTATCAAGGTAAACTTTTCTTCAGATAAGGAGTCATCTTTCAAATACCCTATGAAGTATATTGCAAGCCTGTACAGAGATCAGAGGCTCAAAATGAACATTTGGGAAGCATTCCCAGAAGCTCCCCAGCCCGTCCCCAGGACGGCTCTGCCGTACAGCCAGGGCGCTGCGAGATGTGTTATTCGCAGGATGTATAAACGTGCTTCTGCAGGGTTTACAGCACAGACCTGAAGTACCCAAGGCCATTATCGTTACCCATACCAGCTTCATTAAATATGAGATTCAGACAGGCTTTTATTTTATTAATAGATCACCCTTTATTTCCTTTGGGTATCCATTCGGATAATCAACACCGTGCACAGCAGGGCTGGTTTCGCTGAACTCAACGAATTTATGTACTGATTTATGCACCGTTGGACAAAACGAGCCTGGTGACAGGCATTTAAAAGAACTCTTTTGCTTCAGCTCCAGATCTGAAGCTCTGAAAGCCCTCAAAGCCATCTGCCACAGCGACACAAGTGGCTGGGCTAAAGCACTTAACTCCCCTTTGTACCCTACAGAGGGTTAAGAATGCAGCAATTAACACTTGCAGTAATAGCATGGATGGGTTACACAATTATATACCATATGATTTTTATACCTCATTTTGTGATCGCATTTCTGCTCTGATAAAAAACACATCCCAGAGAATATGGGACTCAAAACCGAGGCTGAAGCTGCTAACTGGTTCCATGTGCTGTTCCCACTGCAAACATCACCAGCCCAAAGAAGGCTGGCCCTAACGAGGCAAGACAAAATACGCCTCCACAGTGAAAGTTGTGTATATCTGCAGGAAAATCTGCATGTGGATACCATGATTTTAAACGTCGAGGTGGGACGCCAGTTCAGAAGCAAGACTCGCACCTTCGTGACATACGTGTTCAAAAGAATTTGATTTTCTAAACCTGAAAACTTGATGCTCAGAGCTGCGGCTCTTTCATATCTCCCTCTTTGCCTATTGGGAGTGAGAAGATGTGGCTGTTCCACTCAACTCCAGCTCCACCACAGCAGAAGTTCACCACTTGTTCCAATGGAAAGCAAAAGCTGAAGACTGTTGATAGCAGAGAAAAGCAAATTGTGTGATTCAACAGATATAAACTAAAAAAAAAAATCCTTCCTTTAAATCAACCTCACGATTTTGAAAAAGGCACAAGGCTTTCCCCAGGATTTCTAGATGTTTGGGACTGGCAATATTGCAGCTGTACAAAAGGATTCTCAACACATCTTTCCTCAGCAGCTTTCGCCTAATGCCATCGGACAGTATGTAGCCTAATTCCATTGAGGAATGAAACCAAAGGAAGGGTAACATGATCAAGACACACCTTTCTACAGTAGGGTTGAAACAAAAAGCTTATTACAATGCATGCTTTCTCATTGTAAAGGCTTGAAAATAACGAGACTGAATTTACAGCTTTATCAGTGCTTCGGATTACAAATGAATTTACTACACAACCTCTCAGCCTTATGGCAATTCCTCCTGGACTGCTCATCAGAAATGCGTCTGCCTTTTGAGAAGCATGTTTTCTGAATGTCTAAAATGCTGCCTTCTACTGACCTTCCTTCACCCAAAGTCCCTGCCAGGACACGTAGGACCTGTGTAGAGGCAGGCGTTGCTGTCTAGCAAGTCGACCACACAGAACCTATGAGACCAGAGAGAGTATAGATTGATAATTAAGATTATAAAATAGATGCAGAGAAACACACTATCTATTACACAAACTCCACGCTCAGCCTGGTTACAGGGAGCTCCTGGGAAGACGCTTCAGACACCGCTGTTGGCTGCGATGTGAGACCGAGCACAGAGAAGAACAGGTTCTGCTTCTAAATAACCTTGGAAATCAGGTCCAAGGTCCAAGTCTCTGCACTCAGAGCAGAAAAAACAGGATGTTGTAATACTCAGTCCTTTTCACTACACTCTGATCTATTTACTCACATTATTGTTTAATCTGATTATGCCTACAAAACTCCACAATAACTCTTCCTACTGAGACTCTGGAACACAGTCCTGTTATTCCTCCCACGGAAGGTGTTCTGGACTTTCACTGGAAATAAGAAAAGCTCTGTGCGTACAATAGCATATTGAAAAGTCACTTCTTTGAGCATTTCCCAGAGTTGCTTAATGGAATATTCTACTGCTGATGGAAATTAAATACTCCGTGACAGTACCACAAAAAAAATATTGGAAACGATACTGACAATTTCCTCTCTAACATAATTATAAACACTTGACAACTGTCTGCAAACCTTTATTTATCTTTAATAGTAACTATTCGATTCTATGCCATCCGAGACAAGAGACCAAGGAAGGCTGAAGATGCAACAGGCAAAATTAGTCTCTTACATACACAGTCTAGTGGCTTTTTCATTCCTGTACCCGATCTGGCGGAAGAAAAATACCTTTGTGAGTCAGCAGCAATGAAATATGGGCAGTAAGGCCAGAGCCGGGGAGGAATAGAAAAACAAGAAGCTACTTAAGACATTTCCCATTTTAGATGGTTTCAACAGACCTTACAAGAACTCAGCATGCTCAG
This sequence comes from Phaenicophaeus curvirostris, assembly GCF_032191515.1. Taxonomy (NCBI): domain Eukaryota; kingdom Metazoa; phylum Chordata; class Aves; order Cuculiformes; family Cuculidae; genus Phaenicophaeus; species Phaenicophaeus curvirostris. The sequence goes on along the minus strand of NC_091416.1, from coordinate 6,563,647 downwards.
GGATGACCCAGGGTCATCCTGGGTTCCCCGGATCGAGGGCAAAATAGATTCTCCCGCAGCATGGTTGCTTTTATCTTAACCTACACGCAATACAATGCTAATCTTGCCTAAAGGAAAGCTGGGGAGGAGCTCTTGATCAGGGAGTGCAGGGAGAGGGCGAGGGAGAATGGTTTGGAGCTGAAAGAGGGACGATTAAGATGAGATCTTAGGAAGAAGTGTTCTGCTGTGAGGGTGGGGAGGCCCTGGCCCAGGTTGCCCAGAGCAGTGGTGGCTGCCCCATCCCTGGAGATGTTCAAGGGCAGGTTGGATGGGGCTTGGAGCCCCTGATCCAGTGGGAGGGTGGTTGGAACTGGATGGGCTTTGAGGTCCCTTCCAACTCAAACCATTCTATGATTCTATTCAATTATTCTCTTACAGATATGTATAATCACATACATGCATTTTTATATGCACACGTATTATGTATTTGACACTATTTACAGAGCAAATAGCGCTACATCCATACATCCGATTTGCTACACATTTCAAGCTGTAACTAGACTAATTTTCTTGGTTTTACCATGGATTCTTTTTCACAGGAGGGGAAATACACGGGATCCCGCTAGCACTTACACAAAACACCGACACACAGGTTTTGTAAACGCAAAAGGCTAAACAATTTTAAGAAGCTGCTCTGTTCCAAGCCCCACACTTGGCCATTTTGTGGGAGATATAAATGACTTAGAATTCACTGCAAAATCTAATCCATGCCATAAGAACAGAAATACAGTAAAATGCCACTTCTTCAACATTTAACAGCTCCGAATGCCCTTCAGATGGAATGTGACACCATTATATTAATAAAAGTCCTGGCTGTACAGAGGCCATTAAGCAATCTCCCTTCAGATGAATGAATCCTTCTTCATTGTAAATTGAGAATCAAATGTACTGGAACAAATGTTTACAGGACATTTCACAAAAGGCACAGCCCGCATTCACACCCTCTCTTCAAAGTTCTCTGGTAGGTCAAGCTGATGAATCTCAAGTCAGAGCTTGTACAACTCTACACGATATGATTGTTATCGAGGAAACATCTCAGCCTTTTCCATGTTCTCAGATCTAAAGCTCTTGTCCCGCCATCCATAGGATTTCCATATCTGCTCCTTAGGAATGAAAACATGCTGGTGCTGTTCTCCTGATGGGGCTCCTCTCCACTCCTGCGCTACTGAGGGTGAAGACCCTCCTGCCCACACCGAGGAGCACGTTGCTGTAACTGGAGTAGATAAGCACAGGCACTTTACAGGAGGAAAAAATTAATGTTCAGCCTGATGGCTAGAACCTCTGCTACTTTGTGTTATAATAATATGAATATTCAATAGTACTTCCACCAGTCAATGATATTCCCTGCAGGTCTCAAGGAGTCCCGCATCCACAAGTTGGATGCGATTCCACACTTCTGTTGGCACAACAGAGAAAGAAGGATAAAAAGTGGGTTTGTGGAAAAAGACCCGTAGATTAAACAGAAGAGGAGAAAGGGCAGGAACGTCAAAGCACCATGGGACCCCTAAAAGAAGGTTTGTTGCCCTTACTCAGGTTCTTTGGCATGCATGTGTCCCACAGCAGCAGGAGTGACACAACTGGGATGGACTTATGAGGCCTTATGAGGAACGGCTGAGAGAGCTGGGGGTGTTTAGCCTGGAGAAGAGGAGGCTGAGGGGAGACCTCATTGCTCTCTACAACTGCCTGAAAGGAGGTTGTGGAGAGGAGGGAGCTGGGCTCTTCTCCCAAGTGACAGGGGACAGGACGAGAGGGAATGGCCTCAAGCTCCACCAGGGGAGGTTTAGGCTGGACATTAGGAAAAAATTTTTCACGGAAAGGGTCATTGGTCCCTGGCAGAGGCTGCCCAGGGAGGGGGTTGAGTCACCTTCCCTGGAGGGGTTTAAGGGACGGGTGGCTGAGGTGCTGAGGGACATGGTTTAGTGATTGATGGGAATGGTTGGACTCGATGATCCGATGGGTCTTTCCAACCTCATGATTCTATGATTTTGGATGCTGGTGACCGGCAGATTAACTGCTCTCCTCTGGGAGATGCAACCGTGCTGACAAATGACTTCCAGAGGTGCCTGGTGGTTTGCAAGCCGTGCACTCGCACGGGAGCACAAAGCATTTTGACTGTCAGACTCACCACAGCAGATTGTTAATTGTCCAGTTGACACATGCTGATTTGGGACCAGCTATATATTTTTTAAATTAAATGCCAAGCGTGCTCTTTAGGTTGTGCTCCTCCCCGGGGACACAGGGCATTCCAGCTTTCCTTGCCGCTTCTCCCGCAAATGACTTTTGTTTCTGACCTCAATTTAGGAGGAGAGAGCCTATGACAACTGATTTATTAGTTTATTTATTATTCATACAGCACTGCTGTTGGGCCTGGAGATTCCTCAGTCAATGTAAGAGCACAGAACCACTGACTCCAGAGGATTGAGAGAGACACAGATAGTGTTGTTTTCCGAGATATGAATTCTATCCAAACAGCCAAATTTAAATCAGGTCTCTGCTGACACAAATCTATCTAGTGTTTAAAGCTCATTGGTTTTATAGCTGATAAAATCTGGTATTTATGCTGTGCAAAAGGCCAAAATAGCCGAATCTTCACCAGGGCACTAAAAGGAAGCACGGATCAAGCTTTGCATCGCTTTGCACTGTGCAGGGATGCCTCCATCCACTTGGCTCACCTTCCATGCTCCTAGCAACCGTGTTTGTCTTCACTGAGCACTCTTCAGTTTGCCACCGCCAGCAGAGACCGTGTGAGACAGAGGAGAGGTAGAGAGAATGGTCAAAGCAGAGCCGTGATGTGGCCACTGCAGGTCCAGGAGTCAGTGGCTGCCATGCACCATCACAAGAACAAACAAGGTACTTTGCAGACAAACGAGATTTCGGTCCCTTTTAGGCTTTGGGACTTCACTACAGGCAAGATACAGTGCAGAAACCTCAAACCAGCACTGAGCACACTGACCCTTCGAGGTACAGCAGCTGGGATTACAGAATCACAGAATGGTTTGGGTTAGAAGGGACCTTAAAGATCATCCAGTTCCAACCCCCCTGGATTAGGTTGCTCCAGGCCCCAAGGATGTGGCACTCCAGTCTCTCCCAATTTAAGCAAGAGCAGAGCTCCAAGGATTCACTCCCACAACTCTCAATCATAGCATAGAAAGCAAAGCCAACAGTGAATCAGCAGAGATGCACCTTGGAAATTCTGCTTTAGAGGGTTTAAAAGAACGTGATCAAGCTGAGGTGTCAACGCTACAAAGAAAACAGACATAAAGAACTGCAGATGTCACTACATAACATATAACCATCATAGAATCACCAGGTTGGAAAAGACCCACTGGATCATCGAGTCCAACAATTCCTATCAAACACTAAACCATGCCCCTCAGCACCTTGTCCATCCATCCCTTAAACACCTCCAAAGAAGGTGGACAAACCTTCACAACACACAGGCCACCTCTTATCACCACAAGGAAAGGTAGAAAAACTAGGAAACTAGAACTAAGACTTGGCCCAAAGCTTATAAATACTTGGGCAAGAAGCTGGAATCAATAGAGCAAGACTGATGCATCTTTTCTGACCTTAAAATTACACCACATGCACAAAAAAAACCAAAATGTCATGAGAGAGATGGAAAAACCCCAAAGCGCACATACCCTCCCCCAACCCAATTTTCCATGTAAACTCTGCGTCCATGAAATTAAAACTAATACAGTGGAAAGGAAGAAAACATTCATGCAATATGGAAAGCAGAGATAGCTCGAGAGCCCCAGGACAAATGAAACAAGAGATGGGAATTGAAGGCTGACAGCACTGACCTGAAAGAGGATTTAATTCCCCATGTTTTAAACCAGCTTTGTCAACACCTTTACTGATAACATTATGTCTATCTGCATTATATAAAACAAGATTTCTGAAGTCTGTCTCAAGGATCATACAAATTGAAGATAGAAAAGAGCTACAAGGTCAGCTTAAAACCCAGCTCGTAAATAAACAGATGGTAAATGGATTGTACTTAATCCCTGACCACAAACTGAAAATGTGGCATAACTAAATGGTTTATTGTGATTGATTCTGCAAAGTTGAAAGATGTAATTGCTACTTTTGATGGAAGTTCAGAAGTCGGGAAGCCAAAATTCAATTGTTTGGGAAGCCACTGCATGAGAAAAATGAATAGAGTGACAACAGAATATTGCACTAAGAGAATATTTAAATATCATCTGAAGTATTGAAATATCATTCAAATAGCAGCAAGCACAAACCAAACTAAATTTCTCTGAGTTACCCTGTGTGCTACCTGCACGAATAGGTCACTACTTATTGCCTAGTTTTAAAAGTTTAGATCAGTGGCTTTTAACTTGTAGTCAGCTCTGGGGAGACCTTAGAGCAGCTTCCAGTGCTGAAAGGGGCTCCAGGAAAGCCAGGGATAAACATTTTAGCAGGGCCTGGTGTGACAGGAGAAACAGAAATGGCTTTAAACTAAACGAGGGGAGATATAGACTAGATATCAGCAAGAAGTTTTTTAGAGTGAGGGTGATGAGACATTGGCACGGGTTGCCCAGAGAGGTGGTGGATGCCCCATCCCTGGAAACATTCCGTGTCAGGTTGGATGGGGCTCTGAGCAACCTGACCTGGTTGAAGATGTCTCTGCTCAGTGCAGGGCGGTGGAAGAGCTACCCACCAAAAAGATGCTTTTCATGTCCATCAAGGGGTAAGGAGGGATGCTAGAACAGGAGACCCAAACCCCAACTATTATTGTCTCTTTTCCTCAACACATGGCTCTGCAGGTATCCTGCAAGATCAACCTCAAACCACCTTTGGTGAATCTTCTCTAAATGTGAAAGCAACAGGGTCACAGACCCTCTCTCCTCTTTATGCTGGTCTTCTCTCATAGTTTTGGCAGCTTCATTTATTTCTTCTTGTCTCACCCAGTTGTATTTTATGTCTCAACGGAGTACCATAAGTACAAAGATACATTCTTCGAGTTCTGGAAGGGATCGGAACACATACCCAAAAGCTCTGTTGGCCTAGGCTGTAATAATTTGCATTCAGCTTTTGCATAACTGGAATTTCTTTAAACATTTTATGAAAAGAATAAGTTCCTGGAATATTCAGCTTTTACGAGCTCTGAGCCATGCTCTTTGTTATTAAAAAGCGTTATAAAAACAAACACAGAATCCTTAGGCTTTCGCATGCACATAGTACTGAACAAACCTGCCCTTTTACTTGGCAACACATGAAAGACATTGTTTAGCAGGTGCTTGCCACTTTCTTTCTGAAGGACACCGTGCTAGGCAATAAGAGAAGTCTTCAAGAATAGATCTCTTATCATTTTTGCCCAGTAGAAAAGAAGGAATTAGGAAATCATTGAACAATCAGAATCACCCAGCCCTGGGCTTGGATTTCTGTTGTTTGTTTCAGGAACAAATATAAAAGTATTAAAGAAAATTGCCTCTAGGGGGACAAAAATAGAGAGAACTAACCTCTCATCTGCAATTAATAAATAGCTAAAAGTAGCCCTTTTAGCTAAACAGCTAAAAGCAGCTCTAAAGTTTCAATGCAGAGGAGGGATGGGAAGGGATGGCTGCTCCTGCCCTTTCTACTCTGCGGCAAAACCCAAACCTGGGCTTCACCACTGAACAATTCTGGTGGGCCAGCAGCAGCGAAGCATCCTGCAGCTGCCTCTCTCCTCCCGCGGGCCACGGGATGAGGGAGCTGCACTCCAGCCCTGGCACAGAAGGGCTTAACCTGCCACCACGCTCTCACCTCACCCAGACGACAGCAAGGCAGGCACCAACTCACCAAGCTCTGAGCCAAAACCTGTTCCCTGCACTGATGCTCCTTGCCCTTCCTCTGCCACTCCTGGTTTTTGTTTGCCTTGTTTGATTGGATTGCACCACATCTTCCCCACTGCCCAGCAAAAGCGGTTCCGATCTTCACTGGAGTCTTCGACTACTACAGTAACAGAACAGGAATAAAACCCATCTGTCTGCAGCTAATCGAGCACAGCAAAGACCAGCATGCCCCAAAACTGTAAAGGATGACAAAACTCAGATGCAAGGACACTCATCTGGGCTGATCTCTTGCTTATTCGTAGTCCAGTGCCAATGCAAAGTCACAGTGAATTTTAATCTTTCCCCACAGCAGCATATACTGGAAAAAGGATGCTTTCAGCACATGGAATGATCAAGTGCAATCAAGTAATCAGTTACAATTAGCCTCACATGTGGTTAAGTGAGAACTGTTCATAACATGAAATAACATTCAAAGCTTGTCCCAATAGCTGCTTAGGAAGGAATTCTGTCCCTAACTTACACACAGCCAGTTGCCCACCTAGAGCTGAACCTTCCACCTAGCCGACACGCACAGGAACGGCTGGATGTACACGGTGGGACACGGCACAAGTAGGGAGCCAGGGGAAAACCACCCCAAGCAGGCTCACTAATGAATACTCCCAAGGCAAAGAATGGGAATAGGATACCAGAATCTGATTAGCCCAACAAATAATGAAAGATAAGCACAAGCAAATCATAGAGTCATAGAATCACCAGGTTGGAAAAGACCCATCGGATCATCGAGTCCAACCATTCCTATCAAATACTAAACAGAGAGCAGCTATAAATAAAGAGAGCAGCTATTCCAACTTAAATACCTAGCTTTAACAGACTGCCAGCCCTTGTGTGACACTTAGAGCATCATTCCTACCCGTGCCACCACTGCCTGACACGGCATCAACACTAACAGAGGCTGCTTGGCCCCTCCTATACCTAGAAAACTCCTCTAGCACTTTCCACTATCACTATTCCTACTGGGTTGTTCTCAATCAGCTAAATGGAATTAACTGGAGATGGGGAGGTCCTATAGGCATAACGCACAAAGCACGCTGTGATTGTTTCTGGACAGCAGAGAAACGTGTGGCACAAACAAACAGGCCATTCTGAGGCCAGTGCAACACTGGAAGAGCAAAGAACTAACCGGGATAAGCAAAGCACTAACCAGAACAAACCTGCCTGGCCACCCTCTGCTACTCACATTTCTGGTGCACGAGCTGAGGAACTGGAAGTGGCAGCAGGGCCATAAGCAGGTGCTGGGGTGACAGGCAGAATCAGAACCTGAGTGCAGGACACAGAGCAGCAGATAAAGGTGTCGTAGGGGTCACAGCATCTCAGTGGTTCAGAGCACATTTCCAGTCCCATCTTGTGCAGAACTAATGCCAGCACTACAAACAGACCCACTCCGACACCGTCTTTAACAACCAAAACACATTTCCTTTGCTCTTCTGGGAAAATTTGCAATTGATAAATACCTTATCACTGAATAAAAAACCTACAGGAAAGAGATCATTGATCTCCCGTGCCTGGAGCTCTCAAGGATCCAGCTGCAGCCACTAAGGTCCAATCAGTTTTACCTTCAACTCCCACACATCATTCTGGGTACAAAAGCATTTGAGCTGGCACACATGTCTGCAGTGAATGGAAACCCTGCTGCTAGGTTTCCTGCTGCCACGGAGATGAATAGAGAAAGAACAATTAGGCAAGGCTTCAGTCTAATTTAGATTTCTTTTTCTTTCTGGAGGAGACACTGGGAGATGGCACATCATAAACTAAAACCATTAACTCTAGAGGCTGCTCAGTGGAACACTGAAAAACCACATGTAACCTACATTATAACGGCTTTTGAGAACAAGCATTATTGTCCAGTGACCCCGATTTCACCAAACGCTGTATTGGAATATGCCAGGAGCCTCAAAATATCAAGGCAAGAACCATCTAAACCAAAGCAGACAAGAGGTGAGCAAAGAAAATACCTCCATCCATCTTCCAAAAGCTCCCAGTAACCAACAGCCCAGGTAACTGGTACAGTATTTCAGAAGAAGATTGAGCCTAGAGTGGGAAGTAACTTCAGTTTCACAGTTCCTAACCACAAAGGCCACTCACAGCAGCACAGCTTTTATCTTAAGGCAGGTAAATACCAAACACCTTATCAAGAAGATAATCAGGAGGAGGGAAAACACTCCCCTCCTGTGCAGACCTGAGGATCACAGCATTCTCCCCTCATCCCAGCCTTGCCCCAAAGCATTCCAGCCCAGCCCCCAGCCCACCAGCAGGTTATCAGGATGCTCCCACATGCTCAGGAGTGTTGAAGTCTGCTATTTCCCAAACTGAAGCTCTGACCATGAAGGTTTACACAACACCTCCTCCTCCTCCCCCCAACCACCTTCTGCACCTCTACCAAAAGAGAAAGGGGAAGAGAAAGCAATAAGCTACCTACAAGAAGATGTACTAGGAGCAGCAAACCTGCAAGAAGCAAGCTGTAGAGGTCAGTGCTATCAGAGTGCTCAAGCAGCACAGCTCCAGGACAGCTCTTCTATCCAGCCAGAAGGTTTCCTTAACAGCCTGAGAAGCCACCAAAGGCTCTGCTGTTTCCCAAAGGGGCAGCTCCCCACTGCTCCTCAGCCACCTGATGACAAATCCCCCCCACCCCGTGCTGGTCCATCTCTACTGACACTGTCCTGGAGGAAATACAAATGGATTTTGAAAAGGACCAGCTTGCCACTGGATCAGCAGCCGCGAACACAGCTGCAAGAACTCCTGCTGGCCCAATGGTGGAAACAGCTTGCCCAGCAACAGCATCCATTCGGTTCACCTGCACTGGGACGTGCTCTAGCAAAGAAGGGTTCAGCAAGACCTTAACACGCTCCTCGGAAACCCTCTCTTAGCTTGGGCCACCCCTTGCCTCACATGGACTCCTGCCAATCCCTCCCCGATGGTTACAGGTCTCGCTTCACACCGAGCAAAGAGGTCAGGACATTCAACTCAGCTTTGAAATGCTGGAGCCGAGCACCTGAGGTTGTGAGCGAGCTGCAATGCTTCATCATGCAGCATCACCCAAATGCTTTGGGAACCAGAGCCAGAGCTCAGGAAAAAGAACAGTTTTGTTGGTTGTTCTTATCTCTAATTGGGATGGAAGCATCTGAAACACAAACAGGTTTTTTGGGAAAAAAAGCCAAACTCCTGTTTTGTTTTGATTTGAAAAGAAAACTGTGAGCAATAAAACCACGGCCACACAGACACAACCTGCGACTGAGAGCAAGGACATTGTAAAGTGCAAAAAACGTCAGCCAGGGATTTTCACCCTTTTAAAACCAAGCACATTAATTGCACAGCCTCACAGTTCTGTGGTTTTAGGTAACCTCTTTAATTTTACATCAGGCAAGCCAAGTCCCTGAAACATCAACCCAGTAATAAAGGCAGAAGGAAGGGGGAAGAAAGAAAGAGGGGGAAAAAAGTGAATGACACCTCTGTAGACAAGATTAAAAGGATATTCAAAGAAGAACAAAACGAGGACCCCATTTCTAACGCACTATAGAGAACGAAAAACATGAAAGGTGTTTAATTGCCCAAGCAGATGCCAACAGTGGAATGCACAGAAAAGCAAAAGCAAACAAGGTTTTCTCTCCACCCCCCAGTTCCAAGATAACACAGGTGCATTAGCAGGCTGCCTCCACGTAAGGAGAAGGAATAATTTTAACATGTTAACATTACCACAGGATAACAGTTTACTGAGCACAGGACCAACTGCCACACTCACCCCGACGACAGAGCGATACCGTGGGAGCATCTGCAAGGGGCTCCGTCGCACAGAGGAGCTGGAAGCAAGCGCAGTTACATGAAATGCAGGAGGGAAGAAGAAAAAGTGCTTGACAAAGGGATTGAAGGCTCCAGGAAGCGAGCCCCACAAGTGACTGTGGAGTTGTGCAATGACTCAGCAGGAAAAAGAAAAAAAAAAAAAGGAAAAAAAATAAGAAAAAATATAGCAGCAGCTTGAAAAGTCTTTTCCATAAGAATCAAGAGCTACCATCAAAATATAAGTAAAATAAATAGAAGCAAGAAGAGTTCCCAGCCTGGAATTCTGCCGGGTCCCGTGAGCTCTGCGCACAAAGTTGCTTCTCCTCCCCAGGCTTCTTCATGCAGCACACCTGAGCCAGCCAGGAGCAGGAAACCCAGCTTTAACTCCTGCCTCACCACCACCTCTGCCAGGCAGCCGCTCCTCTGTAGAGAGCACTCAACCCTTCGTGGTAATGAGAAGTTACAGCCAGGACAGAAGTCAGAAAAGAACACAGCAGAAAGAAAATACTGGCTTGTGGAATCCACCTCGAGAAGGGGCAGAAGTGTGGGAAGGCAGGAGAGTCACCCCCATCTCCAGCCAGACAAGAGGACGACATGATAGTTCCACACGTCTTCTACTTTCTCCCGAGGAACCAGCATGAAATTCAAGCTCCCATTTTACTTGCATAACTTCACAGGAAGGCTCTCTCATGTCTTTTGAGGCACAGCAGCTCTCCCCATGAAATCTCTCATACATAGACACTAGTGTCCAACTAGACAGATAAAGCAAGGCAAGCCGTGCAGATCTCACTGCTCAGTCTCAACACATTCCTGCACCCATTCTCTCCCCCACAAACCTTGCAAATAGCTTTCCAAGAACATTTAATCCTCCACCATCCAGAACTGCCACTGTGCCTGGCTGCAGAAGGAACCCTGCAGCATTCCAGCAGCAGCTTGCCCTGAACCATGCAGCAAGGTTCAGTGATATTTAAGCAGATGTTTATGTGCTTTCCAAGGCTGGGGTAGAAAAAAAAACACGTATCGGGTAACCGCAATTCGTTCCCATCATTCTCCATTCTCAAACCTAATCACTTGAGAAATACCATGCCTTATCGCTTCCTCCTCTGCCTTTAAAATCCCCCCTGGCGTGGTTCCATCAGTGTAGATTCCACACAGCGTGCCACCATTTTGTAAATCAGAAAATGTTTTGGGTTGGAAGGGACCGCAAAGCCCATCCAGTCCCACCCCCTGCCATGGTCAGCGGCACCTCCCACTGGATCAGGGGCTCCAAGCCCCATCCAACCTGGCCTTGAACCCCTCCAGGGATGGGGCAGCCAACACTGCTCTGGGCAACCTGGACCAGGGCCTCCCCACCCTCACAGCAAAACATTTCTTCCTAAGATCTCATCTCAATCTCCCCTCTTGCAGATGAAAACCATTCCCCTTTGTCCTCTCCCTGCACTCCCTGACCAACAGCCCCTCCCCAGCTTTCCTGCAGCCCCTCTGAGCACTGGAAGCTGCTCTAAGGTCTCCCCGCAGCCTTTTCTTCAGGCTGAACAACCCCAACTCCCTCAGCCTGGCCCCATAGGGGAGATGCTCCATTCTCTTTACGCATCTTGGTAATAAAAGACAAGAGGATGGCAACACCTTCTCTATGCAACAGAATCTGCCTGTCTAACTACACTGGCTGAAGCAAGGAACTATAAAGTCAGAGAAAAGAGCATCTGAGCAGGGCTCCTCAGCAGGTAACAGTGTTCAGAATGATTTTCCGAATGCTTCCCTTTGCCATCCTACCCCCCTTCAGAGCTTACACACGGCACTGTCCTTTCCCACTACAGGAGAAATTAAACCCTGCTGTGGCGAGGGGAAGATAATAAACCAGGACAAACCTGCTGGAAATGACATTCAGGCACTGAATCCACCTTCCAATCACGTTTCAAAAGACTAATGGGAATAAAATAAAATTTTGCCCTGAAATAATTTTTATACTTGAGCGACACAGCTCTAGGCAATTAAGTCGAAGTGTTCCTGTAAAATAGCTATTTTTGTTACTTTTGCTTAAAAATAGTGTGAATAACGCACAAGAAGACTCAGCACTGACTAAGTCAGGGAAGCCTGGAATAAAACCGAAGTGCCCCGATGCCTTCTTTCCTTTGTAACAGCCTGTTTTCCATAAAATGTGACCCTGGACAACACATTAACTCCATGCTGACAACACAATTATAGAATGGTTTGAGTTGGAAGGGACTTACAAGCTCACCTAGTTCCATCCCCTGCCATGGGCAGGGACACCTCCCACTGGATCAGGGGCTCCAAGCCCCATCCAACCTGGCCTTGAACACCTCCAGGGATGGGGCAGCCACCACTGCTCTGAACAAACTTTTTCAGCTGAAAACTGTTCTCCCTTGTCCTGTTGCTACAGTCCCTGCTAAAAAGTTTTTCATCATCTTTCTTATAAGTCTCCTTTAAGTATTGAAAATATAATAAAGTCTCCCCAGAGCCTTCTCTTCTCCAGGCTGAACAACGCCAACTCTCTCAGCCTGTCCTTGTACGGGAGGTGCCCCAGCCCTCAGATCATTCTTGTAGCCACCTGTGGGCCCATTCCAACAGCTCCATCTCCTTCTTATGTTGAGGATATGAGCAAGTCCAGAGAAGAGCAACGAAGCTGGTGAGGGGGCTGGAGAACAGGCCTTATGAGGAACGGTTGAGAGAGCTGGGGGTGTTTAGCCTGGAGAAGAGGAGGCTGAGGGGAGACCTCATTGCTCTCTCCAACTACCTGAAAGGAGGTTGTGGAGAGGAGGGAGCTGGGCTCTTCTCCCAAGGGACAGGGGACAGGACGAGAGGGAATGGCCTCAAGCTCCACCAGGGGAGGTTCAGGCTGGACATTAGGAAAAAATTTTCATGGAAAGGGTGATTGGGCAGTGGCAGAGGCTGCCCAGGGAGGGGGTTGAGTCACCTTCCCTGGAGGGGTTTAAGGGACGGGTGGACGAGGTGCTGAGGGACATGGTTTAGTGATTGATGGGAATGGTTGGACTTGATGATCCGGTGGGTCTCTTCCAACCTGGTTATTCTATGATTCTATTCTATGATTCTATGATTCCAGAGCTGGACACAATCCTCCAGATGAGGTCTCACAAGAGAGGAACAGAGGGGCAGAATCCCCTCGGCTTGCTGGCCACACTTTTTTTGATGCAGAGCACACGGCTGGCAAGTGACACACAAAACTTCTCCTCACCAGTCCCTCCGTGCACCATGATGCACAGTGACCGAAGGATTTACTGGGAAAGGGTAGGCTCCTCTCTCACAGGTAACACAGCACATGGCATTAATTGCGGGGTTTTTTATGACTAAGGTAACATTTCAGCTCATATTGCATCACAGCAGAAGCTGGCATATTCCACTGCAACCTTTAATTGTCCTGACTCATGCTGGCAGTAATAACATGCCCTCTTGGGAACATAAATAAATAGACAAAGAAAGCCTTAACTGATGTGGTGAAGTACCTACCAGTGAAAGCCACTGTCCTATTAGTTTAAAGACATTAAAAGGGGTTGCAAGTGCAATACGTTAATCTAAAAGGGCAGGTGATGAACGGATCCATTGCTCTTCAGTTTGACAGGGAAAAAAAAAAGCAAGTGGGGATAAGCTTTTGAAAGCATTCATCTGGAGCACCCAAGGGTAGTCTGGAAAAGGCAAGCATTTCTATTCCATCGGCACTTGTGCAGAAAAAAGCAGGATAATGAAGTGACCAGCCTATCAGCCTTCCCAAAGAAATGAGATATTGTTGAAACCAGCACACATTAATTTCAGAGCCCAGGAAAATAGCAGTAAACAGCACTCTTCAAGCTGTTTTTTCTCTCCTCTCAGTAATCATCACAATTTTAGAGCTGACACCTGCAAAAGAGAATTTTTCGTCCATAACAAACAACAGCAAAAAGAGAAGGCTGAGAGAGAATAGGTTAAAAAAGGTAAGAACACAGCAAACAAAGGAATAAAATGGGAAGATATAAAACAACTTCCAGGGATGACAGCAGCCTGACATCCAGCGCTTCCCAAAGACTTCTGGAGAGGTCTGGGATAACAGAAGCAACTGGAAGCTATGAAAATGTCTCAGGAAGCAAGTCTGCTGCTCGCATCCCTCCCTCGCTACCATGTGAAATGAAAGCTCACCTTGTCATAGGGAACCCCAGCACAACAGTGAGACTGGAACTGTCTCCAAATCTCCTTATCAAAGAGGAAAAACACAGCGAGAGGGAGCAGGGTGAAAGATGAGTCTGCCCCTCACCACAAGAAGGATGTTGAGGCTCTGGAGTGAGTCCAGACAAGAGCAATGAAGCTGGTGAGGGGGCTGGAGAACAGGCCTTATGAGGAACGGCTGAGAGAGCTGGGGGTGTTTAGCCTGGAGAAGAGGAGGCTGAGGGGAGACCTCATTGCTCTCTACAACTACCTGAAAGGAGGTTGTGGAGAGGAGGGAGCTGGGCTCTTCTCCCAGGTGACAGGGGACAGGACGAGAGGGAATGGCCTCAAGCTCCACCAGGGGAGGTTCAGGCTGAACATTAGGAAAAAATTTTTCACGGAAAGGGTCACTGGGCACTGGCAGAGGCTGCCCAGGGAGGTGGTTGAGTCACCTTCCCTGGAGGGGTTTAAGGGACGGGTGGCTGAGGTGCTGAGGGACATGGTTTAGTGATTGATGGGAATGGTTGGACTCGATGATCCAGTGGGTCTCTTCCAACCTGGTTATTCAATGATTCTAAGTGGAAAACAAATGGAGAAGAAACCACTGAACAACCAGCTGGACCAGAAAGCTGGAGCCCCTACGCAGGAGCCTGGTAACCAGGACTGGGTTACAGAGCTGTGTCTTCAAGCAGGACGTGGACATGGATTTCCCATGCCTGCCTTCTGTGCTCTAGGAACCTCGCTGCCTGACGGAGGAGCTGCATCTCTTCCGTTCCAGGCCAAGGTTCATTCCCAAGCTCTCTGGCATTAGGCAGCTGGTGGCATCCCAGCGGGCTAGGCCTTGGTTATCCACGTCTCCCGCCCACTCCGATCTCATCCCCAGCCTGACGCTCGCGGGCAGCTCATGGTGCGAGACACCATTCCATGTGACAGCCCAAGCCAGAGCTCCTTCCCTCCACTGCTCCTTCCCCTTCCCAGAGACAAAGGAGCTCACCAAAACACCTTGTGCAAAACTCCGTTTGCAATATTTTACTTGAAATATTCATTCCTTGTTTGGGAAAACATCTGTGATAGCTACCCGAGTTGTTCTTTGTGTTAACAGAACCTAAAAGAAGAATCAGCTGCTCTCTTTTTATCTCTGAAATACATCAAGTTAATCAGGTAATTAGCCACAGATTTTTACATTTAATCTAAGTCTTAGCAACGTGTTTTGCAAGAAAACTCTTGGCACTTATTCCATGAGTTTTCAAATATCCTCACAGTTAACTACACGAGCCTTTCAGGCAAAATCTAAATGAACTCTAAACTCTATTAATATCCTCTTCCAGTTTGCTGTGCCTTATTTTCCATGTAGAAATGAACAGGGAATACCATCCAGACCCAACACCTCCCATCAAGTTCAGGAAAACCTACAGGAGGGAACACAGTAAAAGCAACCACCTTTTCTGTTCTGCGATGGAGATAGTTCTCATCTCGTATTCTCATCTCGTATTCTCATCTCTTTCAACAGTTGTTTTGTTGTAAAAGCAGCAGTAATTAAATATGTTCTCTAAAAATGACAGTATTTTGTTTTCCCAGCACGTGCAAACAGATCTAATCAGCTGTTAGAACAGGAAAAGATTTCCTACCACACAAAATGTGTTTGCACATGAAACCTTCTGCCAGGCCACACTAACACCCTGACAACACTGCCCGCTTGGTTGCCGTGAGCAGCCAGCACCGATCCTTCACACAAAAACCAACACAGTCCAAAACGGTGACAGAAAATGCTGAACCAAGTCCCTTCTCAGATTTGAGGTCAGATTTTCCACCAGCACTTGCTATTGCACAGAGAGCGGGTCAGGTTCAATTCATTTCTTTTGGAACCCTGAGGGTGCTTACACCTGAATAAAAGGTAGCAAAAAGTACCAGTTTTGTTAAGTTTTGAGGTTCATAATTTTAATATTCCTTGATGTGCGCTTTTTTTATAGAATCATAGAATCACCAGGTTGGAAGAGACCCACCAGATCATCGAGTCCAACCATCGAGTCCACGTGGCATCAGAAAATCTGTTTCTCTGATTTAACTGACTCAATGAGTGTTTTAGGAGACCTGGGAAAGAGGAATGTTTGGGTTAGGATTGGGAAAGGGTGTTTGAGAGATGATATCAGCGCTCATATGAATAACACACTTAAGGAATCAGCAAGCACAAGTACGTGTCACCTAGTCAGAGGTGACGTCTGCACACATCCTCATGTGCTCGATATTAAACTCATCGTTGACTGCCTGTCTTTTAGCTCCTAATCAATATTTTTTGAAATACAGTTTTATCCAATGAATGAAACACGCACAGATAAAGTTGCGATCAAGAGCAGGTATGTAACAAGGAGTAAGAAGTGTCTGTGGTTTCTGTTTCAAATATTTTCCCTCTGTAAACAAGCACTGCAGATGATGAAAGTTCTTCCCCAAACCTGTATTTCTGGTTTGCTGCCTGTGCTCCACACACCGCTCCGCTCCCTGATGATCAGCACTGCCATAACCTGATGGGTGATAATAAGACACCTTTAAAATCCCAAACAAAGGATGCTCGTAGCACACTGTGCTGCCAAGAACCTCAGCTCCTCACACCTGAGTTGGTAGCCCAAGGGACTGGAACACCAACGGAGGACTGGAACACCAGCAGAGACTGGAACACCATCGGGACGGGCACTCTGCCAAGGACAGGACAACGAACACGCAGTTTGCTGACCACAGTGCAATGCACGGAAGCCACACTGACCCACCACCCAGGAGATCGCAACGCTGTGACGCTGCCAGTGCCTTTCTTCTTGCCGATGCTGGGTGCTCCCTGATGCCACGAGCAGCACAGGGTTCCAACAACCTCTCCCCTTTCATTAACACAACAGGGTCTGAATGAACCTGCTCTCCAGAAAGTCACATCTGGACCATTCATAGAATCATAGAATAGTTTGGGTTCGAAGAGACCTTAAAGATCACCTAGTTCCAACCCCCTGTCATGGGCAGGAACACCTCCCACTAGATCAGGTTGCCCAGAGCAGTGGTGGCTGCCCCATCCCTGGAGGGGTTCAAGGCCAGGTTGGATGGGGCTTGGAGCCCCTGATCCAGTGGGAGATGTCCCTGCCCGTGGCAGGGCGTGGGACTGGATGGGCTTGGAGGTCCCTTCCAACACAAACTATTCTGATTCTATGATCATATTTCATCTATAATTGCACAAGCACTTTTTCCCACTAAGCACCAGTCTGAAGTTCTTCCCTATGAGTTTTTCAATTTCTGTGCATCTAGACTCCTTGGTGATACTATTTCTTTGCAGGCACCAAGAAAACTTTTGTGTATGCACAAGAAGAAAGGCCAAAAAAAAATTACCTTCTGTTCTTTTCTGAGCCACAGGAGATTCATCACAAGCTTTTCCTATGCAAAGGCACATTTTGAATCAATGAGAGGCAAGGTACTAATTAAAAAGCCGATGCAGGCATCAGCTGGTGTTCAGCACCATTTTTACATCTCAATGGGTATTTGTTACCAATGCCATATCCTATGTCGATATATTGTTAGACGTAATCAGATCCGAAATCTCATTTGCAAAGCCTGCTGCAGCAGTGAGATCAACACCTTGTCCTCTCCCTTTGGCTGTGGGACTGGAGTTCATTACATTCTCTACATACTCTGAAATCAAAGCAATATTTCAGGGTGCTACAACATGAAATGCAAAGATAAGACCACCACGAGGACTTACACATCCTGGGACTGGACATGACCTTGAATTATAAGCACATCGGAATACAGTGAGCAAGATTCTATTAGAATTTCTTCTCAGTTCACAGCAAGTCCCAACATTTTGTATTTTCAAAGCTCCAGTCATGGAGTCAAACAGTGAAGAAATACTCTCAGCTTTCGCTATAATTAGTAAATCATCTTGCAGAGGAAAGGTGAACAACAGGACCCATCTTGCACTTAAAAACTCATACTGAAGGGCAAATTAAAAAAAAAAAAAAAAAACAACGAAAATCAAAGTGCACCTTAAAAGGTAGAATTTGTAAAGTCAATCTTGTGATGTTTCAGCAACCTGACTGCTGTTTTTAAATGCTTGAGAGGTCAATCATACTACAGATGAAAAGCCACTCTAGTCAATTAGCATTTTTTTAAAATGAGTCTTTTGGTCTTGGAGTCGATGCACACATGCACTTTGATTTTGGTGGGGATTCCTATAAGAAAATCAAGACCAGCTAATTCCACCACTGTAGTCTGAGCAGCAGAGACCAGTGGTAGGATGAGGTACCATCAGGCCATGGAAGAGACGGTTGCTGGAAGAAGCTATAAGAGAGCCTAGAATTAAAGAGATGGAGAAATCCTTTTGGGAATGCTGGTAATTCCATTGCGATGTCTCTAAATTAGGCGTTACACTCCCTGTTCCGGCACAGGACCGTGCATCAGCACCGGATCACACATTAACGTCACTTCTCACACTCATCAGAGGGAAGTGCGTCACGCGAGATCATCGTGTCATGGCCAACCTCAAGCACCGGCCACAGAAACATCACATCGACAGGCAGAAGGAAGGTCAAAACCCTCTGTGTGTGACAACAGGGAGAGGTTTTAACCAAACACGTTTCCAATCCAGTTGCAAACAACGCAAAAAAAACAAGAAAGAAGATACCCACGCTACTTCCATGAGTGAAATTATTTTCCATTCCCTTGAGAGAAAGAACAGGAAAGAAAAGTCATAACATACACAAGTGTGTGCTGCCTTTTTCATTCTATTCTTGTATATACACATGATTTTAATAACACTGGCATCTCCCACAGGTAGCGCACGCTCCCACCACAGCCACAGGACACTTAAATCAGTCCTTCTCTGTCACAAAACTTCATCGCATTCCTCCAGCTCATGTTTGCTCACAAAAAGCAAGTCAGACTTGCCAAGAAAGCTCTTGTGAAGGAAGAAAAATACAAAATGTCATTATTTACCTCATGATATTACAGATACCTTTTCCATTCTCATTTAACGCATGATGGATGCCTTGCTTGTGCTATTTGCCAGTAGAATAAATGTGCTAACCCCACTGTACGTGGATCCCAGGGCTGAACACAACAGGAAACACACAACTGAAAATAAACTGAATTTTCTGTTGTTAATTACCATGATAATTTACAAGGTATGAGAAAAGTCACATAAAAACTCGCGGAAAAATAGTTCACCAATTCAGCTTTAACCGTTTTTCTTTTAGTAATGTTTGTCAGTAATTCAGCATTGCAGCTGGGTCGCGTTAGCATCCAAATATATCAGAGATTTTTAACATCTTTACTACTGATCCAAGGAGCAGAAAACACTAAGAAGGTCTCCCAGAAGGTTCCTGCCCCAAAAACTACCACCATGTGCTGAGTCTGTTGTCCTCCCGGGCACCAAAACTTGCATTTATATAGCACGTTTCAGCAATGTCACACGAGTCACTGAACCGACCTTCACAGAATCCAGAGGAAAAGCACACAGCAAATCACAAAGTGGTACCAAACTCTCCAAGAAGGATCGTAGTCCAGATGGTGCAAAGCATTTTGAAGAGCTGCAAACACTGCTGGAGCGTGGGCTGGAACAGGAGCAGAGTCAATAATCCATGGAACTACCTGTCCACACGAACACTTGCTTCTTTATGGCCCTAGAACTTTTGGAATGCACACAAACTCCATGCTCAGAGTAGCAAGTTTGAGAGACTCACATACAGCCACACAACAGGGCTTCTCTCCACTCTCTCAAGTCACGTCTTCACCGATTCTTCTCCGTCTGCAAGCAAACCGCTCAGGATTCTCCAACACTTTGACAGGACTCAACATCAGGTGCCAGATTTGAGGAGCAGCTGCATTCCAGCTGGCATGGCTACGCGCTCTTCCTTGTACAGCCAAGAAGGATCAAGCAATTCCAGCCCTACTCGTTCTGGTGGCTTTCCTGGCTGTTCACCATGTAAATGTGGTTAAGCACACATTCCACTGTTGGACCAACGGCACGTTGACTCATCTGAAAATAATTTAGGGGATTTATAATTCTCTTTGCTCTGACATTTCATCACCAAAAAAGAAAAGAGGAATAAGGAAAATCATAATCAAGGAACTGAATTCAATATTCCTTGGAGATTTTTATCTTCATCAAGTCTTGTGGCCAAGAATTTCAGATTTTCCCTTTCCATATCATGCTAGCATTCCTGATCTGAGTGCGTAACCGAGTACCTTGTTCTGAAGGGGCTGAAGTTCTCTCCTGAACTTCATGAGCAGCACAGACCAGGATTCACTGCTTGCACACCAAGTGCTCCACCAGCCCTGCAGGTCCTACAGAGCTGGTGAGAGGGACAGCTGGAAGAGCAGCAAAGCACCTTCAGCTTGCCAAGCCCAACGGAGAGAAGAGCGCAATGAATAGAAGCAGTTGCAGCTTTTGCATGTGAATATTGAGATTTATATGTATCCAGAATTCATACTTTAAATGAGCAAAGAGGTAACATCGAGCTTAAAAAGCAATAAAGGGATTTGAAAAGGTCAGCATAATCAGGCCAATACAGAACAGAACATTGTATTCAGGGCTGTCCGCATCTGGAGTTATTTGTGAGCAGCTGTTCCTGACAAGTTCCATGTGTGGTCAAGCTCTTGAAAGGGAGAATATATTCAAAACCAGAGACATTTGCTGCAGAAAAAGTTTTTGTGTGATTCGGGCATCTCCAGTGTTTGTTAACACACATTGAGGCGTGGAGAAAAGAGGGTTTATTCCCACAAGCCTGTGAGCCAGAGGCAGGCAAAGAGAGGAAAGGCGAGGAGGTGATTCCAAGCACTGGGGGACACGCAGCCCGCACCCAGTTGGGAGAAATGGGGAAGAGATTGGTGTGTCTAACACAGCTTGCTGCCCACAGAACTCCCCATGTGGTGCTGGGAGCTGTCACAGCAGTTTTTCCAGGGCATAATTACCTCCCTAGGAAACTCGCTTCCCTCTCCAGAGCATCACAGCAGGGAGGAAGGGGGGTTGTCTTTTCTTCCCAGTGAGCAAGCCCCTGGCTGGCAACCTCACCATCTCTTCTCATTCCTTAAAACCATGTTGCTCCAAGGCTACGGATCGAAGCTTAGCTACTCCATCATCCCAGCAACCAAATCTCCAGCATCTTACGGAAAGAACAGCTCTTGGCTTTGCCAGCGCAGCCCCCGTACGAGAGCAAGAGAGCTCCGACACTTTCACAGCTTCCCATGGGGATTTAAGCATCAGATATGGAAGCGATCAGAGGCTTGTTAATCTCATTATATTGCTCCTGCGAAAAGCTATGAGCAAGCGTGGCAGCATTAAACAAATTAGTTTGCAGAAGAAAAAAAGTCAACACAGCTTTGGTTAACCTTCTGGGCATGAATTTAATGGCTCTCTGCAACCACAAATACTAGGATTTAACAACAACCGCCTTCTGAAATTGATATCTGACATTGGCCTTGTTTCCCTCAATCATTAACAGGGAATGGAGATTTCCAGTCTATGAAAAACTAAGTATTTTCATGTGTGCCCATGAGCAGCTCCCTCAGTAGCAGAAGAAGCTGGGAAAGTCCCCTTTTAATAGGAAGCTGTCAACACCGTGCATCAGATGGAACAAGGCAAAATTAAGACATTATTGCAGTTTCCTCTTCTTGTTTCATTTTTCACAGCCCAGCCTTGTTTCTGTCTAGGAAAGCCCCCCCATCCGGTCTGCTTTTCTTTCAGCCTGCCTTGTGAGGGCAATTTAACTTCAGAAAATGCTTCAGATCTTCTCCTATGCTACAGATATTCCTCTGGACTCACGCTACCAAGAGCTGGTTCCAATGTAGGTTTTGCTTGTGGAAAAGCCTGCTAAAGGCAACCTTTGAGAGCTACGATGGAGTACTGGTGTCATTTTCAGAGGCAAATGTCTAAGTTTCAAACACATGAAGCCAGATCAAAACTCACCCTTATTTCAAGCACATAAGGGGCTTGCTCAGTGTTTGATGCCATACAAAGTTCCAGCCTTACTGTGTACCACTAATGGAAAGCATGAAAATACTGGGTCATAGCCCCTCTTCCCATCACTTTGAATTACGCAGCTTGCTCAGAAACCACGTAAAAATTGTAATAAGTAGTTTAGTGCACTGCTTATTTACTTTTTGACTCCTGAAAGGAGGTGGTAGTGAGGTGGGTGTTGGTCTCTTGTACCAAGTAACAAGTGATGGAATGAGAGGAAATGGTCTCAGGTTGCACCAGAAGAGGTTTAGATTAGATATTGTGAAAGATTTTGTTCCTGAAGACTGGTGAATCCCTGGCAGAGGCTGCTTAGGGTAGTGCTGGAGTCTCCTTCCCTGGAGGTGTTCAAAACACGTGTAGATGTGGCACTTCAGGGCATGGTTTAGCAGGCACAGAGGGGCTGAGCTGGCAGTTGGACTGCATGAGCTTAGAGGTGTTTTCCAATCCTAATGATTCCATGATTCTATGATGTCATGGTATACATTGCTATGGTTGTCACAAGGCACATCTTTATTTAAAGAAATGTTTTCACATGGTCACTGCAGGCACATGTGCTTAAAACTGCTTGATATTTTACATAAATGATTTCTAAAAAAGCAGGGCACGCTTGGTCCACCACACTTACACGGCTGAAACAGAATTCAGCACAGTTACACAGAACCCCCTGCAAAGAGGCAGTGTATGTTTACAAATTAAATTTCTCTAATCAAGCAAGTAAAGCTATTCCATTGAAGCATCAGCAAGAGAAAACGTACAGAGAACAGATGGAAAAGGCTTGCAAATTTGGCATTTATATTAGAGAAAAAAGTTGGTGTAATATCTTGGTGTTTCACTTTTAAAAAGGACAAAGAAATACACAAATGAAGAAATGTGGCCAGAAATTCAAGCATGTTTGCACATTTCAAACACTCCTTAAGGGCTGAAATCTCATCTGCTCTATTCCAACTCTGAGCGCGGTTTGGGGCACCCGTTTATAAACCCTGGGAGAAAAAGCTTGAGAACTCCTTGGCTATCGAACAGGGCTGCGAAGAGCGAAACTGCTGTATGACACAATGAGAAGACAACAACATTGCTGGAGTTCATTAGTGTGTCACATTTGGCTTACAGCACCCAGAAACTCAGACCAAGTGCAGAGTCACAACAAGACAACTGTCCCCTCTCGGAATGGTGAAACCCATCGGGACCGCATGCTGCACAAAATTCATTTCCCAAGTGAAAGCAAACCACGGCCACCGCCTGCGTGTCAGCTCCGTGTCCAACAAAGCCGTCATCTTCTCCCAGCAGAAGCACTGGGATGCTCGTGATCACCCAGCTAAAATTGCCCCCAGCTTGAACTGTCTGGATTAAAAACAAAGAGCTGCGTTAAACTCTTGGCGTGCTATGCAACAAGGGCTTTCTCGTCTTGCACATTATGAGAAGTGTCAGGTTAAAAGCCCTTCCCCAAGTTTGATTAACCAGAAATTTCAGACCTCGGAGGAGCTTCAAAGCGAACCTAGAGGAGTTGTAAATATGTAACCCAACAAGCAGTAATGCACTGTCGGCTTCTGGAGGCTTCACAAGTTTATTCAGCCATGGGACTTGCTGAAAGGGAATGCGAGGCCAGTAGCCTTTATAAATTAAAGTGGAGGCCATGGCAATAACCATACCTGGTGTTCCCAGCCCAAGGAGCTTGGTTCTGGCCAAACAACACCCTGCTGCCAGTTACAACCACCACCTCCCGTAACTGAGCGGTCTTCGCCACCACAGAGCATCAGCAACGTGCACCCACAGCAAACCATGTCCGGGGCTGCATCCAAAGCAGTGGGACCAGCAGGGTGAGGGAGGGGATTCTCCCATCCTACTCGGCTCTGGTGAGACCCCACCTGGAGCCTGGTGTCCAGGTCTGGAGTCCTCAGCACAGAAAGGAGATGGAGCTGTTGGAACAAGGACAGAGGAGGCCAAGGAGATAATCTGAGGGCTGGAGCACCTCCTGTACAAGGCCAGGCTGAGAGAGTTGGGGTTGTTCAGCGTGGAGAAGAGAAGGCTGCAGGGAGACCTCAGAGCAGCTTCCAGTGCTGAAAGGGGCTCCGGGAAAGCTGGGGAGGGGCCCTTGATCAGGGAGTGCAGGGATAGGACGAGGGGGAATGGTTTTCATCTGCAAGAGGGGAGATTGAGATGAGATCATAGAAAGAAATGTTTTGCTGTGAGGATGGGGAGGCCCTGGCCCAGGTTGCCCAGAGCAGTGGTGGCTGCCCCATCCCTGGAGGGGTTCAAGGCCAGGTTGGATGGGGCTTGGAGCCCCTGATCCAGTGGGAGGTGTCCCTGCTTATAGCAGGGGCTGGAACTGTATGGGCTTTAAAGGTCCCTTCCAACCCAAACCACTCTATGATCTCAACCAGACACAAATTGCTGTCAGCTTTAGAGGAGAACAGTAACAGATCTTTTACTCAACTCTGCTATTCTACACAATTTAGGAAGAAAACCAGACTCCATCAGGGGCTGAGGGAGCACCCTCCTGGCTGTCAGAGCCTGGGAAAGCCGGGAGCTGCAGGAGTAGAGGCAGTTCAGCGGTCCCTGGGCAGAGGCAACATCACAGCATGCCAAGTCACCCAGAGCTGGTCATGTGTAACGCAAACCACCAAAGACCAGCCTAGAAAATGCCATCTATCCCAAGTAACACACACCGCTCTGCGCCCTGTGCCTTGATCCAGCTGCCCCTGGAATGCCTGCTCTTGCACAAGTTCAGAGTGTTGCTCCTTTCTGTCCTCCTTGCCCTCCAGCCACGAAGGTCCTGCTCCAGGTCAGGCAGGGATTCTCTTTGTCCTGAAGGAATCACCCACCAGCGCAGCTCAGTCTGTCCAGATTTACTTTTACATGAATAACCAGAAATCCCGCTGGACTCCAAGCATCAGTCAGGTGCACTGGAGTGACAGAGTGAAGTTAAAAATACTTCCATTATCCTGTTAAATGCAAGCCTTGCTTCTAAGAAATGATATGAATTTTCATCGCTACGTTGAAAAGCGAGCACTGAGGGAATGCGAGTGAGAGGTCTCTTCTCCGGAAAGTCAGTCTGAACGTGGTAAGAGCAAGTTCTGTCACACTCTGGGCTGTCTGCACATGCAGCAAGAAAGGGACTGTCACCACCAGAGCCCAAAGGCACTGAATCTGCAGCCTTCCCTCAAATGCAAGACCCACATGGAAGAACATCGCATAGGTTGTACCAAATCATTGCTAACCTTCCTCTGTCTTTAACTCCACGCGCTGACACTGTCAGTTCTTTTTACAAGTGTCATTCAGAGTGAGCTCTGCTCATTCCCAAGGGAATTCACACCAAAAATCCTCCCGCGTTCCCGTTCACAAAACCCACTACAGCGTGTGTGTCTGTACGTGGATGCTACCACACAGCGTACTGAGCCTCTTCTGTCACCAAGGGCGCTGGGGCGTGCAAGGGCTCCAGCATTAGCACACTACACACGTTCCATTTTTAAATGCGGACTCGTTTGTAAGTCAGGGCAACCCAAACCAACTACCCAGCCTTCTCAGAGTCACTGAGAGGCACAAACAACGAGCAGGTATTCATGAGCAGCTTTCCTAAGGCAAAATACTACAAGAAAGGATGAAAACGTAGACAATTCCAATTTTTCTGTGCTCCTGGGAGCTGCTCGCCCTGGTTCCAGCAGTGCCAGCTGAAGCAGGCGGAGTTAGCACACACCACGACTTTGTGGATAATGCATTATTCAGTGAAACAAGAACCCGTCTGCAGCTTCCGGCAGCTAGGTTCAAAAATAACTTTTAGTTTGGTAGAAACAGCCTTGATCTGTGAACCAGGTAGGCGGACAGAGCATGCCCGAGACAGCAAGTTTTAAATTATACCGGTTCCCCCAGCTCCCTCCTTTTTCTCCACCAGTAAATATTATATCAAAGCCCTTTCAGCCCTGGAGTAGAAAATCCCAATTGAACTGCCACGCAATAGGCTTATTTCCTATCAGCCACGACACAAATCCAAGCCTAGGGTGAAAGAGACGATTTGCCATGAAGATAATCGGCGCTGCCTCATTCCGTAAGAATTTTAACTGCACGATAACCTGGCCCTCCAGAACTATCGCTCGCTAACCCAAACCATATCAACAGCGCTTCGTTAGCCATCAGCAAGGAAAGAGAAACACGCACTCAGCACAGAACTGCTGTGACTATTGCTGTTTCCAGCCAGCCAGCACACAGAGCGTGTGCTCTGCTCTGCCACGGACAGGATACATCATAGTTTCGCTTAAAACGATGCAGGTGTCAGTCACGCCACTAAGCACGTTCTCTACCCTGAAAATGCCTCATTCCCCACTGTCGCAGGAAGGACGAGATGCCAAATTATACTGTGCCTGCTTCCTACAGCGTGAGCCACAGAGCGTGAGCCAGCCAGGAGACAATCAGCCTCTCTCCCTTCAACACCACAGCCATGTCCGTGTGCTTAGCAACACCCCCCAATCCAAAGCACACCCCCAATTAAAGCAAGAATTGCATTCGCTCGGTGGAAATGCCACGCTTGCCTTCTTCCACTCAAGCTCCACGTTTCCATTAGGCATCGCCGGCCAGGACCAGCAGCGGAACAGTCGCGTTCCTTGGAGAGAAGTGATCATTTCCATTCATTTCCACACAGAAAGCAGAATGAGAACCACAAAGGAAACAAGCATTGCTGCGTCGCATTTATCGGTGGGTGACTTAATAATAGCGCCGGGTGACTTATCAATAGCACTGACCTTCCGACTCCATCCAGAGGGTTCCCAGCTCCCGGTGCTCCCGCAGCGAAAGCGGCCACACAGATCCTGGGAAAGGCAGCAGCAGCTCCGCTCCCTCCCTCCATGTTGCACACACAGATGGACACGGACACACACACAGAGACATGGACAGCCCCGGACACCCTTCCTCACGCCGGGATGGCCAAACAGAGCATTCACCCCAAAAGGTCTAATGGAAGTGAAAGGCACAGCGAAGCTGCTGCCCTCCCCAGCTCTGATTCAGCTCTCCCCAGGCTGTGGCAGGCATTCCAGCTGTAACCCTTTCCGAGCCGGCAGATGGAGGGAAAGGAATTCCTTTGTGCTGTGCGCCTCCCAGCCTGCCCACGCAGGCAGGATCCACGCAGGGGTGTCCTTACCTGCTCTGGATTCAGCCCTGAATTAAATCTGGCCAGCAGGGAGAGGGAGGGGATTCTGCCCCTCTGTTCCTCTCTTGGGAGACCTCATCTGGAGGATTGTGTCCAGCTCTGGAATCCTCAACATAAGAAGGACACGGAGCTGTTGGAACGGGTCCAGAGGAGGTTACAAGGATGATCCGAGGGCTGGAGCACCTTCCAAACAAGGACAGGCTGAGAGAGTTGGGATTGTTCAGCCTGGAGAAGAGAAGGCTGCGGGGAGACCCTAGAACAACTACCAGGACTGAAAGGGGCTCCAGGAAAGCTGGGGAGGGGCCCTTGATCTGGGAGTGCAGGGATAGGACGAGGGGGAATGGTTTTCATCTGAAAGAGGAGAGATTGAGATGAGATCTCAGGAAGAAATGTTTTGCTGTGAGGGTGAGGAGGCCCTGGCCCAGGCTGCCCAGAGCAGGGGTGGCTGCCCCATCCCTGGAGGGGTTCAAGGCCAGGTTGGATGGGGCTTGGAGCCCCTGATCCCGTGGGAGGTGTCCCTGCCCATGGCAGGGGGTTGGAAGTAGTTGATGTTTTGAGGTCCCTTCCAACCCAAACTATTCTATGACTCTATAATGGCAGTGACAGGTATGGTTCCCCACAGCAGGAGTCTGTTCCCAGCCCTGCCAAGTATAACCTTGGGTATATCACATTCATGTACTCGCTGTTCAGCTTCCCCCTCACTGAGAACAGGATAACATTCATTGGGATCCCAGAGGAGACCTGCAAGGCTTAATTTATTTCTCTGTCCATGCAGCCCAGTTTAAAAGTAGCTGTGCAAAACCAATATCCCTTTCCCAAGGTTATGCACCAAACTGAAAATGAGAAATAAGCACCATTACCCAACATTCACATCCCATTATGAGACTGACCTCCCACTAGACCACTGTGGCAGCAGCCTGGGTGATCAGACATCTGCAGGAGGCAGCAAAGTCCAGCACACACTGAGGAACGCCAGGATGATGGATGGATGGCTTTCCAGCCCAACTTCACCATCAGCTTGTGCGTGACCTTGATCAAGGGGTTTTAATCTCTTTGTGCTGGTACAAAGCATAGAGCTGTTCTCGCCTCTAAAACGGCCCAAGCTTTTTGTGTTGTTATTACTACCACGGTGCGCTGAAGCTCTGGGTCCAACACACAAGCTGCAATTTTAACTCAGGATTCCACATTCTTCCCAGAACTCAACAGATCATCCAGAGGTACCCAGGTTTGCCCACAATTCCCTTCAACTCAGCAGGATCGCTACAAATGTTCTTGGTCATCAGCTGCAAGAGCAGATTTGTTTGGACTCAGTGAGACGCCAACATACAAGATTTCCTTAACAAAAACACTCTTTTGGTTTAAAATTCAATATTAGAGACTAGACTACACAGTCCCAGATTACACAAACCAGTCGGAACAACTCCTTTGTTTTTAGTTTAAGTGGTTGGATCAATAATGTTTGCTAAATGCTGTACAACTGAGTGACAATAACCTTGTTAATTAGACCTAATGCACCAACCAGTTCAGCACTTAGAGGAGAAAGGGAAGATGCAAGCTTGGCAAGGTGTGAGCCAAGTCAAACTGGTTCTACCTGTTCTGTGCCTAGAAAGCCTAATCACTGTTTCTAAATCCCTTTCTCCCAGTGCTAATTCTTCTTTGTTTCACCAAAACAGACATGGGAGTGGGACAAGCTAAAGATAGAACTGAATAGGAAACAACATGCCCGCTTAGAAAAAAACATTCTGACTTTCCACCAGCAGTTGCTGGCCTCCAGGAACTATTACAGCACTCTTCCTTCCCCTCGACCACCCCCACTTGAGGCCGAGAGCAGGGGATCCTGGATGGATTCATCTCAGGTACTGCATCCCTCAGCTTGTGGGTTTGCCTTCTCTGACTCGGATGGGTAAGTTAACCAGAGCCAAAGAACAGGAGCAAACAGAAGCACCCTGCAAGGCGATGAGGACAGAGCAGGAACACGTCTCCGGAGTGGTCCAGGACCCTGGAACACTGACATTAACAAGGACACAAGGGGAGAAAATCTGTGGAAATTCACTACTTGGCTGTACTGCAATGAAATACTCTGCTGCACCCTCAGGTAACCACAGAGAATAACCCACTCCTTAAAGAGTGAAGCTAAACTCCACCTTCATAGCTGCTGGTTCAAGCCATCAGTGTTCAAGCCAAGCTGAAAGGAACAGTAACACACACTGCAAAAGCAAAGCTGTCATCTCATAACTTGATAAAAGCATAAACACTCAACAGCTCCTGTCCACACCGCATCTGTTACAGCTTAAACACTACTATTGTGCTTAACAGCAGAGCAGAAGTAGCCGTGGGGGGAAATTTAGAGAAATGTATTTACTGTACAGTTCCAGAGACTCCTGCCAACAAACTGGAACCAGTTATTAGTGAGAGAAGATGCATTCACTGGAGTAGAGGAGCCACCTCAGCACCCGAGTGTTTGGGGTGCAGCAGGAGTATAACCAGTTGGAGCTTCTCGTGCTTTCTCAACACCGTCACTGCCAGCCGTGAGGACATCATCTCCAGCTCTCCCTTCATCCTGTGCTCCCTGTCATCTTGTACTTGGACTGTAAATTCTCCAGGGCCAGGGATTCTTCTGCTTATTATTTTTTAGTACTGCTTTTATCCCAGATCAGGGCTCCGGAGTCTAGACTCAGGCAATACGAAGTGTTTTATTTCACAGCTAACGAGTACTCACTAGATATTAAGAAACACTGCTGTGCACACCAGTGTCACATTTGAAGAAGGTCTTTAAGACATCACTTAGAAGACTGAGGAGGAGCTTTTTGGTCAGGGAATGTGGGGATAGGATGAGGGGGAAAGCTCTGAATCTGAAAGAGGGGAGATACTTAGATGAGATCTTAGGGAGCCATGTTTTGCTGTGAGGGTGGGGAGGTCCTGGAACAGGTTGCCCAGAGCAGTGGTGGCTGCCCCATCCCTGGAGGGGTTCAAGGCCAGGTTGGATGGGGCTTGGAGCCCCTGATCCAGTGGGAAGTGTCCCTGCCCATGACAGGGGTGGAACTGGATGGTCTTTGAGTTCCCTTCCAACCCAAACCATTCTATGATTCTATGATCTGCCAGTGCTGGAGGACAAAGGAGCAGGAGACGGAAAGCACAAACGCTAGGCAGCACCAGCAAACTCAAACCATTCTATGATCCTAAGACCAGGCTCAAAATTTTGCTGTGGTTTGGTGTAAACTTTGCTGTAAAACTGCTCACGTCCAGCTTTAACTACGCATGAGCTCAATTATTTCTTCTGGAGACAATTTCGACAGCAACGGATAATTTTTCTAACACAGACAGGATCTGGCCTCCATTTTATCTTTATTTAGGTCTGGAATTATCATTATAATAGCAAAAAGAATTACATTTTTGACCCAAATTGTGGTGTGTTTTGTTTTTTTTTTTTTAATTAAGAGAACAGAGTAGAATGATATCACTAACTGCAGGCTCCAATTTGCTGTTAAATTAGCAATGGGTTTGGAAACATTTTATCTCTTAATCCTTGGGGTAACAGTGCACTGCAGAATCAAATTGGAGAACAAATCTCAAGTCTGGAAAGCTACTTCATGACACAGTTGCACTCACTACCAGCTTACTAACTGCCAGGTTGATAGCTCAAAGGAACAATAATTAGATTTACATAGTGATTCAGCTTTCTACTACCTAAATAAACTTTGGGAAACTGCACCAAGAACTCCCCTTTCAGCCAATTCTCTCCTAACAGAAACTGCTGTCAACCACTTAAAGATTATCCAACTTGAATACCGCTTCTCACCTCTGCCCATACATTCTTTCCTCCTTTAACAGTTTCTCTGAGTTTAAATGCTCTTCCAGGCAAAAAGATAAAAATGCTGAGCAAGAGTGGATTTTAAGTTTAACCCCTTTGACTGCTTGAGGTTATTGAGGCAAAGAAAGAGCAAGGATGCTGCAAGACAGCCTTGCTCCCCTGCTTTTAGCACAACTTTTCACTAATTAAAAATGGATTGCAATTAATAATGTATGCATGACAAGCTAATGTAGGACTGCTTTTGATTCTAAGAGCAAATGAATTTAATGGGAAAACATTCCAGCGCTGAGATGTATATATTTTTGAATGAACAACTCGAAGCAACACTGTTCTCATTACAACTACGATTTTAGCTAAAAGGCCTTGCTCAATACGCTCAGGAACCATGAAGCCCAACAGCCAAGCTGGAACCCAGAAACTGAAATATTTAAACGAAAAAAAACCTTGCTACCAGCCCAAGATGAGAAGGATTTCATTGCTAATTGAAGACCTGGGTCACAAATTGCTCTCTGCTGCAGCATATAACAGAACATTTGTTGTCTCCAAGCCCCAGAGCACTGCCGTTCACAGACTGTTCGACCTCGTGTTCGTTTTTATACTGAAAGAACTCGGTGAATCACAACACAAGAAAGAAAACCTAACTGCAATTCCTGCCTTCGCCACCCCTCACCACATCAGAGGCTCCTTGGGATGGTTTGAGTTCCAGGACCGTCCAAAGGGCTGGTTTAAGCCTTGCCTGCCCCACGGAGACAAAATTGATGCTGAACTGGCTGCAGACACCTCCCGATCCCTCTCCAACAGGGAGCCAGCGTTCCTGCACATTCCCTGTACAAGAACTGTGCTCAAGGCTCTGTTTAAAATACAAGGCTCTTGCCACAACGGCACACCTCCACAATTAATCATCTTCAAAGGTCATTTATAAAGCTATGTGTTATTACATCTCCGTGACAGTTATTGCTGTGTCGAATTCCCTGGTACAGTCCCTGTTCTGGTGATGACCAACTAATCTACAGCAGATATACTACTGACTTCTCTACAAATAAACTCAGAGGGTGTCTCTATGTGGTATCAGGGGAAGGAGAAGAGGAAGAACTCCTGACGATATCGGTGAAAAACCAAGCCCTGCAAACATCTCGGGTCAGGACTGCAAGAGGGTGACTGAAGTGCGGAGAGCAGCCTCCTTTCATCCTGCAGAACACCAACCAAGTCTCCTTTTTAAAGGTGTCAGATACAATCTTTGTCACATCACAGGCTCTTAAAGGAATTCTCCTCAGCACAGCTATGGCAGGAGATGTCCAGCAAGCACGTGGAATGGACAGTGTCCTGCCACCTCCCCCCCAGTCTGGGACCAGGCTGAGCCACCAGTGTGGTGTGGTATAATTCTGTGCGGGTGCTATAATTCTGCAAAGGCAACAGCATCCACACAGCACAACGTGGCTTATGACACTTCTGCACAACACTAATGCAGTAAAGACTGATGCATCCACAGCCAAACCCACCCTGAAAACTTCTGAATCCTTTCTTATATGAATTTTCTGGTATAATAACTACAACAGGATGCTTCTACTTCAGCTTGACTAGGATCAGCATGGGAAGAGGAAGCTAAGGAGCAGCTTCCTAGCTCTAAAACCTGCAAGGAACACATGGTGTGCATGTGTAAGTCACAAAACATGAACTCCACTGGTGGGATCCCTGCCAGAAGCAGAACAAATACGTACTCCCTGCGACTTACTGTTAGTGAAACCTCATTCCAAAGCAGAGAGGCAGCAGCTTCACGAAGCAGACACTCAACTAGATGACTAATTTCAGCATTACCACACTGCTTGTCTTCTGTCAAACAGTCTGAGCAAGCTGCCACTCAGTACAAGTTCATGCTTGTACAGAAGCTTCGCAATGCAGTGTCCAAGGTGTGTCCATGCAATCCAGCACAGACATTCCTCAGCACTTGCCCTCTTGGGATGAGCAACAGGGCAGGAGAGGCGGCACGTGATGAAACTTACTCCCTTCAAACATGTCTTGGACACAGAAAAGAGAGAACTCTTGATTAAAAAAGAAACAGCAAGATTTGTTAAATATCTACATGTTCAGAAGTTGGATATGGTTGGATGGGGCTTGGAGCAACCTGATCCAGTGGAAGGTGTCCTTGCCCGTGGCAAGGGGTTGGAATTGGATGGGCTTTAAGGTCCCTTCCAACTCACACCATCACACCTCTCCACGATTCTATGTAGAAATAAATCACCAGCCTCACAGCTGCTCATGCTTTGGACTTGTTTTCACTTCATTTTTGGATCAGGACTTGAAAACCTGTTTATCTCAAGCCTGGAGAAAATGCAAGATAAGGTATTAGGACAGGGAAAAGTCCTGAGGGATGGGGAACAGAGACAGAAGAGAGGAAAACAAGCACAGTAACTACCACAAACAAGTTTTGGCTTTCTCCAGACCCAGAGAAAATAGAAGCAGGTTCAGCAGCAGAGAGAAGCAGAGGCAGGCTCAGGGAAACAAAGCCGCGATCAGACACCTGATGCTACTGTAAAGAACTTTGCCTCCTTTCAAATTCGTGAGGAAATGAGCAACACTGTCTTTTCATTGAAGTTTGAAGATGCCCCTGGTCTGTGAAGGAGAGCCATGGTTTGAGAGATTCTGTGGTGGAAGGTGGCCAAGTCTGGAATCAATGGGCTTGAGTAATAGGGAAACAGATCAAATGGCAACCAGCGCAGGCACATTTCACTGCACCCAGGTCAAAGTCCTCAAAGATAACATCTCCTCGGACCCAAAGGACCACACCTATGGGAGCAAC
Organism: Phaenicophaeus curvirostris; assembly: GCF_032191515.1. Lineage (NCBI taxonomy): Eukaryota > Metazoa > Chordata > Aves > Cuculiformes > Cuculidae > Phaenicophaeus > Phaenicophaeus curvirostris. The sequence continues at coordinate 6,530,107 of NC_091416.1, read as the reverse complement.
AATTTCTCCAATGCAAGAGGTTAGCAGTAATGAGGAAATGGAAGATTCTGAGCTTCATTCCACAGTTCCTCAGGTCCCTTTTCACCCAGACACTCTTCACGTGCAAGTTGATCCTCTCGTGTCACACAAGCTGAAAACTGAGCATCAGCTGGTAGCAGAGCAGCCCAGGCCATCAGAGCAGCTCACCCAGAGGCTGCATCAAGGTACCCAAAGGCATCCCGTCCCCTGCAGCAGGGGCAATCCACACTCCCGACTTGTGTATCAGCAAGCCTCTCGGCTCAGAGATGTGTCTAAATACACAATCATACAAAGGGCTCCAGTTTTCTTTTTTCCCCAGACCAAGCCAGCAATACACTGCTCTGTTTCTTACATCAGGCAACTGTGATTTCACACATGAGAATACACTGTAATAATTCTGGCTATAATTCTGCCTTTATCTCACCTCAGCAACCTCCTGGAAGAAAGCTTTCAATTAAAATATTCCCCCAAAGACAACTGAAGGGAGACAAAGAGGGAATTTTTGCCTTCTCCACCACTGCCTGTTCCTATCACAGTCACCATTCCTCTCGCCTCCTCAGACATTAAAGTTTGCAGACACTGTGGTTTAGGCATCCCCATCTGTACGTTCATTCAGTTCTGCTCTTTCTCATCATGTGAAGGCAGTTACACCTTGGTTTCCCACACACAACATCCAAACGCTTCGTCCAAGCACCTCACAAGTAGAGGGTATTGTTGATGCCCTCGTTGTGACAAGCAGGGAAGTGGAAAAGGCAGGTGAACAAAGGAAAGCAATGCAGGAGCTATGCTAAAAGCTCGGGGATGACAGGAATAGTGAGGGAGCCTGTTGATACCTAGGATGTGCCACCATGGCCTTGTAAAGGGCTGGAGCTGCAAAGAACAACTGGACAGCTAAGAGAAGTGGTGGGCAAACACTGAGAGCAGTATTTGTGGAAACTCTCATTTGGTATCTTTCATTAACTACATCAATTCTACACCTAGAAAGACATCATTGCGGAGATCCCAGCGATAAAGGGATACCTAGCTATTACCGGGGCTGTTTGATAAATATTGCTTATTATTTTAAACAGAATGCATGAAAACCTACCTTCCCCTGTGAGGGTGGGGAGGCCCTGGCCCAGGTTGCCCAGAGTAGGGGTGAGCTGCCCCATCCCTGGAGGGGTTCAAGGCCAGGTTGGATGGGGCTTGGAGCCCCTGATCCCGTGGGAGGTGTCCCTGCCCATGGCTGGAAGTGGAACTACATGGGCTTTGAGGTCCCTTCCAACCCAAACCATTCCAGGATTCTCTGATAATACAAGTGTTGCAAGGCAAGAAATACTTCTCCCACTGCTCCCCCCACGAAAGCTGCAGCGGCTCCAATTTTCAGCTAGTCTGTGACCTTGGAAGGGAAGGACCAATTCTGGCTACCATGCAGAGAAGAACACAATCCAAACAGTGGATAGCTGTAAGATCATCTTTTCATGAAAAATCACTAACTTCATTTAAACTGGGCATAAATGTTTTCTGTTTAAAAGCAAATTCTCTATTTTGTCAAAGCACAGCTTCTGGGATATTTTCTTTTAAACACCACTGAAAGCTTTTTAACACAGCGCACAGTTAAATGAGACTAAAATGGCTGGTTTGAACGTGAAGAAGAGATTGCACTTTTTTTTCTTTTTCTCAAACAGAAAGAAAAGAAGATGAAAGACAAATCTAATTTTCTCTCATTACAATCCATTGAACCACAGATTTTTGTTAATTGCTTTCCTTATGGGTACAATCTAAACGTTTAAAACTATAATAAACCTACAAAGCACCACAAGAAAATAAAAGAAGATTGAGAAAGAGCTAGGGGAATCCGTTGGCAAATCTGTCATTAGTTTTACATGGAGAACATCATCGGAGAAGCTTGGGTGTGTGTCACAGCAAGAAAACCTAGAAGCGCGATGGTCAGGGGAAAAGGACCCATAGAAGAGGACAGAACTGCCCAGGTCCAACACCCAGGACAACCAACATACCTTCATGTTGGCACGGTTTGGTGGGAAAGGCACCAGGACAAGTTGCTAAACACATGTGCTAGAAAAATGAGCTGTAAGATGTACAAAAAATCTCCCTGGGAAAAAAAAAAAGTGCACCTTGGAAGTTGTTCCACAGTAATTTATCCCAGTGAGTTAGGAAAGCATAGCCACTGATGTTCTGTATTTCAATGTTTTAACGCCCCTGGCCACCATCCCTCAATGCAGAACAGAGAAGATCTGATCAGCCCAACTGGGAACTCCCCCCACTAGGCTAAGAAGTTGCATCCTCCTTAAGTTTCAAGAATTTAATGAGCACAGAAGGTGTAAAACCAGCAGTTAAAAAGCAAACAGAGCCAGCCGCTCCCACATCCAGAAGGTACCATTTATAAACATCCACAAATCCACAGATAACTAAAACTAAACACAAGCTGGAGAACAGATTTAAAGCATTTTCTCAGTAGTTGGAACTAAACAGGGATTCCACAGCCACAAGAAGCTGCGCTTTTGGTCTTCATGCTCAAACTTCTGCAGCAGGGCTGATTTTCCCTTTAAGTGCATCCCTTTGCAGTACCTCCTCACATAAAATCACAGAATCACCAGGCTGGAAGAGACCCACCGGATCATCGAGTCCAACCATTCCCATCAATCACTAAACCATGACCCTCAGCACCTCGTCCACCCGTCCCTTAAACACCTCCAGGGAAGGGGACTCAACCACCTCCCTGGGCAGCCTCTGCCAGTGCCCAATGACCCTTTCTGTGAAAAATCTTTTCCTCATGTCCAGCCTGAACCTCCCCTGGCGGAGCTTGAGGCCATTGATGTCATAGTTGCTTGTTTGATGGTGGGTACAAACATTGCAGTGTTTAATACTCTTCTAAACACATACGGGACTCACTTCAGCCAGCAAAAGGGTGGATGTTTACAGTTCCTGCCACTCCTTCACCCCACAGATGTTTATTATTGCAGATTTAACTGGTAACTGCTGAAACCATGGAGGTTTAACAACCTGAAGGTCATGAGAGATCTTTCAAGACCAGACTCTCACACAGGTAGGAGCTGAAGGATCGCTGTTGCCCACCATCCTGCTGCCTGCCTTGCTCCTGCTCAAGAGAAGAGCGCTCTCACGTAGCTCTTTAAACACACACCTCATTCACTGTTTGTATTAGAGGCTCGTGATCCGAGTTTGAAAGAACGTCACTATTGGGGGGAGTATGAGACTACGGATCAATTCAGCTGGAAGAGCAAGAGAGGCCAACACTGTTGTTTATATGTTTTGTAGCATCCTACAAAGGGAAAGCAGAATTTTCCCTAAAGCCGGCTCGCTGCTTAGGCTTCTCTTTGGTTCACAAACTTGCTTTTATTTTTCTGCAAATACCTGCTGTTGGCATAAACCAAATTCTTCACAAATTAAAGAGAAGGAACCCGCGATAACCTGCTAAATACAACATTTTCCTGAAAAACACTCTACCAGTGAAGCCTTGGCTCCAGGCTTACACCCTAATCTTCAGGGGTAACAGCAACCAGACTTCTTAGACATTCATTACAGGATGTTTTAAACAGACCTCTGGTCTTCCAGCAGTTATTCCACGGGCACGAGTGCTCAACAGCTACATAACCATAGGTGTCAAATGATTAGTCACTAAACAGGAAAGAATGCTTAAGATTCTAGTGCTTGAGTTTCAACCGCCAATCACTAAAGACCACTGACAAACAGATAAAACCACTTTTTTCATTCAATGAAAGTTAGATTCAATAGTGTCTAGGTTTCCCAGTGGGGAGCGAACTCCATAGTGCTAGCAGGAACAGTCACAAACCAGGAGGGTTTGCACACAGAGCCAGAGGATGAGCACTGGGATGGGGTATTAAATGACTTGTCCAAGCACACACAATGACAATTCAGGATCCTGAAGGATTTGTCCAGGTCTCCCAAGTCCCAGTTCTGTTTCCCATCTCTTCCAGTCCAGGCTCATTCACCGAAACGGATTTCTCTTTCTTTCTCAATGAAGGAGCAAAAAGAAAAATCATCGGGGAGTGAAGAAGAAAGGAAGGCAGACTTTACAATCTCCTGCACGTCATTAAGCCAAAATCAGCCTTTCAAGCTCACCTCGGAACAGCAGTGGAAACCAAACATGGGACAGGCAAATTTCTTCATGGACTGTGAAAGGATTTGAGTGCCTGACTCAACCAAAAACAACTTTAAATACTCTAGCAGGATAGCACGTTGTGTATCAGAGAAAGACATCGCCTTCTGCAGTGAACCACAGGGTAGCTGAAGAGCCGCCCTCCAAGAGCAGATACCTGCATTGATACCAACCACAGTTACATCAGAAGCAGATTCAGCTTGGCTCTAAATCCATTATAAAGGTGACAATGGTGCAAGAATTCAACATAAAATCAACTACACGACTCTTGCAGCGCAACACTGCGGGCTAGGAGTTTTCAAACAGTCATTAATCTTGGAAAAGATCTCCAAGCTCATCCATTCCAACCATCAGCCCAACGGCCCCATGCCTACTACACCATGTCACAAAGAGCCGTAGCTGCATGTTTTTTGAGCACCTCCAGGGATGAAGACTCAACCACTGCTCTGGGCAGCCTCTGCCAGTGCTTCACCACTCTTCGAGTAAAGATCCCATTTTGCTTGGGTAGCTGCACTACCAAACAGCTTGGGAGGCAGGAGGAAGAAGAGAAAAGGAGCCCTCACAACAAACAGCAGCGCTTGGGATGCAGTTTCCCACCACACCTGTGCAGGGTCAGGGTATGGCAGGTAAGGCCACGAGCATGGGAACCCAGGTGTGCTTCCATGGGAATACAAAGGGCACCAACAACTCGGAGCCACTCGTGCCTTTTTGTCCAGTCACACAGGTGAAGATTCAGACACAACACCTCTCACTTCTGTCAAAGAGGAACAGGCTGTCACTTTTATAGCTCAACCATCCACTTGTGGCTTTTAAAACGGTTTGGTGCTCATAATTTCTGTAAGTGATTTTTTCCTTTCTCTCCTCTACGCTCAAGTCAAACCTATAAAAAGAAAGAAGAGTGCCAGACACCAGGGTGACAAGTGCCATGCAGTCAGAGGTGAATCATGACCTGGCACAGGCAGGCTGTAATTTGGTGCAAAGAAGCTATCATAATCAATATTTACAGATGAGAACTTTCATAAAAGAGTGCACATTTGGCACAATAAGGATGTGGAGACTGCTCTTCGAATAGAAAAATGTTGCGTGCCCTCCTCAAAAATAAATATAACTTAAAAATAAGTATATCGTAAAACCTGAACATGGAACTTGACATCTAGTGTATGAAACCGAACGGACGGGCAGAAAAAAGTCCAGATGGAGGAGTTGCACGTTCCTTTTGTGTGCGTTGTAGGACAGAGTTGGAAAACCAAGTGCAATCACTTTACAATACCAGTACAGAAGTATCTGGAAGCTCCTGCTGTGCTGTAGCTGTCCCAACACAAAGACAGCCACCCATCCCAAACCGAATATCAAAAGCCATCACTGGAAAACAACCCAAACCCCACAAGGATGAGGTGACCACTCTGCTGGGGAAGCACTACAAGACTCGTTTGGAAGCATCTCTGAAACATGCACTGCGCTATTACCCAGTTGTTAATACGTTCATATATCCAGCGTGAAAATAAACACCGAAGAACTCACAGGGGATGAAATCTCTGGGAAGCACCAGATAGATTTCAAGCCTACAAGTTTCTTCCTTGGATGTTTCTGACAACTTCACGCTTTAACGGCTGTGATTGCAAAGCAGAGCTGCTGCCAAAGCTGGTGCCTCTGCAAAGGGCTGCAGATTTGCAGCAGCAGGAACACCCTTTTCTCTGTGCCTTACGTTTTATTGTCTGCAAAACAGAGAAGAATTTCACAAAAGCAATTTAAAAATACAATTTAAAATTTATAATTTACAATTTAAAAATATTTTGAGACAAACTTTCTAGAAATCAAGCTATTCTAAAAATAAAAAAAAATTAAGCTCTACTGATGCACTCCACCGCACTCAGGTATATCACCATTTTTCAGGCCTCTAGTGCTCACTACAGGCTCTCCAGGTAAGTTTTTCTTTATGCATTTGCCTTAAATATACGACCTTGGATCACCTAAGAGAAGGCCTGATATGTGCAAATTAAATCAAGGCCATCCCCTAATTTTAAATCACTAAATAAAAGCTTGCAGACATGTTTTCTACAGATCAAATAGGAGAGCTCATAGCTGATTTAATTCAAATTCTGTTCGTGCCAAGCACCCAGCATTCCAGAACCGGTAAACTGTGTGTCTAATTATCACTTGTAGAGTTCAAGGGACTGCATTTCAATGAAGATTATGAAAATTAAATGGACTTGAAATGCCTTTTCGACTAGAAAAATGAGCGTTCAAGGTGACAGTTTCTCAGGGAAAGTGCTTCTAAAAGTATTAATAGTTTTACTGATTGGTTTTAATAAATATTTAAACCTTATTGCCAAGGTTTCTTCATGTTGCCTTCCCCCATAACCTGCAACACTGAAAAACATAAAAACATCAAACACTGAGAAGCAAAGGTTTCTTTAGTACAAGTGGCTTTGTATTTGAACACAGCAGCCACATCCTTCGCTGCTGGACCTCCCGTTGCTCCTCCACATACACAAAGCCCAGAATGTGACAAGCCACGATGTGCACGTCTGCTTGAAAAACACTGATGGGACAAGTCTCCAACAGGCTCTAAGAATGACAAGCTGCATAACTCCAAGCATTGGGAAAGGGAGCACATCAGGGAAAAGGGAAGGGAAAGGGGAGGGGGGAAAGAAGGAAAGAAAAAAAATAAAAAGGAGGAGAGAGGAAAAAAGGAAAAGGAGGAGAGACAGAAAAAGAAAAAGGACAAATAGAAAAAGAAGGAGAGTGGAAAAAGTTGGAGAAGGGAGAAAAAGAAAAAGGAGATATCAGAAAAAGGAAAAGAGAGGAAGAAGAAAAAGGAAGAAAGAGGAAAAAAGAAAAAGGAGGAGAGGAAAAAAGGAAGAGGAAAAAAGTAAAAGGGAGAGAGGAAAAAAGGAGAAGGAGGAGAGAGGAAAAAAGGAAAAGGAGAAGAGAAGATAAAAGGAAAAGGAGGAGAGAGGAAAAAAGGAAAAGGAGGAGAGAGGAAGAAAGGAAAAGGAGGAGAGAGGAAGAAAGGAAAAGGAGGAGAGAGGAAAAGGAGGAAAGAGGAAAAAAGGAAAAGGAGGAGAGAGGAAAAAAGGAAAAGGAGGAGAGAGAAGAGAAGAGAAGAGAAGAGAAGAGAAGAGAAGAGAAGAGAAGAGAAGAGAAGAGAAGAGAAGAGAAGAGAAGAGAAGAGAAGAGAAGAGAAGAGAAGAGAAGAGAAGAGAAGAGAAGAGAAGAGAAGAGAAGAGAAGAGAAGAGAAGAGAAGAGAAGAGAAGAGAAGAGAAGAAAAAGGAAGAGAGAGGAGAAAAAGAAAAAACAATCCAAAACCTCAAGTCAGACCACAGTGGAAGTCAGAGACATAAAGAAAAACCTTGCCTCTAAATGGACAGCTCTTCAGAAAGAAAAGTTTGGGCACCCTGAAACTCCATAATTTATGGAAAAATGCAACCGAGCAGGTTCACTCAGTGCAAATCCCACACATTATGAAGCAGCACGTGCAAACGCCTCGTCCTTCCCATCACGGCTGTGCCCAGGCACCTCTCCCAGAGCACACACCAGCCTCTCATAGAATCATAGAATAATCAGGTTGGAAGAGACCCACCAGATCATCGAGTCCAACCATTCCCATCAAACACTAAACCATGTCCCTCAGACCTCGTCCACCTGTCCCTTAAACACCTCCAGGGAAGGTGACTCAACCCCCTCCCCGGGCAGCCTGTTTCGAAACGGTGCCTCTCTCTCCATTTAACTGAAAGTGAACCTGGCGATACTGCCACGCTTCGTTCTTCATTGGGCCAGAAGCCTTCTTTTCAGAAACAAATCTAGCAGAATAAAGCCTTAAACCCCATTGCAGAGTTGGTAGCAATGAGGGCAGTGGGAATGATTTCAGCATCCCTGAGTGACCAGCCTCCACTCTGCTGCGGTGCGGCAACACGGCACAGAATCCAAAATTACTGTCTTAATTCTAAACGGAAAGCGCGCTAGCTAAGTGGAATATCGTGAAGTAACAGAACGTGGATTTTCAGCTTAGGATAGAATTTTGAAAAGGTGAGATCAATTAAAAGAGATCCATTGGGCAAACTAGGGACAAAAATAACTTTTCCAATTAAATCTTTAAGCAGAAGTTTCAAACAGGCAGCAGCTATGTTTCTCAATACTCTCAGTCCCAGTGCCTGATACCAAATGACGTCCCTACATACTGCTTCCAAAGCAGAAAGTGCTGAGAAATCTTTAATGCAATAAAAGTCAAATAAAAATCACTTGGCATAACTTTATTACCATAGACAGGAGGAGGAGAAGTGAATGAAAATGGCTACAACTGTTCCTGATTCTCATTTATTTTTGAGACAAGAATTTCTTCACTATGAGGGTGGTGAAGCATTGGAACAGGTTGCCCAGGGAAGCTGTGGCTGCCCCATCCCTGGTCTTCAAGGCCAGGTTGGATGGGGCTTGGAGCAACCTGATGCTGTGGGAGGTGTCCCTGCCCATGGCAGGGGTGGGACTAGATGGGCTTTGAGGTCCCTTCCAACCCAAACTATTCTATAATTCTACCATGTAGGTCCCTACGAAGCAGACAAACCTGATAGATCTGACACTTTCAGTAATGTAACTTGTCTATGACAACAACAGCTCCAAGAACATTCCCAGGGCAACAAAACACACTTCAGAGAGTGAAGGATGGTTCTCTTGCTTCACAGCCACTGCAGGACTCGTATTCCAGTCCTGGCTGTGGTGTCGAAGCCAAACCGCACGCCTGTGGGAATAATGCACAAAGCCCATTTCAGAGGACAATGAAAGCACCACATTCTTGGAGCTGGCACAGGAAACCTTTTTCATTCCACTCGTGCCAGGCAGCATTTTCCCCCAGGAAGATGCGCAAAGGAGGACACAAAATGCTACGCACACAGGCTGAAACCACAGCTCAGCCTCGGTGGTTCCATTCCTGTCACAGATCCCCTGCTACTCACACAGGATTTCGCTGTTATCTGAACTAAAGCTGTTCCAGCAGAGCACTGTAAACCTATCCTTGATGGGACTGGTTTTCTATGCAAGGAACACAGAATAATCACTGATTTATCCACAGATGTGTTCTTGCATTAAAAACCTTTAAGGATTCCCTGCCAAGTGATTGAGTATTTTGCCCTTAAAAGTGGGCTGTATACAAGAGCGCTACAAGACTCACTAAGGTTCTTGAGAATTTTCTTCTATCACATTTCTGGTCATACTCAAAGAGACCGACTTCCCACTCCACTCCTCCAGAACTTATTGCTACCATATCAACTTGGCCTCTTTGGTTTTCATGCCAAACTCGTGTTGACAACAAAAGAAACCCCCAAATTTGACGTTGGAATGGTTCAACTTTTTCGAACAAATATGAGAGATGCAAAAGGTTTGTAATCCCTTTTGATTTTTTTCTTTTACAGAATCCTATTGAAAGGAATGATCTCTTTAAAAATTTCTCTTGCGTGCTTCACAATGCATGTAAGTGAGAACCTTCAAAAATTATACACATTTTAAACTTAGTCTCTTTAAAAATTCCATATATTTTTATCATTGTTGAAGATCATAACACTCCTACAGAAAAAAAGAAAGCAGAGGAAGAAGGAATGGGGAGAAGAACACTGTTGCTTTGAAAAAACAACCTTTGAGAACTTGCAAAAAGGAGAAAACGTTGCTTTTCTCCCAATACTCCTTTATAGAAAAGCTGCTGAAATTAAGAATTATATACCACTTGTGCATTCAAACAGAAGCTTGAAATGTCTCTTTTACATAAACCAAGTGAAAAAAGAAAAATCTAATAAAGCTATGCAGAAAAAAAATACCATAGTATATTACTGAGAGACTGTAATTTCATTTTCATATTTGCTGTGGAGTGGCAAGTTCCTGCATTATGTGGCATCTGGGTATACAGACACATTATTTCAGTATTTTGCAGTGTAGCATCTGCTCCCCCAGTTTCTCCCTTGCACATCGTTCCGCAAACTTGCAGCTAATCACAAGAAATCTCTGGGATCTAACTTCCATTTTTAGTGCTGGCCTACTTAAAAAAACAAAGGGAGCACAGCAATAATAAGATGCTTCTCTTTCTGAAAATGAGCAAAGAGGAACAATACCTCTGTTCCTTCCTTGATCAGATGATTGAGGCATCAGGTGTATGGAATTCCAAGAGCTGCTAAGGATGCTTCCAAGCTAGGATAAGGTGTGGAAGGAAAGCAGAAGAGATGTGATGTGACATCAGACTGCAGACAGCCATGGCACTCTAGGATAGGGGGACATCTTTCTTCTGACTGAACCTCTCAACTTCTCCTGCCCAATTCAGTTTCATCAGATTCAGTTAAATTACGTGTGTGTGTCCCTGAACAAGCAGTATCTGCCCAGTTCCCAGGCTTCACTCATTAAGTCTGCAAGCAGCAATTTGCAGAGGCCAGAGCGGGGTTTTTCAGAGCCCTTAGTTATTCACATCACGCCAATTGGTTTTCCCAGGGACCAAGGATGAATGGCTGATAACAAAACCTCCACAGATCACGTGGAGGCAGCTGACTCCGAGCAAGTGAAAAGGACCTGTATTTGCCTCAGCAGCAGGCATTGGGTATTGCAGCAAAACCTACCCTAGGAAATGAGGTAAGACCCAACTCTGGCCTAGGTTTCCATTGTCCTGAAGCTTCCTTATTTCTCCACAAGAACTAGCTTTCCTTATGCCAGTCTACGTGCAAGATACCTGAAATAAATACTGAAATAAAGACTGACAAATTAAAGGAGAACACAAAACTTGAAGCATTAAAAGAACTAGACGGATTCCATCATCATGGGATGCCACCTGGTGAGACACAGGGTGGGCTCAAGGTCGACAGGATTCTGTAAATGACAACTACAGGTTTCCTCTGTTTTGGAGGAGTCCAGAGTGAGTAGTCTAGAGAGCTGATTTGCTGAACTCTTCCCAGTATTCTAAACTTCAGCATAAGCAAAGAGACTCTCTTCTGCAATGACCCCCAACTGAACTGGCACCAGGCTCTTCCAGGTGTCAGATTTGCAGACAGCATTCCCAGGGAAGTCAAGCACTGTCGTCATCTTCTACCTATACTTTGAAATCATTGGAAACTGGAGAATAGAAGAAAGTAGACTCTCAAATTTAACATAAGTGAAGGAACAGGGAATAAATGAGGTCCCAGTCCCCACCTCAGTTCTGCTTTCACCCCTGGTGCACCAAAGCATGTATGCAGCATCCACATCTGTACTGCAGCTGTCTCCTCCCCTTTTGCTTTCTGCTGAAGTGCCAGTACTTTGACAAATGCGTTAATTACGATTTAAAATGAACCTGCACTCAAAGGAGGGATGGGGGGAAGGGAAAAATGATGTGGCAGGTACCCTTGGCAGCAGCCTTAAAGGACAGGCGTTTCCAATTATGTGATCATTTTAACAAGGCAGCTTTCCTTCCTCTGAAGCATTTGTCCTCTGCACGCTGCAGCTTACCCAATGTGCTCAGCAGTTTTATTTATACAGACGTGACTCACCTTAGAATGGCCTCAAACAACGCACCTTCCACTTTTGCTTAAAAAAATACAAACAAAAGAAAAGCCTTGTAGAAATAAGATCTCTGTCTGAAGCTTGTCCTGAAATGTTGGCCACGCAGTACAGACAACGTGATATTCAAGGCTCAGAACACTCAGAAGCGATGTGGGGATCTCAGAGGAGAACTGCTAGACTAGAAACTGTCATCGTGATTCTGCACCTACCACTGCAACAGCAACAGGGAGAAGATCCAAGACCTCATCTGCATGCAGAACACCATTTCAAAGGTGACTTCAATGGCCAGACAAGTTAATCAGTTATTTTTTTACTCCGGTCCCTTAAGTAAATTGTTATGTTGCTTTTATTGTTATAGTTAGGACATTCCTCTAAAATAAGAAACAGAAGGAAGAAAGCAGTGAAGCTTGGCTGGAAAGTTGGGTAGACATGTCCCTGGAGATCTCTCTTCTGAAGTCTGGGAAAAACAGGCTCTAATCTACTCTGGTACGCCATCAACTGTAAAAGAGAAATATTTTACAGATGGTGTTCCTGAGGGGGTGTGGGAGGCAGGGAAAAATAACTTCTCCAGATTCAGTCTTTCTACAATGCCTAAAGGTAAAGAGGCATCAGATTTCTCGCACCTCTTCAAATTCTGCTATTTTTTTTTTTTTTGCTATTTAGCTCACTCCTATCTGCTCCCTTCCCTCAGTTCACTGCAACCCCAGCCACACACTTCCTCTGCACTACAGCCCAGCCCCTTTAGCCAAGCAAAACTGCTCCAAGGCTGCAGCCACCTCGTTAATAAAGTTCCTTAGTCTTCACTTCCCAACAGCTCTTTCCTCTTAAGAGCCCCTGGAATGGATGTTTCAGTTGCAGCAGTCAGGCTTCCAGGGTACAGTCATTCCTTCCCCAGAACATTGCTTGTGGGACCTACACTGAAACTGGGAGTCACAGAGTCATAATGGCTTAGGAACAACTTACTGATTCATTAACGATACCAGCAATAAGACTTGATAAACAGCACTTCCCACCAGAAAGCAGTGTGCAGTTCATAGAATCACAGAATCACCAGGTTGGAAAAGACCCACAGGATCATCGAGTCCAACCATTCCTATCAATCTCAAAACCATGTCCCTCAGCGCCTCATCCACCCACCCCTTAAATCCCTCCAGGGAAGGGGACTCAACCCCCTTAGTTCTGACAGAATGAAGCAGAAAATTCTCTTATCCTGCCCTCTATCCCGTCCCAGCTATTCCAGGTAACTACAGGTGATCTATCATCTACAGACACGCCTTCTGTTTAAAATTAAACAGTGTCAACTGCATGCTCATAAAAATACCTTAAGATGAAAAAGCAGTTTGCTTTTTTGTTTGTTTTAAAGCTCAATACAAAGAGATCCATTTCTTCCTCTCTGCTGACCTAATGCCCCAACTGGCAAAACTTAATGGTAACAATCTCTACTCAGAAAAGGCTGAGTTGTTTTTCCCAAATTCCTCAGCTGTAACTAATCTTATGTGAACCACTGTGAAAGAAGTAAAATCCAGCTTGTCCTCATATGCAACCATGAACTGAAACGTCAGCATTCCTCAGTGAGGTCCAAAGTCAGAGGAAGCTGTTTGGCACGTAACACACAGGTCTACGTGCAGTTAAATATGTGCTGGAGTGCATCCATGAAGTGAGGGGCCAAGACAAACCTCCTAAATATTAGCCACTTCTCTTAGTCCGTGTGTTATATTGTAAAATACAGTCTGCTTGGCTCCTAAGACTCCACCATCAGCCCACTCCAAGGAATCCAAGACATGCTCTCCTGTTCCAGGACTGCCCGGTACCATCGCTAAGTGGGCAGCACTGACTTAGAGCAATGGGAAGGGAAGGTTCTCCAACAACTCTTTCATTCCCATCCTTTTCAGAAGGATAGAGTGGAATTAAAGCTCTGCTCTCCAACCACCAGAGCTATTAAGAAACCCGGAGGTCTTCCAGCTACCTGCAGACTCACAGAGAGCACAGGAAGGCTGTTTTGGTATAGGAACTGCACAGGATGACCTTGAATTTCCTTCTCAGGTGTAGAACTCATTTAAGTATGCCTCGCCTGACACTCACTCTGACATTTCAAATGCCATGGCTGAGATGTCCTTATTCATTTGGTTTCAATGCACAAGTCCTATGAATGGAAACTGAATCAGGACAGAGTCGGTTAAACTAAATTTTGCTTTGCTGCTGCCTAATTAGATGATGCTGACTAATCCTCTGCATTGCTTTACAGTGAAAGGCACCCAGCAGGAGTATTAAGATGGGTTTTCAGAGAGCTAAAAGCCATGAATTATTTCCTTTTACAGAGTATTTCTCTTGCACAAGTTTCTTCCATCAAGTGTTCTTTTCCAAGATTATATCCTCCACAAAAAGTCTCTGCAGCCAATGGCATTAGAAGCTCAAAGAGCCACATAAAGGAACAGAAAAGATGAAGAGAAAAAAAAGCTGGACACCATCTCTACCAAATTTTTCATACAGAAGTGACTACGATGAGAAATGATTTGCAGGAGCGGCCTTTTAACCTCCCAGTAAGTAAACAGGGACTACAGGTTTTTCATAGAATCATAGAATAACCAGGTTGGAAGAGACCCACCAGATCATCGAGTCCAACCGTTTTTGCTTTCCTCCTGCAAAATACTTGAATCCTGGGTTCAGTTTTGGGCCCCTCAGTACAAGAAAGATATTGAGCTGCTGGAGCATGTCCAGAGGAGGGCAATGGAACTGAGGAAGGGTCTGAAGAACAAGTCTTATGAGGAGCAGCTGAAGGACCTAGGGCTGTTTAGTCTGGAGGAAGCTGAGGGGAGACCTCATGGCAGCTCCCTGAAAGGAGGCTGTAGCAAGATGGGAGGTGTGTGCTGGTGTTATCTCCCAAGTAACAAGGGACAGAGTGAGAGAAAGTGGCCTCAAGCTGTGCCAGCAGAGGTTTAGACTGGATATTAGGAAGAAATTCTTTGCTGAAAGAGTGGTGAAGCACTGAGAGCGGCTGCCCAGAGCAGTGGTGGAGTCCCCATCCCTGAAGGGGTTCAAAAAACCAGCACTTCAGGACATGGTTTAGTAGGCACGGTGTGGTTGGGCTGACAGTTGGACTGGATGAGGTTTTTTTCCTTTTTCTATGATTCTATGAAAAAAAGATATGTGGCTAACTGTAACCATAATATAGCCCCTTTCCAGTTTCACTGAGCATTGCTGACAGGTTTACACTGAGGCATGAGCAAGCAGCCCTTGCACAGCTCAACCCCACGTTGCTGGGCTGAGAGAACCTTAACAGACTGAACACTTCTGAACATTTAAATCTGAAGTGTTCTAATTGCTTTCGTTTCCTCAGAGATCCTGCTAAACCACAGCTGCAAAATACATGAGTTGAAAGTAAAAAGCTCCAGACTGAACTATTCAAGGATGGGAAATCATTATCAATCTTTTTTGAAGCTTTAACAGAGCATCATCAACTCTCTCATTATGTCAACCAGTTCCTATGGCAAGGAGAGTTCAACTGCTTTCTCCAAGCTCAGCTTGTTGAGTTATGTTCAATTAGGAAACAACAATTCTACTAGAAAGGGAAGGGAAACAGCAACAGGAACTGGATCAGCAGGGGTCATTACAGTGAAAGGGGTTCTTGGGAACTGAGGCTCCACAGTCACGGTGAGCATGTGAAGAGTTCTCCACTCTCAGTGATAGCAGCCAAGTGAAAAAAACCAGACTTTGGAGTTGGTGAGTTTTCAATAAAATCTAAGGCGAAATGACCTCTGTGCTCCAGTGTTTTACTTTTCATGATGTAGACTTCCCAAACTCATTTAAAGGTAGACAACGCTATCGATTCAACTTACAGCCTCACCTCTTCTGTGACTTAATGTTGGACTCGATGATCCGGTGGGTCTCTTCCAACCTGGTTATTCTATGATTCTATGATTCTGTGATTAAGACACAGATCAAATCCTGCTACCCTCCCGTTGGCTGTGTGAGTGCAAATCTGCAGAACACTGACACACTAACTGGGAGAAATCCAGCCCCTCCAGTTAGGATGCCACCAGCCTCATGCACATCGGATCCCTGTCAGCTGCAAAATAAAGACTGACTGCTACACTGGGCATCTTCTTGAGGTTCCTGTACAAACACCTTGAACTGTATTTAAAACTACTTCTTAGGAAACGAGAGGTTTTGAACAATAGCTTTATGCTTTAAAATAACTCAATATAAACAGCCTACTGCTCAACTGCACTGCTCCTGAAAGCTGTACAAGGTCAGACAAAACCAGGTCAGCAGAACTGCCTCCTTATTTCAATTACTCACCAACAGTTAATCCACTGGGAGCAGTACCAGGGCTGTGGCACTCGCTGAGGACAGACTGTAAGGTCTCAGGCTTACTTGAACACACACATTGGCTTGACAATTCTGTTACGAATGATTATGTAGAAATTGGGGTTAGTGATAGAGGAAAGTACAGGAGAAAGATCCAGTTACGTTCACAGAGGTCCCAAGTTTGGGCAAGAAAAATGTAAAATGTCCTTTTACTTACATTGCAGACACGTTCAATCAAGAACAGAATGGATAAACTCAAGTCCACACCACTATTTCAAAAGTGCAGTGCTGTCAAAACAACGTCTTAGGTCTATCTGCAGATAAGCTTCTACACGGCACATAACTTTTTACATCTCTTATTTTCATCTGCAAGCAATTTTACAAGTACCTACTGCAATAATGCACAAAAGAAAAATGTAGGTGCATATATATTCTGCTATGTAATTAAAATAACAACTAGTTTCCATAGAGGATATAAAAGTGAAACAATAGTTGATGCCGAGTAGGTGAGCAGGCAATAGGTCAGTACATAAATGCAGAAGATACACTGCTAGGAATAAACTCTGCTCAAGGTCACTGGTGAAGTTGTTTTAATGTAATTAATTCAATAACATTTAGAACCATTTGAAAGAAGCTGGCATAAGTAGTAATTCAAAAAAGAAGCCAAGGACAGCGCGTCACTGACAAACAAAAGCCAAAGCCACTCCAGCTCCAGCTGTGCGGGGAGAGGGTTAACTGGTTCTGCTGATCCTCCAAGGCAGCTCCATCATCACCTCCTCCAAACTGGATGGAGAAAAAACCTCCTTTCAAAGTCAGGACCCAAAATGCAGCTCCAGGGGAATAAAAGCATGAAGTCAGTTTAATGTTAGCAGTTTTCTATGAGAGTAAATAGCGCATCTTCCCCGATGGCACACAAGAACAGAGAGGAGGGGCAGCAGCCAGGGGCGGGTGAGACACCCCAAGATGCATCTCAGGCTGAACCACGCAGAGTTCATCATTTCACTGCATTTTACTCTAAACTGTGTGCGACCCATTTTAGGCCTCACTCCAAGCAGACTATAATTAACTGTAATTTGTACAGATTTCAATTTAATACATGAACTGGCTTGCTAAAAAAATAAAGGGGAAAAAAAAAAAGGAAAGCAGGGCAATTTGTACAGTTAGAAAAATCCCAAAACCCATTTTCAAGTTAAAACATCAGACAAAAATACATCATATATCAAGTCTATATATTATTCTCTCCAACACAGCTCCAGGGTAAAAAGGCTCCTGTGCTGTCTCAAACCTTACTGCAAGGACACAATGTCATTTCAGAGCCTGAAAAACTCTGTTTCACTAAAAATGCATCATTTAAAGTTTGTTTTCTTCATGCCAAGAGACTGTTACATTTCAGAATTTGTTCTTGCTTTGTAATGTATCCTTAAAAACTTTTTGCAGACAACATTCCAAGAATAGATGCACTGAGTTACCTACAGAAGAGAGTAATAAAGAACAAACTGAAGCAAAATCAATTGCCACATCCCTACACGGTATGCACTTCACTGCTTTTTTAAGCTTCTTCATCTCTGCAAGCTCCCTGCACACTACTCCCCTCAGAACACGGTCTCCTGTAGCCCCCGCTTTCTCTACACCCCAATATCCAAGACAAAAAAGCACTTGGTCTCCAGCCTGTGCTTCAGCGTGAGGCTGTCTGGGTTATTCAGCTGACCCGTGGGCCTTCTCCAGCGATATTCCCTTCCTGGGAGCTTGGTGATGGACAAAAACTGAGCTATGGGCTAAGTGATTCCAAGTATGTGGCCACTAGCTCCAAGTCACCATAACAGCTACAGAGAAAAATAACATTAAAAGATTGTAAAGCTCAAGCTCATCTCCTGGACAGAGACAGACAACTCTACCTTAGAACCTCTAATGAAATGAAGCACATTGCTTTTTCCTTGTCCTCATTTCATCTACAGAGATGGCTGCTATGACTTCCTTATTTTGCTTAGAATCACAGAATCATGGAATCATAGAATCATGAGGTTGGAAAAGACCTCTGAGACCATTGAGTCCAACCATTCCTATCTGCCACTAAACCATGACCTTGAGTACCTCATCTACCCATCTTTTAAACACCTCCAAGGACTGTGACTCCACCCCCTCCCTGGGCAGCCTCTGCCAGTGCCCAGTGACCCTTTCTGTGAAAATTTTTTTTCTGATATCCAGCTTGACCCTCCCCTGGTGGAGCTTGAGGCCATTCCCTCTCGTCCTGGCCCCTGTCACCTGGGAGAAGAGCCCAGCTCCCTCCTCTCCACAACCTCCTTTCAGGGAGTTGGAGAGAGCAATGAGGTCTCCCCTCAGCCTCCTCTTCTCCAGGCTAAACACCCTCAGCTCTCTCAGCCGCTCCTCATAAGACTTGTTCTCCAGCCCCCTCACCAACTTCATCACTCTTCTCCAGAGCCTCAACATCTTTCTTGTGGTGAGGGGCCCAGAATTGAACATAGGACTCGAGGTGCGGTCTCACTTACTTATCTTGGAAATCTTTGAATAAAGAACACATGATTCACAAAATCACAAAACCATGGGATGGTTGGGTTAAAAGGGACCTTAAACAACATCCAGTTCCAAGCCCCCTGCCATGCAACACCTTCCACTGGATGAGGTTGCTCAAACAAAACAAGAACTTTGCTGCTACAGAAAACACAAGTTTGTTTGGGTTCAAATGAGATCTGCACCCTTCATGAGACACCCAGTTTTCAACCTCCTGTTTTCTTCTCTCCTATTTCCTTGCTCAAGACAACACGGCCATTTCCAGCCTCCCCTTCCACTGCCACCCCAGTGTCACACAGAATCCCAAGAGTGGGGACAAATAGAAGAAAGATCTGTTTCAGAAACTGAAGCAGACATTTCCCTAGGGAAAAAAAAAAAGGCACAACAAAAATAACTTCTTACTCATTCATACCCTTTTTCTCTCCTTCTCACTCTTACACATTCTATAAATTTCTCCCCATGAAGGTGAGTTATAACCAAACCCTTTTTACCGCCAACAAGACGAAGAAAGCCAAAAGAAACCTACAAGGACTTTAATTAAACTTGGGATGCTGCACATTCACAAAAGGATAAATCTTTCTGCCTTCCTCCTTCCACTTGTCACTTAAAGGACATTTCTGTGCTTATCCCTTCTTTGTATGGATTTTTTTAGTTCCCTGGTAACTTTTGAAGAAGACAGCAGTTTGTGGAGCAAATAATAAGCAGTCCAGGAAATCTCTTGTAAGGAAGGGAGCAAAACCACCTCCTGGAGCCCTTATCAGCCTCAGCACCTGCATAAAGGCACTGGCTCCAGCACATCACCCCAACCCCGACAGCCACAGCTGCTGCAACGTGCAGCCACAGGCTTTCACCAAAGGTTTTCCTGACTAATACTGCAAAGCCTGGCTGCAAACAACAGTTGTGATGGCTTCAAACAGAAAGCAGGGCTGAGAATTGTGCAGTGCTGTCTGGCAAGGCAGAAAGTGGATGAAGGATGGAATGAGTGTTGGAAATGGAATTAATAGAATCATAGAATCACCAGGTTGGAAAAGACCCACCGGATCATCGAGTCCAACCATTCCCATCAATCGCTAAACCATGTCCCTCAGCACCTCGTCCACCTGTCCCTTAAACCCCTCCAGGGAAGGTGACTCAACCCCCTCCCTGGGCAGCCTCTGCCAGTGCCCAATGACCCTTTCCGTGAAATATTTTTTCCTAATGTCCAGCCTGAATCTTCCCTGGTGGAGCTTGAGGCCATTCCCTCTCGTCCTGTCCCCTGTCACTTGGGAGAAGAGCCCAGCTCCCTCCTCTCCACAACCTCCTTTCAGGTAGTTGTAGAGAGCAATGAGGTCTCCCCTCAGCCTCCTCTTCTCCAGGCTAGCAGATGAGGTGACATTCAAGTAAAGGAGACACAATAAAAACAGTAAGACACCATTCTGACTCAACAAACTTCAGACAAAGTAACTTCAAGGTGACAGAGCAGAAATAGTCAATGATGATGTAAAAATAGAGTTAGGAGTACTAAGAAATGTGAACTTTCTCTGGGTGGTTGTCACTCCTACCGTCCAGGCAGAATGTTTTGCCTCCTTGCAATTTAAATTACAGCTGTTTTGCATTTGGCTTCCAAGAAAATTCTGTTCTATTTCAGATTATTCTTCTTCAGAGAAAAGCGAGTTCCTAGCACTGCAGTGAATGAGTAACTACAGCAAAGGGACATGCAACTTGCAGCTTGCAAGGTGTTTAAAAGAAAGATTCTGAATCCGTTCCAGCATTTAAACAAAAAAAGGCAACATCCTCTCAAAATCATCACGAAGCTAAGGAGAACGCACAAACCTCAAGCTCTGCCAGGGGAGGTTTAGGCTGAAGATTAGGAAAAAATTTTTCAGGGAAAGGGTCATTGGGCACTGGCAGAGGCTGCCCAGGGAGGGGGTTGAGTCACCTTCCCTGGAGGGGTTTAAGGGACGGGTGGACGAGGTGCTGAGGGACATGGTTTAGTGATTGGTAGGAATGGTTGGACTCGATGACCCGGTGGGTCTCTTCCAACCTGGTGATTCTATGAAACATGGTCCAGGCAGCCATCAGTGAATATATCAGCAGCAGAGCGCTGCAGAACCAATAGGTTTGGGCTCCAGAGTGTCCACACCTCCTCAGCTCTGGGCCAGCAAAACTACTGGGATGCACTGTAAAATGCCAGAGGATGCGCACAGCAAGGCAGAAAGCTCTGTTAATTCACAGAACTAGTCAGCTTCCAACACACTGCAAGTGCAGACAAGCCAAAAGACTCAACAGAGACGCCCCCGGGCAGGAGCAGCTGCGTGACCCCAGATGTGCCCCAATTCTCTGCTGACAATTTCTTTGCCCCTTTCCTCGCAGCAACTTGTAAGGCAGCCAGACAGAGCTCTTGCAGCAGTTCGCCATCTGGTTCCCTTTCTGCTCTGTGCGTCCACATCACCCCTCTTAGACACAGCATGAGCATCGTCTCGCTGAACGGCACTCACCACAACACCCGCTTCTGTCAAAACTGTCATCCCAGAGGAGGGAGAGCGTGTGGACATAAGGGGAGCAGGAGCACAAAAACAGAGCAGAAATACAGCAGTGGAACAATAAAAAACTCAGGAAAAGGAAACACAGGACAGGTAGGAACTAAGGATCAAAAAAATTAGTAATAATGCAAGCGTGGTTCTCTGCTTGCTCACTAGGAATTGTGCACCCAAACATACTTTGTATGCCTGCTTGTGGAAGCAGTTAATCTAAGGGGTAGAGGTAAGCTAGAACGATCCCTTTTCTGGAAAATGCTACTGATTGGGCTTTATCCAAGAAGAAAAAAGTGCTAATTGTTTACACCAGCAATCAGGCATCACCGTTTTCTACTCCTCCTCTTGGGTTTTCGCTTTTCACTGCTCGGGCAGCAGCTATTCCTTACCACCAACACCCCCAAAATGATAAAGATTACTCTTATTTCTGAGTGCTTTCTTATTTGTGCACTTCCACCCACCTCTTCCAAAGACAGAGTTTGTTGCAGGGTTTGTTAGTAAAGAACAGTGACACTTGAGAAGGATCACCGCTGAGAACCAACGGGGAATTTTGGCCTCCTAGGAGCATCCACATCAGGATGAAGGTTTCTAATAAAGATACGAGCTACCAAAAAAAGCATCCTTAGTGTTCAGACACCCAGCTGAAATCCCCATGCAGTTTTCCTGTCTGACAGTTGACCAAACTGCCTGTCTTGAATTACAGCTAGCCCCTTATCTCAACTGAGATAAGACATTTATCTTGCCTGTGCTTCGAAATTCTCAGCTGATATGCACATAAGTGCTCTTTCACTGAAGTCAAATCAAGTTATCAGCTATTTTTCTGTGCTTTGGAGATTTACAAGTCATGCAGCAGCTGAGGCATTGCAGAACTCTGACAACAGACATGCGAAGGGGCAGGTACTGTTAATTCTTAAGCATAAGGTAGGTTAGAATCATAGAATCATAGAATCACCAGGTTGGAAAAGACCTCTGAGATCATCGAGTCCAACCATTCCTATCAGTCACTAAACCATGTCCCTCAGCACCTCAGCCACTCGTCCCTTAAACCCCTCCAGGGAAGGTGACTCAACCCCCTCCCTGGGCAGCCTCTGCCAGTGCCCAGTGATCCTTTCTGTGAAAAATTTTTTCCTAATGTCCAGCCTGAACCTCCCCTGGTGGAGCTTGAGGCCATTCCCTCTCGTCCTGGCCCCTGTCACTTGGGAGGAGAGGCCATCACCCTCTTCTCCACAACCTCCTTTCAGGGAGTTGGAGAGAGCAATGAGGTCTCCCCTCAATCTCCTCTTCTCCAGGCTAAACACCCCCAGCTCTCTCAGCCGTTCCTCATAAGGCCTGTTCTCCAGTCCCTTCACCAGCTTCGTTGCTCTTCTCTGGACTCGCTCCAGAGCCTCAACATCCTTCTTGTGGTGAGGGGCCCACAACTGACCCCAGGATTGGAGAAGCGGTCTCACCAGTGCCGAGTCCAGAGGGAGAAGAACCTCCCTGGCCCTGCTGGCCACACCGTTTCTGATCCAAGCCAAGATGCCCTTGGCCTTCTTGGCCACCTGGACCATTGCTGGCTCATGTTCAGTCGGCTGTCAACCAAAAGATTACCAGAATGTTTCCTTTTCAAACATCATAGAAAAACAGCATCTTCTCCCAAACTGACTATGTGGTTTCCACCAGCATCGCACTTCATATTTCACCCAACCAAAACGCAAGCCACACTGACCACATGGCTGAAATTGTGGCTGGAAAATGGAAAACATTTTCCTTCATGAAAGTGCTTGTAGGAAATAATCATCGATTAAACACAGAGACATAGGCAAGGACATTGTACTGTTCAGAACTGCCTGGACTTGTCACAACTCAGTTTCTTTCTTAATGAAACACCAGCCATGCTCTCAGTAGCCACACACCGATTCCCTGGTGTGTTTTCAGCACCTGCACCTTCCTGGTACTCAAAGTGGCTGAAGCCCTCTGAGGTAGTCACTGCATTCGATAGAAGAAATTGTTTAGATGAAGGCCGCAAAACCACAGGAAAATACAAAATATGCAGCTTTTCCATGCTAGAACAGACATTGTAAAAGAAGTGGAGTCAAACATAGCAGATGCATTGCTCAACATCACAGAAGTCTTAGAGAACCCACCTACTCCAGCTTCACGTGCTAATAAACAAGACTGGCCCCCTCTCTCAAAATTCCAACTTTACCTTGAATTTTGAGGGAGGAAAAACCAACACCACTGATACTACAAATGCATCCCAACCCAGCACGGAAAATTCATACCAAGAGAAGTTCAATCCTGTCATCAATCTTTGTTACGCTTGCCCAGTGCCAACCGTGAAACTGCAGGATCGTTATAAAGTCACCTTCACTGAACTTTGGGCCCTCAGATAAAGTGATATGCACTAGAAATTACTGAATGCTCATACTTCACAAACTGCCTTTAATCTTTAGCTCTTGCTACGCTTTGGATTAAGTTTCAAGGCACAAGAAGTTCTTGCCCCAACAGGCCCAGCACATTCAGAGAAACCTCCGCTATATTTCCCTGTGATGGCTTCTTCACAAGCATTTGGGATTCAGAGAACTGAAAAGAGCCAAGAACAGACATTTTAGAAGCATTTAATCTGTTTCAGCAAGAAAGAGGCACGTTCTGCCCCACTGCCTGGTGCCAGGGAAGCCTGCCCGCTCCACTCCAAGGATGCTCAGTCATGACGACCGCCCCACAGGTACCGAGAGCACCAAAGGAAAACCACTTCTCTGTTCCCTGGTTTGCTTTCACCTGTGCAAACAGACTATAAACACAATCTGTTTAGATGACAGCAATTACACCAACAATTTCAATCACATCCCAGGCCTCTCAAGGGGACCAAAAGAGACTTTAAGAGCTCAATATGAAGTTCATTTTCTCCTATGAGATAGGAGAAAATTAAGCATTGGTTAGCTATGATACCTTGTAGCCTTCTGGAACTCGTTTTTATTGCACATAAAGTTTAAAAAAAAACTGTATTTTACCTGCAAATGGTCTTCAGAGACAGAGCAATAGTTTTTTTTGAGCTACACATTCATTACTGCTTGTGTCAGAAATTGTAAGTGCAAGCTACTCAACCCTAGATTACATTTATAGTCAATGGATAAAAAACTTGACACCACCACTCGTAGGGTATCAATCTTTTCCTAAGGCAGCATTAAAGAGCGGCCAGCTTTATCACCCTTGGGAGGTGCTTATTTGTCTGCACCAGCTACGGAGGAAGCCTGGGCACAGCCATGCAGTTTCTAAAAGCACAAGTTGGAGCAGGTGAATCCTACCAGAGGAGGTGGTTTCTAATCCAGTCCAGTGACTCAAACATCGTTAGGAAAAACTTCAGGACTCAAAACACATGAAAAAAGGTCACTTAAGTTCCTTGTGCAGATCTGGCTGGAATGCAGAAGGCAATTTTACCTATGAGTAAGGCAGGGGAAGGAAAAAAAAAACACTACAGCAGAAAAAAAAAAAAACCCAGAATCCAACAGTCCTGATTTTAAATAGTGCCATCAGACCACATCCATCTCCTAACCTGTTTCATGACTTTATTTGTTCTTGTTTTGGCTTCATTAAAATATGAAAAGCTTCACATTCAGGCTCCAGAGCTGAATACAGGGGATTCCAAACACAGTAGCCTTAGAGATACAGAAAAACAAAGCTTTGCAGAAGAACTTGTCTGCATAAGGTCATTTCCAACACAGCTGCTATGCTGTCAAATTTGGCTATCAAGGGACAAACCCCAGCCCATTCCGTCCTTTATCCAAATTACGAAACCAAAGTCTTCTCCTCCAACAATGTGTTTGGCTGTTTAGTAGTCTGTTTGCATTCAACAAGACTTGTTAATTAAATACCTTCAAAGTTTTCAGGAAAGAATCAATAACTGCCATAATCTGTGTCTCAAGTTTACTTTGTATTTCAATATTTACTTTCCTACTAGAAGTATTTATTAGTTTTGCCCCCATCTGACTAAAGGGCAAATAATAGAAGTACTCAAAAGTCAAAATACTATGCAGCTATTGTAGAATCATGGTATGGTGTGGGTTGAAAGAGACCTTAAAGATCATCCAACTCCAACCCCACCTCCTCTGGCTGCTGTCAGACTCTCTCTGACTCTTTTTTTTATATGCAGGTTGCTTAAACATTTTCTAGGTAGAACAAAACAGCATTTCATGATGACTTAACCATCTAAAATCAAATCCTTGTGACAGGCAGACATTTCCCAGGCAGCTCTGAGATCGCGGTTCCACCTGGTGTGGTGGGAAGCACAGCAGTCAGTTATATAGCAGCAAGGTACTGAGTAGCAGCAGAGGCCTGTGAGGGACAATTACCTCACTCTCCTCCTCCTCCACATTCATTCCCAGTTGGAATGATGATATGAAACCCACACTGTTCAAAAAAGACAACAGACAAATGAAGTGGAAAAGCGGGGAGACAGAGGGACCTCTCCCTCCTTCTTCAAGACAACACCCTGACCCAGCTTCTCTCCCCTGCTGAAGAGCATCAACACTGGAGCAAAATATTGAAACACGACAACCAAAAATATTCCCACTAATGTAATAGAAGGTTGAACCCTCCCAGAACAACTCATATGAGAAAACAGGCATTTTATGGCAGCTTTGAAACACAGAGATGCTTTCTAAAGCACACAAGGGGCACGGAAGCCTCCCTTTCCCTCTCCCCCACACCTAATCTCTCCCGGCTGTACATGCTGTAAACACACATGCCTCAGAAGATAATGAAATAATTGTGTTAAGGACAAAAAAACGTCCTTTTTCTTTATTAAAAAGGAAGGCAGAAGGAGGACGGTTTGAATGGTTGGACTCGATGATCCAGTGGGTCTCTTCCAACCTGGTTATTCTATGATTCTATGAAACAAATTCTGAGATGGGAGAGCAAGGTTTCAAGGAGGCCTCCTGACAGCACATTTTTGCTGCCATGAGTAACCAGTTCCTTGTCTCCACACACCCTGCCGGTCGCCACCAGGCAGCCAGGGAGAAATAAATCTGTCCTGGGTCTTCTGCCCCACTGATCCGGTGATGTCAGCGTTCCCACAGCTGGAGAAGGGACTTAAAAATTCACAGGCACCGTTACACTGCGGATGCGGAGCTCACAGCAGCACCAAAAAACCCATTCCAAACTTCCAAAGGATAAATGATCACGACAGCAACTCACCCCAAGTGCCAGGCACCAAAGCCTGGTGGCTGACAAATCCTTGGGGGAAGAACGTGCCCCGAGTTTGATGTAGATGTGAACCTCAACATTCCTTACAGAAGAGAAAATCACAGGTCTAGCAACAAAATGGGACTTTTTTTGATCATAGGATAAAGATATACAGAGATAATGGCATCTTGGCTTGGATCATAAACAGCGTGACCAGCAGGTCCAGGGAGGTTCTTCTCCCTCTGGACTTGGCACTGGTGAGGCCGCTCCTCGAATCCTGGGGTCAGTTCTGGGCCCCTCACCACAAGAAGGATGTTGAGGCTCTGGAGCGAGTCCAGAGAAGAGCAACGGAGCTGGTGAGGGGGCTGGAGAACAGGCCTTCTGAGGAACGGCTGAGAGAGCTGGGGGTGTTTAGCCTGGAGAAGAGGAGATTGAGGGGAGACCTCATTGCTCTCTCCAACTACCTGAAAGGAGGTTGTGGAGAGGAGGGAGCTGGGCTCTTCTCCCAAGTGACAGGGGACAGGATGAGAGGGAATGGCCTCAAGCTCCACCAGGGGAGGTTCAGGCTGAACATAAGGGAAAAAAATTTCATGGAAAGGGTCATTGGGCACTGGCAGAGGCTGCCCAGGGAGGGGGTTGAGTCACCTTCCCTGGAGGGGTTTAAGGGACAGGCAGACGAGGTGCTGAGGGACATGGTTTAGTGACTGATGGGAACGGTTGGACTCCACGATCTGATGGATCTTTTCCAACCTGGTGATTCTATGGTGATTCTATAAGCACAGCTCACTAAAATAATAATGATTAAAAGAAAAAAACAATCACCCAGACCACAAAGTTGAAGACAAAAGCAAAAGAGTAGGAAGGAACAGAGGAAAAGGTCACCTTGAGTATTACTAGTAATAACTGGAGATTCAAACAGAAAAGCAATCATTAAGAGTATATGGAACTCAAATTTGTAGAGCATATTAAATGAGTTCACTGTAGTCTTAAATTACTGACAGAAGTGATTCCTTACTAATTGATAAAGCACCCGAACTCAAAGGCTTTGCTACAGCAGGTTTTGCCCAAAGCTTAAGTAAATACATCTCATGCCCATCCACTCCCACGAACCCACAGAGGCCAGAACACAGAGAAACACCACTCTCTGGCCACAGCAGCAGCAAGAGGCAGCACACATCAAGTAAAGCAGATAAGCCACAGACTTTTCCTGATGAACACAACACAGAATACCCTCACTCATTAACCACTTTCATTTTTCAGGGACCTCTGAAGACAGGTCTGCAACGTGAGTTTATCTCTTACTGCAAACTGATGTTTAGTTCCCATACAATTACACACAGCTAAGGGATTTGATGAGGCTCTTTAAATATGATACAAACACACTAAAGGACATGATCTTAAGAAGAATTTTTTTATTGAGGGTGGGGAGGCCCTGGCCCAGGTTGCCCAGAGCAGTGGTGGCTGCCCCATCCCTGGAGGGGTTCAAGGCCAGGTTGGATGGGGCTTGGAGCCCCTGATCCAGTGGGAGGTGTCCTTGCCCATGGCAGGGGTGAGACTGGATGGGCTCTGAGATCCCTTCCAATCCAAACCATTCCGCAATTCCACGAAGGGATCCAGCACTCAGAGGAAGAACCATTCTCCGGGCACTTCTCAAAGATGAGGTGCTCACTCTCAGCACCAGCAGTATCCAGAGGTACAAGTGCCCCTGCTGTAGCCTTGCTGTTCGCATCCACATTTGTTTATGTGCACGCTGCAATTACTCTCTTGCAATATATAAATATAAACAAAACGTAGGATTTAGTGTGGGCACAAACAACAGACATCGAAATTGAGGTTGCATTTAGAAAACCCTGATCTGCAATTATCGCATTCCCGTACCCTACACACAGACCACATTCACACATACGAAACACAAACCTGTTCTCAGACTCGTCCATAATTAAAGCAAATTGCTATATTACAAAATTCCACCTTACAGGTTTCATACTTTTTGAGTATAAGGCTAAGCTAAAATGAAAACCAGAAACAGGTAAGTATTCACCCACAGAGCTGTATTTATTGCTCAGATGTTGTAGGTAGAGAACATCCTTCCTAGTTTTTAAAATAGCATAAGTAAAAAAAGGGTATGTGGGGAAGTAAGGTGTTCAAAATACCTCCTAGGGGAAAAAAAATAAGCACAAACACAAATACCACTTCATTGATTTACCGGAGAATCAAACCAGAAGTGATTTTGTTTCCAGTCGCCCACATCCAAGCCATGAATCACCATCTTTTCTGGCCAAAAGCCAGTGTTGCGGTTCTAGTTACCATGACAATATTGATGCCTGGGTGCTCAGCAGGCTTACACAAAAAGGTGTTCATTCAAAAATAAACAAACAATTGGGGCAGGGGAGGGAAGCCTGGGTAAGATGACACTTAAAGAACACACTTCTCATATAAAATCCAAAACCCGCTGAAAACTCCACAAGGAAACAGTTAATCCATCATAGGAGCTGTTTCTGCAACAGGGCACCTCCGAACTTCCCAAGTGCCTCTCTGTAGTCAAACTTCACCACTGCAGGGTTCCCTCTGACAGCCCTGGGCGCTTCCACTCTCCTAATGGATGCTCATGCAGGGGAAAGGTCTTCTTTATAATTTTTTTTTAATTATTTTGCTTCACCACCTGTTTGCTTCTCTCCAAAGGGACACAGTTATCCACACACACCCTGACCCAGCTATTAAGCTTGGCAACAGCTCAAACAGCTTCCACACTGAAAATCCTTGACATCGCAGGAGGGCAGCTCCTCCACACTCGGATGATATTATTTCAATAAAACATTGTGCCTTTCCAGTATTCTGACCCTTTCTCCCTTGGTTTTACAAGAACTAAAACAAGCTTAATGCACAACTGGCATAGATGGTCACGTCATGACCCTCTGCAGGGAGCAGAGAATGATGCTTCCACCACCAGATGCAGAGTATTGAGCCAGACCCCTGAGCAAACACAAAGCGCTGCCTTTCCAGAGCAAATTTCACCTCCATTAGAGGCTCACAGGCAGCCATACGCCTGACCAGCTTTTGGAAACCTTTCTGCTGATTTTGGCAACGTTAAACCAAACCCACGACCGGTGAAGACTAACCTCATTCAAAAGACAACGCTGACTTCTTCACAACTGGCGAGCACGCTAGGAAGCCCGTGGTGCTCTCAAAGCAAACCAGGGAGGAGGATTCATGTGCTGTGTGGAAGTTCTGCACTAAGGTGGAGATGCTCCTTTAACCACAAGTCTCCAGTCTCATCCATGCAACCCAGGTCATTTTTCCAGGACAGCAGTGGGCCAAAACACAGGAGCAGAAGTAGAAACATGCGTGCTAAGAGTACAACATGCTGTCAGGCAAATGGTCTGCATACAAATGTGTATAAACAATGAGTGGGAACAATGAAAATGAAAGGGAGAACCTGTCCACTCCCCTTACAACCTGTATCACCACAGCGTCTAAGTGCATTCATCCCAGCCAGGCAACCATGTGTTACCATCCCGGCTGGACAGAAACGTCCAAAACAAGTGCAGTCTCTTATCTTGGCAATCAAGACAACCTAGGCAATGGAATAACCCTGGCTGGTAATTAAGGCATCATTTATCAGAGGTGAGGGACTGCTCTCCCAGTCCACGACACCTACACAGGATTTCTCTTGGTCTCCACTGGAGTATTTTAACCCCACTGAACAAAGTGGTGGACGGGTTCACGGGTGGACGAGGTGCTAAGGGGAATGGTTTAGTGTTTGATAGGAATGGTTGGACTCGATGATCCAGTGGGTCTCTTCCAACCTGGTTATTCTATGATTCTATGATTCTAAAGCACAAGAGAACAATGGGTCAAAAGTACCTATTAGTGTGTTACCTACCTGAAAGGCCAAAAGCACTCAGCTTGCACCTTTCCCTGAGAATAAATGGAGGAAAAAGGTCTGGAATGGCAGAAGGAACACCTCACTGTGCTATGTTCCGCTCAGCAGCATCACACTGATTTGGCCCGAAGCTTGTGAAATTAATTTCCTTTGTGACA
Source organism: Phaenicophaeus curvirostris (assembly GCF_032191515.1). NCBI lineage: Eukaryota > Metazoa > Chordata > Aves > Cuculiformes > Cuculidae > Phaenicophaeus > Phaenicophaeus curvirostris. The sequence goes on along the minus strand of NC_091416.1, from coordinate 6,499,890 downwards.
ATAAACACCACTTATATGACATGGATTGTTTATTTGCAATGTAATTGTTTTCAGACATTCATTTCTGCTAATTACAAAGGGCTCGGCAGCGGACTCATTGGCACATCAGCACCACCCATCATCTCTCACCAACTCCGTAAATCTTCCCCTCCTCAAATCATCAACAGAAGTTAATATCATGACCTCAAAAGACCTGCTTTTCTTCCTGGGCAAGGCACTTCTCTTGCCAAGGACTCCACTGCAGAGCCCTTCTTGTGTTATGACCTTGGTTCTGCAGCAGAGAACCACATCTGGCCCTCATCAGAAGTAGAACAGGCACTGGTGAATGTGTGTTCTCTAAAAAAATGCATAAAATTTACATTCAGTAATGAAATTGCCTTTTAAAAAGGAGACTAGGTCATTCAATCATGCCAAAAACCTGTCCAAAACCATAAACTTGCTTCCTGTAGTATTCTGGAGCCTTATTACAATCACCAGAATGTTTCCTAAACACCTCCAAGGAACTGGGCTGCAGGAAAGCTGAGCTCCTAGGAAAGCAATAATTAGCACTAGCCTCCTCCTTCTCTTTCTCAAAGCTTCAGATCTTCGAGACTACTTTGGCTAGAAACTTCCTCCTCTCACAAATAAAGTCAATAATATCAGAAAGATCCTGGGAACTGAGAAAGCACCAGATCTACACGAGTACACGTGCTACCAGAAAAGCCTAATAATCCCAACAATTTTAGTATCTCTGCTAGATTTAAAGATTAATGCTTTACATAATTCAATATATGGTGTTTTAGAATTTTGGCAATGGATTCATACAGCTAACATTACATAAAAATACAGTGCAAAGCAGTTATCATAAGGCATGAAGTTACAAGGTGATTATGCCTGGAAAAGCTAGGAATGGTTGGTTGCTCCAAGGAGCTTCAGGATTTGCAGGGGTGGGGTTGTTAGGAGGATACTTGATCTATCTTTTTTTCTTTTCTGTTTAAAAAGGATACACTCTAAACCTAAATTCAGGAACAAAGAGAAGTTTTTCCACCTACATCTTCATATTTGATGGCACTTGGAGATAGTTCATGACTTTGTAGAACACTCTAGGTTATCACTGAGAGTAAAGCCAAATCTTGAAGGCACCACAACCGCAGGCTCTCTTCAACCACAGAAATACATCTGACTAGAAAACACCAGGTTTGCTGAGAAAAATAACGCAAACCTCCTGCCTCGCACACCACATACACCTCGGTATCACAGCCTGAATTTGCTGCCTGCAGATGCTGACACCAAAAAACACTCGGGATAAAGACAATGCATTGTTACTGGCAGCCAAAAACATTCCTCAGAATCTACAAAGCCCAGCTGAGCACTGGAACAGCCTCTCTGTGGCTGATAAAGGGCGCAGAGTAACTACAGCTTCTTGAAGCAACACATACACCTTTTCCTTAACAGGGAACCTGAAACATGTTCAGGCAAAGCGGCTTTTGCCATGCCTCATCTTGCCTAATTTTTAAGGCCTTCCAAGTGTGCTGCTATCCCTGTATATTAAGCAATCACCAGGTAAAAGGGAATTTGCTTTGTACTCGGTGAGCAACCCGTACACTGTGGTGTTCAAATTTGGTTTTTCTATAGCTCTTCCCTTGTAGCAATAAAGTTCAATGACAGCAAGGAGCCAAAAATAGCTGTTCCCCTTCCATAGGAAACAAGCGGCTATTAAAGGCACGGAGTTGTCCACCCACATTCCAGGCAGTTTGAAAAGATGTAGAGTATTGCTTTGTGCTGATCTCGTCAAACCCCTTTGGAGCTGTCGGGAAGCGGCAGCCGCCTGTCTGTCTCTGGGGCCAGATCTCCAAAGGCACCGAGCACCCTGACCTCCAGGTAGACCAACCAGAGCTAGGAAAGGAAAACCTCCCTGAAAAGACAGGGTAGAGAGGCGAGCCGTGCAACAACCAGAGTATCACAACAGACCCAAGTATAGGCAGAGCTGAGGCTGAAGATATCATAGAATCATAGAATCACCAGGTTGGAAAAGACCCACAGGATCATCGAGTCCAACCATTCCTACCAAACACTAAACCGTGTCCCTCAGCGCCTCATCCACCCGTCCCTTAAACCCCTCCAGGGAAGGTGACTCAACCACCTCCCTGGGCAGCCTCTGCCAGTGCCCAATGACCCTTTCCGTGAAAATTTCTTCCTAATGTTCAGCCTGAACCTCCTCTGGCGGAGTTTGAGGCCATATCTCTCAGCCAGAAGAGCTTGAGAAATGGGTGCCATGCAAGCCGAACGAAAATAAAAATCACCATTATGAAGTGTGCTCCGTGCTTCTTTGGCACAACACAAAACCAACTCATTTCTTGATCACATTTGGATTCTATCTGACAAACAATGGCGTTGCACACAGTGGCTGGACCAAGGTGAAAGACCAAGACACTTCCCCAGACCGAAGGCTGCATCAAAAGATCATGGTTCCTCTTTGGTGGTTGGAAAGTGGAACCATCCACTATAACTTCTGGAATCATGGTGAAACCATCCGAGCAGGGAAGCATTGCCAGGGTTTAGTATCTGATAGGAATGGTTGGACTCGATGATCCAGTGGGTCTTTTCCAACCTGGTGATTCTGTGATTCTATGAAATCAACAAAATGCACACAGAACTGTACAATTTACATCCAACACTGGTCAATCAAAAAGGACCAATTCTTCTCCATGATAACGCCTAACCAAGTCTCACAAAGAGCTCTACAGAAGCTACAAAACTCTCCCTCACCCAGGTTACTCTCAAGACCTCCCCCCGACCCATTACCACATTTTCAAGCATCCCGACAACTTCCTCCAAGGGGAGGTTTTCCACAACCAGCAGCACCTCAAAACACCTTCAAAGCATTCAACCAGGACTCCAAAATTCTACGCTATTAAACAGACTCGTTTCTTTTTGGTAAAAAATGCCTAGATTCTAATAAAGTTTATTTTAAGCTGAGACAGACTTCTTCAGAATTCATGGTTAAAAACATCAATTGTTTTGCACCAACCCATGAACTCAGCCAAACCCAGAATCCTGAATTGCTGTATGAAGGATCAAAATCTGAACTTGCCAACAGAGCCAGATTGAAAAAAACCAGCATGTTTTGTTTGGAGTAGTTACTCAGAACTGAGAAAATTCTGTAGAAATCACTGCAAAGCAGGAAATGAACGTTTTCTGGTTCAATTTATTACCAACACTATAATGACACCAACAGGATTCTTGCTAAAAAATGAGAGTTACTTCAGTAAAGCAAGCATCCCTGCTCTATTTCAGGCTCTAGACTCTTTTTTCATTTGACACAGGAAAGGCTTTGCTGAGCATCTCTGTTTCCCAGTGACTTCAAATGCTGACAGTTCTTCTCTATGCTTTTGCCTTTCCATGTCCAGAATGGAGACAGCTCCTGTATTATCTCAGAGCACCATTAGCAGCTCAGTAATCATAAAACACCAAGTTCACCAAACAAAACATACACGCACTACAAGTAACTGTGATCTTCCTGTAACACTTCAACTCTCTCAATACATGCATTTACTCCCTCCCCTGGCAGCCAAAACTGGGATGTGACTGTGGTCCAACAGAAGAACAGCAAAGATTCCGAGCAAAGGCTTGGAGGAGACCTTATAGCAACCTTCTAGTATCTGAAGAGGCTACGAGAAAGCTGGGGAGGGACTGTTTACAAAGGCTTGTAGTGATAGGACGAGGGGCAATGGGGATAAACTGGAGAGGGGCAGATTTAGACTGGACATGAGGAGGAACTTCTTCACTATGAAGGTGGGGAGGCCCTGGCCCAGGTTGCCCAGAGCAGTGGTGGCTGCCCCATCCCTGGAGGTGTTCAAGGCCAGGCTGGATGGGGCTTGGAGCCCACGATCCAGTGGGAGGTGTCCCTGCCCATGGCAGGGGGGTTGGTTGATCTTTAAGGTCCCTTCCAACCTGAACTATTCTATGATTCTATGATTCAGCACATCCCGCACCTGCTGCACACAAAGGCTGAGTACCCATCGCCTGAAATACAAGTGGTTATGAAAAAGAGATTTCATTTTTATATGCCTATCCACAATTTGTTTCATTTTAAATTATTTCTAAAGCAAAAATCCAAACTCTTCATATATTATTTTGCTTTATAATTGTCAGGGAATAAAGCCAGCCTTAGCAGAAACGGTGTAAGGACCTCAAGAGAAGGGACCACTTTGTCAGAGGCAAGGAAGCGACCCCAGCTTTTCTGTTGGTTTACACCCCTTTAACAAGGTGCTTCTTTCTCAGTTCAGCTACTCAGCATTGTGCTGTTTCATGGAGAAGAATATAAAAAGAACGTGTCTAGGGATGAAACGCACCGAGAAAAGGAAACAGTAAGCCCGTAATAATCCAAGGTGTGACTGTTCATCATTTGCACAGCAGCACTGTTTGAAATACATCATTTAAGGGGAATTTCTTTTAAAAAAACAGCAAAAATTTATTTTCCAGACTAACAAAGACGTTGCAGGCAAGATGATGGGTTGCCTTCCCCAGCGCAGGCAGGATTAATCCTACAGTGAAGTCTTTCAGCCTTACCCTTCAGGGCACATCTCAAACCACAGAAGTCTGCAAAGTAAGGCTGTTCCTGCGACCAGAATTAGGCTGTCAAGGACCCAAGAGTATTCCTCTCTCAGATCTTATTGCAAGGCCTGTCCTGAAATGGAAATCAGCAGTACTTTATAGACCTGCTCCACCTCTCCCTAGAGATGTGATAATCAAACAGGACAGATAAGGTCCCTTGAAGCCTCTCACTTCGTAAAAGTCGACTTCTTCCATTAACTCCTGAGGACAGCCAGGATCATATTCCCTGCCCAGCACTGACAGAGAACTCATTTTAACAAGCTCACAGTACATACCAGAGGCCCAAATTGAACTCCCCAGTATTTACAACTCCACTCAGTTTTGGAGAATACATAAAAACTGTTGTTTCATCATAGGTAGCTCTTCATCCACTCTGTCCCAAGCAGCATCTCTTTCTATCTCCATGAAGCAACCTCAGGTGTTCTGCTTCCAGTCACAGGCAGAAAGAGTAACACCAAACCACCAAGCAACATAGCAACCCCATGCCCAGCTCTAAGAGAGTCATGCTATGTTGCTGTAAGCTCTTAATGAACTTCAAAATTCATTTCAGTTTCAAAAACTGAAAAAAAAAAAGACAATATAGATGCAAGCTTTTAAAGGTGCCGAAACCATCCCCAAAAGCAGGATACCCTCCCAGGAGACACACAGATCTTTCTTCTCCACATTTGTATGTGCAGCAAACAAGGCATTTTGCTGCCCTCTCTACCATGTTTCAATCTTCCCCTGGCACCTCAGTTTTTAAACGGAAAGCACAACGCACAATGCTTTCCCATTTGACTAGTGCAGCTGATGTATTCTGGGTTTATTTGTCCTTTGGTCTGGCCAAAATGCTCTTCACACGAGATCCTTCATCCATCTCTAACTTTTATTGCAAAAAATCTTCCTCTTGTATTCTCACCTCCCCACTAAAATAAAAAATAATAACAAATAGCCCTATTGTCACTCCTCTACAGCTTCCAACACGCCCTAAACATTCCCCACTCCACCCATTTTCACTTCAGCTCTTCATCTCACATTTCACTCCCTCTTGCTAACCCCTCCCTTTGCCTTCCCTGCCATGTCCCATTCCTTCCCTCCAGCACTTCTGGGAACTCTGCATCGCTAACAATTTCACAGCTGGGAAACCTACACTGCCTACCCTTATTAACTGACAGTAAATAATCTGTTTACTGGCTCCAGGAACCGTTTCCATTACATGACATCCACAACGCTCAGCTTCGGGTGAAGTTTCTGCAGAAGATTCCATGCTTTCTGGAGCTTTTGATAGGAGTGGTTGGACTCGATGATCCGGTGGGTCTCTTCCAACCTGGTTATTCTATGATTCTATGATTTCTCCTTAACACAAACACTCCCACTGCAGCAGTAATTACAAATCTCTCTTGATGTTTCCCCAAGAAGAACTTGAGACGACAAGTATTCTCCCCAAGAGCTCAAAGAAATCAGTCCATAATTCAGCATAATGGAAGTCACGCCAGAATATATGTGGAGGGGGGGAAATTCCACCCCCCCAACAAAAGGTTAAATTTAAAAACTGGGGTCACTAAGCAGCTGTGTATGGAATCAGGCTGATTTATCAAGTTCAAAGCATCACCTAAAGTCAGGCATGGCACACGATGAGGTCCTGCAGCCTTTCCTACAAAACCCTCCCTTCACAACTCAATCCTGATTTATGACACAGACTGCTACTAGAGCAAAGCTTTGCAGTGTGAGAGGTGCTTTATACTAATGAAGGGCAAAAGAAAAGAGCAAAGTCAAACCATTCACCACCGATTCTCTTCAGAAAGCGAGGATTAAACCCCTTTATTTCCAGCCTAATAGGAAGAAACAGGAAAATGCACCTCTACAGATCAAAATCTCGAAAAGAAAGGGGAAAATTGCCCACTGACTTTTGCTGGCCAGGTCTAGAGTCAGAAAAGTAATTCCAGACTCATTCAGAAGCAATCAGGACAGCAGTGCCACCTTGACACACTACAAAAAGGCATTGATTCAAGGTGCAGAAAAAAGAATCATCGGAAGAAGATGCAGTCTAATTTAATGCTCTCCAAAGTTCCAACCTGTCACTCTTCCTGCTCTAAATATAATCAACAAAATCTGATTTAAGTCATTTGTAAATAAATGTGGAAGCCTTTCCCCGTCTGTGGCTTAATTGGTGACTCATTTCACAGCATCACTAAAGGATTGTGCTCTTTTCCCTCCTTCCTCCCGCTAAATTCATCGTTACTCTCTGCTCATTGCCATTAAGCTTTACCATGCGATACTGCCTCCCCTCATCCGTTACCATAGCAGCCACCAGTAACGGAATGCAGCATTCACAAAAGATTACTTCTCCCCCCTTAATTTATTTATATGCAAGTAATCCACTGAGAGCTGACAATAGCAACCACTTCACATTCCCACTACAAGAAAGGGCTTTTTTTAAATTCATTTTTTCAACACATGTGCTGCAAAAACATAACTATAGTTCCTCTGGAGGGAAAAAAAAATCCTAAATTTCTCAGGATTAAGAAAATGCAGCAGCAGATCTGGACAGGAGGCTGATTTGGAATTAAAGCTCGGGGGGAGCGGAGGCTTAGCACATGGGCTGCCCCAGTACCGCTCTGCAGAAGCTTGTCACCCTTGTCAACGCAACTAGAACTAAGGAGAGGCTGAGCTGTGAAAAATACCTAATTCCGAGCATTTACATTCAGTAAAAAACTAAGAAAAAGGGAGGGCAAGCTAACCCAAGAAAGCCTCTTAAAAAGGGAGGCCTTTTTCTGCAGCACTGATTACATACAGAAGCTGAATTCAGCTCTTAAATTGTTCGATTCTGGTAAAAAATACCCGAGTGCAATAAACTTGCTTACAGATCATGAGAGACAAACTACTAAAATAAACCCTATCCTGGCTTGGGTGCCTCTGGTCTTGTCCAAGAGCAGCAAGACTGGACAGAAGGGCTCATCCCCACCACATCCAAGCAGGACTGATCCAGCAGTGATGGCCAGATCCAATCAAGAGTCTGGATCGTGAGGAGGTATCACAGTGTTGAGGTAGGTCTGAGATCCATCTGGGAAGTCACAGAATCGTAAAGGATGGAAAAGTCCTCTAAGATCATCAAGTCCAACCATCAACAAAATACCGACATGCCTACTAAGCCATATCTCAAAGTGCCATGTCTACATGTTTTTCAACCACCTCCAGGGATGGAGACTCCACCACTTCCTTCTTCCAGTGCTTCACCACTCTTTCAGTAAAGACATTTTTTCCTGATATCCAACCTAAACTACCCCTGGCACAACCTGAGGCTGTTTCCTCTCATCCTATCACTTGTTACTTGGGAGAAGAGACCAGCAACCACCTCACTACAACCTCCCTTCCAGAAGCTGCAGAGCGATGAGGCCTCCCCGTCAGCCTCCTGTTCTCCAGGCTAAACAGCCCCAGTTCCCTCAGCTGCTCCTCATAGGACTTGTGCTCCAGAACCTTCCTCAGCCTCATTGTCCTCCTCTGGACACACTCAATCCATAGGTCAGGTCCATAGCAAGTAGGGAGGACGGGTTCCCAGCCAGGAGGACGGGCTGGGGTGGAGGGCCAGTCACCACCTGGCTGTGGCCAAACAGACACCAACACGCCTCCAGCAGAGTCCAGGCAGAGAGGAGGCAGACGAAGGGTTGAACTGTTGGGTCCAGGGGTGTGGATGGAGGCTGTGAATGTTTATTAGTGCCCACAGGGCCCTGACAGGTTTTTTAACAGGTACATCATCTTCCCAGGCTAAAAACAAATTCACTCCTCCCATCCCATTACTCTTACTTAACAGAGAGGCTTGGCATAGGAGCACTTACCACTCAAAAAGCAAATTCAAGCTCTCTCACAGCAATTTGCAAAGATGGATATGTATTCTCACCTCAGTAAATTCAGTCAGAAAACAGTTCTCATCATTTTGCCACATCCACGCTGAGCTGAACAGAGAAATTGGAACAGAGCTCTAGTCAACATATGTTCCAGGTAGCTTCCAATTCATTGCCTCCCAGGTCTAAACGACCTCTCACCAACAGCTCCAAAGTATCTGCAGTATTTTCCAAAGCCTGGAATTTAATGTCAAAATCAGAAATCCTGGTACTTTTGAGGCATAATGGCCACTTAAGATGAAATCTCTACTCAGTAGAGACATCTTACGCTGCCTTCCATCAAGTCTTTTTTAGAACTTGCTATATTAAACATTTTATAGACTCATCAACACTGAAAATCAGCAGAACATTTAACAATGCTTAATGCAAATGCATTCACAGCACGTGGTTTGTGGTTCTTCAAAGATTACTACACCCATATAAACACATTCACGCAGTCCTATGCTATCGTAACACAGTTCTTCCAAAACACAAAAGACTAAATTTCAACTGGTTTTAGCTCCAGCTAAAAATCTATAAAGATGCGGCAATTCAAGTTGACCGGTGAGCAATTTACTGGTTCGATAATCTCTACAGACTAGGAGGAGGAAAAGACCTCCAGACCCACATAGTTTACATTAAATAATAACCTAGCTCTGCTTTTTGAACTGATGCCTCAGAGAAAGGCACAGTGCCTCCAGCGTGCAGCGACTGGGAGGCACTAATTCATAGTGCTATCATCAGAGAGCATCCTTCCTTCAGGTGCCCTTTCTGCTCCACTGTTATTCAATGCAAATCCAGGAAAATGAGACAGCACCACGCTCAGCCAAGCTCCCAGTCATCCCTCCACCCCTAATCACACTGCATCCCACTCTTACTACGCTGCCTTTTAGTGGGAAGATGGAATTTACTTGCTGGGAAGCAATGTAGGAAGAAAAATTAAGCTAACCCTTCAATCATGGAAGAAATCAGTCAAACGGATACTAGATAAAAACCACGCTCAAGTAATACCTGTGTCTTAACAGAACGTGTCAGTGTGCTTGCAGCCTCATCCTCCCACAAACACAGAGCTCAGCTGCCAGAAAGCTGGGAACAGACTGCATCAACACCGGGAATACGTAATGATTCTGAAACATGGTACAGTAAATGCTGATTATTCTCAATGCAAGCTTAATATCTCCTATTGCATAATCAAACTGCTTCCCAAAGCCACAGGAATGACACAAAAGTCAGAAAACACAAGGATGCTTCATTTGAAATAAAAGAAATGGCAAAGCAGCAAGAAGAGCAGACATCGGATGATACCACCACCATATTTTTATCAGCATACCTACACTGGTTATCAAAAAGTGTGGTACCTTCAGCTTTCAGTTCAGCACAGCATCTTCAGCCCTACAAATCACACCCAGGCCTCAAAGCTGTGTGTGAAAGTCATGCTGAAACACTCCGTTTTCAGAAGCTGAGCAGTGTATTTCTCTCTAAAGATCTTCCAAGTACATTGCAGACTTTGCACAACTGAACCTTACAATTCCTTCCCTGTATATTTTTATTTGCCAACCCCTCGCCATCCCAGCCGTGTTACCAGGGATACCAATTCACAGAAGAGCTGCCCAAAATCAGAAGGCAGTTCAACAATAAGGTCAGGATTATAACCCATAACTGACTTACAGCCCCAAGTTTCCACTGCAAGAAGTATCCGGTTTGGAGACTAACCCAGTTGGTATATTTTATAGCTTAACTCTGAGGCACAAAGCTCTGTCACTTGTTTCTGTGTTAAAAAAAAAGATGATCTTGGTGAAAGCAAAACACCTTGCACAGAGAAGTACCTTGGGCTGACACTCTTTATTAGTATTTACTGAAGTTTAACAGCCTGGTCAGTGGTCAGGACTCTGCCATCCACAAAACACAGGGATTCTCTGTCAAAGACCTTGCAGTTTAAACACAAGGGGGAAGCCATGCACAAACCTTCCTATGCAGACCCCCATCCCAATTTTCCAATTATCCTACCTATTTTATTTATTTTTCAGCCAGCATGCACAAGGCAGTTACTTTTAGGAGTCAAAAGGGATGGCAATGGATTGAGACTTCACTAGGAAAAACCTTTGTATGAAAGGTGGGAATATGTCCCAACTCCTGTTCCAGTCTTCAGCTCAGAACTACAAAGTTTTACCTATTTTCATAGGCAAAGACAAGATGCACATGAAAAATCAGAATCTCAAACAGTAAAGAAGTCATTTCAAAACAAATATGGCAAATAGACTTGGGGAGGGGAAATAGATACGTGTGCCTTTTGCAGCTTAACCAACACAAAAGTTTTTGTTGTTGTTAAATCACCTTAAAATTTGAAGCTGCATCACGCTGTTATCAGCATTCAAAGAAGTTAAATCTGTGTTACAATTCGGTTGCTTTCCTCAAGCTTCTTACACAGGTATGAAAGATCAGTACTGAAACCAAAGAACAAGGAGCTGAGAACGAGACCATCAACTATTTCATATTGGGGAGCAATTCTCTAACCTCTCTCTGGCCAAGTTCCAGTGAAGCAGCTCTAAGTAATTCTGAGTATTTGACTTCACTTAGACGTCTACGGCGAAGACAAAAGTCAATGCCAAGATTAATTAACTCCCGGACAGCACTTGGCACACAGCGACTCCAAACAAGGGTGATGCTGCAAAGCTGAATACATTTTAAATATCAATCTGGGAATAAAGAGAAGGCTGATTCGCCAGCCCAGAAATTTATTTTTCAGGAGGGGAATTCCTACCCTTTGTTTATACTTCCCCTTGGAACACTCTGCAGTTCTTAGCCTCCCCATTATTAATTCTAAGTATCAACTATACAACATATGAAGTAAAAATACTCCCCAAAGAGAACTGGTTTTATTATTTCCTGTTGTGTATCTTCTGGCTATCCAATTTCTTTAACAGCTCAATTAGAGAAAGCCTTTGAAAGGCCAGATAAATCTGCTGTGATTAGCTTGCCAGTAATGACAACGCTTTCATATTTGCTGTAGCGTTTAAAAACAGAAAGTGTGATAGAGAAAAATCACAAAAGAGGGGCTGCTCGGACCTTCATATTTGAAGCAAAGCAGAGAAACATTTTATTTCTAAGTATCCAGGCCCCGCTTACCAAGATTCACTCACTTTTACAGGCAGAAGAGAGTCTGTATCCTTCACTGCTTTGCTTATCCAATGCAGAGAAGGGATTTCATATATGCAGGTGTGCACACACAAAAAAAGGCTTTTTTGGGGGGTTGTCCTGTGCGGGGACAGGAGTTGGACTTGATGATCCTTGTGGGTCCCTTCCAACTCAGGATAGTCTATGATTCTATAAGGTAGAGATGTAGCATGTGTGAAGTCCTCATTTACAGTGAGTGCTGGAGATGAAGGAGGGGAAAAAGAATGTCACGTAATAAATGAAAATGACTGCAAGTCCCAGAACAAATATTTGCAGCTGGAATAAGCATGTGATCAAAACCCAAATCCCCACTCTGCCCAAAAGGCAGAGTTTATTTTGATGTCACCAAAAGCAGCTGGAAGAGAGCCAAGAAAGACAAGGAATGTACAGATTTCGTTTTTCCAAGCATTAATTTGAAATTATTTTCTATTAGTTCTGTGCGCCCAGTGGTTCTTTGTGGCCTTTAAAACGGAAATGAAGCCTAGATTTTATAGCAATATTGAGAATTCTCCCCTCCATATATATTCTTTGTATATTTTTTTCTCTAATTACACTGGCGTACCATAAACTGCCACCACTGTTTTGGTCCAACATCCCCATTGCAACATTTATGGAACACAGATCACAACTACAACATGATAAACAGAGATAGGTCTCCAAAGTTAATCATAAAAATGTTCATCTTTCTAATTGCTTCAGGGCATAAATTATTCCACCCCACCAGAAGCATTTTAACGCCATGATTTATTCAGTGTGAATATAGGATGAAAAATTCTGAATCACCAATAATAGAATGGACTAAAAGAAGCTACTTCCAATACACAAACACACATTTGCCTAATTTAGTGATGTGAATTTAATGATGTGCTAACTTCGGTGAAACCTAAAGACGGAGCAACCTTCAAGGATCCAGCTAAGGAGAGCAAGTAAAATATTCTGGCTCCACTACCACTTCCATTTGCGCTTGCCAAACGCAGGGGCCAATTCAAAACAGCGATACACATAATGTAGCTGTTCTCAAAGGAATTCGAAGAGACAAGTATGCTCTTTTGCAATTCAATAAACCACTTTTTCTCACGCTCAAGTGGTGACCTCCTCTTAAATGCACAAGTCGCTGAAGAGAAGGTGCAGCCAAAACCCAGGGTCTGTCAGATAAAATAACCCACAGCTAAAGAGGCACAGCCAGGCAATATAAGCGTTGCAGTTTTGTTTGGATAAAAGGAAGATAAAAACGGAACTAGTGCTGTGGTCTAAACTGTGGTGCAACTGAAGAACAAGGACAGGCTCGGTCAACAGCAACTCTAACGGGTTTTCAACATCTGTTGATGAACGTGCTCCCCGTTGCATTCTTCAATAGCTGGAAGAGGGTCTCGGATCAGAAGGGTTTCCTCAGCTCTAACGGTGATTACTCACGATCTTACAGAGGATCATCCTGAATTCTAGATTCTAGATGAACTGTATGAGGAGCACAGCACAGAGCTCAAGCGATGTCCACAACAGGGGCCATAACACGAGACAATAAAGGTCACAACTCCACCAGGGAGGAAAGAGCGAGCTTTGGCCCGGAGAGGAAGCAGAAATGTTGCAGAAGAGAGAATAAAGTCCAAGAATATAGGTGTAAAAAGAAATAACCTTGAGCACCTGCAAAAGATGGGGGAGAAAGTGTTCACAGGCACAGAGCAAGGGCCACAGAAAGTAGCAAAGGCCAGCAGAGTGGAGTCCCTCAAAGAGGGCACGTTCCTAACCCAAACTTTCAACCTTAACTTAGCACGCCAGGTATGGATGTTCTGAGAGAAGATTGCTTCCCAGATAATTTTTTTTTTCATATATTTATCTCAATAAAGTAATTTCTATGTAGTTCAACTACAGATAGTGATGGGAAGAACTACCAGGTTGCTTTTTTAGGTTAAAAAAAAAAAAACTGAATGCTAAAAGGCTAACAAAAAATGAATAACCAACCTGCAAAACAGGCATGGAGAAAGAGCCCTTTAACTTCTAGAAATACAGAGGAACAGGTTAGAATTCACAAGATCCAACAATTTTCTAATTAACATTTCACTTCAGCTCAGCATGTGCTCCAAGTTAAACACATCAGTTCCCTGGACACCGACGGGACTGCTTGTGGGGAGGGTTCAGCAATCACTGGAATGCTGCCCCCTAAATCAAGTGCATCCACAACTTCAACAAACAGCATTTCCGAAGGAAATCGTTGCAGAAAAGTTTGGTTTTCTGCACCTCCCAAACTGTGAAAGCGTGTAAATGTAACTGTAGGAAAACCCGCTACACTTGAGAGCATGAGCTTTCACTGTAGTCCCTGTGGCTCAAAAACACAAGAGAAGGTCTCAATCATAACTTGCTTTTCAATTGTATTTGCATGGATTATACAAGTGTGATTACATCAGCCAATGACTTGATGGACTTTAAAAAAAAAAATAAATCCAAACAAACCCCACACAACTGCTAGCCACCTACTGCAGATTCTAAATAATAAGGAGTCTACCCAGAGGAAAACAGAAAAACCAAAACAGTTTCCACAGATGCAAAAGAAATGAAACAGATGGTGACTCTTACAGAAGAGTGTATTCCTGCTGAATAAACATAAATATGTTTTGGTCAATAACATTTCAACTGTCAGAAACAGCATGGATAAAAATGACTGACTCAAAAGATTCAACTCTCTTCCTTGTCCCTAAACTCATGTAATTTAGAAATAGTGCTGACAAAATTGAGATTGCAGATACCCTCTATTGGCAAACCACATTTCAAGTTAAATGCCGCTCTCCTTGGCGGGTGACTGCTCAGCAACAGAAATGCTTTCACACATTTCACACTCGAAATACTGGACCCCTATCGCACAGATGTGATGCTTCAAACCCAACTTCCAGGACCGAGTCCAGAGAAGAGTGACAAAGCTGGTGAGGGGGCTGGAAAACAGGCCTGATGAGGAACAGCTGAGAGAGCTGGGGGTGTTTATCCTGGAGAAGAGGAGGCTGAGGGGAGACCTCATTGCTCTCTACAACTCCCTGAAAGGAGGTTGTGGAGAGGAGGGAGCTAGGCTCTTCTCCCAAGTGACAGGGGACAGGACGAGAGGGAATGGCCTCAAGCTCCGCCAGGGGAGGTTCAGGCTGGACATTAGGAAGAAGTTTTTCACAGAAAGGGTCACTGGACACTGGCAGAGGCTGCCCAGGGAGGGGGTTGAGTCACCTTCCCTGGAGGGGTTTAAGGCATGGGTGGATGAGGTGCTGAGGGACATGAGGGATTGATGGGAATGGTTGGACTCGATGATCCGGTGGGTCTCTTCCAACCTGGTGATTCTATGATTCTATGACTGCTGCAAGCCAAAGCAGGCGCTCCCATCACCCTCACCTGCAAAAATACCCTCCCCAGCCCTTCAGAGGACTCGGTGGCAGCTTAGCTAGAAAGCTTCAGAGATTTCCACAAAAGAAAATTAAAAAATCAAACGTTTGCTTCAATTCTACAATCAGCTGAAGGAAAGGGGTGGGGGGGTGGGGGAAGAGAGGAGAACAAAAAGCAACTACCAAATTAAAACAAAAAATTACAGGTAATTGAAAAAAGGGGGTTTCTTCCATTTTTTATGGTCCTTACCACTTCAATAAAAGGTATAAACGGCACATTTGAAAAGCAAGCATGCTGAACTGAAATTACTTTTTTCTGTGCTTAAATGCCAATTCCAGCAGAGCTAAAGAAGCACACAACAAGTCCTGCGCACTGGGGTTCATATATCTACAGCTCACCTAGATTCCTGATATTCTAGATTGCTTCCTCAGAGTGAAAGGATCACCACACCTTTGCTGTCAATCAGAAAATGACATGTCATTCTCCAAGGGTTTCTGAATATTTGGGTCCATTTTCCAGACAGAGGTTCTGGAAATTCAGTAAAGAAGTCAGTGACCCAAGAAGACATTCTGGAAAAACACAAGGTATCCGCTCACGTACAGTCAGTAGCAGGAGGCAAATTAACCTGTATGTATTTTCACAACGATTGCCAGATCAGGTAAGTCATATCCAAAGCACAGGGAGAACCAAGGATGGGTTTCACCCTGTTTTCAAGCTACTGAAAGGTACATGTCTTTTTTCATTTATACACACACAGACATCCCACCTAGATTATATTTTAGTCATGAGAAAGAAGCCAGCACCTTACAGGTCATTTCCCAGGACTGAACTGCAGCCGTGGCCAGCTTGAAACATGGAACAAGGTTAAATACTCACAGAAATATCAACCGACCAGGTAATAGCACTGTCCTGTCTTCAAGCTCTCCTCTGAGCACAGTTAGAAAAGTAAAACAACCAACACCCCCTTCTGCCCTGCAGATGCGTCCCCCCAAGAGCTGACATTAGAAGAGAATAGCCCGACCTTTGAAACTGTTATAAAATAAAATAGTTTTGAGAAAAGTGCTTTAGAAACCTGCATCTGTAACTTGATTAAAACACAAAGCCATAGGCATAGGATTTCTTTGACAGACCAGAAGCTGATTCAGAGTCTGCGTACAGATACACTCATGTGAGCCTTCTGTTGATCAATCTGACCATTAATTATAAAGGTCACATTATCTTTTGGCTGAATGGGAAGTTCTTAAGGAAATTTGTCTTGTCAGTCATCCACTTTTCCAGCATATCTTGCTTCAAAGAAATATTTGGGGCTATTTAAAGCAATGGTGATTTTGAAGAGATCTCAGACCCTCATACATCAAAGGACGTGAAAACTTCGTCTGCTCTGTCAACGCTTCCTCCAAGGGATGGACATCAACAGTGAAGAAGGTTTAGTAAAGCCAATTCAGAGATTTATCCTCATTTCCAAAGCACAGCCACTTCATCTCCCCCTTCCACATCAGGAGGACAAAAAAAGCAACCTAAAAAAGCTTCTAATAACAGAGGCTTAATAATTATTTAAACTAAACCAACACTGACAATCATTTTTAATCTTCAAAAAGGGTTTATTTTTCAGAACATTAGAGAAAAGTTCAAATCCAGCCTTCAGGTTCTGCTAAAGCAAATCAGCATATGCTGAGGAATAGTCTCTGCACCTGGATAAAGAGATATGTTGAGCAAGGTTAATGAGTCCCCTCTGCCACACATCAGTAACACGCAGAGATTTGCTGAACACTTCTGAAGAACATCTGAGGACAGCGCTAGAGATGCAGGGCTGCTGGATCCAGTCTCTGGACTGGAACCAGACCTGATGAAGGTCAAGTACGTTTCTTTTCTGCTGACTCTTCTGCTTTATAAGCAACACCTTCAATTGCCTTGCCCAGTTGTTGGAAGGCAGCTGAAGCTGTGATTGAGTCACCACCTCCTTACGAGCATACATGCAAACTATGAGGTTTTAGGCACCCGCAGACCTGGACTAAGGCAGGTGGCCAAGAAGGCCAATGGCATCTTGGCTTGGATCAGAAACGGCGTGGCCAGCAGGGCCAGGGAGGTTCTTCTCCCTCTGGACTCAGCACTGGTGAGACCGCTCCTCAAATCCTGTGTTCAGTTCTGGGCCCCTCCCCACAAGAAGGATGTTGAGGCTCTGGAGCGAGTCCAGAGAAGAGTGACAAAGCTGGGGAAGGGGCTGGAGAACAGGCCTTATGAGGAACGACTGAGAGAGCTGGGGGTGTTTAGCCTGGAGAAGAGGAGGCTGAGGGGAGACCTCATTGCTCTCTCCAACTAGACATAGTTTCGTGATTGATGGGAATGGTTGGACTCAATGATCCAATGGGTCTCTTCCAACCTGGTGATTCTATGATTCAATTATTCTAATGACCACGTTGCTGACCTCTGGATAAAGTATGCCAAGGGTGGAAGTGACAGCAGAGGGCTAGCAGAGTCCAAGACACATTTACATCACAAAGAAATTCATTGAACAAACTTCTGCAGCATCCCCACAGCCCTTATGGCCACTGGCAGATGGCTGAGTAACGCTTCCTGTGCTATCCTGCTTTTAGAGTGGCTGAGCAGTGATCGCAAGGCACTACACGAAGGCTCTCTCCCACTTGGCGCGTTGTTTCCCACCTCCACTACACTCTAAGATCCTGTAAAGAACATTGTTTATCTTACCACATATAGGAAACGGAAGAGACTATCAGGCTGATGATTTTGTAACAGTCCTCTGGGCAGCAAACACTTTGATATCACGCAGTTTATTGTGCTATAGCACCAGCTTTTCAATCGGTTCATACAACAACCCTGAGCAGCTACAGACTAGGAGAAGTCTGGCTGGAAAGCTGCCTGGAGGAGAAGGACCTGGGGGTGTTGGTTGACAGCAACTGAACATGAGCCAGCAGAAGGCCAATGGCATCTTGGCTTGGATCAGAAACGGCGTGGCCAGCAGGGCCAGGGAGGTTCTTCTCCTTCTGGACTCGGCACTGGTGAGACCGCTCCTCGAATCCTGGGGTCAGCTCTGGGCCCCTCACCACAAGAAGGATGTTGAGGCTCTGGAGCGAGTCCAGAGAAGAGCAACAAAGCTGGTGAAGGGGCTGGAGAACAGGCCTTATGAGGAACGGCTGAGAGAGCTGGGGGTGTTTAGCCTGGAGAAGAGGAGATTGAGGGGAGACCTCATTGCTCTCTCCAACTACCTGAAAGGAGGTTGTGGAGAGGAGGGAGCTGGGCTCTTCTCCCAAGTGACAAGTGACAGGACAAGAGGAAATGGCCTCAAGCTCCACCAGGGGAGGTTCAGGCTGGACATTAGGAAAAAACTTTTCATGGAAAGGGTCATTGGGCACTGGCAGAGGCTGCCCAGGGAGGGGGTTGAGTCACCTTCCCTGGAGGGGTTCAAGGGACGTGTGGACGAGGTGCTGAGGGACATGGTTTAGTGATTGATGGGAATGGTTGGATTCAATGATCCAATGGGTCTCTTCCAACCTGGTGATTCTATGATTCTATATTCAACGTGCATGGCTACACACAATAAATTTTAATTCAAAACATAGGCAGTTCTCCTGAATACGATCAAAGATGTGTCCACCTGGCAGACTTGGGATAGCACAAAGTTCTAGTGGGAGACGAGGGAAAAAGAAAATAAGTGTGGTGTTTCACATCTCCCCCAGAAGGCATGCACTCGTGTTTATATTTTAAGCTTATTTAAGTGTATGGCCTGCATAAGCAAAGCCAGCCCTCATCCAAACACTTTCACAAGGACATTTTACATAGTTAAGAAAGCCTCTTATAATCTCCCACTATGTTTTAAGCATCAGACTGGTCACTAGGACCGCCTGTCGATCCTGCATCCTCCCTGCAGCTCTGACATTCTTACTCAACCACCTCACCGTGTTCTAAATACTGATTTTCACAAACAAATCTATAAATGACAAATCCATGCGGGTATTTCAGGTTTCAATCTCTTAATCTTCACAAAGCTTCACATAAGTAGAGAATATTTTTTTCTGTTGTGTGAATGAGCCTCACACCATTAAGAGCTTAAAAACCTAAATAAAAAACTCTTTCCTTTACATGCTTCTTAATATTTGCATTCAGTACACTAGAAGTACCATTACTTTTTCCTTCTATCAGAGTGTAGCCTCTGCTACAGAAAAAAGACTGATAGAAGCTGGAAAAATGCTAACAAGCTTAGAAAACACAAGCCACTCTACATCCTCACCTCATATATTGCAAATCCTCCTTAATTTTTCTTTTATATAAATCTATGCTTGAGCATTTGTTTCACTTACATTTACAGCTTTAAAAAGTTTGAAGTTATGAATACGCTTAAGGGGTATACTCAAAGTATTTGTTGAAAAAGTAGTAACATGAAAACAAGTAGATAGTATCCTCATTGCAATCCTACAAAGGTGCAGCTGGAGGAGAGCAAACTCAACAGCAACTTTGATGGTAGCAAGAGTCCTGCTGGAAAGGACCACTGACTTTTTCTCTCCCTCCAAAGCCCCTTCCACCAGTGCTGAAAGGCATGATGTGTTCTTCCAGAAACGCCACTAAGTTAACGCTACTTTTGCCCAGCTTTTAAGATAAGCTTGTTCCATGTTATTTTCCCCCCTCTTCTGCCCCAGACCAGACTTTCAGCAGAACAATGCCACCTCTGACATCATTTCCTTATCGTCAACAATTAATCTGTTTCAAAAGTTTGCTTCTTCTGGGGGGAACAAGGGTGACTGAAAGATGCTACGCTAGACTTCACTAGAGAGCAGTTTTTCCAGCCAACTAGTTGGCCTGGGATGCATTTCCATCTCCTAGGAGGAGAAAAGAAACCTAGTACCAAGCAGGCTGCAGGTAAAAAGCCCTCAGCCCTTGCAATTTATTTACATCATAAAAAAAAAAAAGCTCGAAAACCAGCACTCACAAGCAGATGGGACAAACAGAAGAAAACCCAAGTGTAAATTGATTTGGCCAGGACAACATTGAAAGATGTCTACAAGTACTTAATAGAGTTAAATGTTCAAAAAAGAACACCGTTTCCCTGTAAGTTCGGACACTGAGGTGGTAAACAGCACCGTATGTCACACCATATGTCAGGCAGCAAACAACCTTAGCAAATCATCCTCCAAAGGCATTCTCTAACGCCACCCTATTGCCCCTACATGCAAGAAAATTCCCATACCATTCCAACGTTAACCCTTTCAAACACCGGCTGTGAGCACATGTTGAGCTTCTCATCAACCAACACCCCAAGTCCTTCTCTTCAGCACTGCTCTCAATCCATTCTCAGTGACAGGAACAACCTGAGTTTTCAGGAGTTATTGATTTGCTAGACTTAAGACCTTCCAAATCAGCTGAAAAACAAAATCCAGGCATCACTTCCATGCATTTTACAAGACCTGCTGTTCCAAAAGGAAGGGGTAGCCTTCGAACACCACACAGATCAATCAGTTATAGAATATGCAGCATTTGGGAAGAGAACAAGTTGCCTATGAGGATAATTTGGAACATTAAATATAACAGCAGGATCTTTCCAACATCTCCTCCTTACACAGTTACTGTCTAGCCCCTCATACAGCACTTCGTCTAGCAGCTTGAGGCAGGAAACAGAAGCTTTAAGAGCTAATACTCTAACTCATCTATATATGTCCATGCATTAACATGTCGAAGCCTGCCAAGAAAGGCTGGACCAGATGATCGTTGAGGTCCCTTCCAATTTAGTATTCTACAATTCTGTTCTTAATTTCACAAAGGCCCTATGGGGAGACCCAGTAATGCTCATAATGCTAATCAGGAATGAGATTTTACTTTATTTTAAGAAGATATTGAAGTCTCTCCATTCTCAAAATAATTTGTGATGATGCAGCAAGCAGAGTATCTTCCAGGAAAGGAAAAAGGGACCTTTGCTGGGGTATGCAGGAGAACCCTGTGCCTATGCACGCACTTGGGCTCAGAAATTAAATCCAGGCACAGAAAACAAACACCACATCCCTCCTGTGTGTTCCTGTCACTGAAATAGCTTTAGAAACTTGTGAAAGGTATCCAGGTTCAGACTTTCCAATATTATTTACAACCACGGGCGTTTTTGCAGCGTGTTCTTCAGAAAGGCATCAGATTTCCACCCCTCCGGAAGCTTATCCTGTTGGATTTCACATACGGGTTATCAGACACAGATAGCCCAGAACCATGCCGTTATTCAATTACTGATACCTTTTCTTACCGTCACAGCACCTGAGAAACTACAATACACAATGATTTTCTGAGTCGTTTGTTGATGTCCAATTTATTCCTCCGAACGCCTGAGCAGCTTCCAGAAACCTTGTGACACAGGTCGCAGAAGGAAGACCTATAGAAGATTAAATGCTTCATGCGCTGCATAGATTATAGGACTACATTTTCCTAACTTAGAATTTTTCTGCCCTCTTTCAAATCAAGATCTACTGCTCTCACATATCAAAAATGCCAAAGAACAGAATACCTAAGCCTAAACAGGAAAATATGTTCTTTGCAAAATTATGCTAATAAACATCTCTGCAGTATATAGAAAATAAGACTAGACTAGGTAGTTTAGAACTCCAAAAACTTCTAAGAGCTTCCCCAGATGGACATTTTATTCGCATTTTGTATTCCAAATGGATCACAGTGTTCATATTTACCCTTGAGTCGGCCTAAGTCATTGCATTTCTAACAAATTTAAAAAAGACATTTAAATCACTTCAGATTCCTCCTCCAAATGCACGTACCAAGTAATTAGGAGCTCGAACCACAGCAGGGAACGCTGGGGAGACCTTCACCCAGACAAAGCTGGGAGCATCATGCTGTCAGCAAGTTTTCCTGAGATGACAAGGTCACCAGGTTAACTACAACAGGGCTTTCTGGCATTAGTTGCAGGATTGTGCTGACTGAGCTGCTCATTCTGAAGGATTCTTCAAACCTGTTTAACGGCTTGTCAACTTTCTACACCGCAAGCTAGCTCCATGTTCATTCCTCATGCAAATTGGTGTGATCCCCAGCAGAAATTACAGTGCCTTACACTGGAGCTCATTATAAACACATCACTCAGGGGCTACTCATTATTTTGAAGCATTCCAGTTTAGGAAAAGCTCTTTTGAGTTTACAAAGTGTTAAACATTCTGTCCTTGGGTCTGTTATGCCAGGATCTAACACAGACGTAAACGCTGTGATATATCTATGTGTCTCAGGCTAGCTAGGACTTCAAGTCCCTTATCTTCAACAGTAACAAGTTTAGTTATATTTATTAATGAACACTCCCTCCTATTGTTTGTGAAAGAACGTGTGCGAAACAAAGCTCTGCTGTTCTCCAGATGCTCCTCACACAGGGTTATTCAAAGAGAGCACCACCCTGAACCGCTTCTTCAGATTAGTTGAGCAGCCTCAGTTTTATTTTGCTATTCTTACTTATTTCTTCCAATGTAGGCTACAGGTCTGTAGACAGGAATGTACTCCCTAAATCTGTTAGAGAATGCAAATCAGCAATTACCTAGGAAAAACCTTGAGAATCTAGCATCTACATTAATTCTTCCTCTTCTCCTTATTTCAAACCTTATAAAGAATTAGGGAGATTAGAGAAGGCACAGACACTTTCTATCTATTTATAACGTGTCGTATAGGATCTAAAGCCATACTCCGCCTAGATGAGATGCAGAGAGAGAAATGTTTTGCTGTGAGGGTGGCCAGAGCAGGTTGCCCAGAGCAGTGGTGGCTGCCCCATCCCTGGAGGGGTTCAAGGCCAGGTTGGATGGGGCTTGGAGCCCCTGATCCAGTGGGAGGTGTCCCTGCCCATGGCAGAGGGTGGAACTACATGGGCTTTGAGGTCCCTTCCAACTCACACCATTCCATGATTCTGTATTTTGCTGCTCCTGTAACACAGAAGTTGTGACCCCAGTTTTCTGAAGGGCAGTTCTGCATCTCTGCTCCCACACACCGCTCTCGGCATCGCAAGCACACGCAAACCTCCAGCACTTCGTGCCTACAGGAATACTTAAAAGGGAAATTCCAACATGAATATGCATCAGTTAACACTCGGATGGAAATCCAAAACAGCACAAAGAATTCAGATGTACATTTCATTATGCATTCAGATTTCTGGAAGTTTTCAGGCTTAAAAGAGAAGGATCAGCACCCACCAAAGCACACGGTGCCAGCAATTCTCGAGTGGCTGTCCCTGCAAGCACTGACAGCAAACCCTCCAACATCTCCATGCTGAGGAGCTCCTTGTCCAGAAAGGGTAGGGAGTAGTTTTCCTTCTCTCAAAGGACTACTAAGAAGATAAATTAAGGTCTGAGTAGTGCTTTGAAGATCAAAACTGCTATGCTGTTATTTATTATGGAGAACAACAAAGTGCATTCTTGTTGTCTGTAATTCAACTTCATAGAGAGAACAGAGAAGAGCACATGTGCTCGAGTGCATGAATTAATTCTCCCTGCCCCAACAAGCTGCAATTTGCATAACGGCAATTTTAGTCACCAAAACCCCATCAGTAAATCTATACTCATCCCTTTGAAATATTTTAAGGGCCTTAAGGAATATAACCAATATAGTTTCTCTTCTGATTCTTTTCCAGATAAGCTCTTCCTATCAGATATTTCTGCCTCAGTTCAGCAATGCCTTTTATCCTTAGCATTACTTACATGCTAACATTAGGCATACTCGAAACTGCTTTGCTAAATCAGAAATTCTATACCTATTTTGGAGGTTTCTGCCAAAAAGAAGAGAGTGTGACAGCACGACATGAAGGGTAATTTTTTTACGAGGGAAATCACAATTATTTTGGAGCTCTGTTTTCTTCGCAGGCTTTCCCATCAGAAAATGAATAAATTGTATGGCAAAGTACTTCACAAAAATGTTCACTACTGAAATCTATGTAGAAATACCACATTGCACAGCGTATCACTGATTTTCACTCCTTTCAAATGCACACACACACAAATTCTAAACCACACACCAGAAACGCTACCACATTTCAATTACATTTGCAGCCTTAAAACATGGAATCATCTGTAATTTTGCAGCATCTCCACAAAAGAGATCAGAGAACAAGCCTTTTGAGAGGCAGCTGAGGGAACTGGAGTTGTTTAGCCTGGAGAAGAGGAGGCTGAGGGGAGACCTCATCGCTGTCTACAATGAAAGGAGGTCGGAAAGAGGTGGGTGCTGGGCTCTTCTCCCAAGTAACAAGCGTTAGGATGAGAGAGAACGGCCTCAAGTTGCCCAGAGGATTGGGTGTTAGGAAAAATCTCTTTACTGAAAGGGTTCCCAGGCACTGGCAGAGGCTGCCCAGGGCGGTGGTAGAGTCCCCATCCCTGGAGGGATTTAAAAGACAGGTAGATGAAGCACTCAGGGGATCTGGTTAAGCAGTGGACAGCTGTGGTTGGACTTGATGCTCTCAAAGGTCTTTTCCAACCAAGTGATTCTACGATTTTACAAAACCCATGAAAGGTGAGGCGTATTAACACAAGTTTTTGAAAAAAATAATCCATAATAACAACTCTCAAGCCTTGCCACCACAATCATGTTTTCCTGATCTTATTCAAACAGCTAAAGCAGGAGATCAAGTTCTCCAGCATGCCAGCACTGGGATGTAACAGTGCAAATATTTAAAGAAAACAAGAATACAAGCTGTTACACCTAGAGGGTAGAGAGCACCAAAAGCTGATGGAACCTGGACAGCTACTGCTACTCTTCCACTTGAAAGAAATTGCTAACGAAGGACCTGCGAAGATGCTGAGCATCTCTCCAGCATGTCAGCCAACATCACCTCTTCACAAGAAACACTCAAATGTTAGAGGATTATGTTTTGGCTCTGTTCCCATTACCTTAGTTTGCACTCACAAGATTCTTAAAATCTGCAGCACACTCTTATTAAAAACACAGATACCAGATTGCGAACTTCTGCACTTTTTAGACTGCTTTCAGGAGAAAGTTGTGTTATATTTAGCAGCCGTATGGCGTCCCTCCTCCACACACATGTTTTATAGCGGTAAGAACTGACAAATTACGTTTTCTAAAACACCGATCTATATGTTTTCATTTCCAATTTTACTCTTACAAGTTAATTGTGGTTTAATTTTTAAACCTGGCATCTGACAAATGGGAAATGCAAGGTGTACCTATGGGAAACGACACCAGGGAGAAAAAGTTTTCTTGTAGTCCAGGTGGAAGTGTTCAGAAAGCCACTGAGCTGCATTCTAGACGGCTAAATTCTCCCTAAATTAATACAGAATGGCTACATAACCAAATAACCAAGGAAGTATTTGCTTCCTTACGCAGTTTCCAATTGCTCTGCATATGGATTAGTGTGTTAGGGAAAGGATACATCTTATGATGAAATATTTGGTTACTTCCATACTTCAAGCTGCCATACATCTCAACAGAGAAGATAACAAACATAGTGACAACCAACTAGTACATCATAAAGAACTTCTAAGATAGAAGGGCAACCACCACACCATTTTCTCATGCTCCTGGGAGCCAGGTTTACACACAGCCTGAAAGGTAGAAAGCTGAATTTCCCTATAGCACAGCCTAATTTTACAGAAACTGCACCCGAAGGGTAGAAAGGGCACAACAGTTTCATGATATAAGAAAGAATACTTGAGACACCCCATCATCTGGGACAGCTGACAGCACCAGCTGAACATACAACATAACCCCATCACACATGCACCCCTTTGGAAAAAAAAGGAGAGAAAAAAGGGACTGACAGCTCCTAACAATTTAACACTCCGAAAAAGAAACAGATCGTTTTCCTGTCTAGCAGCGAGAAGCATCACTGCTTGAAATACTTACCTGTCAACTAAAGCATGACAGCTACTCCTCTTCCTGATACCTAGAGCTTTTGCAGTTCTTTCTGTGCTCTTCTAGGGCACAAGGACCCCAGGAATACCTGGAGCGATGCTCTCAGAGGCCAGGCTGGCTGCACCCCGTGAGCATCACTCCCCAGCCAAGCGATGCCCTCTCTGCTATGACCGAGTGGAGCCGGGCAGGACGACCCCAGGACGAGTCGCAGGTTCAGAGTGGACCCGATTCAATTCCTGAGAGACTACCAGGGCAACCCCAGCCTCTCCCTCTGCCTGAACAATTCCAGAGCAGCACAGAGTATTCCTCCAGCAGGAGAGCGGGGCAGACGTGAACATTACACGCATGCCTGAACACACTGATGAGCTGCATGTTCAGGCTGAGAAATACAAATGAACAACCCTGCTTTTTCCAGCTGGTGTGTTATGTTCATTACCCAAAGAAGAATAATAAACACTCGATACTGTAGTTTCTCTCCCTCTGCACAAAGCAATTTAGGGAATATGTTCTTTCAGTGCAGCCCATCCTATCTTTTAGCCTTGTAAAACTGATGAAGGTGAATGATCTGGCACAAAGCGCTGCCTGAAGCGGAACCTTCGAGCTGGACAACCCGATGGAGAGTGTAACCCCCAACGTGCCAGTCAACATCTAACGTAGAGAAGTAGCAATTCCTTCTGAACACAGGTTACTCCCTCCCTCCCTTGAGGAGACAGCTACTGCGGGATGAAAAATAATTGTGAAATCAGAACAGCACCAGCAAGCAGGGAAACAAATCGCTCCATAGGGCAGGATTATTCACATAGACGATTTGAGGGAAAGAGAAAAAATGTTTAAGGATGCAATCAATCATTAATGTTCTTCCAAAAGAAAAAAAGCACATGCAATCATTTGTTTAAAGCTTGCCTTGGTGAAAAAAAGCACTAGAATAACCATTCCTGCATACTTGATTATCAAATCAGACCTTACTGGGAAGAACAAGAAGGAAAGTCTTCCCATTAAGTAACTTTTTTTTTTTTAAGTTTATTTAAATGTGGTCGTTCAACTCCTCTGTAGAAAGGAGTAGGGAAGAGCAGATCCCTGGTCTTCTGGCAGTTTTTCCCATTCCTGAACAATTCCTCCTTCAGACGCGCAGCCACAAAGGTCCAAAGGTCCTCGCTGCCTTTGTTCTCCCTTCCAGAGTCCTTACAAACAAACTTTTGTTCCTGTCTCTTCAATGAAACAAGCTGCAGCAGTTACCACTGACTAAACTTCACAGCTGAGGCTCGCCTTGTGCATCGCTCAACTGAAGGAGCAAGGAATCTCATTTACTCCTCAAGAATAAATTATCAGAACCGTCTCTGAAATAAAAAACAGCTGCTGCTCATGCAACCAGCCTCCAGCACACACCTTACACGTCTGCACAGACACAGAAGCAAGAAAGGAGCCACATACTTTAAAGACAGTACCCAAGATGGTTCTGTTTTTTTTTTTTATCTGAACATCATAGCTATTTCTCATTTCTTTGCAAGATTTACAATGAAATCCTACACATCTCGCATCTTAGTGCAAACATGCTATGTGCCAGCAATTTTCAATTTAACACCAGTACATACATATGGACTGGAAACAACGACACCCAAACAGTAATTTTTATTGTTTCTATCCCAGCCACAGCGTAAAGGATGAGACAATGATTATAAGGTATGGAAAGCAGCTACTGAAATATATTCATATCCCATGACAAGCTCATATGGAAATTGATGGTAAAGTTTGTAAAGATTCTATCAGATTATATCAACTGCTATGTAAATTTCAGGGAAAAAAACCCAAGCAAGGTGCATTACTGAGCAGGAGAACAGGATTTTTGAATTAAAAATAAATTTAAAAACTGAAATTACCTTTTTAAAATATTGACTGCTTCTAGCAGGTGGGAGCTGATTCTCTAGGGATGCTTCTTGTAAAACACACAACACAAAAGACAGCAAAGTGCTTTCTTTTTTTGCTTTCTTGCTTTTTCCTTTAATAAATTGTGCCTTCAAGCTACAGCACATACGCTGACTATTAAGAAGTCTAATGAAGACATTCATGAATCATAACAAGGAGTAAAAGGGTAATGGAATCTTAGAATGGTTTGGGTTGGAAGGGACCTCAAAGCCCATCCAGTTCCACTCCCTGCCACAGGCAGGGACACCTCCCACTGGATCAGGGGCTCCAAGCCCCATCCAACCTGGCCTTGAACCCCTCCAGGGATGGGGCAGCCACCCCTGCTCTGGGCAACCTGGGCCAGGGCCTCCCCACCCTCACAGGAGAACATTTCTTCCTAAGATCTCATCTAAATCTATAGAACTTGTAAGAGGTAAAATAAGTCTCATGCCTACGCTCTCCAGAAACAAACCTTCTCCCCCAGAGCGCTCAAACGCACCTTGAGCATTCTCAGTATTGAGTTTACCTCCCACATGCCAGGAGACATTGTGACTGGAAATCAAAACACCCACCTCACCATTAAGATTTTAACAAGACGTTTGTTTAGTCGGTAATAAATATATCTCAGCTAACATAATACACAGAGGATTAAACACTGTTTTCTTCAAGCAGCAAGAATTTTCAAACCTCTTACAAGAACCTAACACCTTGCCATCAATGCTATTTTTAGCAAAACTGATTATCTCAATCTGCCAGTAAGTGATGACAAAGCTTTCAGAATACCACCTTTCATCCTTGTATCTGAAAAGCAACTTAGCAGTAGTAATTAAATCACTGTTGTCCCTCTCTGCATCCATTCTTCACAGCACGTGATGTCACACCAGCAAACTTTTGCTGTTCACGTGCCTTATGACTTTATGTTTGCTCTAAGGGAGAAAAGATGGAGCAAGACCAAACTAAAAGTTACACAGGACTGATAACTTGTTTAACTAGTGTAAAGCTCGCTTGAAAAGTAAACGAAGGGACACAAGTGAAATTTGAACTGTCACAATGAGTTTATCCAAGAACAGTACTTTGAACAATGAACTTTTTTGTGTTCTAGGTCCACTACCAGGAGATCTAGGGCCATAACTTGGGCTGCCGCTCACCAAGCGTCCCTCCCCCCAACAAATAACCTCAGAGATATTTAAGCACTTAACTTCACCCTGGAAGTGAAGGCTCTGAACTTCTTGTGGTCCTGCTTTAACGAATTAATGGTGGAAATGGGAGAAACTCCATTTTCTCCAATTCTTAAACAATTATAACATACACACTAAATTAACGTTTTCTACCCATGAACATCCAAGGCTGAGATGTGGACAGGCAAAAGCACTTGGGAACACTAGGAAGGGAATGGAGGGGCAGCAATTACGGCTTCTTCATCAGCACAAGCAGCTGATACAACAACAGGATGAAGATTCACAGAGCAATAGCTTACACTGAACCACCGCTTCAACTGGTGACTTCAGGTTCCATCAGCAGGACACGCTTGAAGTGTCACAACTTAGCTACTCAAATGAGACTAAAAGAAAATCTAGGTTCTTAAACAACAATTTTTTAAGTGAAGATTAGTGTTTATTTTCTTTTCTACATGGTGGGTTAAAAGGCAGGAGCTGCTGAGCCATCTTCTCATCTGTTTCAAGACCCATTGATGATGCTGAAGCCCAGAACAACACACGTGTAACTGAGCACAGTGCAAAGAACACAGCGAAGAGTAACAGTTAAATGTCATAATCACCACTTGATAGTAACACCTAAATATATTCCAATCACTGGTGTGATGATCGGTAATACTATGTTTAATCAAAAAGCAAGACAATAACATAAGGAAGTATATGCATGGCATATTTACCAACCTGATTACAGTTAACCTGGGTAACACTGGTTTATCAGCTTAAACAATCAGCAGCTAATTAACTGGGCATTTAACAACTAGGTAATAAAGTTTCTTCCCAGAGAAAATCAGATTGGAAAAGTCAACATCAGCTTAAACGTGATTAACTTCCTGTCCCATTGCTGGTAAAGCAAATCCAATTTACTAAATAGTTTAAAGGGCGGGTTTTAATTATTTCACACACTTCCAAAGAATCTAACGCTACCTTCACACAAATACAGTACGGTGGTCGGCTCAAGTATACACAGGCTCCAGCAACAAAAAAATACCACTGAAAAGGAACACACAAAGCCTTCTTTACATGCTCAACAACCCCAGTCTCGTAATTGGTATTGCAGAAGCTCTCATAGAATCTTTACAGGAGAGAAAGGACTCGCAGTGCAGGAGGAATACGCAACACAACACTACCTTGGAGCACTTCTTTCAGACTTCTCATTGCTTCTTATTTCTAAATCAATCTCTAGGAAAAAAATATACAGCAACACAAACTCTTCTGAGTACGCTTTATGTATTTTACGTGGTTTCAAAGGGCACACAAACACCTTGGAAAATGCACACAGAGCACTCAATCTATCTCGCTGAAGTGTTTTACACAGCAGAAATTGAGGCAATGCAGAAAGATGATGATAGGACTGGGGGTAATGGGTGTAAACTGGAGAGGGGCAGATTTAGACTAGACCAAAGGAAGAATTTCTTCACTATGAGGGTGGGGAGGCCCTGGAACAGGTTGCCCAGAGCAGTGGTGGCTGCTTCAACCCTGGAGGTGTTCAAGGCCAGGTTGAATGGAGCTTTGAGCAGCCTGATCCAGTGGGAGGTGGAACTGGATGATCTTCAAGGTCCCTTCCACCCTAAACTATCCTATGATTCTGTGATGGTGCAGGAGAAACACAGCAAGTCACCAACAAAAGGATTCAAATCACCAGTTCATAGCTGTATTAGAGAATAACAGATTTGCTGCCTTCCTACAATTTCTACCAAACAGAGCAATTTCAGTTTTCCCACTTTAATTGTTCAATGCCAAAGACGTACACATAAATACAACACGTATTTAAAAAAGGAAAAAAAAAAACACACACACAAATTGATACCGAAAAAACCACAGTTTCAACCAGAGGGGCTCAGAATTACTAAATGGCTGCTGACCTGCCCCTGGACCATTATATCCTCCGGTTAAGCGATTCTCCAAATCCTGGTTGGCTGGAAGACCTAATCTGCATAACAATGACTACAAAAAATGGCTTCCCTTAGTGTCCCCAGGATGCACATCCCTCCTCTGCTTGGCGAACAGCAGCCAGCCTGCTCAGAGGATTAGCGCAAGAATAGAAATCACTGTGGAAATCCACAGCTCCAACTGCCCAGACTTGCTGACCTGCTTCACTCCAGACACCAAATTTATTTTTCCAAGGAAAACAGCCGTGGACTTCAAAATTCAATAAATATTTGTTTCTTCTTCATTACGGCATTAGACACATGCGATGGGCAGTAACCAGGTGCACACAGTGAGTGTGAACGGCTTTCCCTGACGCTCACCTGTTCAAATCCTTGCCCAAGCCTGGTGGAGGAGAAGGGGTTTGTCCAGACCCCTCTCAGCTCAGACCCGACACGTTCATTGCAAAACCCCCTCATCAGCAAGCTCGTGGGTTCTGCTGATACAAGATGCTGCTGCCACCCTCCAAAGGCTGAGCTGGATACCGGAGCTGCCATCAGGAGCGCCGGCTGCACCAGGCAGAAGCCATCCAGACCCCCAGCTCCACCAGAGCCATTCCTCTGGGTCTTACAATTCACAGATTTACCTGCTTCTCTTAATATCTTCTTCCCTTTCTCCTTGGGATCAGCCAAAACAGTATTGAGCCACCAACTGTGAGACAATAGCTCCTGCCCCGCTCAGCGCCACTGAAATCAGATAGGAACCACTACATGGATAAGAATATTTTGAGAGGAAGTGCAAATGAAAATAAACCCCCAGTTCATCAAGAGGCCAACATCTTCCCTTTATTTGTGGAGAGGACGACACAAAGGCCAAGGGAAGCCATTCCAATTTTTCTCTCCCATACAAAACTCTTCCAGCCATAATAAAGCATGAAAAACATCATTTATTTTTGGAAATACATATAGTGGGTGCCTGAAAAAAAACACCAAATTTCTCTATAAACATATTACAGTGTTTGGCATGTTTGCTTTGAAATAGGGGAAGCTGACTGGAACCATCCCCATAACACGGTCTGACACTTCATGCGAAACAATGCATTCTAACAGCAAAATGACATTTCCTTTTCAGAAGTTCACAAAAGAAACAGAAGCCCCTGAGGGACACGGCCAAAGTAGCACTCTTTCCATTTTTGTTAGATTCCCTCCACTCCTCCTGGGATCTGTTCCCCGGTCACTAAGTCACCACTGCAATCCTTCCCCCTGCAACTCAACAACATCACTGCTCGCCTCACTTTGCCTTGCAGAAAAACAGACTATTAGGAACCAGGATCCTGATATTTCACAACCCATCAGCCAGTGGCACAACAGCACTGCAACATCCAGCTACAAACCACCCATAAATCCGCAAAGTAAGGATATGAAGCTGTTGGAACAGGTCCACAAGAGGCTACAAGGGTGATCCGAGGGCTGGAGCATCTCCCATTCAAGGACAGGCTGAGAGAGTTGGGGTTGTTCAGCCTGGAGAAGAGAAGGCTCCAAGGAGACCTTATAGTGACCTTCCAGTACCTGAAGGGGCTACAAGAAACCTGGGGAGGGACTGCTCACAAAGGCTTGTGGTGACAGGACAAGGGACAATGGGGATAAAGTGGAGAGGGGCAGATTTAGACTAGACATAAGGAGGAATTTCTTCACCATGAAAGTGAACACGTTGCCCAGAGCAGTGGTGGCTGCCCCATCCCTGGAGGGGTTCAAGGCCAGGTTGGATGGGGCTTGGAGGCCCTGATCCCATGGGAAGTGTCCCTGCCCATGGCAGCGGGGTTGGAACTGGATGGTCTTTAAGGTCCCTTCCAACCCAAACTATTCTATGATAAAAATCTAAGACAATTAAGACAATTCCCAGTGAGATTTCTGCTGACCTGCCTCAGACGTTCTTTATTTCCTCATAAACTTGACAAATAACACTTTTAAACAAACAAATCCCAGATTAAGTCCACAAGCTGAAAGACTGAACAATTACTTGCTTCTGGTGATGGACTAGTATTTCTGTACTTGATGTGCGGTATTAATACCACGTTAACTCTTTCAGTTCTGTGGTTTCCTCAAATAACAGCTTTTACAAAATGCATTATTGCCAGACCTACCCTTTATCATCTCAACCACTACCTGCCACCAAAGAGAGAAAATTTTGGTTCTTCCAGATGCCTTCAATATGTTCAAACATTCTAAAGCCATCAGCCAGGAGGGCACGCATCCCAGCACAGCACAACCAACCTCCAATAAGTTCCATGAACACAAATCAGTCCAAGCCAAGCTACTTGCTTGCTCCTTTATCGTGAGGAATAAGTAATATTTTACTTTCCAGTCATAATAAACTGTTCACAAGGCTAACTTGATTTTGCAAAACCGGAATGAAGAGACAGGAAAGAAATTGTACAGTTCTATATAAGAACATTTGTCCCTGTTCTGTAGAAGAAGGTGTCCATCCCATGCTCACACAGCAAGCGCTTGGGATGGATATTGAGAGGCTCTGAAACGACTCAGCCTGCTCCATATCAGAGAAGAGTGTCCAGTGCCTTTTGGATAATACACTTCAGGGTTCTAACTCTTTCTTGAGATGAACTGGTCTATTTTAACCTTCCACTTCCTTGGCTTTTCACCCATTCCTCCAAATTGCAGTCTCAGGGTATCAACCAACACAACAACCTGGACGCTTATCCCAACAGAGGCTCTCCAAGCCCCTGTCCAAAATGCTGTTTTCTGCAACATCTGGTGAAATGCAACAAAAAATGACACGTTTCCACCACCTTCTTACAACCGGGCAGTCACTGGTCCAGCCCGGAGCCGAGCTTTGGGACACAAGACAGGTTCTCAGGGGAAAGGAAGAGGGGATGCAATTTACCAAAGGCAGGTATGTACGCACATCCATGCTCCAAAGGCGAATTTACCTTTTGAAGCTACTGCCCAGACCAAACGCATTACAGACCTTTCCCTACAAGATCCCAACACCATCATCCTTCCCTCACCACCCCATTGCAGTTTGGTGGGAACCATCAATGGAGATCTTTCAGATACATCCACCTCCAAGCACATCACAGGTCTGCTGGTCACTCCTCCATGTCAGGATCCCTGGCAGAGGGATGTGGCTGGCTGGCAGCCAGGGTGACCCAAGGGGACGGTGACCACACCTGGAGGGGTCTCACCAGGCATCGGATGAGACCCCACCGCCCCTGGACCCCACCATCCACAGAGTGGAGAATCAGGCCATGGACCCCATGGCCCCTGGACCCCATGCACTCCACCACCTAAAGACCCCAATGCCTTCAGACCTCACCACCCTCGCACCCCAAGGAGCCCACCACTCTTGGACCCCACAGACCCCATCCCACTGCCCTCACACTCCACAGACCCCGAAGACCCCACCACACCACCTTCACATCTCAAGGACATCAGAGACCCCACCACCCATGGACCCCACAGACCCCACCACCCACGGACCCCACAGACCTCACCACCCACGGACCCCACGGACCTCACCACCCACGGACCCCACGGACCCCACCACCCACGGACCCCACGGACCCCACCACCCACGGACCCCACGGACCCCACCACCCACGGACCCCACGGACCCCACCACCCACGGACCCCACGGACCCCACGGACCTCACCACCCACGGACCCCACGGACCCCACCACCCACGGACCCCACGGACCCCACCACCCACGGACCCCACGGACCCCACCACCCACGGACCCCACGGACCCCACGGACCTCACCACCCACGGACCCCACCACCCATGGATCCTACAGACCCCACCACCCATGGACCCCACAGACCTCACCACTTATGGACCTCAGAGACCACACTACCCATGGACTCCTTAGACCCCACCATTCATGGACCTCACAGACCCCATCCCACTGCCCTCACACTCCACAGGCCCCAAAGACCCCACCCCACCACCTTCACATCCCAAGGACCCCACGGACCCCACAGACCTCACCGCCCATGGACCCCACAGACCCCACCACCCATAGACCCCACAGACCCCACCACCCACGGACCCCACAGACCTCACCACCCACGGACCCCACAGACCCCACTGTGCACGCACCTCTGTTTCCCTCCTGGCTGGGCTGGAATCCCCGAGGTCCCAGCCCAGAGGCTGCTGTGCCCCCCGCCAACCCCGGTGCCGCTATCGCGACACAGCATCCTCCCCCCCCCAGCCCTCCCCGCGCTCCCCCGGCTGCAGAGCGGGGACAGAGCCCCCCCAGGCCGCGGCCGCCATCGCGACACGCCCCCCCGCCCCCCGCACTCACCTGCCGCGGGGCCGAGCCCCGTTACCGGTGTGCGGCCGCCATCGGGGAGGGAGCGGCCCCGAACCCGCGCCCAGAGGCGGAGCCGCCCATGCGCGCCGGGCGGGGCGGGAGGGGCCGGGCGGGGAGCGGGGTGGGCTGGGCTGGGGCTGGGCTGGGACTGGTGCTGGTATTGGGACTGGTGCTCCACTGGTACTCTATTGGTGCTATACTGGTGCTGTATTTGGACTGGTGCTGGTATAGAGACTGGTGCTCTACTGGTGCTGGTGCTGGTATTGGGACTGGTGCTCTACTGGTGATCTGCTGGTGCTCTACTGGTGCTGTACTGGGACTGGTGCTATACTGGTGCTGGTGCTGGTATTAGGACTGGTGCTGGTGCTGGTATTAGGACTGGTGCTCTACTGGTACTCTACTGGTGCTATACTGGTGCTGTATTGGGACTGGTGCTGGTATAGGGACTGGTGCTCTACTGGTACTCCATTGGTGCTATACTGGTGCCGTATTGGGACTGGTGCTCTACTGGTGCTGTATTGGTGTTGTACTGGGACTGGTGCGGGTATTGGGACTGGTGCTCTAGTGGTGCTGTACTGGTGCTGTACTGGGACTGATGTTCTACTGGTACTCTGTTGGTGCTATACTGGTGCTCTGTTGGGACTGGTGCTGGTGTTGGGACTGGTGCTGGTATTGGGACCGGTGCTCTACTGGTCCTATACGGGTGCTGTATTGGGACTGATGTTCTACTGGTACTCTGCTGGTGCTCTACTGGTGCTGTATTGGAACTGGTGCTGGTATTGGTACTGGTGCTCTACTGGTGCTGTACTGACTGGTGCTGGTATTGGTACTGGTGCTGTACTGGGACTGGTGCTGGTATTGGGACTGGTGCTTTACTGGTGCTGTACTGGGACTGGTGCTGGTATTGGGACTGGTGCTTTACTGGTGCTGTACTGACTGGTGCTGGTATTGGTACTGGTGCTCTACTGGTGCTGTACTGGGACTGGTGCTCTACTGGTGCTGTACTGGGACTGGTGCTCTACTGGTGCTCTACTGGTGCTGTACTGACTGGTGCTGGTATTGGTACTGGTGCTGTACTGGGACTGGTGCTGGTATTGGGACTGGTGCTTTACTGGTGCTTTACTGGGACTGGTGCTGGTATTGGGACTGGTGCTGTACTGGTGCTGTACTGGGTCTGGTGCTTTACTGGTGCTGTACTGGGACTGGTGCTGGTACTGGAACTGTTGCTCTACTGGCACTGGCGCTAATATTGGTACTGGTGCTCTGCTGGTGCGGTACCAGGACTGGTGCTGGTATTGGGACTGGTGCTGTGCTGGTGCTTTACTGGGACTGGTGCTGGTATCGGTATTAGTGTTGGTCCTGGTGCTGTACTACTACTGGTGCTGCACTGGTATTGGTACAGGTATTGAACTGGAACTGGTGCTGTGCTGGTATTGGTGCTGTACTGATATTGGTACTGGTATTGGTATTTGTGCTGGTACTGGTGCTGTACTGGTATTGGTATTGCTGCTGATGCTGTATTGGTACTGATGCTGTATTAGAATTGGTGCTGGTATTGAACTGGAAGTGGTGCTGTACTGGGTATTGCTGCTGGTGCTGTACTTGTAGTGGTACTGTACTGGTAGAGGTCTTTTAACCTTAACAATCCTGTAAGTCTGTGTTTGCCCCTGGACAGACCACATGGACTCAATGATCCAGTGGGTCTCTTCCAACCTGGTTATTCTGTGATTCTATGCACACCCTGCTCACCAAAGCCTTCCTCTCTGCTTAAGTTTCAGTCTCATCTCAAGACAGTGTTGTTTTATCAGCATAAGTTAAATTAAACTTTTGAGTGAGGCTTAAGTGTTAACCACAAACTCCTTCCTCCAAATGAGTGAAGCACCTCGTTGAAAGCAAGGACCTGCAGCGCTTCAGTAGAGCATCTCTTTCAGACATTACCCTCAATATCTGACCCTGACCACTTTGTAATGTGCTTCACAAATGCTTTACTGTATCATGAGCATTTTCAGAAACACACCATTGTGCTGGCAGTTGGCGACGTGGAAAGTCCTTCCTGATAATTATGCCATTTGGTGACCGCAGAGGTTACAAATCTGATCGCTGGCGTGTATTTATTCCTTCTGCAGTGCAATCGCAAAACAGTTTCTCTGCGAGCAGCTCTGCTTTTGGCGTGGGCTTAGAGGCACGATGGTGAGGAAGGGAGTCGTGGTGTGGATCACACGTGTGGTTGCACCCAGCAGCTCATGGAGAGCTGGGCCACGTCCTTTGTCTGAGCCCCACGGTGACAGCTACGTTTGCATCACAAACCAAATATGAAATGGCCCACTGGATATGCTTTCAGGAACGTTTTAAATGAAAGCTAGAGCTGAAACTAATCCACAAGCTGGGTTTGATGCTTCTTGGTTTTCTCTTGCATCTGTGGAACACTGTAAATATTATTTGTAATCTACATTAAGACCCTTCAATCTACATTGGGCCCCTCACCACAAGAAGGATGTTGAGGCTCTGGAGCGAGTCCAGAGAAGAGCAACGAAGCTGGTGAGGGGGCTGGAGAACAGGCCTTATGAGGAACGGCTGAGAGAGCTGGGGGTGTTTAGCCTGGAGAAGAGGAGGCTGAGGGGAGACCTCATTGCTCTCTCCAACTCCCTGAAAGGAGGTTGTGGAGAGGAGGGAGCTGGGCTCTTCTCCCAAGGGACAGGGAACACAATGAGAGGGAATGGCCTCAAGCTCCACCAGGGGAGGTTTAGGCTGGACATTAGGAAAAAGAATTTCACAGAAAGGGTGATTGGGCAGTGGCAGAGGCTGCCCAGGGAGGGGGTTGAGTCACCTTCCCTGGAGGGGTTTAAGGGACAGGTGGATGAGGTGCTAAGGGACATGGGTTAGTGTTTGATAGGAATGGTTGCACTTGATGATCCGGTGGGTCTTTTCCAACCTGGTGATTCTGTGATTCTATGATTCTACTCTGGTGATCATAGAACCATAGAATCATAGAATAGTTTGGGTTGGAAGGGACCTTAAAGATAATCCAGTTCCAACCCCTCTGGGATAGGCAGGGACACCTCCCACTGGATCAGGCTGCCAATACCAGCTATCAGGAGCGTTTGGAGAAATGATACCACTGTTTGCTCAGGTATCAGGCAGCTAAGAAGAGCAAGGCGTAAGCACACAGAGGTTCTGAGTTGTGAGCTTTAATTGTAAAGGTTTGAAGAATTTTGAGGTGTTGCGATGCCAATTTTCAAAGCCCATCTGGAGTAACTGACGGTAAGTGTGAATGCGCAGTCTGGAACAATAGCTCTGACACATGTGAGCTGCTTCATGTCAGCATGTGCTGTGCCAGATGCCAACCAACAAAACTGTGGTTAAGAGTATTAGTGGGTTTGGGGCTCTGTGTGTGAGGAGGCATAAAATCATGAAGATGTTGCACAGCATCCTTTAAAATGGGGAAGAGGGTGATTATCTGATATGGAGCTGTTGGAACGGGTCCAAAGGTGGCTTCAAAGATGATCGGATGGCTCGAGAACCTCCCATACGAGGACAGGCTGAGAGAGTGGGGGTTGTTTAGCCTGGAGAAGAGAAGGCTCCGACATCTTACAGTGACCTTCCAGTACCTGAAGGGGCTACAAGAAAGCTGGGGAGGGACTGTTTACAAAGGCTTGTGGTGACAGGACGAGGGGTAATGGGTATAAACTGGAGAGAGGCAGATTTAGAATAGACATAAGGAAGAATTTCTTCACTATGAGAGTGGGGAGACCCTAGCCCTGGTTGCCCAGAGCAGTGGTGGCTGCCCCATCCCTGGAGGTGTTCAAGGCCAGATTGGATGGGGCTTGGAGCCCCTGATCCAGTGGGAGGTGTCCCTGCCCGGGGCAGGGGTGGAACTGGATGGTCTTGGAGGTCTCTTCCAACCCAAACTAGTCTATGATTCTATGTGGGCTAATAAATGAAAGAGGATGCAGAAAATACCTAAATTACAATGATGGCATGGCAAAATCATGTGATTTACTTGTGCTTGTGTGTGCTTCAACATACAACTCTGATCCTGTCAAACCGGATGAGTTAATTGGCATGAACCAGGACCGGACCCACGTGGCTCACTGCTGATCAGAGCTCGGGGCACTGGATGTGGGTTTGTTGGTTCCTTCTACAGGAGACTGCAAAGTCAGAAACGTGTGAGGAGAAGATCCCTATCTCTCCATCGCTGATTTGAGCGACTCCATAATTCCTAGATGAAAGATACCCAAAGTAGCTCAGCCTTTCCCTCTTTATGAGATGCCATCGTCCCCTTTGCGGGTTTAGTTCTGCCTTATTTTGGCTGGCTGTCACTGCGGGATTTTGGCAAAGCTTGTTTGTTGCTCTTCCCAAGCAGAGTATTATTCATTATGTCTGTGTAACTGAAAACAAATGGTGGGCTGCAGATGGGAATGCAGCCTGAGAAAACCAGAGATCAAAGAAAGGTCTTGACTCGGTGCTGAGGATCCCCGCTGCATTTCCCCTTTCACTGCCTCCCACCACGCTTGTGGCTTGTGGTTTGAAGCTCGCTGCCTTTACTTTTCATCTGAATGTCGTTGCTTGAAAAAAAGAATAAAGGGAGGATGTTTTCCCATCTCAGAATTTCTCTGTTTCTAGTTCGTCAGTCCTTGGTCTTGCTTATTTTCTGGAGAACTGTAATGGCTCTTCGTGAAGCTGGGAAATGTTTCAACATGAATAAACAGCGTAGAACCCTTGCATGCAGTTCACCCAGACAGGAAAGGGCTGATTTGAATTGTTTCAGCCCTTGCCAGTTATAGGTTGCTGTTATGTGTCCAGAGGGCTTGTCTGCCCTTTTCATGTTGGATCTGAAGGTCACTCGGCCCTGATCACCTCATCAGCAAGTTAGCCAGTGCTTTCAGGAAAAAAAACTTACCCAAAGGATGAGAGGGAGGGATACGGCCAGGTGGCAGTTCCTCCTGAGCTGATTTTTCAGTTTTACCTTTTAAAAACTGGCACATATATATTTGTTATTAGAAGTATTAATTATTTTCCTTGTGAGTGAGGACTTTTTTGATCACCGTGGCTTGTTACGTGTGTACTTTATTTTTTTTTCCACTATCTTTTTTTTCCAATGATGGACAAGGTTAGGGAAGTTCAAGAAGGGAATTTTACCTGGCTTAGAACTGTTGGGGCTTTGGGGGTGGCTTGATTATCCAGGGATGTCAATGGAAAGATGCCTCAGCCTGTGCTGAGAGGAACTCTAGAGACCAGCAATGATGATAGCTAGTTAAAAGTTCTGTTTTCATTTATATCATATGGCCTGGCTGTGCTTTGAGATGTTTATATGAGATAACACTGTGACTTCCCTTCCTTTACTTCTGTTCTGCTTCTCTTAAATATTTTTCTTGGAGTGAAATGATAAATATTTGACAATCAGTTACATTTGGAGATTTCTTCTGAGCTTCAGATGTTTGTTTTGAGAAGATGCTGATGCCATTGCCAAAGGGGACTAGGCTTTGTTTACAAAATAAATTGGGACCACAACAAAGAAGTGTGGGAGAAAAAAAGATGGGGAAAAGGAAGAGTGAGAAACCACGTGTTTCTGCTCCTGAAGGCTGCTTTGCATTTCTGCAGCACCTTTCCTCCCAGTATTTCAGGGCACATCACAAGCATTAGTCATGCCTCTGGCTAGATTTGGGAGATAAGTGAGGCAATTCTTACCACTGTTCAGAGGCTTGGAGTGAAAGGATGAGGGGCAATGGGTATAAACTAGAGAGGGGCAGATTTGGATTGGACACAAGGAGGAATTTCTTTGTGATGAGAGTGGTGAGACCCTAGCCCCGGTTGCCCAGAGCAGTGGTGGCTGCCCCATCCCTGGAGGGGTTCAAGGCCAGGTTGGATGGGGCTTGGAGCCCCTGATCCAGTGGGAGGTGTCCCTGCCCATGGCAGGGGTGCAACTGGATGGGTTTTGAGGTCTCTTCCAACCCAAACTATTCTATGATTCTATGATAAGTCTCCTGGATATATATAACCCAGGGAGAAGGGTGAATCCTTTCTGGTGCAGGGCTGTGGGACCCAGACAAGTCACTATTGTATCTTTAGAGAGGTCATTTTATAGGAGCGCTGAATTTGGATTGGGGCTTCTGGATTGCAGAGAGAGATTATCTAAGTGATCAGAATCCTTATGGAGCTAAACCAGCAAGTGTTTTGCCATCAAGAAAAGAAGATCAGCATAAAAATACATCCAATTTCATTAACATCAGTTTTACATTAATCTTCATTTCAGTGCATAAAGCCAAGCATTCATTTAGGGTTGAGGCAGCAAGAGTGACATCCTGCCTCTGTTGAAGCCAAAGGAGCATTGCTATTGGCAACTCAAGCCAGGCTTTCTTCCCAAAAGTAGATGTTAGTGATAGAGACTTGATCCAAGTAACTTCAGTAGCAAATATGTCATGTTTGAGAGGACTCTGGGGAAGGAGAGACAAGGGTGCTGTCCTTAGCAATGTTCCTACTCATGTTTTCAGAGAATAAATATATTTTTTCCTGGCAATGGATATATTGACTGTGTTGGGCTGATTGCTCTGTGACATGCTGTGCTTTAGTCCTGAATGTTTTGTATTCAGACATCAGCTCCTATTCATCAGAGATAGGAGATATATGTTTTCCCTGCTCTATTTTATGGTTAGATTTTTATTTTTTTCCGTTAGCAGTTTGAGGTATCAGAATCCTCCTGACTCATGTAGGACAAACCCAAAACGTATCAATGTTTTTAAAGCTGCTCGTCCTTGGAAAAGGAAAGGGTGTGGGGTACACATGATACCATTCTGTGACTACAGGGCTGCTTACTCCACTGCCTACGCCCTGGAACAGAGCCTTAGCTCGTCAGCTGTTGCCAGTGATGATGCCACAGCTTGTTGCCGTTGCATGATGTTTTCTAGTAGAAGTGATGAAGCAGAAAGATACCTAAACAATGTGGTCATATCAGGTGTGATGCTGGTGTATGCATTGTGCATGGTTAGCGTCAGAGGTGAGTCACTCAGAGATTTTACTGAGAGTTACAAAGTTCTGGTGAGGGTGCACCCTGCTTTCCCCAAGGTAAAACATCCCCCAAATGCCAAAGCAGAGCTGGTACACATCCTTTGGTTGGGCACATTTCATAGACTCATAGAATAACCAGGTTGGGAGAGACCCACCAGATCATCGAGTCCAACCATTCCCATCAATCACTAACCCATGTCCCTCAGCGTCTTGTCCACCCGTCCCTTAAACCCCTCCAGGGAAGGTGACTCAACCCCCTCCCTGGGCAGCCTCTGCCAGGGACCAATGATCTTTTCCATGAAAAATCTTTTCCTAATGTTCAGCTTGAACCTCTCCTGGCAGAGCTTGAGGCCATTCCCTCTTGTCCTGTCCCCTGTCACTCCCCCTCCCTGTCACTGGGAGACAAGCCCAGCTCCCTCCTCTCCACAACCTCCTTTCAGGTAGTTGTAAAGAGCAATGAGGTCTCCCCTCAGCCTCCTCTTCTCCAGGCTAAACAACCCCTTTCTCTACACATTTCTCTAC
Organism: Phaenicophaeus curvirostris; assembly: GCF_032191515.1. NCBI lineage: Eukaryota > Metazoa > Chordata > Aves > Cuculiformes > Cuculidae > Phaenicophaeus > Phaenicophaeus curvirostris. Next base: position 6,457,229 of record NC_091416.1, on the reverse strand, counting down.
ACATGCACAGCGCTGTAAGTCCAAGTGAATTCTAGGCTCACAAAGATGTGCATTCAGAATAACTGAGATCAGATTTTTAATGAACCATTCATTTAGACTATTTAGCAGAAAGAAAATCACTATCTTCTGGAATGATTTCGCTGAAACAGTCACTGAATACTCAAAATGCTGGCAAGGAACAGTATGAATTTGCAATATTCTGTAGCCTTTACTCAAAGGATTGGAAGTTTTCCCACCCTTTTAAAATTATCACTATTCCATCACCCCTGTGGAGAACATTGTGTTTGGTTATACGAGGCAATGAGGAAGGTTTGAAGAGTAACTGAATAAATTGATTTTTAAAGCCCTGAACGTCTTAGTGTTTACAAAATACTCTTAGTGTACACACACAGTCGCTGGGACTATGCACATGTAAAGTTCATCTGTGTATAAATACAAGCAGAGCAGAATATAACTTTCTATCCCAGCCTGTCTCTTTGATGGTCAAATCCTCCTGGATGAGTGTGCAGGCTGCTGAATGGAATTCTTCCAGTTATTGGGCTTATTTCTTCTTGCGTGCAAATGTGATGCTGTGGTTGGGATAGAGTAAAATTGCTCTTTTGACTGCTTGCTCTTTAATCCCTCCTTTATAGTCTTTAAACGTTCCTGGAGCTATGCTGCCATGAAGCATCTGTGAAATCAAGTGACTAGTTGGGTCAATCACATGGCTGTCTGGGAGCTCAAACTTCAGGCAAGTGCATTCCAGCTGCTCTGACCCTGATGGGAAGGGAAGCGGAGCTGTATTGCAACTCCTTGCCTGTTCAAACCATTTCTTCAGACCACTCATGCCCAATTTTCTTGAAGTTTGCTGACTTGCAGTTGTTTCGTATAATCTGAGGCAGAACCCAACTGTTGGATGCTCGGTTTTCCAAGGAGTTACGGACACTGGCGTGGGTGGAGAACTGCCTCAGCTTGCTCTGGTAATGAGACTGGGATGGGTTAATACACCGTATACGCAGCGGCCCTGCAAGGGTGAGGAGCTTGCCGTGCATCTCTGTGGCTTACTAAGCAAGTGCTCAACATCTTTGTTTGATAACCTCACACTTGGATTTTTTCCCCCATGGAGAAATAACCTTGAATTTGGGAAGCTGGTGTGAATTCTGTTACCCACACTGCAAGGGAAGAGCTGAGAAAGAATATCATAGAATCATAGAATCACCAGGTTGGAAAAGACCTTTTAGATCATCAAGTCCAACCATTCCTATCAGTCACTAAACCATGTCCCTCAGCACCTCGTCCACCGGTCCCTTAAACACCTCCAGGGAAGGTGACTCAACCCCCTCCCTGGGCAGCCTCTGCCAGTGCCCAATCACCCTTTCTCTGAAAAATTCTTTCCTAATGTCCAGCCTGAATCTTCCCTGGTGGAGCTTGAGGCCATTCCCTCTCATCCTGTCCCCTGTCCCTTGGGAGAAGAGCCCAGCTCCCTCCTCTCCACAACCTCCTTTCAGGTAGTTGGAGAGAGCAATGAGGTCTCCCCTCAGCCTCCTCTTCTCCAGGCTAAACACCCCCAGCTCTCTCAGCTGTTCCTCATCAGGCCTGTTCTCCAGCCCCCTCACCAGTTTCGTTGCTCTTCTCTGGACTCGCTCTGGACTTAAAATTTATCACAGCAGACCACTAAGTGAGTTAAAGGCGCTGAGCTGAGGGAAACCTGGCGATGTCATAGAATCATAGAAGAGTTTGGGTTGGAAGGGACCTTCAAGATCATCCAGTTCCAACCCCTCCTGGATGGGCAGGGACACCTCCCACTAGATCAGGCTGCCCAAGGCCCATCCAAGCTGGCCTTGAAACCTGTCCTGGAATCCAGCACCGTTCCTTAGCAGGGAAAAAGTATCCAAGACGCTGTGTGATGGGAAATCAGACATGCAGGGTAGACCAGCCCCCGCCTTCTTTTCACAGCGACTGATTTAATGCCGCTCGCCATCATATTTAATGCAAATTATGTTGTCTAAATAATTGTATATTTATGACTGTGTGTGGCCAGAGCTGCCTGTTTCTATTCACGTCTCTCCATTGCCTGGAGTGAGTGAACACAGCAGATTGGATCAGGCCTGAGGTCTAGCCGCACAAGCTGGACAAGTATCCTGTGAGAAGCGTGCAGTGCCTTGCATTTTTAATCTTAGATCTTCTCCATCTCTGTTAGAGAGTGATTTAACCCCTGATGCAGGAGCTCCAGCATCCAGTTGTTGTAGTGATGGCACGTGTGGCAATTCTCTATGTCCAAATATTGGACGTGGGTTGACAGAGAGTTGGGCTGCTGTAACCCTGAGCAGGTGGAATGGAGTCTGGAAGCTCTTTAGTTTGGAAAAAGGGTAAGAAGTTGAAGGATGACTGCTAGATAGGTGCCTGAAAACGTGAAGGGAAAGAACCTGGGGGTGGGATGATGAGATGGGGAAAGCTTAAAACAAAGTGACGGGCTGTCAGGGTTGAAACTGGGATGAAATCTGAACTCTGCCTTTCCAGTCACACCCACTCAATTGCAATCCTGCCAGGAGAGCAAGTGAAAGGAGGAGATGTGAGGGGCTGAACAGTGCAGGTGCTAGAAATGGCCCCTGGTACCTGCTAGCAGAAGCTTTCTGGAGCTGGGATGGGCGTATGGCATTTCAGGGAGCCTGCGGGAGAGCCTGATGGAGCTGTCAGGTGTGAACGTGTCGCACGCGATGCAGATGCTTGGCAAGCTGTGGCCTGTGGCAAGCTGTGGATGTATTTTTCCCCTCACGTGCACTCCAGACACAGCCAAATACAGGAAAGTTGTATTTTGGTGAAGTACTAGTAAAATGCATCACAAAGGTAAAGGTTATGCTGCCAGGAGGGCTCAAGGAGCAAGAGGACTGAGCAAGCCCCTGGCATTTTGCTATGTCCCATGTTAATCTTCTTTTTATTCCTTTCTCAACCTGGAGCACTTCAACTGATCATTGTGTAATTCCAATATGTCTGGAGTTCACCCTTCATTGATGACCGTGCTGCGTTTCAGTTGGGTTAATCAGCATGGGGAGAGCCAAGGTCTGCTGAAATCTTCATCTACCTTAGAACTTGAGGGCTGGGGCAACTTTTTTGTTCCCAGGAACTGATCCCATATCTAAGGACAGACAGCAGTTTATTTTTCAAGCTTTTTTTTTTTAATGATTTATTTTTTTCTTTTAACACCCTGTGAAATTCAGGGAAGGGTAAAACTTACCAGCAGCTGGTTCTGAGAAGAGCTGTGACTGAACAAAGGTCTTTTATTTGGCTGTGAACTTTGCAGAAGCTGAGGGTGGTCAGTTACATCAAATACACAAGCTGAAAAATCTGCTTTCTCTATAAGCTTACACCCAGGAGCAGAATAGTTATTTTCCTACACTCACTTCCAAGCTGGGGGAAGCCCCGGTTGATCCTGACTTCTGAGAACTATATAATTACAATCAGCAGCCGTTGCTGCCGTAAGATCCTGGTGCTCCCAAGCAGGAGTTAGTGTTGCATATTTATTTGGAGGATGAAAATATCTTCTAACATCTATAAATATATTCAGTTATTTTTAGAAGAGGTATTCAAATCTTCGAGTGGCTGGGTGTCCCAGATACAAAATGATGGAAGTAAGGCAGATCTCTTGTGAGTGAGTTATTTGTTACTATTTCATCATCAGTTTTGCTGTGTTAGGTCTGTTTTCATGGGCAGGGACCTCAGTGAAGCTCAACCACTTATCTGACCTTCCTCAAAAGGTATTTCACAAGGGTAAATATTTGTGGCAACTTGCCTGTGTTCTGTGTACTTCACAGAGTGATAGAAAAAGAGCCTCTGGAAAGCTTTTTATGTTTTACAGCACATTCTTTAGTAAGAATAATTAACTAATCTAGCACTCCACCAATGGTTATTTGCATAATTTTTTGGCAAAACTTCTTTTGTTAACCCAAGATACTGTATGGTGCCTTGTTTAAGCAAAGAAATGTTATGGTCGGACTTGATGATCCAGTGGGTCTTTTCCAACCTGGTGATTCTATGATTCTAAGATTCTATAGGAGTTTAATGATCTTACAAATAAAAGTAAGGGTCTTTTACAGTGAGTGCCACCTGCCCTAAGCCCTCGCAGACTACCTGTGGCTAGCTTTGAGCCACACAAGGGCCATAGAATCACAGAATCATAGAATCATTAAGGTTGGAAAAGACCTCTAAGCTCATCCAGTCCAACCGTCAGCCCAACCCCACCATGCCTGCTAAACCATGTCCCAAAGTGTCATGTCTACATGTTTTTTGAACACCTGCAGGGATGGAAACTCAACCACTTTCCTGGGCAGCCTCTGCCAGGGCTTCACCACTCTTTCAGTAGAGAATTTTTTCCTAATATCCAATCTAAACCTCCCCTGGTGCAACTTGAGGTCAACGCAGGCTACAGAACTATAGACCCGAAGGCTTTAGAACAGCTCAAAGTTCAGTACTTCTCTGCGTGGGACTTGTGGTATGAACTTACTGAACTACTTAGGAATTATCTAAAACTTCACACTGCCTTTTGCTCTGCCAAGGGTCAGTTTCTAATAGAGCTGCAGTAAAAAACAGAAATGGCAGTAATTTTTAAGGGCTTCACCACATAATTCTTTTAGGCAGGTATAGGCATTATTTCACTTAAAGTACTGTATAAAAACCTTCATATGCAGATTAAAAGAAAAGGTTAAAGCTGCCAAGTTTAACCTGAACAGGATAGAAGACAGCAGATAAAATTCATGCTGAGGAGATGAACACTGAATTTAACAGCAGCTCAGTTCAGGGTGATGTCTCGCTGTGGAGCTGTGCAGATACCTACCGTACTTTCTAGTTGAAGTAAAAGTGGTCACTACTGGCACGTGCTGTGGCATTAGCCACTCCAAAAGTCTGGAACAGGAAGGGGAGAGGTCCACCATGGAAGGAGATCTATGCACCAAGCCAAGGTGGATCTCATATGAGTTTACTAGAAATGGCCGTAAGAATTGTGCACAAGACATGTGGCAAGTTCAACAGCAGGTGTGAGATACTCCTCCAGCTTTTTTGACCTACGGACATAGCAATGAAGGGATGAGTAAAGTTCTCACGTCGTAACTGTCTGCAGGAACGTAGCCGATGCTGGGCCCTCCCTGTGAACCAGCAGATTGACTTGGTTGTTCCAGGCTTGGGCTACTCTGGCCCATGGGCACTGGCCAAGAATTTGAGTTAAGGGGTGGCAGAATCACAGAGAGAGCCAGAGAACTTATGGGACTGTGGGAGCGGGGACAAGCTGGAGAAAAATAACACTGGAAGGAAGGGAAAAGTTGAGAGTGGCTTTGGGCAATGGGTAGGAAAGAGAAAGTATGAGAAATAAGCAGGGAATATAGCTAAAAGGCTCCTTTGCTGATTGATTTAACTCACACTGGAGAGAAACTGGCCTTAGGTCAAGTCTGCAGTGCTTTTATGTGATTGCTCTCCCCCGAGCGTCCTAGAATGACAGTTGGGCCAAGCGTTTTGGCCTGTGGGCAAGTAAACAAGAAAGTCATAAGAGTTGAAGAGATGTCCCTGACAAGGACAGTTCCCTAATATATGTTTTACATGCCAATTCAAGTCATCGGTCTGCTGTACCTGCTGGGCTCCTCTATCAGGAGGTGGATGGGAAATGCACCTCCTTCCATCTGGAAATGTGTTTTAAAATGCTGCATCATCACCTGTGGCACTTTTTTTGGAGCTCACTTACGATGTGGAAGCTCTCAGGCTGTCCTTGGAGCAGAGCCATGTGCTATCAGACCTTTGAAAATACAAGTGGATTAAATATGTAGGTCAGAAAACAGAAAACACATCCCAATTTATTTAACAGCTGACAGTTTTGTTGCCTAGTGTTACCTCACTGGAGCTGTTGATCAGTTTTTGAAGGTAACATGATAATTCTCAGCTCAGAGATTGAGGAGGGTCACCAATATTGCTCCCCAGAGGGCAGGGGCAGTTTTTTCAGTGCATTAATGGATAAAAGCACCTGCCAGGGGATCAGGATATGTGTGAGAATTGCTATGAGAGAAGAACACAGAATCATAGAATCACCAGGTTGGAAAAGACCTCTTGGATCATCGAGTCCAACCATTCCCATCAATCACTAAACCATGTCCCTCAGCACCTCGTCCACCCGTCCCTTAAACCCCTCCAAGGAAGGTGACTCAACCCCCTCCCTGGGCAGCCTCTGCCAGTGCCCAATGACCCTTTCCGTGAAATATTCTTTCCTAATTTTCAGCCTGAACCTCCCCTGGTGGAGCTTGAGGCCATTCCCTCTCGTCCCGTCCCCTGTCCCTTGGGAGAAGAGCCCAGCTCCCTCCTCTCCACAACCTCCTTTCAGGGAGTTGGAGAGAGCAATGAGGTCTCCCCTCAGCCTCCTCTTCTCCAGGCTAAACACCCCCAGCTCTCTCAGCTGTTCCTCATCAGGCCTGTTCTCCAGCCCCCTCACCAGCTTCGTTGCTCTTCTCTGGACTCGCTCCAGAGCCTCAACATCCTTCTTGTGGTGAGGGGCCCAGAACTGAACACAGGATTCGAGGAGCGGTCTCACCAGTGCCGAGTCCAGAGGGACAATCACCTCCCTGGACCTGCTGGCCAGTTTCATTATCACCCTGTTTCTTCCCTCATTTTCCTGCCCCAAGGAGCTGGACAGGGAGCTCCAGCCTGGGCTGCATCAGCCTGGTTTGTGCTGGTTGTCACCCACCTTGCAGCCTCATACAACCCTGAGCAGTTTTGCATCTGAAATTAAAAAGATGCCTGGGTCTAACTGAATCATTCTTCATTATCTCAGCGGGCAGCAGATTTAGGAGCTAGATTTGTAACGAACATTTATTAGATTGTGTGTCTTCTGGGAATAGCTGATTTTTTTTTTTATCATCTGATTCCATGCCTTAGCATCATAATTAGCGATTAGACATACGTACTCCAATTGAGAGGTGCATTTTTTTTTTTAAGCCTGCTTATTCTAAGAGTCTTTATTTTCTCATTTATAGGGGGGGTTTGCACAGTTCTTCTGACAAGTGCAAGGTAGCCGGTGGGAATGAGACCTGTAATTAATCCACTGAATGCACAGAGCAAGTTGAAGACCGGCTCTTGGATGAAGCAGCTCTTCAATCTCCATAAGGTACCTCACAAGACAGCAAACACAGTTAAAGTGGTGGGGGTTGTGAAGTTGGTATTAGGGAGGCACCCAGTGAATTCATTTATTGGAAGATGTTGAGGACAGGACGGAGAAAATTATGCCTTTCAGCATTCCCTGGAATTTTGAACAGCCACGTGTGTGATTCTGCACTTTCTCATCAAAAGCTGGTTCATTGGGTTTCTAGTGAAGAAAATGAAATGAGCTTGAGCCCAGCTTCCCACCCCTTCTTGCAGGTGTGTGTTTGGCAGGGGGGCATAATAAAAGGGAGTCCAGCCTCAAGAGTGTTGGCCTGAACTGTGGGAGGTCCAGATCCGGCTCTTGCATTGCCAGAGACAAATTTATTGTCTCTATGTGAATTGTTCATGTATCCTCATTGTGCTTTGGCTTGGCATCCATAAAAATAACTTCAGAGATTGGGTGGTAATGTGAAGCCCCCTTGGATTCTGCAATATTAGGGTGTCGTGTTGGTTTGTCACAGAAGTGTTAAAAGCGGTGGAAAGCACAGAGTGAGGATGGTTGTCCCTTGAAATTAAGTAGTTCTTTTGTGTAAAGCCTCTTGGTTTATTGCACAGGAAATACCTTTGTTTCTCAGCTCTCTAGCTCCTATAGAACCTGCCATTTATTGTGATTTACTTCTGTGTCTGTTTTTCTAGCTGCTTCGTGTTCTTGGATCAGATACAACACCCTTTGATTCCAGTTGTCCTTTTGCCTTTGCTTGCTTGGCTCTAAACATTTTGTTCCCTGAACATGGGCCCAGGTTCTGCTCTCCCTCATGCTGCAGCAATCAGCAATACTGCTTCTGAAGCAATTAGTTAGGAAGCATTGACAGATGGGTGGGAATTAGGGCTGTTTATTATTTTGTTTTCCGACCTTTCTCAGGGGTTCTGTCCTACTCTTCCCAAATCTTGCAGTTCTAGTTCAAATGGGCTTAGACCAATGGCATGAGGTTTAACAAAGCCGCATGCTGGGTTCTGCACTTGGAACACAACAACCCTGAGCAGCTCCAGACTAGGAGAAGTCTGGCTGGAAACTGCCTGGAGGAGAAGGACCTGGGGGTGTTGGTTGAACATGAGCCAGCAGGGGCCCAGGTGGCCAAGAAGGCCAATGGCATCTTGGCTTGGATCAGAAACGGTGTGACCAGCAGGTCCAGGGAGGTTCTTCTCCCTCTGGACTCAGCACTGGTGAGACCGCTCCTCGAATCCTGTGTTCAGTTCTGGGCCCCTCACCACAAGAAGGATGTTGAGGCTCTGGAGCGAGTCCGGAGAAGAGCAACAAAGCTGGTGAGGGGGCTGGAGAACAAGAGGAACAGCTGAGAGAGCTGGGGGTGTTTAGCCTGGAGAAGAGGAGGCTGAGGGGAGACCTCATTGCTCTCTCCAACTACCTGAAAGGAGGATGTGGAGAGGAGGGAGCTGGGCTCTTCTCCCAAGTGACAGGGGACAGGACGAGAGGGAATGGCCTCAAGCTGCACCAGGGGAGGTTTAGGCTGGACATTAGGAAAAATATTTCACAGAAAGGGTCATTGGGCACTGGCAGAGGCTGCCCAGGGAGGGGGTTGAGTCACCTTCCCTGGAGGGGTTTAAGGGACGGGTGGACGAGGTGCCGAGGGACATGGTTTAGTGTTTGATAGGAATGGTTGGACTTGATGATCTAAAAGGTCTTTTCCAACCTGGTGATTCTAAGATTCTATGATTCTATGAAACGTACAGACCGATTCCAAGACTGACTATGCTTTGCCGGGTGGTGATCCACACCAGATCTCCATTGACCTGATCTGGCTTTGCTGCTTTGTAGTTGCAGCACAAACTATACCACCAAGGGAGTTTGTGCATGCAGCTGCTTGACTCCTGCCTAACTCAGCTGGATGGATATCTTAAAAGCCAGACGTGTCCAGACAATCATCTTCTCAAGGCAGATAGAAAACTCTCTTATTGGGTCACAAGACACTTGAAGCATCAAGTGAAGGTTGATACAGAATGAGGGAAAGTCTGCAGCAGTGCTGACCCTCAAAGCCAAGACCTCTGCTAATGGTTTCCTAGTGGAGTATGCCAGAAATGAGGAAAGAAATTACTTTCTTGATGCAAAAGCTGTTTTTCTATTACCTTTCCTGATCTCCAGGGAAGAGTGGAGTTGGCCAAAAATGGAAAATTATTAAGATCTGAGGAGAAATAGTAACTGTCCCAAGGTCTTCTGGGTTATTCTGTCAGAGATGACTTTGTTCAGACTTGGTCCCTCTCCCATCTTGTCGTTAACGTGCTGTGTGAAGCAAACTGAGATCTGGTCAGAACTTCCCTGTGCTGCTGTTTTCGCTTCCTCTGTGCCGTCTTTTCTAGTCCACAGCAGCACCTACGTGTGTTTGGAAGTGGTTTGCATGTGGCCAGCTCCTCTTTCATTGTTTTCGTGGCACCTGTTGCATCAGTATCTGAGAGCCAGATGGAAGACACCCAAAAGGAGAAGTAACTAGAGTAGAAACTGAGGTGACTGCTGAGTTTGAGATGGAAAAAGGCATTGCTCTTCTCTCCTGGATTATAGCAGAGTTTACACATAGGGTGAAGCATTTCCCTGCTCACATTAGGGCCTGTTTAGGTCTGTGCAAAACTTACAGCTACCCAGGATCCTTCTAGGTTAATGAATTAGCTCAAATTAGCACGATCCCGATGATACATGGGTCCTGGGCACGGGGGTTCCAGTTTAAATGCCCACAAAGCACCCACGTCAGGTTCTCAAGATCCATTCAAGTATTATTAATTATAGATTGTATTTAGCCTTAACAGCCTGACAATATTCAGTGTTGCTGGTCTCTTAATATTGCTGAGAGAGGAGAAAAATTGTTAGCCCTGTTTTGTAAACGGCCAAAGCTGCATAGACCGGCTGTAGTGGAGCAGGGACTGTAATCCCTAATTTTAAATTCTCCATTAAAACCCTAATCCCAGGGCCATCCTTCTGCTTCAGACACAGTTCAGGATGGATGGTGTATAATTTAGCTGAAGTGATGCACCTGCCAGTGTTTACAGCTAGTTATTTTCTGTCTGCCCCGTGTCAAAGTTGCTTTTATCTTTGTCTTTCTTTTTAAATTGCCACATTCTTTTTTTTTTTTTTCTGGAGTGATTAAAAATTGAATTCTATTTATTGCATTTTTATTGCTCTGTTAGGAGCCTTGTGGTTCAAATACTTCAACAAATTCTATACAGACTAACAGTATCTTGTGGCTGATAAAGGTTGATGCCTGGACTGGTTAAAGGGGAAGAAACCTAGTGTGAGTTTTCCAGCATCCACTGGGTGGTGAGAATTAAAACATCTCCTGATTTGCCTGAGGATCTTAATTGTTTTTGAAGAAATTTTCATTGATAATGTTTTAATGGAAAAAGAGGTGGGGAGGAATACTGATACTTCACAGAGAATGGAGACATAAAAGAACAGCAGGACAGGGAGTACGTGGAAGTAGGTCAGATGCATTGCAGACAAAAAAAATCATTATTATGATTAGGAGAGATTAAGGAAGGCAAGAGCAAACAGCATCAAAGGAATCCAGTTTATCAAGGCAGAATTCCTTGCAAGGCAAGTTCTCCACACAGTGCACAGATCTGGGGCAAACTGAGAATGTCCCATGCTATGTATTTAATTTAATATCTAGTCTTCTCTATATTAATCCATGAATTCTCAAAGAAAGCTTTTTTTAATTGTCACGAGGAACAAATGCTTCAGAAACTCTTATTCACCCTTCCTTGCTTTAATACTTTTAGATTTTCCTTTTCTAAAGCTGTAATTACCCTGTTGGATCTCTGGGTGAAGAATGCGCACGGTGTAATCATGGTGCTCGCTGGCTGCAGTGAATCCATCGCCTCCTCAGCACGTTGGGTGAGCACATTCTCATCTCAAGGATTTCACATAAAATGCAGTTTGGAAGTATGACATTATTTTATCTGAGGACATTAACAAACTTCACAATGACAAGTAGGTTCTGCTGCTTCTCATAACTTTTGGGCAACTAGAATTCTGGAAGATCTGAGCAGCGTGCTGTGAATTAATCTCCTTTTCTCCCCTTTTTCCTTCTAATTTTGACTGGCTGCTTTATCCCATGTGTCTTAACAGCAAGGCAATTAACTTTGATTAGGATGGGGTTTTCTTGCTTCCCTTCCATCATGACAGAGATGAACACTGGAAGATTTAGCTCTCTAGAACAGAACAGCACTCTCCTCCTCCAGCATGTTATTTTTTGATGTACCAAACAACGGACCTTAATGGTAAACGTGGGCAATGCCTCTTGATTTGCAAGATGCACACACCCATTTGTAAGAGAGATCCTGTGCTGTATGAATTCCATTATCACCTGAGAATTTGGGTCCTGTTCTTCACAGCATCGCAGGCGTCTTTTGTTGAGGTAGATTAGCTGCGTTGTCTTTGACTTCACACCGAGCTACAGTTCTTCTTATACATTTTTAACATTGGCTTGGGTTCTCTAGACTGAAACCACAACCTCTGGGCTGTTTGACAGAGCTCTGCCATGTCAAATGTTTCTTAGCTGGAGCAAGCTGGCTGATAAATTTAAACAAGATGTGGATGTCTCTTAACAGTGGGTTAAATACTGGCTGAACATCTTTCTAAATAGCTGCCAGAGGCTGTGGGCTGGTTTGCAGCCTAAACCAAGCCCTGCAGAACTGCTGACTTGAGCCGAAGCGTGTAGAAGGTTTAGCATTTTAGAAGCTTTTAATTAACAGCACATTTTATGCCACTCATTAGTTTCCTATTCAGGAGGGATTGGTGTACGAAGCCTGCTAAAACTTTACAGTGGTTACCCGTACAGCTGAAGTTACAGCTGGTGCGCTCTCAGCCTTCCAAGCGGAGAAGGCACGATGTTTTTCTGCTGCTTTTGCAGCGATCCTGGGCAATACAAACCCAGCCTTGGGTTCCTGCTTTTCCTGCTGACTGGCTGTCACATTGTCACTCTAACAATGTCGCCTTTCAGGTCCCAGCACTGCCAGAACTCACTCTGCTCTTTGTCCAGCACAAGGCAGAGCTTTGATGGAAATAACCTGGCTCTCCTTTGTTTAGGAGTAGAGTGAGTGTGTGCAGAAAATCTCACCCCTCGTCTTGTTTTGGACCTTTTCCAAAGATTGGCTCAAATGTTGAAGCAAGATACTCATCTTTCTATTTTGATGAAACTCCAGATCTTGATGGTTTTACGCATATTAAATACTTCGTTTGAGTCTTGCTACTACAGCTTTGACTGGTTTAAGTTGGTCTGGAGTTTCTGGGTTCAATAAAACTATGCAAAATTATACCTGATAAGATTTTGATCTCTTACTTCTGTGTGTTTCTTGTCTAACAATACAAGCTAACTCAATATCAGTAGAATTCTTTCGCACTGGTCCAGCGCCCTCTGAAAATCTTGCGTACGACATCAAGGTTTAGCATTTCAAGCACTGATTTGGAGATTCTTTGCAGTGTGAGGTGTTTATCCAGTCTAATGGTATGTGGGCTTGGAAAGAGAGAGCAGTAAGGCACGATGTACATCCCCTTCTTATAAACCAGCACAGTAGAAACTCACGGGTAATTATATAGTGGAAAGAAATTAGGGAAAATTAGGCCTTGCCATAACTGGATATTTGAACTCTGTTCCTAAATGTTTTACTGACTCCTGTTACACCCTGCAAGTCCTTTTAGCCACTGTGTGCTTAAGATTTCCCATTTACAAATACACTGGCAACGGTTTAAGACTTAATTAACGCTGATGAAGAACACTGCATTGCTCTGAGAGCTGCTGGAGAAAATGGCAAGTCTTGCCGTCATTGTTATTATTGTTCCATCTTTAAGCTGTCAGATTATATAAATCTAGGCAGATGCTTAAAGCATTGTGTGCAGAAAAGCCCTCTAAAGGAACAAAGTCCCTTCTCCTTCATCTTGGAAGAAAATATCATAATTGTATGGAGAGATAGGACAGCTATTACTGAAAAGGAGGGGTAAAAGGGTAGGAAAGAAGCTTATGCAACACTAGAAAAAGAAGAGATGGGCGATATCTCTTCATCCAAACTGATAATGAAACATGAAGTATCCCCAGTCCAGCCCGTTTAGAGTGTCTAATAAACACTTTGACAGGGTTGTGAGACAATGGCTGTTGTTCCCTTAAAGCCTTCAGGCTCTGGAACGCAGTGTAATACCCAGGAGTCTGAGTTAATAGCACTTTACATGCTTGGCGATGTTATTTCTTTTCTAACCTGGAAGTCCTAAAGATATTTTGAAGGCATCAGCTAGACACTCAGACTCATTTGCCTTCTTCGGGCAGTCCTGCCTATCTGATCCATAAACTTGGAAGTTGAAAGCTTTGAATTGACTCTTTCTGTGGGAATATTTATGGTAGGTCACGGCTGCTATGGGGATTTCACAGGGTACTTTTAACCTAATGTGAATGTGATGAACAAAGCTCTACTGGTGATTAATGTATCTATAAAAGAGGTGTATTAAAGCATGTTGTCCAGAAATCCCGTAACATTGATGAACTACCTTTTTGCATTTACCCTTCCTGAATCCCTCTCCAGAGCCTTAAAAAGCACTTTTTAGGATCTTTCTAAGGCTGCTACTGTTTGTTGCGTTACACGACAAAGTGCTGTGACATATCTGCTGCATTTTGATGAAATTACTTGAACCAGAATCACTGGTGCTGCAATTATTCCTTATATTGATGCTTTAATTACAGCAGTGAGATGTTACGGGGTTAATTAATTGTTGCTTATTAAGTGCTTTGAGACTCTTGAATGAAAGATGCTACGTATGTGCAAGGGAGGATTATTGGTTATTAGCAGCGACGCTCACAGCTCTTTGCAGGGTAAAAACAATTTAGTTCCGTTGTGTAATATTAGATTTGCAGGCTGGTCAGATCCGTGGCATATCTGAGTTTGCAAGCCAAGTGTGTGCTTTGGTTGTGATGCACAGCGCCGAATTTGGCTTGTGGGAGTGGTCCCATCAGCTTCCGTTGGAACAGAACAAGGCTAGAAAAGCAGCAGGTTGTAGAAACTGGAGGAGGGGATTGTGTGGGAAGAGGTTCTTCAGCTTTCAGTAAAATCAGTAGGAAATGGGAAAGCTCACAGGAATATTGAGGCACAGGCTCTAATTTCAAGATGTTTAAGCTGTGGTTATCAAATAGCATCCACCTCCGCGCGTGCAGCGATTGTGCTTCCAGTGCCTTCAGAGCAGCTTCTCCTTTATAGGCTTTTTCCTAAGCATTTTCTCTATCAGCACCAAGTGTCGGCTTGCCTGTGGGCATGGACAATACATCTGTGCTGAACTATCAGGCTGCCTGAGCTCTGGTATTTATCCTGGCACTCAGGAAGCAGAGATTTCATCGGTTCTCAAAATGTAATAACCCAGTGTGTCAAAATATGAACAGTTTAATTGGTGGGATTTCTTTAGTCATTTCAGAGAGATCTCTGATGATCCCTTTGCTCCTTCTTGCCATGCTTATTCTTTTTCTGTATTGAAGACTAGAGATATTTACTGCTGAGGGAGGAGGAAGAGAGAGACTTTTATGCTCTTATTGCTTCCCGGGAATAAGCATAAAGTGCCTTATAAGCCTGGTTCCAATACCTGGATGTTCAGTGTTTGTCTCCATCCCAGAGACCTCTTACTGTGGGAACTCATGTGAAGGTTCTGCAGTGCTTGAAAGTGGCAGGAGGAAAGCACAAGGCTTTCTGAACACTGTGCCAAGCCAACGATGACTAACATCATTAAAATCAGCTGAAAAGCCTGTCCCTTTCTATCTCTAAAAAATGGTTATTGAAATAGATGAATGCAGCAGATTTTCAGGGTGTCGACCCATCACAAAGGTGGGGATTGGGCACATCTACAGAAGCAAAGTGTGACTACAGCTGCCATAAAACCTCTCCTGAGATGGAGAATCTGGGCAGTGTTTGATGTTCTATGAGGTGGTGAGTGGAGGCTGAGGGGAGACCTCATTGCTCTCTCCAACTCCCTGAAAGGAGGTTGTGGAGAGGAGGGAGCTGGGCTCTTCTCCCAAGTGACAGGGGACAGGACGAGAGGGAATGGCCTCAAGCTCCACCAGGGGAGGTTTAGGCTGGACATCAGGAAAAAATTTTCACAGAAAGGATCATTGGGCACTGGCAGAGGCTGCCCAGGGAGGGGGTTGAGTCACCTTCCCTGGAGGGGTTTAAGGCATGGGCGGACGAGGTGCTGAGGGACATGGTTTAGAGGTTGATGGGAATGGTTGGACTCGATGATCCTGGAGGCCTTTTCCAACTTAGTGATTCTATGTGATTCTGTGTGTGCTCACTCCACTGAAGAAGCTACTCAAACTGAGGGCTGTTGGATCCAGGAGAGAACCAAATCATCTGCTGAAGGGTGGGCTGGAACCCATGCAGCATATTTCTAAATTGCTGGGGCTTGTCCCAGCCCAGAACAATATAAATCACCCTACAGAGAGAGCTGGAGGATCCCAGCCCTAGAATAACACGTCTGCTGGCTGCTGCTCAGCTAATGGGCTTGGTTTCTACGTGTAAAGCCTTTTATCCAACTCCCTCTCACGACGACAGTGATTGTCTTGCCAGAGAGGTGTGGGACTGCCATGTTCCTGTCCAAGCACCGCGTAGTACATCGCGAACGCCGTGGATTCCCTCTGCGTATGCAGATTGCTGTGACCTGCATGCTGAGCAGCTCCACAGTTTCCTGGAAGCGTTAGTCTTGCTCTGCAGGTGCTGGAGGGATGAGCTTTACATGCCCAAAGGATACGGCCAGGAGTCCTGGACACAGAACTACCTGATCAAAGCCGCTGCTGGGCATCCAGAGACCCAGGAAAGTGGATGTGCCCTTCAGTTCTGCTTAGATAAAATTTCCTGAGGAAAAAATCTCATGTATCTGAGAGCCCTGGATGATTTTAGCAAGTAGCTTTGGGGTTTTAGCTGTTTGTTAGGGAGGGGGTGGCATTGAATCACGGCACTGTGCAGTGGCCAGTTCAGGACTGAAGCGTGACATCTATGTGGCACAAGTTTAAGAAGGATGAAAGAGTTTCTGAAAGGTTCCTCTAGATTACCAGGCATTATCCCCTGGGAAGTTTTCACCAGTTGTAATGGATCCAAACCTTTTCCTGTTCACAATGAGGAAAGATCTAGGTCTGGTTTCCAGCTTAATGGTTTAAGGGAGCTTTATTTTGTATGAACTTGCTTTATATCCAGAGAATGAAGATAATTGTAAGTGGGAATCACTTTCTGAAGGTGTAGGAATTAGCTGTGTATGAATTCAGCAAGTCGGATCAGATAAAATTCCTTGGGGAAAGTCTGTGCTGTCTCTCTGGATGTGTACAGCAAAGGTACTGCGGAGTTACGAGTAGTAATCCTGGATGCTGCTGCAAAACAAATGATAATAAAAATACCCCACATCTCATTAAGCAAGTCAAGGAAAACTCCAACAAAGATGCAGTTAAAACTTTTTATCTTCTGGTGATGCAGGTAAAGCTTTCTGGCTTCAAAAGCAGGGCTGGGGAGGAAGTTAGGGGACATTCCATTGAAAAGCCTGCTTAACTTGAGCTGTCTGCAGTATGAAATATTGCAAATGCTCTGCCAGAGAGAAGTGCATTTGCCTCAGTTATTGCTTCAGCCCAGAAATGCAAATATTTTCTATGCTGCAGTTGTTTTGACTCAGAATTATTCTCCTTTCTGGCTTTCCTGGACTCTGATCACCTGTCAGCCAAGGTATGGTGCTCAGCAAAGGCAAGTGGGAATGGCTTGGTATCCACCTTTGTGCATGAAAGACTGTTTTATTAAATCTTTCTGGACAATGTGTTTCCATTTCCATTGCTCTAGGAGATCTGGAGTCTGAGCCAGTCAGTGAAACAGGCCTCCTGCTCTTGGAGGTGCCAGAAGCGATCTGCCGGTCTGCGCAGTGGAAATGGTGCAGCCACAGCCAAGGTCTGTGTTCCAAGATTCAACCCACACCAGTGACTTTCCCATTATGTTGGTGTTAGGGATACAGGAGTCCCTCTGTGGGGGCCATGGAAGACACCAAAAGATCAAAAGGCAAGGTAGAAAAACAATTTGCTTTTTAACGGATGAGATATCACATAGTGACTTACTAAAGATTATATATAAAATTTGCAAGATGTGCTTTACAATGTGCAGTATTTCATTTACTGTCTTATCCATGAAACTGGTCATAGAATCATAGAGTCATAGAATCACCAGGTTGGAAGAAACCCACTGGATCATCGAGTCCAACTATTCCCATCAATCACTAAACCATGTCCCTCGGCACCTCGTCCACCCGTCCCTTAAACACCTCCAGGGACGGTGACTCAACCCCCTCCCTGGGCAGCCTCTGCCAGTGCCCAAGGACCCTTTCTGTGAAATTTTTTTCCTAATGTCCAGCCTGAACCTCCCCTGGTGGAGCTTGAGGCCATTCCCTCTCGTCGTGTCCCCTGTCACTTGGGAGAAGAGCCCAGCTCCCTCCTCTCCACAACCTCCTCTCAGGGAGTTGGAGAGAGCAATGAGGTCTCCCCTCAGCCTCCTCTTCTCCAGGCTAAACACCCCCAGCTCTCTCAGCTGCTCCTCATAAGGCCTGGTCTTTCTCCTAATGTTCATCTCTAAGTCATGGGACTGAAGTGCTGGTAAAACCATCTGCAAGGTTATTAGCAGTCTCAGTAAAAACAGGTCCTTCGACGAGGTGTTATGGTAATCGGTTGTCTTCCTACTGCTTCAGCCAGCCCCCAGCCCCCCACCCCTCCGTCTCTTGATTTTCCCTGCTTAATCAGCAGGTTCTAAAACAGGTTCAAAGCAAGGATGAAAGCGAACAGCTCTGAAAACGCTGACTTCTCAAAGTACTGCACCCTGGCATTCAACTACCCAGGGACAGAAGTACAACCAACATCTTCCCAACAGCAGCCTTTAATCCCCTTCTACAGGCAGGCACGTGTAAAAGGGAAAGTAATTTACAAACAGCGATGCTAAAAATAAGAAGCTTGGAAGAAAGTGTACCGTGTTCATCCTAAAGTAGGCAGCATACAGACAAAGAGGAAAATAGCAAAACCGGGTTTTTTGTCTTTTCCTGAATATAATATATTTTCTAAGACCTTGGATAAATCAGCCTGGTAGATTAACCATTCGAAGTGATGGAGGGAGTGTAATCTGTAATGTCCTTCTTGTGTCTCCCTCTGTAAGAAGCCATCACCCCTTGCTCAGAGGGAAGAGCTCTTATGGTTTTTTTTATTCCTGAATGGAACAAACTTTGTCAGCCCTTTACAGCCAGACTGGGATTATGTCCTGAGTAATGGCTTCTGGTACTGTTTTCTCCAGGAATCCCACTGCCATGCCCAGCAATAATACCGTATTGCTCATATTGTTTTACTTTCCATTAGATTCTCCAGCCCCCTTCGGCTGAGCTCCGTGGGGTCAGGCAGAATGAAGTGGGGCAGGTCAGTGGTGTGTCCAGGAGTGGAGAGAAGCTCTAACGCTTTGCAACCACAAACTGCTTCCCAGCAGAGTTCAGAGGCTGGGGCTCTACGTGGGACACTCGCTCTCGGTTGATGTCCTCCGTGGGGGTATCTTGCCAACAACAGAGAAAGCTACTTTCTTTCTATATAACACAGCTCCCCTGTTTCCCACAGTTAATTAATTTTAATTGAAGACTCAGGGCCTCCATATAGGTAATAGAATAGCAGTCAATGAAAAGGAGCTTATCAAAGGTACCGAGTAGTTCTGATTTTGCCTTTCCTGCTGCTGCCCTTCGCCCTGCAGGGTCAGACTCTCTGTGAACGGCTAACTGGTGTGTAAAGAGTACTCTCTCATCTCCCTTGCCTTCAGGGTGAGCTCATCTTGGGTGCATCCTACCTGAATGGGATAAAAGAGTCCATATTTGGTGCATTACAACTGCAGCTCACGCCAGAAAAAGAGCCCAGTAAAAAAATCAAACAAACACACCCAAACCTTTCCGCTTTGAAATTCATTGATGTTTTTTACTTTCACAGCTGCTTGAAGGACCGAAGCTTTCAACATCTGATAGAAATCACCAATAGCAGTGGATCCATCCAATAATGTTTCTTTAAACTGGTTCCTTTGATAGGAACGGTTGGACTCGATGATCCGGTGGGTCTCTTCCAACCTGGTTATTCTATGATTCTATGAGTCTATGATATGTTTTCAACACAAAATCTCGGGGGTCCTCTACAAAGCAAGGTCAGCATTCTTCCCTGTTTCAGAACGGAGACGCAAGAAGGGTAGGTGACATGTTCAAATCACATGATGAGTGCTGAGAATGTCAATAACTATAAGAAAATCCGCGGTTTCAATACAGGATGGTGGATGATGTGACTAAGAGCTGCCCTGCAGAGAAGGACTTGAGGTGCTCTTTGGTGAGGAGCTCAACATGAGCCAGCAACGTGCGCTCACAGCCCAGAAGGCCAATCATATCCTGGGCTGCATCCAAAGAAACGTGGCCAGCAGCTCGAGGGAAGTGATTAAGTGATTCTGCCCCTCTTGTGAGACCTCATCTGGAGTATTGTGTCTAGTTCTGGAATCCTCAACATAAGGAGGAGATGGAGCTGTTGGAATGGGTCCAGAGGGTGCTACAAGGATGATCCGAGGGCTGGAGCAGCTCCCATACAACGACAGGCTGAGAGAGGGGCAGATTTAGACTAGACATAAGGAGGAATGTCTTCACAATGAGCGTGGGGAGGCCCTGTCCCAGGTTGCCCAGGGAAGTCGTGGCTGCCCCATCCCTGGAGGTGTTCAAGGCCAGGTTGGATGGGGCTTGGAGCCCCTGATCCAGTGGGAGGTGTCCCTGCCCATGACAGGGGTGGAACTGGATAGACTTTAAGGTCCTTTCCAACCCAAACTATTCTATGATACTATGACTCTATGACTCTATGACTCAATGATTCTATGAAAATGTCCTGATTTTAAGCTAACTGATGCAGTTCTAAATTCACAGCATTTCCCACAATTGTGCTGGTGTGGGAAGCCCAGCCTGACTTTATTAGTAGAGCGTTCAATTTTTCCCCTTTTTCACAGGGAGGATCAGTCTGGGAGTTCCTGTGCACCTCTGGGGATGCCAGAGAGTGCTTTTGGTAAGAGTAAAGGCTTGTCTTGCTGCTTCCCCTTTGTTCGACCATGAACCATGGTGGACTCTGCTCTGGACCACCAGAAGAAGAGAGGACATGAGAACATGACACAGCTTATGGTGCTATAAACCAGTCCTTGCTTTGGGCTGCTGAAAATGTGCAGAGAGGCTGTCAGAAAGGGAGAGAGGGGTGGTGTGCAGGGGGGCTGGATTGGTGGGAAAGAGCAAGAAGGGAAGAGAGCAAGAAAAATATGCGAGCACCAGAGGTTCAAAGACATTCTTTGGCTGCTTCTGCCTCCTGTGCCTGTGCTGGCTCAGTCAGTGCTGGGGTCGTGAAGACCTCTCTTAATTTACATTTCCTTTTCCTCTTTCACTGGGAATGGAAGAGTCATGTGTAAGTGACCCTGCTCTCCCCCTCTATCCCTCTCCATTTCCTTTCCCAGCAGCGTCTCTCTGGGATGTGCAGCCATCTGGCTGTTTATTGCAGCATGAGCTGAACTCTCAGATGTATCCTTTGGCATTTGGTCCACTTTTAATGATTTCTCTCTCCTGCTTTTGCATTTTCTATACATCTCATTTGCGCCTCTGCAGCCACTGTTGCATGAGTGCACTCTGTCCTCTTGTATCCCACATATTTTCATGTTTCCTCTTCTCCCCAGAAGTTCTCTGCATTCCTGTTTGCTTTCTATTATTTTTATTCCATTTTTTTCTCATGTTTCTCTGCTTCCTGTTAGCACAGGGAGCACCATCCTACTCTCAAAGAGATGACTGAGCATAGGCATCAGCCTCCCTCCTGCTCTAATCCCATCCATCCTGGGTCAAGACACTGACCTCAGAGCCATGGCTGGAGGCGGAAAGGGAAGATGCAAACTGTTCCAGAGGAAGTTCAGCCTTGAAGTTCAGCACTGGGGATAATGAACAAGAATCCTTAGCTTCTTTCCCTTTGTGCAATGAGCAGAATGCACAGAACAGTCCACTTAACTCCTTCACTTCCAGAAGCAAGCAAAGATGCTCATAAAGAGACAGGGAAACAAAAGGGATCATCTTCCATGAAAAGTCCATCTATTTTATATTGGTAGGAGATCATGAGAATATGGTAGTAAAGCAGAAGTCTGTCCTGGGTACTTTCATGCCCCTTTCCTCTTCCAGGATGTCTCAGAAGAGAATCTTAACCACACAGCTGCTGCAAATAGATTTTTTTTGATGGAATTCTCATGAAAGAACAGATTGATGCTGTGGAATGAAATCTTCATTTGTGTCTGGTGGTGAGATAAACTATGAATGTTATAGTCTATTGTTCTAGGATCTTCGAGTATTTAAGACTTTTTCCTTTTTATTTTATTCTTCTTGCTGCAACAGAGAATTTCCCATAGTTGTTTGCTTGTGCTGGATGCCATGAGGGCAGGGCTGGAGATAAAGTTGACACTTCTTGTACCATCATGAATGTTGTGTGTGATGAGTAACATGCAGGGATGTGCTGGGATCGGTGCCGAGGAGGCTGAATGGCCACTGACAGCTTCACGGTGACAAAGGATATGGACCCAGAATCATTAGACAACAGTGTCTCATGGCAGCTCTTGACAGCTTCCAGATGCTGCTGTAAGTGATTCCAGATGTGCTCTTCAGAACCTCTGGTTGCTGAGAGCATCCAAGCACTGCGAGGGTGAGAGCTATATCATCTTCCAGGGATGCACATGCACTATCTTTCTCCTTTAGATTTGTGTGGTGGGAATGAGATCAGCAGCATTCAGAAATACAGCCAAAGGGCAAAGCCTTTTACATGTCCCTCCAGTAACCGTGTCCTTTCAAGAGCTCATAGATGCACACAGCCCTGTGCTTGACCAGGGAACAATGTATTGTCACTGTCTATTGCCTGTAAAACCATTTCCTTCCTTATGCACAATTAATTCCAGCACCCACTGCCTCCCATAGTGGAAGCTGGGAGGGGGAGACACGCAGCCCCAAAGAGACCTTTGTGATTATCTTCTCTAACGGCACAGGGCAGGGAATGTCTCTTTCTTGTTCTCATGTCTGGCCTGATGCCTCCCTCTGCTGTTCCCTGCCTGTTTAGCACTGAGCATCCAGCTCCATCCCAGCTCTCCTTCACTCCTGCAGCTCCAGAGCTGGGGTCAGACCCTTGCATGATGCAGGTGGCAAGAGAGCAGAGGTGGGACAGTGAGTTTAGAGCAGTTGAGTCTCCACCAATATTGCAGAGCAGGAGGATGACTTGCAATGGAGATCATGGGCTTGGCATCCTGGAGGAGCTCTCTGCGTGGGGGAGCTCCCCAAGGCAGAGGGAAGGCAGCTCTGTATCTAATGATACAATTATGAGAAAATACAGAAAAGAGGAAGAGTACCAGAAGCAGCAGTACTCCTGCTCATTCAAGCCCTTCCTTGTACTACACAAACCACCTGCCCAGAGAAGCTGTGGCTGCCCCACCCCTGGAGGTGTTCAAGGCCAGGTTGAATGGGGCTTGGAGCCCCTGATCCAGTAGGAGATGTTGGGAGCTGGATGAACTTAAAGGTCCCTTCCAACCCAGATGATTCTGTGACATTGTATGAAACAGGCAGGCAGTTTTACCGAGGTGTGTGGAGACAACAGTGTTGTCCTTGACTTCTGCAGTGGAGCTGCTGGAGTAGGGAGGGGGTTCTATCATCTGAGGGGGTGCCCCCCGAGAAACAGAATGACATTAGATTGTAAAATCTTGGTGAAAGGGGCAGCTTTTATTGCTCAGTGATTCACATCCAGCAAAGGGAGGCTCATCCCAGCTGGGTGCTGACCTATTAAAAGTAACTATTCCTTTCCAAAATAAGAATAGCTATACTAGTAATAAGAATAGAGTGGGAAAAGAGACAAATGAGAGGTAGAAAAAGGCATGGAGTGGTGATTTTCCACATTATGGTACAGAAGTTCAGGCTAAATTCTTCAGAAGGGCTCAGGGACAGTTTGGTCTTTTATTTTCCAGATTTCCTGGGCTTTGGGTGGTGCTCTGGGCTCAGAGAGGTTCTGCTCTGGAGGGTTGCTGTCTGGTGGTCTGCTGCTGGAAAAGCAGGGCAGTAGGAAGCAGAGAACTGCACCTGTAAAGCTCGGCTCATCCCTGTTCCCTCTGGTACCTGAGCTGGTGCCCCAACAGTGCGAACCCCAGCGCCAGCCAAGGAGTGAAGCTGGGTGTTTAAAAATGGCTTTCCAGTCATCAGTGTGCTTTTTAAGAGATGATTAATCCTGCTCTGTGTAAGAGTCTGCAAAACTATACTGTTTCTTTAAAAACCTCTCACTAAAAAAATAAATAATAATAAATAATAAATAAATGAGCTAAAAAGCAAAATAATTACTAGAAGTTGTAACATTCGAAATCAAATGCTGAGCAGTCTTATTAAATCAGCGCTTGGATACCAAAGGCGAACACATTCAAATTAATTGTTAAACTGTTATTTTGTGGTGGCACATCTCAGCAGATGGGTGAGTTCTCTGTTTCAGGATGCCGTCAAACGAAGGCTTCATGGATACCTTTCTGAAGATGGTGTTTCACCCCAAAATTACTAACCAGAGCAGTTCAAGGACACCTGTGTTGAGCTGTCTGGATAACTTTGTGGTATGTGCTTTATCTTTATGAATGTGTTGCTACTGCTTGGTAGGGAGTGGGACTTTTGATAGGAATGGTTGGACTCGATGATCCGGTGGGTCTCTTCCAACCTGGTTATTCTATGATTCTATGATTCTATGACTTGAGAAATGGGAAGAGAAGGCTGGGCTGGAGTCCAGATTCCATGGGCTGTACTTCTGTCCGTGGGAGGAAGGCCACGGCATCTTTAAGATGAGACTGCATAGCCCCGTCTCTATACCTTTTTTGAGAAATGTATTTATACCAGTGCAACGTGGGTACAACTTCAATTACGATGAGTTTGGCTTCAGTGCTCCAGCTTTTAGATGCAGCTTTGCTGCTACAAACTGACAGAGTCCAAAGAAGTTGTAAATCAGACTGTGCCCACCCACAGTTTGTAGAATTATAGAATCATAAAGGTTGGAAGAGACCTCTAAAAACATCAAGTCCAGCCATTAGCCAAACCTCACCATGACTACTAAACCATGTCCTGAAGTGCTGTGGCCACACGTGTGTTGAACATCTCCACCACTGCCCTGGGCAGCCTCAACCGTTGCCCAATAATCCTTTCCGTGACCAAATTAAACTCCAGATTGGACCAAATTTTTCCTAATACCCAGTCTAACCCCCCCCGGCGCAACTTGAATCCATTTCCTCTCATCCCATCACTCGTTACTTGGGAGAGGAGACCAACACCCACATCACTCCAGCCTCTTTTCAGGAGGGGCAGAGAGCGAAGAGGACTCCCCTCAGTCTCCTCTTCTCCAGAATAAACAACCCCAGCTCTCTCGGCCGCTCCTCATAAGGCCTGTCCTGTTCTCCAGCCCCTTCCCCAGCCCTGTTGCTCTTCTCTGTACATGCTTCAGCCCCTCAGCATCCTTCTTTTAGTGAGGGGCCCAAAAGTGAACACAGGATTCGAGGTGTGGCCTCACCATGGTTGAGTCCAGGGGGATGATTTCTTCTCACTTTTAGAGTGGTTTAAGTAAAACCTTATTTTGACTTGGAGCTGAGAACTGTGTGTGGACTGTGTTGGAGGGGAAACCTCCTTGTTGTCTTTCTGGGACACCTGGATGTGATTCATGAGCCTGTTTCTGTCTGTGATGAAGAACTATCCAGGAATACAGATATGCAGGATATTCCTGGTATTCCTGATAGGCAGAAACCAAATATAAAGCTGGTAGTGACCTAGACAGGAGCAGAAGAAAGGAGAGGCCTAAAATTAAGCAAGGTGGTTTCTATAACAAGCATGAAAGACTCATCCCAGGCTCATTCCCTTGTCTTCTGTTCCCCTACTTTATATGGCAAGCAGCAAGGTCTGTCTAGCACGGTTGCTGTGAGTTCATTGCACCTTCAGAGTTCTGATAACTTCTTTGAGCAGAAGGCTGCAGGCACTGGCTAAGACTTGACTTGGCCCAGCTGAACCTGTCCTTGTCTTGTCAGGAGCAGGGGAAAAGGCTCTGTTTAGATGAGCAGAGATCCTCCCGGGAAGGACTATGACACGAGACATCTGGCTGCATTTGGAGTGTTGCCTTGAAAGTCGCTCTTATTTCCCCAGACAATCCCATCCCTCTTCTTTGCCTCCAATCCCCTACATGTGAAGAAAATGATAGCACCGAGTGCTCTGTGGATGCTGTGGGTGAATCCACTGGTGCTCGCAGGTCACTCAAACATGCTCGAAGAAAAGCCAACCGATAAAGACAGCGATGAATAACCCAGGCCAATATAAACCATTCTCTTGGACGTGGTGCAACATGGTTTTAATGACTCACGGTCTCGTGCAGTGTAAAATAACACCATCATTTCTGATAGAACAATAGCTTTATATTGCATCATGCATCGAGCACACACAGACTGAGGCACAAGAAAGACAGTTTTATGTTTTATACACATATGCTTCTGCCCTTTTGCTTCGTAAAGATTTAAGGGGGGTTTATTCCAACTTTGCAGCAAAGCCAGAGCTTCTTCCTGAAGATTAGTAACTAGATCCTGTGGCAGCACTTAGGTATTTTGATGATGGGTCCTTTAAAAGCATCTTAGATTAGATAGTCAGATAGGAATGCATGATAATAAACTGCGCAGACAGGGCCATGTGCTGAGTTACTCGTTATCACTTCAATCCATTTTGAATTGTGTGAACATGCCGATACTAAAAAGAGAAAAAAGCAAAGTGGGCTTTGTAAAATAATCCTGTTTTTTGCTCTGCATAATTGATTATGTACATATGTTACTGTAGAACGATTCAGAAGAAAGGACAAGGAATACATAACGCTATCTTTGCTCGTCTTTTGCTGGCTTCCTTAAAAATTGCAATTTTGAGTAGATACAACAATACCCTGAAAGTCTAAGCTACATTCCATTAAAAACTGAATTAATGGCCCCTCTGTGAAATACCAGCTTGGACAGTAGTGGGTCAGGCAGTTTCAGTGGAAGCTCTGCTGCCTCCAGACACAGGATTGGGCATTTATAGAGGGGAACCTGATCCCAGAAAGGCACCGCGGGATGCCATTCACAGTTATGATTAGAAATGTCCCAGGAATGTGTGGGGAAGGGCGAGTGTGCAGCTTGCCTCAGATAGTGCCAGCATGGTCTCCAGCTCTCTCAGAAGTGGCCAGATGGCATTGTCTCTTTTTCCCAGTGATTTTGATTCGATAAGGTCATCGTTTCCATGTGCTCGAGGGTAACAGCTCACTCGCTCAGTCTGGCTGCAGAGGACCTGGGAGAGGGGAACATCTGACTCGAAGCTTTCCTGTGGGAGTCTTTCAGGATTTGCTGCCAATCCAGTTCCCTGGGGGCTGGCGTGCAACAGCCTAGAGCAGCGCTCCAGCAAGCAGCAGACAACACATGGACATCACCCAGGAACTTTTCAGCCTCACATCCAGATTTCCACCCCTATCTATCTCCAGGCTCTGCAACTGGCCCCTGGCAACTAAAGAATCTCCACAAGAGGCTTCCCTTTCTCTTGCCCGCGTAGTAAATGTTAAGCTTTGAGATCATTGGACAAAGACACACCATGACTGCAGTACTGATAATGTCATCACCAGGGCTGAGTTAGTTACTGGCTGAGTTAATTCCTTTGGCAATTTCATAGAATCATAGAGTGAACCACTGAATGGTTTGGAGTGGAAGGGACCTTAAAACCCATCCAGTTCCACCCCCAGCCATGAGCAAGGACACCTCCCACTGGATCAGGGGCTCCAAGCCCCATCCAACCTGGCCTTGAACCCGTCCAGGGATGGGGCAGCCACCACTGCTCTGGGCAACCTGGGCCAGGGCCTCCCCACCCTCACAGCAAAACGTTTCTTCCTAAAATCTCATCTCAATCTCCTCCTTTTCAGCCTAAAACTGTTCCCTCTTGTCCTATCCCCGCACCCCCTATTTGGCAGTTATCTCCAGATAGGCTTTGATTACTTTTTTCCCTGACATGGAAATTTTGTGATTTGTCTGGCATACTTAGCTTTGAGCTTTATTCACATGGAGCCTTAACTCAGCCTTGGATTATTGCAATATATTTAATACTTTTTAATTCAAAATCTGTTTTTATAAAGGACTTGCAAGTGGACGTTTTGCCAGCAGGAGGAACTGTGGCTCCATCTCCCAGCAGCTGCTCTGGCACAACCGGCAGGCATGTGCTTATTAAAAGCTTAGGATTCAGTTAGTCCTTTCCTCCTCTCTCTTGAGACAGCTGCTGGAAAGAGCTCTTGGTAATATTCAAAGAGGATTAATTATTCTATTAGATCAATTTTGCCAAAACCCAATGATCTAAAAATCACATTAGGTCTGTGGGGACATGAAGTACTCATTTAAAATCATGAAGGTTTTATTGTTACAGATGCTGCCTGAAAGAAGAATCTTGTGCTTTTTTGTCCAGTCTTGTGAGGTTTAGTTTCTCAGCAGTCAGGTTTTATCTGACAGGGATGTGCTTCTGTTTCTAGTCGCATAACTCAGGAAGCTAGTGGTAGCGCTAGAAATCTTGCAATGAGCAATTAAGCCAGCAACACTTTAGACCTCAACGCTGTTGGCCACCTGGAGAGTTTGTTGGCTGAGGCCAACAATCAAAATGATTGATCAGAATGCCCACCCAGCATGCAAGGTTGCTTCTTTTTAGTCGTGCACGCAGTTCTCCTGAGAGCTGTCTCGGCAGAGAACAGCATCAAAAAAGCTAGGGGTGCGTTGCAACTTTTCTGGGGTCACTGGGCTGGCAAGTGGCAGAGCCAGGAGTTTCATCCATCTCCTGAAACAGAGCTGTTTGCGGATTCCGCCGTGTCTTCCCAGGGCACAGCAAGGGTCATTCATTAGTTGTGCAGTTTAGCAACAGCTCCATTGTCTGTCTCTCCCACTTTTTACTTCTCCTTCCTCTCCCTTCACCCAGAATCTCAAACCACAACAAATTCCATCCCTCTTTTTGGGGAAGAGGGGTATTCAGAGAGACTCACAGCCTTACATGTAATGGAAACATTTGCTAATGAATGAGCCCTCGTTATACACATTACAAGGAAACGCTTAATTGACAGTGGCCGCCGGATAACAGGGTTTAATTAATAAATCTAGGTGGCGTCATATGCACCACAGGAAGGGATTACAGGGGTTAATGTGTCTGTCTGTTGGACTTTTATGGAAGAGTTGTGTTGCCTGCCTTTTAACACGAATAACCCGTGTGTCTGTGACCCAACACTTGCAAAAGGGAGAGTCAATCGGGTATGAGAACTCAGCAGCCCTGTCTGGATGTTTGAACTTGGGCTGGGTGGCATCTGAGGCTAGAGCAGACCAAAGGCACATTTGTTTTCTTGCTTCTTTGGCCAGCATGGGGGGTTGGATGGTGCTATCGGTTCTAACCGCACACGCCACCCTGTGTCTGACAAATGGTCTCCTCAAACCAAGCGGTTTAAGGACTCGTTCACTAGAACCTCACAGACAGTCTGTGCCCACCACGATAGCGGCAAGTTTTAGCAGCAGGGTGTGTGAAGCAGGGGTTCTCAGCTGATGGATAGTGGTACCTCTAGTGAAAAATTAGTGAAGCTGTGCTGACCTACCTTTACCTACCACTGACACAGTGACTCCATATCCAGTGGGAAACAAGGCTCTGGAGATCCTACTGAAGTCTCTCATGGAACACATTTGCTGTTACTCTCACCCACAAGCTGTTCCCTGAGTTTGCAGCAGGGTGGTAAGGTCAGAAAGCATCCAGGACTTCCAGTAAGACTGTCTTTTGATAACATAGAATCATAGAATCATAGAATAACCAAGTTGGAAGAGACCCACCAGATCATCGCATCCAACCATTCCCATCAAACACCAAACCATGTCCCTCAGCACCTCATCCACCCGTCCCTTAAACCCCTCCAGGGAAGGTGACTCAACCCCCTCCCTGGGCAGCCTCTGCCACTGCCCAGTGACCCTTTCCGTGAAAAATTTTTTCCTAATGTCCAGCCTGAACCTCCCCTGGTGGAGCTTGAGGCCATTCCCTCTCGTCCTGTCCCCTGTCACTTGGGAGAAGAGGCCAGCACTCTCCTCTCCACGACTTCCTTTCAGGTCATCTTTGTCATCTTCTTCTATTTGCATGTACTTAGAACAGTTATAAGTGCTCATTTTAGAGATGAAAGCTTTTATTTGTAGAGTGCAGCGGGGTAGCACCAGCCCAGGAAGACTCCACCATTACCCACTCTGCGGACTGCTTGGGTGCCAGCCACCAGGACCTCAAAAACCTCTGCGAAGGAGACAGAAAGCAGCAACTGACAACAGGTACCTTTGCCCAAGAGAACTGCATCTCCCGATATAAGTTGACTAAGCCCTGTGGAAGCAAATAGAACAAGCCTTATTCATCCAAGCCCATGATCTGTGTGTACAAAGTGATAACTGGGCACTTGATGAAGAAAACTGCTCTCTGTTTGAAGTTTAGCCTGGAGAAGAGGAGGCTGAGGGGAGACCTCATTGCTCTCTCCAACTGCCTGAAAGGAGGTTGTGGAGAGGAGGGAGCTGGGCTCTTCTCCCAAGGGACAGGGGACAGGACGACAGGGAATGGCCTCAAGCTCCACCAGGGGAGGTTCAGGCTGGACATTAGGAAAAAAAATTTCATGGAAAGGGTCATTGGGCACTGGCAGAGGCTGCCCAGGGAGGGGGTTGAGTCACCTTCCCTGGAGGTGTTTAAGGGACAGGTGGACGAGGTGCTGAGGGACATGGTTTAGTGATTGATGGGAATGGTTGGACTTGATGATCTGGTGGGTCTTTTCCAAACTGGAGATTCTATGATTCCATGATTCTATGATATCAAGAGTGCCCTTTGGAACATGGCAGAGCTGTTTGTACTCCTGTACACAGGAGCATTTTGTAGCAATGTGGCCATACCAGTTCTGCTTAAAACCATTAGTAACAGAAAACCCTTTAACCTGCTCTTTGCCTTTCCCAACAACCACTTGTGGCTTAGCAGGACATCTTAAGTCACCATCCTTTGCCCTGCTGAGGCTGTCATTGTTGTGCTTTTATTGTATATAAAAAGATGGAAAGAAAATCACACTAGAGGTTTGAAAGAGCAACTTTTCACAAGGATGCTGCTCTAAGCTCAGAGCAGGTCTTTATTATTAACCAGTTACTTACCCTCATTCAACCAAGAGAACAGCTGGACCATGGAGACCTAACTAGCTGGTAATTATTCTCAAGCTTTGCCTCATCTGGATCACAAGACAAATCTTTACCCAGTATCAGAGTAGTCACTTGCAGGCAGTGGGACAGGATTAATCTGTTAAACTCTTCACAGTCCTGACATTCTGGAAGACCTTGGGAGTTTTCACACTCAAGTCTGCAAAAACATAGCAGCTAAAACCAAGTGTTAAGTGGAAAACTAAGAGAAGGGGACTTTGAGTGGCTGATGAAGGTGAAAGTAGCAGTACTAGATGCACCAGGGGAGATTTAGGATGGCTATTAGCGGGAATTTCTTTACTGAGAGGGTTGTCAAGCATTGGAAGAGGCTGACCAGGGTGGTGGTTGAGTCACCATCTCTGGAGGTGTTTAAAAGGCAAGTAGATATTGTACTTGGGGACATGGTCCAGTGGTGGACTTAGCAGGGCTGGATTGGTGCTTGGACTCAATGATCTTAAAGGTCTTTTCCAGTGCAAAAACTATTCTATGATTCTATGAGCAGTCATCTCACTGTAAAATAGCAGGCTGAAGTAAGCTGTTTCAAGCATTGATTATCACTAACAGGCTGTGAAGTGATAGTAATAAGTTGAAAAGAAGTTTGTGTTACTATGAGAAATTGGTTTAATCTCTAGCTGCAGCTGAATCATTTCTTTCTGCTCACTTAGGAGAATTTCTGTGAGACTCCTTCCATGCACCAACATACATACCCACTTTAATGATTGTATTTTCCTATGCATTTAGTATTCTTCTAGACTTCAGGTGTACAACTGTGATAAACAATAATTTTCCTTAATGTAAAAAGCACAGAATAGAAGGCAGAGAATTAAGACTGAGGAGTCCAGGTCCTCTTGTAACTCAAGAGGACCTTTCCTACCTACAACAGGGATCCACGGCTGGCAAAAGTAAAATTTCCTGGGAGTTGCTGAGACTTCAGAAACTAAGCCTTGGAATATTCTTCTTTCATTGCTAAAAAATACATTTATTTGAAGTTCAGAATTAGAATGAAGGAACAGCTCCCATATGAGGACAGCCTGAGAGAGTTGGGGTTGTTCAGCCTGGAGAAGAGGAGGCTCTGAGGAGACCTTATGGTGACCTTCCAGTACCTGAAGGGGCTACAAGAAAGCTGGGAAGGGACTCTTTACAAGGGCTTGTAGTGATAGGACGAGGGGCAATGGGTATAAACTGGAGAGGGGCAGATTTAGACTGGACATAAGGAGGAACTTCATGATAAGAGTGGTGGCTGCTCCATCCCTGGAGGTGTTCAAGGCCAGGTTGGATGGGGCTTGGAGCCCCTGATCCAGTGGGAAGTGTCCCTGCTCATGGCAGGGGGTTGGATCTGGATGATCTTTGAGGTCCCTTCCAACCCAAACCATTCTATGATTCCAAATAACAAAGCATGACCTACAGTAAGATTTCCTTACCTTAAGATCTCAGACTTCTTTCTTTATAGCATCCTTTTAAGCCAATATAGGTTCATAGAGTAGTTTGGGTTGGAATGAACTCTTAAAGATCATCCAGTCCAACCCCCCTGTATTAAGCAAGGACATCATCTACTCAATCAGGCTGCGCAGAGAAACATAGTCTATGTAGATACATTTTATATTGACCTCACATATTTTAATAGCTAGAGCACTTTGTTTTCAATATCTGAGATTAATATTGAATTATTACCACAATATAACCAGCAGCTACAACAATTCTATGTCTTTTTAAGACTCTCCCATCCCCTTCTTAAAATGTAGAGGCACTTAGCACAATGACCCCTAATTAGTGCTTGCAGGGGGAAATGCAGGGGGTGTGGGCACCCTCCCTTTCTTATAAAAGGGGAAGATGAGCTTCTGCTGTGTTTTATTATTTTTTCCTCTCTTCCCACCCCACCCACCCTTGTAGCAGGGGATGCTTCAGAGCAAACTATGAGATGCTGAAGAGGAAGGGAGCAGTGCTTCAATTCTGGTAAGAAAATAAAAGATGAGAGAATAAAGTGAAGCTAAGCTGTAAAGGATTTTAAATGTGAAATACTAAGCAGGAATGCTTCTAGAATAGGAAAAAATATTAATGGCAGCTGGGTGGCAAAGTGGTAAATTGGTAGCAGGAACAAAGTTTCAGGGCCAGTCTAGAGAGCTTTCTTTTGTGTGTTAAAATTTTCTTAATTTTTTGCTGTTGCTGTCTGCAGTAAGCTGGGAGTGGGGCATTACCTCCCCTAGGAACCCTTTGAAACAGGTGGAAGGGAAATGAGAGCAGCTCTTGCTTGCAAACAGACATGATCAAGATCTGTGCAGTCTGAGTTAAGCCCCCAATGAAAGATACTGTGCCTGTGATCAGTTAGCGCTTAATACCAGGCTTGAGGCTCCTGGAGTAGCCAGGTCCTTGGCAGGAGGGATTAATGCCTTTCCAAATGTCATCAGAACAGGACTTCTGAGAGCATTTTTCAGAGAGCAGGTAAGGAAACAGGTAATGGTGAGAAGAGAAACAGCTTGGGGTGAAGCATAAAGCTGAGATGATGGCAGAAACATGGGACATGTGAGTCAAGCAGATTGAAGGTTCTCTTTGAATGCAAGGGCACTGGGTGTG
The DNA here is from genome assembly GCF_032191515.1 of Phaenicophaeus curvirostris. Lineage (NCBI taxonomy): Eukaryota > Metazoa > Chordata > Aves > Cuculiformes > Cuculidae > Phaenicophaeus > Phaenicophaeus curvirostris. The sequence goes on along the minus strand of NC_091416.1, from coordinate 6,424,235 downwards.
TGTACCAGTTGTTTGATGTCCTACTCCCCCATTTACATTGATAACATAGTGAAAGCTCTGTGGCTTAACTGTTGGCACCAGGGTCTTAACAGCTCTGTGTCTTTTAATGTCCTGATTATGCTGAACGGCAATTGAATTATAGTTGATTTCTCCCTGTTCCTTACGAGCACTGGCTGGTTTGCCTGGTCCCTAGGCTGGGGGCAGAGCTTGTCCCTGCGTGGAGCTGGGAGCATCCAGAAAGCTCTGTCTGAAAAATGCGTTAGAATCATAGAATCACCAGGATGGAAAAGACCCACTGGATCATCGAGTCCAACCATTCCCATCAAACACTAAACCATGTCCCTCAGCACCTTGTCCACCTGTCCCTTAAACCCCTCCAGGGAAGGTGACTCAACCACCTTCCTGGGCAGCCTGTGCCACTGCTCAATGACCTTTTCTGTGAAAAATTCCATGGAAAATTTCCGTGACCCTTTCCATGTTGCAGGAAACAGAAGGGAAGTGAGGCAGAACCTTCTTTGGAGGTGAACAGTGGCACAACCTCATCGATTTCAGGTTCCTGTGGGCTCCTTGGCTGCTGTTAAGCAATCCAGAGTGTGACAGATTTGCTTCCAGAACAGCACCGGTGCAGGCAGGTCATTCTCCAGGGCCAAATCTTTTGCTCCAAGGCTGTTTTAAGGGTTTCAGTGTTTCAAGTAGTTTTGAGCTGGGGCTGACGAACCTGAGCATGCTGCAGGCTGCCCAGCTCTCTACGCAGAGTCCCCCACGTGCCGTGCTCCTGAACCCTTTCTAGCTGTGTGCTGGTTCCTTGCTGATGTTGAAACACCAACTGCTGCAACCTGGGCAACACACCCTCCTGGGAATGGCCAACTCAACTCTGGCCATGAAATCAGTTCCTACTGTTCCACGGGCAGGAGCTTTATGCAGACTTGTTGGCCGGTCTAGGGAGGACACTGAGCATCATAGGTAGCCAAATTAGGTACTTTTAAATAGGAGGGAGACTCCTCTGAGTTTCAAGCACCAAACCATGCCTTGGCTGCCTTCTAGGCAACAGGCAGCCCTTTACTTGTGTGCAGGCTGTCGCAGAAGAGAGAACTTGGCCAGCACCTCTGGAAAGGGTTTTTTCACTGCAGCTGAGGTTTTGCTCTTTCCTTGTTTAGAAGGAATAAATATATTTATAGCCATGATCAGGCTCTGCTTCTTGGAAATCTCTCTGCTCTTCTCTCAGTGTTAGGCAATGAAGGTCCCAGCCTTACCTGTGAAACCTGGGGACCCAACTGTGCTCCAGTAAGTTCTGGTGTACTCTGTCATTTATCAAAACCCAGAGCCCCCGTCTCTCCTCATTTGTCCTTGTATTAATTAAGTGCAAGTCTACCTACACCACAGAATTGCAGAGGACAGTGTCTGGGTGTGCGAAGAGCAAGCCCTGGGCTTTTGTGGGGCTCTGTGGTAGCTGGGATCTTGTAGGCAATACCTGACTGTGTGTCCTGCTTGGGAAGGGAGACCTGGATGATTTGTGTAGGGGATGTGGCATCTGGGCTGTATCTGGGGATGGTGGTTTTGGGTTTCTTCCAAATGGCTGCGCTCAGATCCATCTGCAGGTTTGGACTTGGGGTCTGCAGAGCCCAGAATGGTGAAGGCTGTCTAGAAACCATGTGCAAAGATCAGTGTTGATGGCATCAGTCGCTCCCTCTGGGCTTCTTGCAGGCTGAGATAGTGGCAGATAGTCAAAATTACTTAACGTCCTCAAACACCACCCATTCTGGTATGAATAGGCTTCTTGTGTACGACTCACATGATCATGGTGTTTTTCTAGTGTCTCTATGGAGACTGGAGACATTCTTCTGGTCTATTGGTTTGGGATCCTTTTTTATTCTCTCCTCTCAGGTAAATTGTCTTGTAAGGAAAAAAAACCAAAACCAAACAGATATAATCCTTGCAAATAACAAATAAAGCATCAGTCACAGAACACCAAAACATCCTGACTCTTTTATAGGAGCTGGAAATATTTTGATTTTTCCTTTCTTAACATGCTACCATCCAGCTTGGCAGAGATTAAGCAAGCCTTGTGAAAAAAAACAATTGGCCTTAAGCAAATCTGGATGAAGCAGTGAGTGTTCACATCAAAATTAGGCTGGAGTATGGGTTAAGGAGTGAAGCAGTGTCAGATTTGGGAAGCCTTCCATGCCAAGAACTTGGGGAGCTTTAAGATACTCCAATTCCAAACACATTCATTCTCATGAGATCAGGTTATTCCCCTTACCTTTAGCTCCAGTTCCTCTAGGAAAGTGGGTTAAATAAGATTTTTGTTACTTTGGCCATATTAAAATAGATGTGTCTGTTTTTACTGGTGTCCTGGAGAGGACAACAATGTGGGTAGGCTGATGTAGAGGTGGACCCTCACATGCTGTGCTTAGGACAGCAGCAGGAACAGTTGCCTTCAGTGATATTCTCCAGAACTCTTCTCTTCCTCAGCAGTGAGCCCGTCTCTGACCAGTATGTTCTACTACATCACTGTGTTTTATGGCTCAGAATGACACAGAACGCTCCTTTGCATTCCTGGTTGCCACTCCCCAAGTCCTTAACCCTAGTTTACAAGTCTGGATTCTAGCCTCTTAGCTATAGCATGAAAAAACATATCTCCACTTGCTGAGAGATGGCATATATGTCTTGGCATCAGCTCTGGTGTACGTGGTGGTATCTATACAATCAGAGCCACCCCATAAATTTCTCTCCAAATGCTTTCAGTTCTGCCGGTGAGTCTCTCTCAGGATTCATAATGATTTATTCTATCCGGTTTGGTATGTGAGTAGTGGCAAGGCACTGCCCCTGCTGAGCTCACGGAAACCACTCCAACCACCACTGCCAGGGGCAGGACCTTTCGGTTTTGGTTGCAAGGGAGACTAGGAAAGGAGAAGCTGCTCAGGTCTTCTGCAAAGACTGGGAAATTATCAGGACAGTGCTGGTGGAGTGGGGGAATGAGGTCTCAGGAGGAAAATTCTGGGATTTAGATTGCTCTCTGCATGGAGAGTGCATGATGTTGAGCAAAGTCTGGCTTCTCTCTTGAGGGTTAACAGAGGAAGCCTCTCTCTGGTTCTCTGCAGGTAGATCCCCTTTCTAAGGGATTTTACAATCTTTCTGAGCCTATCAGCACTGATATAAATGATGATTAGCTGTACCTCAGAGCAGAGCATCCTCACTAAGTTGAGGACTAGGCAATGGCTTCATTCACATGGTAAACACCATTATGCTCCATTTCTAGACAATTCTAAGTTGGCCCGAAGCAGGGGAGATTAGTTTTGAGGCTTGTGGCAGAGCAAGAAATGCAATGAAGTTGTCCTGAATTATAGTTCAACTTTCAATACAGTTTTATGGAAGTAAGTAACTCAAGCCTTGGTTTATTCTGTCAAGGGCTATTTTGTAGTGTTGGTGCCATAAACCCAGGTTTGTCCAAGAAGGGATGAAGCCAAGGCTTGTTTGGACCACACAAGTGCTGCATCACCACAGTGAGGTAGGAGGAATACGAGGAGAATGAGTCGGGCTCAGTGAGGTCTATTGACACTCAAAGAAGCTGCAGACAGATTTAAAGGTGACAGGAGAAGTAACGTAATGGTGAGGATTTGAGGCAGGCTCTGTCGCTTTGGGACCTGGAAAAAAAAATTCCAATGAAACTGCTGGACTTGGAGCAGTCCAGTTCTGCAGTTGCTTAGGCCAGGGATGAAATTCGCTTGTAAAAATAAGCTGGAAGCAAGAGCCTCCCTGAAGCCAGTGGAGCACGTGACCATGTGTAATTACCTCAGTGCTCTGAGAATTCTACTGCATCACACGCTTTGATGCCCGCTGGTACCATCTGGCCATCAGCAAAGAGGCCAAAGTAAAGATCAGAGTCAACAAATGCTTCGGTTTCTCTTCCATCCCATGATGGGATCCTGCTTTTACAGTGGCTTTCCGGGAGACTGGGGAGAGAGACCATGCTCAGAGGAGCCTGACTTTCTCTCTCAAAGAGTATTTCTATCAGGGGAATGTAGAGAACTCGATGAGGTCACTGGGTTTATCTTATGGGTGCACGTATGGGGAGATTTTATCACAGAATCATAGAATCACCAGGTTGGAAAAGACCCACCAGATCATCGAGTCCAACCATTCCTATCAATCACTAACCCATGTCCCTCAGCACCTCGTCCACCCATCCCTTAAACCCCTCCAGGGAAGGAGACTCAACCCCCTCCCTGGGCAGCCTCTGCCAGTGCCCAATCACCCTTTCTGTGAAAAAAAATTTCCTAATGTCCAGCCTGAACCTCCCCTGGTGGAGCTTGAGGCCATTTCTCGTCCTGTCCCCCGTCCCTTGGGAGAAGAGCCCAGCTCCCTCCTCTCCACAACCTCCTTTCAGGGAGTTGGAGAGAGCAATGAGGTCTCCCCTCAGCCTCCTCTTCTCCAGGCTAAACACCCCCAGCTCTCTCAGCCGTTCCTCATAAGGCCTGTTCTCCAGCCCCTTCACCAGCTTCGTTGCTCTTCTCTGGACTCGCTCCAGAGCCTCAACATCCTTCTTGTGGTGAGGGGCCAGAACTGAACACAGGATTCGAGGAGCGGTCTCCCCAGTGCCGAGTACAGAGGGAGAATCACCTCCCTGGACCTGCTGGTCACACCATTTCTGATGTTGTTCTCCCAGTTCTAATTCTGTTTTCTCTGGCATCAGGCAGATACTAGAAACCCGCTTTACTTACGCGAGATGGATGCTGAGATCTTTCACTCAAAGGGACACGAAGCACCAAGGCCTTTCCCATTAAGAGGACAAAGCTTCTGGGTTTGCTCTACCCTGGAGTGAAACCCTAACCCAAATTGTGCCTCCCTGTTTCCAGCCACACATTTGATTTTTCTATTTTGGATCAGATATCAAGCCCAATGTCATGCTGAGAAAGGCCCTCACTTAAGATCAGAGTGCTGGTGTTTAACTGGATTGCTTATGTCTATGTATCTATTTTCAAAGGTGGTTGGATTTCACTGGAAAAGGGACTTTTCTAGTGATTTAAAATGGCAAGGGGGCTTGCAAAAGATATCTTTGCCCTTTTGATAAAGAAAAGGAAATTCAGAACAAGATCCAGTGCACCTTAAGGCTTTGGTAGTTATTTTGACAGAATGGGCAGGAAAAAAAGAATAGATTTTTTGCATTTAAAATTCTTTAATGTGAGAACTAGTGAGCTGAAAACCTACCAGGCAGAACTCCTCTGCTTAGGCAAATGACCCCAGTGGGTTAAACAACATACAAACACAGAGGCAAATAATCAGAGCCAACTAATTTTTCCCTCAGCAGAGCAGGGTGGTTGGGTACTACCTAAATAACAAATTTGGTTATACTGCAGAGGCTTAATTCTTATGGCCTTAATTAGCATCTGATGGTATAGAATCATAGAATAACCAGGTTGGAAGAGACCCACCGGATCATCGAGTCCAACCATTCATTGGTACATTCATTGGTAATGTATTTGCTGGCATTAAACAGGTCTAACCTAGCAATTCTTCTTAGGTGCACAGCACCAGTGAGGTTCCAGTGCTGCATGGAAAGTGCCTGGTAGCACAAATTGTCTCCAAATTAAAAAAAAAAAAAAAAAAAATTGTCTCCAGAAACCCTAGTTCAGAGTCTCCTGCCATATTTTTCCTGATGGAATGTGGCTGCCCTCCTGGAGGATCTCCTTTCAGCCATCTGGTGGAGGGTTGAGCTCACCACTCTTCATCCCTACGAACCCGTCGCTGGCCGACAAGCTCAAACAGCGCCGTTTTCCTCCCCAATTCTGGTTTCACCCAGGCACAAGAATAGCTTCACTCCGTGAATGGCAGGGTTGTGTCCCTGGGATTAATTCCCCCTTCCCTCTTGGAAAAGGGGCTGTTTTGAGACCCTGCTAACTTGCTGTTTGTGGAGTGCAGGTGCTGGGCTCACGCACGCAAACTGCGTCAAGTCTTGTGCCCTCTGAACCTTCCTTAACGTGCCTTGTGCTTCCCACCCTCTCATTTCTCCCCTGCTAGCGAAACCTTAGGGAGCAGCACTTCTCAGCGGGGCTGCCCTGCGTGGGGAGAGCACTGGGGGCTCCAACAGCTGCTCGGGGTTTGAGTCCCCTTGGCAGATGTTTGCTATTCCAGCCACTTCATTAATGTTGGAAACAAAACCCCTGATTATTCCTGACCAAAGCACCCTTTTTTGACTGACAGCCCGGGTGTGTTTCATATGACAGAATCCACCCTATTACTCTGGCCACTCTGTTTTTAATTTTTTTTTTCCTAAATGAATCAATAATAAAAGAAATAAGGTTTCCAGAGATGCCCTGGGGTACTGTAATCTCACTTGCCCGTTCACCTCCTCGGGTTCCGGTGAGGGAAGTGGAGTTTTCTAAGCACTGGTGGTGATGCCAGCCCCCAAGCCCTGGATATCCAGCCCTTGAGATGCAGGAAAGAAATATTTTAAGGCAAGCAGAGACGCTCGCCTTGTGGTCAGTTGTGTGCGAGTTAAGAGAGCTGATGATTCTCTTCCCCTCTTGATTTCTGGGCTGGATCTAGTCGGGCTCACGGAAGGCTTTGATTTCCAGCACTTGTATTGCACCCTCAATTTAGGAAACATCCCTCTGTTGTGTCTTGGTTTTGCAAAGCCAGTAAATGCAGAATGAGTTTGGAGAGGGGGCAGGGGGGGCTGCAGCTACTGCCCAGCCACTGAGGGAAGACGGGGTGGAATGCCGCTGGCTGCTGGTTTCTGCTGTCGGGGATTTAAATCGGTAGCGTTGCTTCAGAAATATTCTTTGCAGTAATTGCCAGCAAGCAGCAGTTGCTTGAGTTAAAGTTACTGGTAATTATTTTACTTGCTAAAAAAAAAAAAAAGTGTCTGAAAAATAAGCAAAATTATGAAAGTACGTTCCTAAAATGTTTTACGTCTGATTTAAGAAGCGAGTATTCATAAAGCTACTTTCATAAAGAAGCCAGTAAATCTCCTTAAATATTTGTCATTTGTTTAGCAACCGTTTAAGTAATTTAAAAGTAGTGATAACATCGAAGAGGAAAAGTCCTTGACCTCCTTAGTGGTGCTTGTTCAAGTTAAATTCATGTTTGTAAGATCACTTCGGTTTCTCAAAATAAAAAGAACTAAAAGCTTTTCCAACCAATTTAGTTTAAATGAGAATGCCATTCCAACGGCTCAGCGAGCAAAACACTTTGTTTTAATATTATCTGCTCTACAATATTTTTTAAAACCACGTAATGAGTTTTTAAGAAAAAACAAAGTTGGAAAGATAGATTGAAAGTACTGCATTTTCTTGCATCTGCCTTCCAGTTTTGACAGCGTGTGGACAATACGAGTATCTTTTTCTGGTTTTAGGGCTCTTCAGATCGGCAAATGTGTCTCTGGAGCTAAAGCCAAGTGATACTTGTAATTGAAAAAGGAATGGAGCTTTTACAAAAGAGATTAGAGATAGTTCATGGATTTTTGAGGGCTTTTGAAAATATAGATCAAAACAAAAGTTACTCAAATCGTTTCTGAGAGTTTGAGTTGGTTGTTGCCTTGTGCAAAAAAAAAAAAAAAAAAAAAAAAAAGACTGAGTTTTCCAGTAGTAAAACCAGAGTTTGCTGCCATTTGGATCATCAAAGCATCCAAACTAATGGGTGGCTGACAGCGTTTTGCAGATTATATTTAAATCCATGTATGAAGCCTACAGGTAATATTTTGGGGGATGGCACATCTCCATAATGAGCCATAAAGAGACTTTATTCATTTAAAGTTTGCGGCCACAAGTAGCTGTGAGCTGGCTGGGGTTTCTGGAAAACCACGCAGCAACCGGTTCATCAGGAGGACTCCTCCCTAAACGCCTTCCCCTGAGTGAGGTGTCCCAGCGATTCCTGTGCTCCAGATGGGGTGCAGTGTGGTTTCTGAGCAGGCTAAAATCCCCTCTGGGAGCAGCTCTCCGGGGCCACAGAGCTTGGTGAAGCAGGGAAACTTGGCACCCGTGTCCCACCAGTGGGTGCGTGGGGTCTGTCCTCGGCACAAGGGGCTCAAAGCTCATCTTTGCTCAAATCCAGCTGGAATAAGCAGCGATCCACCAGTAAATGATCTCGGGCTGTGAGAGCAGCCCAAGGCCTGAGTAATGCAGCTCCGGAGAAGGCAGCGCTGGCTTCAGCCAGGCACCTAAAAATAGTATTTCCCCCCCTCCGCCACCGCTTTCCAGCACTTTGCGACTGGGGAATAGATTTGATGCTGATCTGAGCAAGCTACAGAGGCTTGGGAAGAGGCACTTTTAATTTTTTTTTACTAATTACCAGCTGAAGGGGAGGGGGAGAAGTAAGGGCGGGGGGGGAGGGGGGTATCCAGCCCTAATGTGGAGCTTTCCCAGTTCTTGGGAATAGGTGTGATGGCGATTGGAGCAACCTGCAAGGGCTGGAGAAGAGACACTTGAATTTTTTAAACTAATTAGAGCCCGAGGGGGGGAAGAAAGGAGGGGAAAAAAATATGCAGCCCAGATCTGGAGCCTTTCCTATTCTTGGGAGTAGGTGTGATGGCCATCAGTGCAAGCCACAAGGGCTGGAGAAGAGGCACTTTTAATTTTTCAAACTAATTGCAGGTCGGGGAAGGAAGAGAAGGGGAAGACAGGAAGGGGAGAAAATATCCAGCCCAGATCTGGAGCCTTTCCTATTCTTGGGAGTAGGTGTGATGGTGCTTGGAGCGAGCTGCAAAGGCTGGAGAAGAGGCACTTTTAATTTTTTAAATTAATTACAGGCCGGGCAAGGAAGAGAGAGGGGAAGAAAGGAGGGGAAAAAAGTAACCAGCCCAGATCTGGAGCCTTTCCTGTTCTTGGGAGTAGGTGTGATGACCATCAATGTGAGCTGCAAGGGCTGGAGAAGAGGCAATTTTAATTTTTAAAACTAATTGCAGGCTGGGGAGGGAAGAAAGGGGGTAGAAAGGAGGGGGAAAAAAGTATCCAGCCCGTATCTGGAGCCTTTCCAGTTCTTGGGAGTAGGTTTCCTATTCTTGGGCATAGGTGTGATGACCATCAATGCGAGCCACAAGGGCTGGAGAAGAGGCAATTTTAATTTTTAAAACTAATTGCAGGCTGGGGAGGGAAGAAAGGGGGAAGAAAGGAGGGGAAAAAAGTATCCAGCCCAGATCTGGAGCCTTTCCTATTCTTGTGCATAGTTGTGATGACCATCCATGTGAGCCGCAAGGGCTGGAGAAGAGGCAATTTTATTTTTTTAAACTAATTGCAGGCTGGGGAGGGAAGAAAGGAGGAAGAAAGGAGGGGGAAAAAAGTATCCAGCCCCTATCTGGAGCCTTTCCAGTTCTTGGGAATAGGTGTGATGGTGCTCGGAGCGAGCTGCAAGGGCTGGAGAAGAGGCGCTTTTAATTTTTTAAACTAATTACGGCCTGAGGGGGGAAGAAAGGAGGGGAAAAAATTATCCAGCCCTAATCTGGAGCTTTTCCAGTCCGAGATTAAAAAAAAAAAAAAAGAGGAAAGAGAAAGCCGCACAGCCCGGTATCTTAAAATAGCGAGCAGGGAGGGGAGAGGGCTGGGATCCTCCCAGGCGGCGCAGGGGAACAATGCTGCTCGCCGGGAGCCGCGGGGCTCGCTGATTGACAGCCGGGCCGTCCTCAACGAGCCGGTTCCCGTGGGGTTTATATAGCGGGGCGGAGGGAGCGGGGCGGGCGGGGCCCGATGCGCGGGGGGCAGCGAGAGCCCCGCGGCCGCGGAGCGCCCGGCCATGCACTGCCCGCAGCCCCCCGGCCGGCCCCGGCAGGGCAGGAGGCGCTACAAAACCTTCATGATCGACGAGATCCTGGCCAAGGAGACCTGCGATTACTTGGGGAAACTTTCCCTCTGCTCCCTGTGCCCCGCGCTGCTCGTGCGCCCCAAGCCGCTGCACTCCTGCGCCGGTAAGAGCATCCCGAGCTCGGCCCTGGGGAGGGGGGGTTCGTCCCGCTCCTGACGCCCCCAGGGAACGCGGGGGGGTTGGGGGCTGCTCCATCTCCGGGGAGAAGCGCTGAGGCTGTTAAACCTCCGCGGAAAGGGCAGGGTGCTTGTTAAAACTCTAGGGAGGGAGGATGCTTAGATGGTCCCCCAAGGGATGCAGCGGTGGGATGCAGCCCTCGCCCTCCCGGCTCCAGAGCCGGGGATGCAGAGGGAATAGGAGCTCGCTGTCTTGCACCATCGGGTTTACTTTCCATCTGCTGAACTGCAAAGAAATTAATAGAGAATCCCCCCCCCAAAAAAACATAGATAAAAACCCTGCTGGTTTGAATCTGTTAAATCTCCAGGGAAGGAGGATGCCTCTAAATGTCCAGTTGCTCCCCTGGGATGCAGCCCTCGCCCTCCCGGGTCCAGAGCCAGGGATGCTCGCACCATCGGGTTTACTTTCCATCTGCTGAACTGCAAAGAAATTAATAGAGAATCCCCCCCAAAAAACATAGATAAAACCCCTGCTGTTTTAAATTTGTTAGCTCTCCAGGGAAGGAGGATGTCTGTTGAATGTTTAAGGGAAGGAGGATGCCTCTAAATGTCCAGTTGCTCCCCTGGGATGCAGCCCTTGCCCTCCTGCATCCAGTGCCAGGGATGCAGAGGGAACAGGAGCTCCTTGCACCATCGGGTTTACTTCCCAGCTGCAAAACTGCAAAGAAATTAATAGAGAATCCCCCCACTCCTAAAAAAATAGAGGAAAAACCCCGCTGTTTTAAATCTGTTAAATCTCCAGGGAAGGAGGATGCCTCTAAATGTCCAGTTGCTCCCTTGGGATGCAGCCCTCGTCTTCCTCAGGGTGATCCCCATCCAGAGCCAGGGATACAGAGGGAATGGGAGCCCGCTCGCTCACACCATTGGGCTTACTTTCCATCTGCAGAACTGCAAAGGAATCAATAGAGAATCCCCCCCCCAAAAAACATAGATAAAAACCCCTGCTGTTTTAAATCTGTTAAATCTCCAGGGAAGGAAGATGTCTGTTGAATGTTTAAGGGAAGGAGGATGCCTCTAAATGTCCAGTTGCTCCCCTGGGATGCAGCCCTCGTCTTCCTCGGGGTGATTCCCCCCAAATCCAGTGCCAGGGATACAGAGGGAATGGGAACTCAGGCCTTCCGACAGCTCACTCGCACCGTTGGGTTTCGTTTCCATCTGCGGAACTGCAAAGAAATTTATAGAGAATCCCCTCTTTTTGATGAGGGAAAGCTATTTTATTCTATTAAATCTCCAGGGAATGAGGAGGATGTTTGTTAAATCTCTTGGGAAGGAGGATGTCTCCTCAATGCTCCCCCCAGGATGCAGTAGTGGGATGCAGCCCTCGTCTTCCTCAGGACCATCCCAGATCCAGCAGCAGGGATACAGAGGGAATGGGAGCTCGCTCGCTCGCACCATCAGGCTTACTTTCCATCTGCAGAACTGCAAAGAAATTGATAGAGAACCCCACTCGCCCCCCCAAAAGAGGAAAAAACGCTGTTTTAAATCTGTTACATCTCCAGGGAATGAGGAGGATGTTTGTCAAGGGAAGGAGGATGCCTCTAAATGTCCAGTTGCTCCCCTGAGATGCAGCCCTCGTCTTCCTCAGGATGATCCCCTCCAGATCAAGTGCCAGGGATGCAGAGGGAATGGGAACTTAGGCCTTCCGAGAGCTCGCTCGCACCATCGGGTTTCATTGCCATCTGCAGAACTGCAAAGAAATTAATAGGGAATCAAAAATAACACGGAGAAAAAAAAAGGCAGCTATTTAAATCTGTTAATTCTCTAGGGAAGGGGAGGAGGATGTCTCTTAAATGTCCAGTTGCTCCCCCTGGGATGCAGCCCTCATCGTCCTCCGGGCAATCCCAGATTCAGTGCTGGGGACATAGAGGGAATGGGAACTTGCACTGTTGGGCTTCGTTGCCTTCTGCAGGACTGCAAAGAAATTAAGAGAGTATCCCCCCCCCCCCAAAAAAAAAGAGGAAAAAGGGTTATTTAAATCTGTTAAATCTCCAGGGAAGGGGGAGAATGCTTGTTAAATCTGTAGGGGAGGAGGATGTCTCTTAAATGTTCAGTTGCTTCCCTGGGATGCAGCCCTCATCTTCCTCAGGGCTATCCCAAATCCAGTGCCAGGGATGCAGAGGGAATGGGAACACAGGCCTTCTGAGAGCTCACTCGCATTGTCAGGTTTTGTTTCCACATGCAGAACCGCGAGGAAGTTAATAGAGAATCCAAAAAAGAGGAGAAATGTTACTTAGACGCAGAGCTTCCTACCCTAAATTCTCTCCTCCTCCACAAGAAGTGAGGCTGTTTCCAGCAGAGGTGATGTGGAATCGCTTCTGAGGGCTTTGCAGGCACAGACATCACAAATAAATAAATAAACCCAAACTGAGCTCTGTCTCAGGTTTAAATCCAGCAAAAAGAGTGTCTGGGTCTGGGCTCCAAGCATTATTGAATCTTGCAAACAGATTCGTGTAATGTCAGATTTTAAAAATCTGCATTAAAAAAAAAATACTCATAATGCATTTCAGCTTAAAAAAAAAAAAATCCTTGTTTTTTCTGCTAAAACAGTTTTCCCAATTTGTATTTGCCCCACAAGGCCTCGCTTCCAATGTGACACCCGGTGTCATAAGAGAATCAGATGACGACACTGAAACTTAAAAATACATGCTTCACAGAATCTGAACTACTGAAAAATATTTGTAAAGGATGTATTTTTCTGGTAAAAAAAATGCTTCAAGGTCATAAAAATCTATTTTTCCTTTTTCTTTCCTGGAAATGTTCATTTTCAACTTCTATTAAGTTGTGGTTTAAAATTCAAAGCTCGCATTTTGGCTCAGGTTTGGTGTTTTGGTTTCAACGCTTAGCTGAATGTAAATAAAAAGGAACGTTTTGGGTCTTAATTGAGCTGTGCTAACAGAAAACTGGCTGTTAGGCTCCTAAAGAGTTTGACGAGCAGAGCAAACCCTTGGCCCAAGCTTTAGTCTTCCTCTAACATCAATATTCATTTTGTAAATACTAATTATTAAAGATCCAGAAGTGACTAGGTGGCCAATCACAACTATGACCAGCTTTTAGGAAGAAGTTCTGTCAATGGTGTGATCTTTATTCAACATTTATTTCCTCCGATAGATTTGTGCATGGTGTTGCTTGCCTTCTTTGGGGGTTGGAACTAGATGATCTTTAAGGTCCCTTCCAACCCAAAATATTCTATGTTTCTTTAATGAATCGCTGGCATATTTTTATACCAGGAGATCTGGTTGTTAATCAAGATAATGCTGATAAGGGGAATTTCTCTGAGCTGATCCCTCGCTGCTGCGTAGACGGCGAAATTCTGTGCTTGGCCAAAATAGGCATGAAAGTCCCAAGTGGCTTCAGAGTGTGGCAGCGCGGTTATGCAGCAAGGGCTGGATTGGGCTCGCACCGGGATCGGTGGCCTGGCTTCCATCGACCAGGGAGAGGAGAGAGATGTCTGTTGTCTCCTGTACAGAAAGAAGAAGTGTTAGAGTTAAAAAAATAAATAAATTTTAAAAAAAATTAACTCGAATATTGACCAAGCTCCAGAAGCATGGACGGCATCGAACCGCACGACCCGAATGTCACGTTCAGGCTAAGGGATCCTCAGCGTTTTTGCTAGATGGGGCGATTCCCAGTGGTTCTTTGACTCTCCTCACCCTTTTGGGGGAGAAAAGACTTTTTTTAATAAGTATTTGTGTCAAGTGCAGCAAAACTTGTCTTTGCAAGACGAATATATATTCATTAAATAACCATTAATAATCCTCTCGTGATTCAGCAGTGGATTCCGAGTGATGCTAGCATGACTCTTGCGGTTTCTGTTCAATTAAAGCCTTATTTCTCTTTGTGCACGGGCTCTTTAATGAATTTGCCCTCAAGATTGTGTTTCTAGCCCAAGCTCTGGCCTGTCCGTGTGTCAGGGTGGATTGTGAGCACCTGCTTGTGATGGAACAAGCTGTGTGGAGTTGCAGTGCTTGAGAAGGGAAATACAGAGAGATTTGCTTGCGGGATTAAAAACATAAAAGAAGCTGCTACAAGAGTCCACGCTTCCAAATCGTAAGCCTGCTAAGGTTTATAGCTACAATTGAAGTCCTAGATGTATTAGGTAATGGGATTTTTTTTTGTTTGTTGTGAAAGAGGAAGTTCTATTATTATCTAAGAAATAGAAAATACCACAAAAGAGAATGAAATAGGAAAGAATTTGAGAAATATCCAATGCAAATCTGATTTTTTTAAAAATAAAAAAACGCAGCCAAAAAAAAAACAAAACCCAAACCAAATTACACCCAAACCACTTGTGGAACAAGGACTATGGAAATACAGCACTGTGGCATTGAACTTGCTGCCCGAGTTCCCTTTGTTTCTTGAGTTAATCGGGAAGGGAGCAAGCGCTTAGTTTCTTTGTAGTCTAAATGAACTGAATCTTCGCCTAAATCAAAGAAACGTCCCCTGCCAGTATGGTCGTGGCTGGGACCCTGAGTTTGGGAACCGCAATGGGTGATGATTTGCTCCAGCTGAACTTCTCCGCGGCAGTACGGCTTTATCTCAGGTCAGGAGTCCCGTTTTGTAGGTGTTTTCCTGGGCGAAAGGGTTAATAGTGCTTTCATCTCGGGTGAAGGCAGAGAAGCTTGATACGCCTTTATGATTTATTTGGAGCTGAAAGATATAAGACGTTGCAGTTGTGCGCGTATTTAACAACATCCTGTGTTAAGTGAGGAGAAAAAAGTGTTGGTAACTGAAAGGGAAATAGTTTTTCCTTTAGCCTATGATTAAACACTGAGTATTTAAACCTGTGCCGCTGAAGTGGGATGAAAAAAAATTGCTAAGTAGAGGGGTTTGGGGGTGGAGGGAGCGTTCGGGATTTGTAAGGAGCATTTGGGAGCTCGCCGATCCCACTGGGGAGGCTCCCGTTGCGAAAAGCCCGGAATGAGCCCCAGCTAGCATTTTCCTTTGGGGAGAAAATGCAATTCCTTGTGAAAAGGATCCATCACTACCTTAAATTTGGTGCATGACCATGTATTGTGGCGTTTATTGAGCCAAATAAACAAGGCTGCGCTCATTACTGAGTCTGTAACCAAAAGCTAGCTCGAGTTTGGGGCCGTTGTGATTAAAAAATGATATTTAAACTGAAATACTTTCAGCTGGTGGTTAATATCCCTTTGATTTATGACTTTTGGGATTGTGATGACTTAGTGAAAACATTATTTTGCTTCTTGACATTTATATTTTTATTGGCTTTTCATATTATGTCATAGCTAATTAATTTGTATAAGTAATAATTAGTGTTAATGTGGTTCGCTCTAGTGATTTCTGACAGCTGATTTCCTCAGAGTCCTTTTCAAATTATCTTTATATTATTTTTCAATTTTACATTTAAAAATATTTGTAGCCATCTATACCGATTCGGGTTTGTTTCCTAGGTTTAAAGAAATACATTCAAAATCCAAATTACTTATTTGTAGTTCTGGGCGTGATAAAGAACCTGAGGACATTGTCAGTGTATGACGTTACGAGGCCAAACTGGAAATGTTTTATAGTTATTGAAGTAACTAAAATAACTTGGAAAATAAACCCTAGGGTGGTCACAACTGGGGTGTGGGGGGGAGCTGTGTTTTCCGTGGTGATAGTGGAATTCACGGCATCGTGTGCTGAAAATGGGCAATATTGGTCTTGTATGTCCAGTTTATTTCTATCCCAATTAAATTAAGATGGCTGAATGAAAAAGAATCACGTTGTCTCCTTCAAGAGAGAACTTTTTAAGAGTTTTCAGTTTATTTTAGCCAAGTTCGTAGGCAAATTACTTATCTATGCTGTGTATTCATTTTTCTGTTCTGGAGCTCATCAGAATACCTCAAATTTGAAGTTATCTTGGTGATTTATAATTTAAATCCCAATAAGCATCGCTGTAATTTATTTCCATTCTACACCAAGGTATTTCGTGGTACCTATCTCGGGTTGGACTGCGCCGCTTGCTCTTTGGTCCGCGATACAAACCCAACATCTTGCATGAACGTAGTTTTACAGGCACAAAGATCCTTCAGTTGGTGGGGATCTACTTGTCTTCTGAGAGAATTAGTTGCTTTGATATCGAATACTTACGCGTGTATAAGGGGAGTTGCATTAAGGGGAATTGTATCGCTCTGCGTAGGTTTGAAAGCGGCACGGCTTCTGCAAGTGGACTTAACCTCAATTTTCTCAGCTTGTTTATGTCTTTTTGAAAGTTCACTGCTCTGCTTGCTGGGCTGTGGAACAAGTTGCTTTTAAAGAACATTAGGGACAATTAAAGAACTATTATGAGATACTTCTTTGAAATTATTATTTTGGATGGGGGGGAGGTTGCGACTGAGAAGTTGTTCAGTATTTATGCAGTTGAGATTTTAATGTCGGCGGGTATCTAGTGTGGAATTGTTCGAAACTGGAATAATTCTTTTCCACTTCTTTTGTCTGTATTCTGTTGTTTTATTTTACGGTGAAATTGGCATCTCCTTATCCCAAATATTTTTTTTCGAGCTGTCATTTTCCTGGTATATTTGATATTTTCTGGATTAAGCTCAGTAATAACTGTAGCCACTGGGGCTGGAGGGGAATCACTGCTTGTGCGATGAAGAGTGGGCTTTGATAGTCCCAGTCCTCGGTCCGTCTTGTCAGTCTTTTTAGGGAGCCATGGTGAGAAAGGAGATTTATTGCATCTTAAAACAGCTCAGTTTTTATGTGTGACCTTACAACAAGATTCCTTCTGATTCTGTTTGAAAAGGCCTCGCTGTGGGCAAGGTTTGGATTTGCTCTGGGGTGGATGCCATTCCTTTGGCTCAAATACTTGCTGAACCTTTTACCTTTAAATTGAACGGATACTGTTACGGCGTTCCTGGGGGAAAGCAGGGCGCTGTGGGAAAGGAAAAGGGAATCCGTGTAGCGTATGCCCCAAAGCAGGGAAAAATGAGATGCCCTCCATACAAAGCGTGTTATCTGAAACATAACAGCTGGATTAATCTGATGAAATAAAGCAAATATGAAGTTGTGGGTATTCCTTCTACCAGGCTAGCTTGGTGTGTCCAGCTTCTCGTCAGCTGGGGTGGAATTGCCGTCCCCCAGGACCCTGCAGGTGAGGGGTTGCTGTGGCATCCTCGCTGCTGTCATAGGGTGTTGGACAGAGTTTTGGCCTTCATAGAATCATTGAATTGTTTGAGTGTGAAGGGACCTTAAAGACTACCCCATCCCACCCCTGCCATGGGCAGGGACACCTCCCACTGCATCAGGGGCTCCAAGCCCCATCCAACCTGGCCCTGAACCCCTCCAGGGATGGGGCAGCCACCCCTGCTCTGGGCAACCTGGGCCAGGGCCTCCCCACCCTCACAGCAAAACGTTTCTTCCTAAGATCTCATCTCAATCTCCCTTCTGTGGTGTGTAAAGTGGGTGCTTAGGGGACCAGAGTGTCTTAAACATGTGCTGGTGGTGGTAGGAGCTGGGACTGAATGACTCATGAGGTCCATTCGAGACCTGTGTCCCCAAATGTTGAGGGAATCAGGCCAAAGTGAATACACTTGTTTATACAGCAGCAGAGTGATAGGTGCCAGCCTAAATTGCAGAGCTCTCAGTGTCTCTGTGTGGAAATCTCCATTGCTGCAATACTGTTTGAGATGGTTTCTGATTATCTCTACAAGCATGGGATGAAAAAAAAAAAAAGATCCTTTATAAACTCCTTATGTTCATTTGGTCTAGTTTACAAAGATCAGTGTAATTCTATGGTTTAAAAGCAAAAAGAAAAGACAAAATAGCAATGTAAATATATTTATCCTGAAAAATAGAAAGTGTTGCTTCTGTAGTGTCCCTGATCCAGTATTAGGGTGCTACTGGTTATTCTTATTAAATGTATATAAATCAATGATGCCATTCCTGCACACAGATCCCACAAAACTTGATAGTGTTTGATAGGAATGGTTGGACTCGATGATCTGGTGGGTCTTTTCCAACCTGGTGATTCTATGATTCTATATGATGCTGTCGTGTTTGTGCTGATCTCTTGCAGCGCTCCTCTGGAAACCTGGAGAAGTCAGAAGGTGCTGTTGGGACAGCCCCCCTGCTCCCGTACCGTGATTTATTCAGCTGCAGCCTCAAGAGAGCCTGAGTTTTCTCAAAACTCTCAGCCAAATAGCTCTATGTCCACATTAGCCCTGCAAGAAAAAGCCTTTCTATAGCAATCATGCTGGAGAGAAGCCTATCAGCTGAGGCAAATTGAATAAATGCTGCAGTCTTTGACAGAGGATTCAGCTGTAACTGCTGAAGAGTGGGCACAAAATTAAAATCTAAAGAGCTCTATATTTTTCGAGGTGTCTAGTTGCTTTGTACATGTTTTTATGTCTTTAGTGTAAAACATAGTTGAGAAATGCCAAATAGTGGCATATGAGGGATAATAATGGGCTTGGTTAATAACAACTATATACTCAGAGAAGAATCTGTCCATTTTCTCTATCAGATTAGATTCAATATTAAAGGCAGAACTTCATAAGGAAAGTCAGATCGGAATCAGGATGTGAAAATGAGTCTCGCTGAGACTGGGCAAGGAGATCTGGCTCTGAAGAATTTCCAATGCTAAGTACTAAAAATTTGGAATCGAGACTGGATTTTGCTGTCTGTATCTCAGAACAGTTAAAAGCGAGTGAAATAAATTAACCAAGGGACAAACTCCATGGAACAAAACAGAAAATCACATCCCGGCGATTGCAATAAAACCGACTGTGGAAAGGAATCAGCATTGTGGTTGTGGTTAAGCGTGAATAAGCATTGCGGAGGAATGCTGTAACAGGAGGTATTGATGAATGTGGGATTCCATTGGGTGAATTGACACCTACACCTTATTTTCTAAAGCCTCGTCACTTGCAGTTTAAGTCTATCTGCACCCTGGTTTAGGCTGAGATGCTCTAGGTTTGCGAGGAGCCTGCTAACTTGCTCATGGAGATGGACCGTGCAATACAGAGAGCCACGGAGCTCAAGTTGTTGAGATGGCTGTTTTAATGACTTTTATTAATCTTGCTGCTGTAAAATGCAAGAAAACACAGATTTATCTGGTGGAATAAATCCCTCCCCCCAGCATTGCTGCCTCCAGTCCCAGCAGGGAATGAGCAAGGGTGTGAATATTCACTGGGGAAGCTGGAGAGAAAGAAGGGAGCCTGTTTGGAGCCAGTGGCTTGTATGAAGCCCAGGGAGGGGGTTGAGTCACCTTCCCTGGAGGTGTATAAGGCACGGGTGGACGAGGTGCTGAGGGGCATGGTTTAGTGACTGATGGGAATGGTTGGACTCTATGATCCGATGGGTCTCTTCCAACTTGATGATTCTATGAAGTTCCCAGTCAGCTCGCTGGCTACGGGGAACAAGGCAGAGCAGTAGCTAAGGAGATTCTGCGCTTGTTCTTGTCTTGTATGGAGCCTTACATTTATCTCCCAGCTAAGAGGACGGTGAAGGTCAGGTCACTGTATCATAGTCTTGGCGATGTGTTGATCAGAGCACATCTTCAGAAAGGATTTGACATTGACAGGAGTTTTGAAAGCAGGTTCAGATAATGGAAAGAAGTCTCTGCTTTTCTGACTTTAAGTCGTTTCTGTGCCCCCGGCACAAAGCGAAAACAACATGAACATTGAGAAAATGGATTGTTTTGGTTTGCTGGTAGGTCAAAGAAATAATGATCAATTGTCCTTTCGAGTTCAGAGCGAAGCAAAATGGTTTGGATTTATTTTGGCAAGTTAAAAGTTGAAAAAGCAGGGGAGGTGGGTGTGGAAATCGGATCAGACAAAATGCTTGAGTTGGGATAAATACTGAAAACCTATCTTCTAAAAGCTGAAGCAAAGCTTTATAATACTTTCTTTTTTTCCTATGAGGCACTTGAAAAGTGATAAAGTTACTTTCTGTATTGCAAAACTGTCTGTCTTTTTTTTTTCCCTAATTCTGATGAAAGGAAGTTACCGCCAAACATTTTCAGTCGGTTTGATTTCAGAATTCTCCAGCTGGACAACAGAAGCCAGAACATGCCAAAAATCAGCTTCATTTGCTGGGAAGTAATAGTTCCCTGGAAAGTTGAGGACCTGGTTGGTGATCTCAGCTGTGTTTGTGTAAGTCCCTAACAGAGTAGGATCACAAGAAAGAGCTCACGGGAGCTGGACACAGATGTCCGATGTGCCCTGTCACTCAATGGGGAGCAGAGCTCAGCACGGCATCGCTCGTATGAGACAGACCGGGTTCTGCCTCCTGCTGATGGGCACGGATTAGGCTTAGTAGCAATAAATTATGAGGCTGTATTAATATGACCATCCGGAGAAATATTGGAGATGCATTTCTCCCCTCACCCCCCTCAGTTATCTATGAATTCTTTTGTTCCCAGCACTCTAGGAGAATCTCACTGAGAGCCCTAAATGAGTGATGTGAAATTCCCAAAGCTACATTTTAATGATGTCTTAAAAGTGTATAGAGAGTTGGTGTTAGGACCTGACTAACACAGTAAATACTTAATATTTTCCATCTTCCTCTCGTGTAACTTTTCATTTTGACTGATTCTTGGCATCTTTTCCCCTATTGCTGTTGGCCACAACAAAGCTCAGAGCAACAACAAGTTCCAGATATTTTGGACAGGTGTTTGGATACTCAGCACCCACTTAAGTAATGAAAGGGAAGGGTGAAAAACAGCCTTTCCCAAAATAATCCTCTGTGCTCCCAGATGTGCGCCAGTATTCAAGTCTCTTCCGACTGCAATTAGCGCTTCCCAGTGCTGCAAATGTGGTTCTATCCTTGCTGCTTCTCACGTGTCCTCTGAACGTGTCCAGACCTCAGAGGGGACAAGTCCAGTGGGCTCTGGGTGATGCTGGTAGAACATGCTCCATGAGGATGCTAAAGGTTTGATTCTGCTCTTAGTGACTTAGTGAGAATTCATGAGGGTGGCAGTGTTCTTGGGGTCAACATCAGGTAGTTGTCTGTGGAAATCTCTCTCTCTGAAGGGTGCCCCATAGAAAGGCAGTCCAGCATCTCTTCATTTAAAAACCCCAACCCTAATGAATTCCCTTGGTTTTGACTGCTCTGTGCAGTCAGAGTTGGCACTTTTGTAGAGCATAAATATTGTTCAGTAAGAAGAAATTTCTTTCAGAAAGACAACAAGACGTTTTCTAGGAGAATATCCTAACTGATATGAGTGGGAAAGGACAGTCTTCCCTGTACAAGTTTTCTATAAATCTATGGTTTGGCAGTGTTTATTTCCAGATTATTTGAGTGCTCTCTCAAGCACAAAGCCTTAAAGAAGGCCACCCTTAATTAACAACTCCCAGACAAAATCTCTGATTTTTTTTCATTGTTGTCTAAAATATCACATTTGCTTTTTTCTTGAAGGAGGGAGAAAAAACACTTTTTCAGAATTTCCCATATGAAAAAATAAAATTCCCTGTGATGTGATGAAAGAAAATTTGCAGATTCAAATGCTCTTTTTTTCCTGTGAGATTTGTAGCAACAACCTGACAGTGACCTTAAAATGTGTTTGGATGTGCGCGTTCAGGTCTTATCTTGTAAATTCTTTAACATACCAGTGGTTTTCATTCATGTAGTCAGTTGGCTGGCTTCAACAGGACGACTCATGCAAAGGAAGATTTGAATTGGAAGCTTTTGTATTTGCCCTGTAACTCAGATAATTGCGCTACTATTTGGTGGATTTTCCTCAAAATAAGAGAGTTTTCAATGTAGTCCTCTTGTTGTCTTTAAACATTTGGCTTTGGATTTCTGCTAATGATGACCTTGCAAGCTACAGGGTAGTTAATGGCTGGGCTTCCTGATGATGCAAATAAAATTTTTTTTACTGGCATTTCATCTTGCAGGGGTTGGATTTCATGTAAATTAAATTTTAATAGCCATCTTCAGAACCTGTGTTGAAGCAAGAACAGGTCCCTGTAGCTTCAACTGTACAAGTACCTATTGCCACATATAGTGTGCAGCTGCCTACGTTTGTACGTTAAAAACAAGGCACTGTTGTGTAAGCACAGAGGGGTTGAAGGCTGAATCAGAGAATCATAGAACAGTTTGGGTTGGAAGGAACCTTAAAAATCCTCCATGGGCAGGGACACCTCCCACTGGATCAGGCTGCCCAAGCCTCATCCAACCTGGTCTTGGACACCTCCAGGGATGGGGCAGCCACAGCTTCCCTGGGCAACCTGGACCAGTGCCTCCCCACTCATGGTGAAGAAATTCCTCCTTATGTCCAGTCTAAATCCATCCCTCTCCAGTTTATCCCCATTCCCCCTTGTCCTATCACTCCAAGCCTTTGTAAACAGTTCCTCCCCAGCTTTCTTGTAGCCCCTCCTGGTACTGGAAGGTCACTCAAAGGTCTCCTTGGAGCCTTCTGTTCTCCAGGCTGAACAACCCCAACTCTCTCAGCGTGTCCTCGTATGGAAGGTGCTTCAGCCCTGTGATCATTTCTGTAGCCTCCTGTGGACCCGTTCCAACAGCTCCATCTCCTTCTTATCTTGAAGTTTCTGGAACTGGACACAACACTCCAGATGAGGTCTCACAAGAGAGGAACAGAGGGGCGGAATCCCTTCCCTTGACCTGCTGGCCAAGCTTTTTCTGATGCAGCCCAGGACACGGTTGGCTTCTGGGCTGTGGGCAATCTTTGCCGGCTCAGCATCTCCTTTTCTTTTACAGGACAGGGAGACACGTGCGAGATGTTTGTGGTGATTTAAATAGGGGTTCTTATGACAGATTAACCTGTCATCTTTGAAGCAAAATTAGTGGTGGTACTTTCTTATGGAAAGTATCTACTTGCACGCAGTAGGTGTAATTCCATAACACTAGATGTCTTCAGGAAAGCCTGTCACTCTGGCTTGCATTTATTCCTGTGGCTCAAAGAGGAAAAATATGAATCAACCCCCTGAAATAGTAACGAGTGATGTACTAATTGATTCAACATCATGGTGAAAAGTCTGAAGCAAATGGGGATTTTTTTGGCCATGAAACGATTGCGTGCGTTTGTGAATCCACTTCACCCTTCTGTCTGTTTTGTTCAGAACCTCCTCTTGACGGCTTTGCTAACATTCATTTTGTTCCTCTGGTGACTAAGGAGCGGAGGAGCTGATATTTGAAGGTTTCTGTAACAACAGAGGACGTGCCAGGCAGCTCGGATCTCTGCTGTCTGCTTCTCCTTCTGCTCGTTGCTTTCCTTGACCAGATTTGATCCAGGTGGCTGGATGGTGATGAGATTCTCTGCTGAGGGATGGGAACCCGTGCCAGAAGTTAGAAGGGTTGGTTTCACTTTGTTGCATTAAATTACAGGGCAATCGTAAGTGATGGGAAGGAGTCTGATGAAGTGGGTGAGGAGCAATTGATGGATTATTTTAGTTAAAATTACTTAGAGCCCAATCCAACTCCCACTGAAGTCAATTAAATCATAGTTGGGTCAGGGCCAAAATGAGTCAAATTCAATTATGCCTTAAATGTAAACATTTAAAAGCACATTATTATAAGGTGGTTTAGCGCTTCAATTACATTAAAACAAAAGCATTTTTAAAATCCCTGTCTGATGGTATTTTATTTGTTAACTTTTTGTAGTGGCTGAGTGATGGAGACCCCTGCAGCACCCGTCTGCGGTGAGGATGTGTGTGCATGTATTTCTGTCCATCAGAGAGTAGCTGCCTTGTGAGTGCATGAGGAGAGGCAGCAAAGATGACTGGAAAGAGATTGTTGAAATCGCAGT
This sequence comes from Phaenicophaeus curvirostris, assembly GCF_032191515.1. NCBI lineage: Eukaryota > Metazoa > Chordata > Aves > Cuculiformes > Cuculidae > Phaenicophaeus > Phaenicophaeus curvirostris. The sequence continues at coordinate 6,400,556 of NC_091416.1, read as the reverse complement.
GTTGTTTCATCTAATTGTCAGGATGTAGAGAGCTTATTTGTGTGAGTATCAGCTCACAAACCACTGAAACTCTGCGTGCACCAATCCCAGAACTGCAGAGGTGCTGGATGTCCATCCTTGCCTCAGCTGGACAAATACAGCATCCCAAATATTATTTAAAAAGAAATAACCTACGTGATAAAAGTTGGATTTATAAACACGCTTACGTTTAACAACCTATGGTGGTGTCTTCAAAATAACTTTTAAATTGCAACTCAGGCCTGCTGCAAGACAATTGGAATAGCTTTTGTAGATTGAGGATTGATCCTTTTTGTTCTGCCCTCAGAATTTCCCTTCACTCTCCCTTTTCCAGCAGGGCAGAGGCATCTCTCGCTGTTCGGAGCAGCTCAGAGCTGGCAGGTGTAGGGTTTCCTGGCTTGTATTTGTCCAGCGGCGTAGGGTCTCTCACCGTATCCCAAGTATTGTCCCTCAGGGTCTTCCAGTAGCAAATAGTTGTTAACTGGAGTCATTCCAGTCCCTCCGAGGGCACTGAATTTGTCCCCACAGACAGGCGACCTCCCAGTGGATGCCAAGCACTGAGAGGGCCCTGCAGGATTGGAAGTTGGTTTGGTTTCTGCCTTTGTAAGCAGCTATGTTTAAAACAAAAGGTAGTCCTGATCCATGTTTTAACTCAGGACATCGCTCTAGCTCAGCGAGAGGTGTTCGTGCTGCGTGGAGGTGCTGGACGTTTGCAGAGCAGCGGAAGGACAGAAAACGGGATACGGGTGGGGATGAAGAAGGTTGATTTCACCGCCTGCATCGCTAGCACAGGAGCACAGAAGTGTCTTCAGAGCCATTTCTCTGGCTAAACGGACTTGGTTTTTAGTCTGGCAAACTACTTCCTTTCGTGCTTTCATGGTTTTCGTGGTTGTTTCACCATTTTTATATCCTTTTCTGTTTCCCGTGTATTTCTATTCATAGCACGATCAATTAAAAACTTCCACCAACTCTTTTTAAAGGGCTTGCAGCTCCGCCAGGGGAGATTTAGGCTGGACATGAGTGAGAAATTCTTCACAGAAAGGGTCATTGGGCGCTGAAACAGGCTGCCCAGGGAGGGGTTTGAGTCCCCTTCCCTGGAGGTGTTTAAGGCACAGGTGGACGAGGTGCTGAGGGACATGGTTTAGTGTTTGATGGGAACGGTTGGGCTCGATGATCCGGTGGGTCTCTTCCAACCTGGTTATTCTATGATTCTATGAAATTTCTGTCCTTCAGAGAAGGGTGAAACTATTAATCTGGAAAAAGGGATAAACCTTTGCTAACCATTGCTATACGATTTTTATGGCAGATTCTCAGCTCAGGAAAAAATAGTATCCGTTTTCCTCCCCACCAGTAAACAAAGAAGCTACTGTGAAAGCAATGAGGACAACTTGATAGCTCTAATTGATCATCTGTGGCTTTACTAGGTTTGAAAAACTGATTTGTGTGATCCATGCCTTTTTTTCCCCACAGAATCACTAGGTTGGAAAAGACCCACTGGATCATCGAGTCCAACCATTGCCTGATTAGTCATATTAGAACTTGTGAAAATGCATTAAAGTCAGTTCACAACTAGAAGATGTTTAGAAGCCGAGTGTTGCTGTTACCTGATCACCAATACTGATATTTAGTGCAGCTGAGATGCGATTTCTTTCACTTGTATTAACTTGGTGATCCTAACTTTGGCATTACCTTTCAAAACACAAACGCAGAGGTGATATTTTTACCTGCTAATTGTATTTCTCGGAGCATATACCCGCAAAATAAGAATGGTGCTTCCCTGTAGCAAATAATGAGATAGAAAACCATTTTGGACAGTGAAAGATACCGAAAACACTTTCATTTATCATGGTGCCTTGATGGCAGCTTCAAGTGCAGAAAAACATTCCCCTTAGTGGAAATATCTCGGGAAAAATCCTAATATTTCTTAGGAAGCAGAGTTGGTGCTGAGTTCCTGAATACCTCTGCAGTGATGTTAACTTCTTGCTGATGGTTTACCAGGACGTAGCTCACTTCTCCTGAAACCAGTCATGCCTGTGATGTGTTCAGTGCGTGTTTCTTGCATCTGAGAACAGTTGTGGTGGAAGAGCTGCTATTCCCTATTGCTGCTTTGTTAATTAATTAAAACTTAAATGTTCATTGCCACTGCCTGGCACGTGGCTTCAAATGTGAGGAACTCTTCTAATTTGTCTTCTCAAAATGTTTGTTTTCCCCAAAGCCAATTTTGGGTCATTTGCCTCCAGTAATTGCTACCGACACTGGAAATATTTGTCCGGTCGATAGCAACGTTAATTTAAGTGTTTGGAAAGGAATTGCCTCTGGTTAAACTGGGGCCAGTTTGCACGTTGCGAGAAAAATCAAATACATACCTCATCTAGTTTCTCTCCACAAGAATTTTCTTCATTCAGATGCCTCACAGCAGTCAGTAAACAGTGAGCCTTATGTGTTTTAAACTCTAATTTAACCCTTTGCGTGCTGCAGGTTGTGTCCAAATATTCCTTTCCCCAGTACCTCTTGATTTCCCCCGTCCTCACTTCTAATTGAAGAAGTCAATAGATTTGGGTGGGTAGAAAAAGCAAAGGAATTGCATCAGACCACAAATATAAGACTGTGTTCTGTTGAGCACCCGCGTAGCTGGCAGCTTGGGACACGCTGTTGTTGAGGCCCCCGAGTGGAGTTTGTGATTTTGTGGAGCCTGTGGAATAGCTGAGAGCTCTGCAGTGGAGACTCGTGTGAAGTATTGTAAAATCCTTTGCTAAGGAATGCAAGAGGAGCCCAAAGTAATATGGTCAGTGGGGATTGCCTGTGCTTAACTGTGCTTGTCATAAGGATTAATTAACTGCAACTAAAATCTGTATTTTTTCCCCACCAGAGACTTCTCTACAAATCACGTTAACATAGGTGTTAGACAGAGCTGCATTTATTACTTTGTAGGTGTTTCAGCTCGTTCATTAGCAATTTTTATCCATCTTTGGACACTTTAATAGACTCTTTTCATTCTGTCCGTGCCCTGCTGGGCTTTTCACTTTGCTCTTTCACAGCCTGCCTTTCTTTCTCCCGGAGCTCTTTCTCGCTGTCTCCCCTGCGCACAAACTGCAGCCGATAACGTTTGAGTTCAAGTCGAACTTTCGAACCCGTGATGTCAGGTTGGTTTGGAATTAGGCAAAACCAGTTTGCCCATCCCTCGTTGTAAAAGGGTTAATCCTCTAAACTATTGAGAGACAAGGGCAGGGAATTATGAAAGGAGCCCCTGTTTTATAACCATTTGTATTGCCAGTGCTTGACTACTCATAATAAGTAGGTTGCTCCTGTGATTAATGACTGCGTTTTACATGCTGACGATGAATGATGTGTCTTATTGTAGAAGCCATTTATTTTTATTTGGTCCCCTCTCCCAAGCAGCACTGGAAGTGAGATGTTAACATCTTGCTGGGAGTATGTTTTATTTTCAACAATTTAATGAAAGGTGACCCACAAAGAGGAGAAAATAATTAAAACGATGCCCTTTTTTGGCCTCTTCCTAATGTGGGCAAAGGCAACTCACGTGGATCTTTGGTTTAATGTGGGATTTTTCTTTTTCTTTAGAGATGCTTATTTTATTCCCTCCAAGTTGGGAAGGAGTAGGAATATGTTGTCAGTCTGAAACTTTATAAATTTGGAAGGAACAGGCTATTCAAATGCCTTAAACTCAGCCTGCCTTTGTTTTATGGATATATTTTTAATAAAGGACTAGAATAATTTGGACTCTCTATTTATTTTGAGCCAATTCTTTTATCAGGTTATGAGTTTCTGATTTTGCTTTAGTTTCAGTTGCACTTCTTCCCCCGACGAAAGTCGTGATGTGCTGGAGGAGGAGTGTTTGTGGTCTGAGTAGACAGGCTTGACACAGAAGTCAGCTCTATCTCTATATTTGTATGCATTCAACACTGCATACACCTAACTTCAAGATTTTTATTTCTTTAGGATGATTTAATAAAGCAAGGAGGAAAAAAGATCTGAAAAAAGCACTCTTGAATTAATCAGAAAATCTATTTCAGGACAGTGAAACTGTTTACAGTGTCCAAGCAAGTCTATCTAAAGCTCTACGTGAGCTGAAAGACCTTGGATCTGGTGTCCCAGCAGATTCTCTAGTGTGGAAATAGAGACAGCTGTAGGCGTGGCATTGATACTTCAACAGGAAAAGATGAGTAGGATTTTTTTATGTTAGATTTTAGGTACTCTTTCCTGTGTGGTTCACCAAACATAAATTACAGGCTCATTTAGCTCTCAGAACCAACCCCGTCGTGCCTGCTAAACCATGTCCTGAAGTGCCACATCTACAAGTTTTTTAACAACTCCAGGGACAACGACTCCATCACTGCCCTGTGCAGCCTCTGCCAGTGCTGGTATTTGGGAAATATTGAAATTATTCCCTGCAGACTTATTTCTTTACATCACCATCACTTAAAAATTGGCAGGTATAGTTGATCTATGAAAGAATTTCTTTGTGGTTTAGAAGAACTTAAAAAAAAAAAGCTGAAAAAAGTTGCTTTACTTTGAAAAACCTGTGTACGTGCCTGTTATTGGAGGAGCTCATGTGGAAATGTGGGTTACACAATAACAGGATACATGCATTGCTTCAATATTAACATATATATTAATGGCACATTAAGGAATTTCATAATCATATGACACAAAAGAGAGTTCTCAATCCCTGTTCATGCAATCCATCAATGCGGAACATCTTCGGCAAGCTGTGGAACAGTGGAACAGTAACACCTCTGCCTCCCCTTAGGCTTCCACTTAGGTACTTTGCAGACCATACGAAAACCTTATGTGGTAGATGTGAGCGTATAAACTGGGGAGGGGCAGATTTAGACTAGGCATAAAGAGGAATTTCTTCACTATGAGAGTGGGGAGGCACTGGCACAGGTTACCAAGGGAAGCTGTGGCTGCCCCGTCCCTGGAGGGGTTCAAGGCCAGGTTGGACGAGGCTTGGAGCCCCTGACCCAGTGGGAGGTGTCCCTGCCCATGGCAGGGGTGGAACTGGATGGGCTTTGAGATCCCTTCCAACCCAAACCATTCCATGATTCTATGATCCTCATTTTGCCTGTGGGGAACCAGAATTCCAGCGACGTTTGGGTTCTAAGGCAGCAGCAGGGTTGGAAACACTATGCCTGATGTCCTCTTTCCCCAAAATCTTCACCTCAGCGAACAGAACTTTGTTCTTTTGGTCCTTTATGGGGCAGGTGAGAGTAAACAAAGTCGGTGGGAATGAGGCAATATTCCCACCAGCCTGGAGTTGTTTCTGATGCTAGCGGGAGCTGTACACCCACGCACGTGTGGAGGGAAGAAAGGGCTGCATTGTTTTTTGTGGATTGACTTTTATGATTGGTATTTAAATGAGATTATGGAGTCACAGATGTACCTGCAGAACATGATGATGCTGCATTCCTCAGTGACAGGTGCCAGAGGAGAACTGGAGGTGAATAGATGTGCTGATGGAAACCAGAGATGGCTGATAACCAAACCTTTAACTCAAAGGCCCCCAGACCTTAGGGTAAGGGAGGGTCTCCCATTAGGATCCCTAAATCAGAGCGTTTCTAGCGGCATGTTTGTAGTTCTACATTGGAACTATCAGTAACTGATGTCCTTCTAACATTTATGTCCATAATGGCACTAATTCATGATTAAAGCTAGCAGAATTTGAGCACTGTAGAAACCCAATTCAAACCTTGGTGAATAATAAAGACCTGTCTCCACCCTAAGTCTAATCTATATTTATCTGGAGATATAAAAACAGTGTCTCCTTGGCTGACTTCCTATCAGAACAGAAAAAACCCAGCCATGCCGATGTCTGACATGGGATTGGGCTTGTGTTCTTATGAGTCTGGGACAGCTAGAGCTCACCAACTGGAATTTCTGGCTTATCCTTCTAGTACTGCTGTGGTATAGGTAGCCTGGTAGCTGAGGAAACCTTGTCATTGGTTTTCTAGTGTGTCAATGGTTTCATGCCTCCAAAGGGCTTTGCAGCTACGAGGCTGACATTTTTCTCATGGAGCTGCTTTTTCTGGGTGGGTCTGTTCGGGGACTGCCCACCCTTGAGACATTTTTCAGCCTCCTTTTGGAGATTAGATTGAGATTTGGGGAGTTTCGATGAGAGCGAAACTTGTTTTGCGCTTCAGCTGAAAAAAAAAATGCAACACCCCCCACCCTGAAATGAATGGGATGGGCTGGAGCTACTGTAAACCAGACTGGTTTGGGTGTTGGGGGGCTCTGCAGGTTTGTACAGGCTGAAGATCTGGTGCAGATGCTGCACCCTAGTCTAGGGTGGGATGGGAAGTTGTTTGGAGTCTTCTAGGTCCTTCTCCACCGAGCAATTTGCTGTTGTGGTTGTTGCTTACCCTTGTTCCCCTGCTGCAGACCTGCCCCGTAGCTGCTTTGTGTTTCCACACACCCCGGCTGGACTCCGCAGTGAAAATACGTGTGTAATGCTGCAGGCTGATGGGCTCTTTCCATGATGTCTGCAGTAGCCAATGCAGCTTTCCTTGTCCTCGCTCACTCCTGGGCCACAGGGCAGGCTAATTAAGTGCAGATGTTGAAATGAGTGGAATATCAGCTTGCCTGGAGCCTGGGGGTTTAACCGATGGGAGCATCCCACTTCCTCATGTCCATACTGGATAGTCACAGGTAGCGGCAGGGATGAAGCTGTGTGACTGAGGATTCTTGCAACATCTCCGGCTCATGACTAACTTCACATGACATAGACAGTCCTGCTGAAGTCAAGGGAGCTGCCCTGGGAAGGAAGCAGCCAGCGCTGATTTTTAGCAGTGCCGCAGAATGGTTTGCAATTCAAGGTTTCTATAAACTGGAAATTTGGCTATATTTTTTTCCCATCCGAAGAGTGGAAGCTTAGCTGTCCTTGACTCATTCTGTTTGGGTTAGGATTCAATCCATGGGGGGACAGGAGCGTGCTGTTGTTTGATGTGGAGGGAATAAAAATAGCCATGCCCTGTGCTGGTGGAAGCTATGACATAGTCTTTGTCATCTTATTCAACTGAAAATATGAGGTTCATAGGAAATCCTTATTCCAGGGTGCTCTAGACTCTGACAATAAGGTTTCAGCTTCCTGGAATAACACTGAGGTGTGCATTATGCTTAGCTTTATCTCCTCTGTATGTCTCTCTTCCCTACCCCAGCCACAGAAGCTGGGTTAAGATTGCAGATTTAATTAGCAAACACAAAGGGTAGACAGGCTGTGAACAAAACCTGCTCATGTATCATTTGCATCCTTCTAAATTGCATCGTTTGTGCAGCTGTTCAGCCAAATCGTCTTCAGTGTTTATTTCTGTCCATAGAGGAAACAGAGATGAGTTTTCTCTCTGTTAGGGCAGATGCAAGATCAAAGAATCATACATGCAGCTCAGAGAGACCAACCTCTCTGCTCAACGTGTCCTGATGGGGGCAAGATTATTAATAACACAATCTTTGAGATAATAAGGCACGATTATAAGAGGCAGAGACTTTGTCAAGATGTGACAGGTCTCTTTCAGGTTAACCCTGGTGCCTGCTGAAATCCCTCTTTCTTTTCGGAGTGGAGGAAAGGATGGGGGTGTCTGTGTGTTTTAAACACTGATCTACTATTCTCCCAAGGAGAAAAAGAGCATTTTCTAAAAGATCCATCAGGCAAAATGTACACAGTCTGGTGTTTAGATACAATTGAACTCTCTCTCTTCCCATGTGTCACTCAGCAGAGTGTTTGAGAGGCTCGGAGCAGGAAGAGGTGGTGATATTTATGGCAAGCTTTTTGCTGGAGCTCTCACAAGGGTGGGCTTGAGAAACCTGAAGAGTCCTTTTGTGTGCACAGCCAGTCAGCTGTCCTGGCGTAGTGTTTGCTTATGGCTGTTGTGATAATAATTAACAGAACAGGAAGCAAAGGATTGATTGATTTATGCATGGGTGGCAAAACACATTTGAACTCGGACAGAAACTGAAATCCTGAGTGGAGGCAGATTTATTTATCACATGTGTAAGGATATAAGAATGGTCATAACGTGTCAGTCCAATGTCCGTATAGACTCGTAGCTTGGATGGTGGCCAGTTAGAGATACTTAGGGAGCAGTATAAAGAACAGAATGTGACTTACCCTTCCATTAAACTGTACCCGCTCAGCTCTGATGATCTGTTTCCACATCTAAGTAAGTCCAAATCGTGCTCTCTGACCGGTGACACCATCTGGACAGAGGATTGGATTTGGCCTCTTGCGTTCCTCCCCAGTGTCCCAAGCTGCATAGTCATCTGTCATCAGTAAAGACAAACTTGTTGCAGCTTATGCTTAGACACCCTGAGAGTTCTGTCATCTTGGTGCAGCGTTTCTCCTCCATCCCCAAGAGACAAGATCAGAGTCTGCATGAAAACGCATTCTGTCCAGCTGTTTGATTCTGTAAGCTTTTGGCTACTTCGCTTGCTGGATCTCGGTCTAATGAGTGATGAGCTCTAGAGTTGAGTCTTGTCCTTGGCAATGGAGAAAACACTTGACTGAAATATTTAAGATGACTTAGTTCAAAAGAACGAGCTTCAAATTGAAGTTGGCTTAATGGAGCTGAAGTATCCCTTGATACCAATATGGTAAATGAGCTGGTGGCTTGGATCCCAGTAACTTCCCTGCACTGTTGGAGCACCGTTGTTCATGGAGAGCATGCTTGTGCTTATTTCTTTGGGACTTATGTGGCCTGGTCTTAAAACTCCCATGGAGCCCAAACGCTACGGGCCTGGATTGGAGATTCCTTTCCAAACCCACCCTCCACTTGGAGCTATTTCCAGTCATAATGGCCTTGGGCCCATATGTCCTAACAGGAGATATTGGGACAGATCTGCTTGTGTTCTGAACACCTCCACTGAGCAGGATTTAAAGGGATTGTCTGCTAAAGACGAGGAATCCCAGACAGACTCGCTTGTCTGTAGCCTCAGACAAAGAGCAGGTCCTCTCTGAGCCATGCTCAGTTTGCCTGAAGAGTGTGGATTTGAGTCAAGGGCAGCTCCCGTTCAGGAGGCAGGTTGCTGTTTGAATACGTGAAGCAGAATAATTCAAAATAGAGAAGTGGTGCGTGTCCTGATTCATTCTCCCCTGATTAAGCCAGAGTGCTATTACATTTGCTACAAAGGATTTCTTGAGTGCCAGCCAAATAGAGTCTTTAAATGCTTCTTAGAAAAAGAATAATCTTCTTCTATATATAAATTTTCTTCTTTACCGAGGATCTGACAGAGCTGGCACACTCCTGTGTTTACCAGCCAGCCAGGAAGAAAGCTTGTTGTGTGCAAGGAGCAGGATCTATAGCACCCAGGTGGTGCTTGCAGTGTCTTTCCAGCAATTGAGAAGAAACCCAGCAGTGAGACATTGCTACCCTGTGATAACAGGAAACCTCGGTGCAGTAACTTGCCCCAGGTCAGCAACGCAACCAGGTCTTTCCAATCCAGGTTCAACCTGCATTCCGATCTCCTCCCCCACCAGTATGGACCTTGAACAAAGCCGGCTTGTTAGAATGGGTGTCGCCAGCCCTGCCAGAAGAACCCTGCTGCCATCCTTCAGGGATCTGGCATCCCAGGAGACGTGGATGCTGTAGGTGAATTTTTTGATTGTGTTTATAAGGCAGATAATCACCCCACATCCAGCCCTGTCTAGAGCAGAGTATTATACGTCTGCCTGGGGCAGCAGGGAGTGAGGCAAGTTCTCCTTCAGGGAGGCTCTCAGGCTCATCATTTGTTCAAGGCCAATTACTTACTGTGTGTAGAGTGCCTTAAACATGTCAAAAAGCACAATATAAATATCAAATGTCATTATTAAGTAAGGATTAATTATCTTCTGGTTAGTTTTTGTGAAGGCCTCCGGCATGCGTGCCTCGGATGCATTCAAACTTATTAATTACTGTTATTATGTAGAAGTTATACTGAAGCATTATGTTGATAAATTGCTAATGGAGACAGGCTTGAAACTGAAAACCTGGATCTCGCAGCTCCAAGCACTGAGGAAATTTCACTTGTGATTATGAAACGAGATGAAACTTAACCACAGATCTGAGTGCTCCACACCTGGGGGAACAGCAGTGGAAGTTTGTGCCTAGCTCCACTCTCCTCTGGGAAGCTGAGCAGGTAGTTGCATGGTGAGAGATGCTCTGAGAAAGAGCTTTTAGCTGCAATATCTTATATTTGTTATTATAAAAGTTAATGTTTACAGACTTCGCTGAAACCCGACTCCCTCAAAAGAAGTGACTGAACATAAAAGTGCCTGTTCTCTTACATGCATGGGGAAGGAAAAATAGCACTCCTGAATGATCCCTAATCTTCCCACACCCAAGAAGCTGTTGTCAAAAATTACCACGTGATAAGGTGCCACTTTTTGCCCCCTTACACTTGACTCATCCCAGGAGGTACAGAGTGCTGAAGAGCTGCCCTTCAATCACAGTGCTCAAAGAAGGTTCATCTCAGCTGCACTGAAATTAGCTGCACTAATTTTCAATTCTTTTCTGTTTTCCACTTGTGGACACATGTAGGTGAAATCCTGGCTCCACTGAAGCTGATGGCCATTTGCCATGGATATCAGTTGGGTTTGAGTTCCTCCACAAAGGAGAGAAGCCATTTGCTACCAAGCAGACTGGTTGCTGTGCAGCTGAGTTGCATTTCATTTTTGCAAGGCTTGTGGTCTTCATCCAGCTAATAGGTTTGTTGAACTGAGATGGAAATAGAATATGGTGTGACCTATACCTGCAGCCTTTGATTGAGGAGCAGTTAAACTTTACTTCAGGGAACCTCGCTGGATGCTATTTTGGAGCACCACCAGCATCTCTTCACGCTCCAGCTCTGCACTTATATTTCAAGGCTGATTTTCAGGGTTGACTGCTTTGCTTTCCTGTAGCCTCTGTGACACTCATGATTCCCATGGGAATTTTGCCTCTGTGCATTTGGGCTGAGTCTTGGAAGCCTTCAAAATGTCCCAGAAGTGTCCTTCACCTCTATTCATGACTTGAGACTTTGGCTGTTGTTTAGCCACGACTGGTTTCCACTTGGAACCAAAGGAAAGGAGAGCCAGTAGAAAAAAAAAACCCAAAAAATAAAGAAGAGTCTCCTCTCTAAAAACAGTGCTAACTCTCAGTTGAGTGGCTGAGCTCTTAGGTGTGGATACGCTGGAGAAGAGGAATGGCCATAAAGAGCACACTCAAGAATTCCCAGTTTGATAATTCCTCTTTAATATGCAATAGCCACAGGAAAATCTGATTACAGCACTTCTGAAGGGTCTAAGGACTTCCTGCAGGTTTTCCAGCTATTTCAATATTCAAAGGAGGGCAGGCTCTGTAGGGTTGTCTTACAATAAGGCTGGAAATAATAAGAAGAGAATCGATGTCTAAACTGATTGATGCAAAGGATTCCTGACAGATTATCTGTCAGCACCTCTCTGGCCAAGCTTTGCTTGACAGGGATGCTAAAAACATTTAAATCTGTATTTATGTCCCACCCCTGGGCTTGAGGCTTACTTGCCTTGTGCAGGGGACAGCTTCAGGAAGGTTTTGTGGCTGTGTCTGGGCTTCCAGCCCATTAGGAGGGGATGTGATAGCAGTAGCTAGCTCTGAAGGACCATCTGTGTCAACGTGTTGCAAGGGCTGCACCGTGCAAGCGCACCAACTTGGGTCTTGGAAACTGCCAAGCTGTCAGCACAGTGTTTATAGCCTAATTAGCCCACCTTTCTTCAGGCCATAATTAGCTCAGGTGCAACCGTACCCTGGCATGACTGTGCTGCTTCCCATTCTGGACAAGGCTGTGGGATCTGTGTGCAGCACCGTCCGTAAACATCACCCAGCCCCTTTTAATGACCTGGGGTTCAGCGTTTCTTGATGACGGAGCTCCAGTAGGCAGGGTGTCTAGGGAAGGACTGGATCTTAGCTTGTTTGCAAGGAGGCTGGGCGACCTGATTATTTCCCTTCAACCCTTTCCTAGGCACTTGTTCCTAAGGGGAAACTAATTTGGCCTGTGAATGCACAGCACGTTGCTGTTCTTCTCTTTCCTTTTGCCTCTGTGTCCTTGTCAGGTGTAGCACAGCATTCATCTTGGGCAGAACCTGATGTGAGCTGTGTGGTTGAGTCACCTTCCCAGGAGGGGTTTAAGGGACGGGTGGACAAGGTGCTGAGGGACATTGTTTAGTGATTGATGGGAATGGTTGGACTCGATGATCCAATGGGTCTTTTCCATCCGGTGATTCTATGATTCTAATGGTTAATAATCATAAAGCAGAGCTTAAGGAAAACCCTAAGAGTAGGTGAGTGCAATGTTTTTACTTATGGGTTTTATGTGTTATTGGATAATAGAATACAATTGTAAATAAATGAGGTATCTTGGTATGACATTGCCTGTAAAAACACAATGTACGGACAAGGAAGAGACAAGAAGGAATCTCACTAGGATGGTGCTTAGTTGGTGGTAGACTTGGCAGCTCTTGGGTTAGGTTCTCCTGGCAAGGGCATGCTCCTTGTCCCACCGCCTCTTGCCTACTGCCTTGCCTTGTCTGACTACGGGATTGTTTCCACGACAGGCACGCTCAACCGGAGAGCTGACAGCATGGCTCTGCAGTGGCACAGTGCTGGATGTAGGCTCAGACAGGCCCTGCCACGTGAAGGAAAGTCACCTTTCCAGGAAAAACAAGCAGCAGCGCCCAGGGAGATGCTGATCCCACACTTGTCAGGGTGCTGGGGGGCAGCAACAGGGAGGCAGGGGCATGCAGGAGGTGGCCCCCATGTCCAGTGTCAGCAGCCTGAAAGTAAGAGTTGCTTTGCTGCCCTCAGCAGACTTTCTGATGGGCAAGAGAGATGCTGCAGGTCCACACGGTGTGTGCTGGCTGAGGAAGCTGTGTAAAAGCCATGCGAGGTCCCCAGACCTGGCAAAGGAGCCCATGCTGACCTGAGAAGACATCCTGTGTCCTGGGGTACTCTGGCTTTTTGGCTGTTGTGTTTAACCAGTTGGCTCTTGGCCATGTTGACTTTCTGGATTGTATCAGGTCTATGCTCAGCTGTGGCTCATCTCCACTCCTGCCGAGACTGGTGGTACAGCCCAGCCAAAATCCATGGGAATGGCGTGGTTGGCATCTCAGCTTTTGGGGATCTGTGGTGGAAAAAGCAGATGTAACACCTTTCCCATTAAACAGCGTATGGCTCAGCTTATTCTCAATGTTTCCTTGCTTCATTTGCCTCCTCTGCTTTACTCACAGCGAGCTTCTTCCTCTTGGTCGGCTGCCTGTTCCTTCAGCAAAATGAAGCTCTTTCCTAAATGAACTCAACTCCTCCTTGGTTCCCTTTTGTTTTGACACTCAAGAGACAGCAGATTTATAGACCTTCCTGAGTCACAAGTTCATTTTCTTTTATTATTTACCTTTCACGGCAGCCCATTCTCAGTGAGATTTCATTCTGCCTCCGAGCAGGGCTGACCTGCCAAGAGGAGCTGATCCATAAATCTTTCCTTCCTTTTTCTTTCTTTCCAAAACAGAATTAGCTGAGTTTGCCTGGGAGGAAAACTGTTCTGCCATTGCCGGCAGTCAAACAGTGCAATTAATTAGTGCTTTCCCTTTTCTCTTCCCTCTAGTCTGTGTCTGCTGGGGTTGAAAGGAAGCCAGGGAGGAGAGAGGGGGGAAAAGAGGGGGAAAAATGTTTGAAGTATTTATTTTTAATTAAAACTTTAGCGAGGTGATCTGGTGTAGTGGTGGTGTACCTACAGCATCGCATCTAGTGGTCATAAGAAGTTTAATAGAGATGTCCCAGCAGATAAATAGATTTGACTTTCCATTGGTCTGTTGGAAAGCAAGTCAACCTGGTTCAATTCCGGAGCCCTCAGCACAGGGAGGACTTGGAGCTGTTGGAGTGAGTGCAGAGGAGGCCAAGGAGATGATCCGAGGTCTGGAGCAGATCCTGTACGAGAACAGTCTGAGAGAGTTGGGGTTGTTCAGCCTGGAGAAGAGAAGGCTCTGGAGAGACCTTAGAGCAACTTCCAGTACTGAAAGGGGCTCCAGGAAAGCTGGGGAGGGGCTCTGGATCAGGAAGGGCAGGGAGAGGACAAGGGGGAATGGTTTTCAGCTGAAAGCGAAGAGATCAAGATGAGATCTTAGGAAGAAATACTTTACCGTGAGGGTGGGGAGGCCCTGGCCCAGGTTGCCCGGAGCAGGGGTGGCTGCCCCATCCCTGGAGGGGTTCAAGGCCAGGTTGGATGGGGCTTGGAGCCCCTGATCCAGTGGGAGGTGTCCCTGCCCATGGCAGGAGGTGGAACTGGGTGGGCTTTGAGGTCCCTTCCAAGCCAAACCACTCCATGATTCCATTCTGTGATTCTGTGACTCCTGTTTATGTAGCTGAAGCCAGTTTGGTGAGGAGGACTGAGTCTTCACTGATTTATCCCTTGTGTTCACACCTCAGGTAAAAGGGAGTAGAAGGCTGGCATGCTGCAGGTTTATGCCTGGGATATTTGCTTATTTTGGCTAGTAAAAATTGCCATTCCTGACAGGAACTTTCATGAGAAAATGGGATGAATCTTCTGTCTTCCTTCTTGCTGTTAGTGCTGAAAAGCAACACAAGGGAGAAAAAATATGGACATGTTAGATCATGATACATTTCTAGGACAGATATTTTACATTTAAGTAGGAGAAGTTCATGGTTCTTGTAGACCTGAGTGACTTAAGAGAGCCAATTTATTTTGAGGTGATGTAGGGTGTGCATTGTGCAAGGGGCAGGACGATTTTTCATTGTACAGCGGCTGCCAGCACGGCCCGATTTAAATAGCAAAGCAAAATGTTTTCAGATCCTTCGAAAACGCTCTGCTGATCCAATGTTCTTTTTATTTTTAGCTCTCGGTTAGTTTTAGCAACCAAGTGGCCAGATGTTAGCTTTATGGGGATGGACAGAAATAAAAGCTTTCTGGCTGCTTGAAAATGCGACTATTCAAATGCTTAAAAAATAACTCCAGGAATACTCCTGTCGCTTAAGCACCCCTCCCTCCGTTGAGCATGATACGAAGTATGGGTTATAGTAATGCTTCCCAAGTATTCGACAAGTATTCAGCAGCAAAATGAACCCAAGACTATCCTAGACTTTGGAGTGACTATTTTAGTAGATAAAATTGAGAATTTTGGTGAGGCTCTGAGCAACCTGATCCAGTGGGAGGTGTCCCTGCCCATGGCAGGGGTGGAACTGGATAGGCTTTAAGGTCCCTTCCAATCCAAACCATTCCATGAGCCTATGAAGACCACATAGTAAGAGACGGCTGTGCCTGTTGAGGAGCGTTGAGACCTCCTGGTCCTAAACCACTGGTGTCTTCAGCATTGGGCTGTGCTGCCTCTGAATTGCTTTAGATAGAAACACCCTTGAGATGTGTTGCTAGGACAGCAAACCACATCCTCGCTTGCTGGCTTACGTGGGCTGCTTTTTGGTTTTGAACTGCAAAAGACCAGTGGATCAAGACTGGGAAAGGTGCTCAGACAGCAGTGCAGGGAAGAATGCATTCAGCTGAAACTGTTTTAAAAGACAGCTGCGGAAACGAAGAGCACTTCATTTCCATTCCTTCCCATTTGGGGAGACAGAGCATGTCACAACAGTGCTGAGCAGACAAGAGCTGCTTGCCAGCATTTAATTTGTTGAAGATTAAGAAATTATTCCATTCTTACAATATCGTGTCAGTCTAGAAATACCTTTGAACTCGGGGGGATGTGAAATTTAGATATAGCCTCAGATTTCACAGTGGTTGGAAGCCAAGACTTTTATCATGGTAAGAATTGTACGGATGGTTTAAGGGGAGTCGTGTTGATAGTGTACTTAGAGACAATGAACTGGCTCAGCTTCAGCTACCTTTGAACTTTGGGATAACTAGATCCAGACCAGGACACCGAACCTGGGCTCTTTCCTTTGTGTTCTAGAAGCTCGCTAGTGCAAAGAAGGCAGAAAGAGTTGGCAGCTACAGCATTGCAACTTCCCCACCCCAAAAATATCTGCAGCCTTGAACCCCACGTCTTTCTCTAAATGCTGGTCCTTACTTTATATCTTAACCATCCTATGTTCTCTTCAGGATGAGGGCAGAAAGCTGAGAAGTCTCGTATACGGCTGGGCTGAATATCAGCAGATGCTTTCATTATTTACGATGGTTTCTAAAAGCACCGTTGCAACTGTTGGTGTCAAACCATAAGCAAAGGCTTCTCTTACGAGCACAAATGATAAACAAATATAAGGCACTTGGTGTCAACAGCCTTACAAATCTGTTCACCACCTGGAGCTCGGAGTAACTCGGCAGTTGTAAACCGCTACTTGCATGAAGCAGAAGAGCGGTTTCAAAAGTGCTGTAAGTAAATAAGTGTCCTGACGTGGGCACCAAAAATAAGCATGTGCTGAGCTTTTCTGAGCGTTTGGCCAGGTCACAGCTGCTGGCTGCTGAACGTTTTGGAAAATGTATCCCCTCATTCAGGTGCTCAGGACTTCAAAACACGGACCTGAGCAACTCCACTGTCATGTCCTCCGATGACCAACTAATGTTTTATCCTGCAAATCAGCCAGTTTCTCACTGCTGATCTTGCAGTTCTTTTATTCCTAATCCTACCTGATAATTAGAAACATATTCTGGAGACTTTTCTCTGTTTGATAAAGGCAGATCTTAAGCTCTGGGACCTTTGTAGATGCTCTCCCTCCACTCCAAGCAGTCTCGTGTGCTGCTACCATGCCACATGGGAAAGCGAATATCCCTGATTGCTCGCATATCAAACACTCTTTGCTGACCTCCCTTGAAGAGAGATCCTTGTAAAAATGCTTTTGTCCAGGGGTTTCAGTCACTTGGAGCCTTGCAGGGGTTTCTGAGCTCTGGTGATTTATTACTCCTTAGTGATCTTGTGGTTATGGAGAGCCTTGCTGGGAATATATAGGGGTACGAGGGTAAACGTATCCATTATCTGGATGATATGGGGCCAAAAGCCACCCGTGTGCAAGGGCAGGAATGGGGTTTCAGGCTATGAGATAAGGTTCAGAGACCAAACCTGCAGGGGAGCAGGAGCTCTGTGATGGGAAGGTTTGAACCTGGACCCCCTGACGGCAGGGTCGGGGTACGTAATAAGACCGGATCAACTCCTTGATGGTGTATAAGCTAAGGCATTGGTTTTCAGTCTCCTTATTCAGAATGGGTTGGAGCAGAGATCCATGAAGTCTCTTCTCCTAGAGCCTCTGTGAACGAGAGCAGTAATGCAGAAGGGCGAAGTCCCAGAACTGCTGCCTGATGAAGACCATCAACATACCTCATCACTCACCCAGTAACACCTCTTATGGTGGAGGTAGCTTCGGGGTTCCTGCATAGGGCTCTTGCAGTGGGTCTGTCCTTCAATGCAGGAAGATTCTTTGCAGTAAATTTGGCTGAAACAGAGGAAATCATCAGTTCCCTTGGTGGTTCAGCATTGCTTTTGCTGCTCTGCGATAACAGAGGGTACTGGCGAGGAGATGTAGACTATGGAAGCAGGATCTGTTTTACTTTCTGTGTAGTTGGCTGATATCAGTAGATGCATAAATACCAGTGAGGGCAGAATTAGTAGTGTAAAGGAAAGACAGTGTGCTCTGTCCTACTTCATGATCTTTGAATCTTTGAAATTACAACTGAGGTTGTAAAGCAGAGTGGAATTTCTGCCAGGTTACTTGGTGATGGTGTAGATCTTCAGCTGAAAGGAATCCACAGGAAGGAAAGGTAGATAAAGCTTTACGCAAGCTAAATGTTGGCTTGGCAATTCTGATCTCATCTCTCAAGTGCTTCCTTGGTGGTTTAAGTGGAATAATTTAAATTTAATGGAAACATCTACATTTCTAGTGCTGTAGAGATGTGGAGAAGAAAGCAAGGCTTAAGTTCTAGTCTGCCTATATGCCAGTCTTGCTTAAATTCCACTCTGCTGGGATTTACAGAGTTATGGCAATAGTTTTCCAAGCTTACTTTCTAAGTGGCTGGATTTTGCACAACTTGTAGTGGTTGTAGAGAGAAATGACAGCCAACAAGGTGCACAATTCTTTGATGTACCCTGTGCACTGCAGCTTACCTGGGACCTTATTTATGTGATCGCAACCCTTTGCTCAGGAGAGGAGGAGAAGGAATACAGGTCATCAGCAGGCCAGCCTGGCAACTCCTTTCTTCCACTGGGATGAATTACTCACTGAAATAGACTCATTGAGGCCTATAGATCATTATTTTCATTAGTGGTGATTCATTTTAAGAGTTTCACAATTGAGCCTATTGGTGTAATATGTTCCTTTCCACAGTACCATTTATCTCGAGATCTCAGGATACTTTATGTACATTAAACTCTAATCCATGTTTTACCACCGGTGAAGTAGGTAAGGAGGATCCTTTCCATTTTGCAAGTACAGAGCAAGAACATGACTTGCCCAAGACCATGTAGGTTGGCTGTAAAGTGATAAAGAGGGAAATCTTGCGATGAGTTTAGATTTCCCATACGTGGCCCTGGTTCCCTGATTGATTTTTAAAGGAACATTTGATTTCAGGGGACCAAGGCTGAGTGGAAATCTGTCTATAGCTGTAAATTCTGAAGGTCTGATGTGAATCAGAACTTCCTCTAGTGTTTGGAAAAGTTTAGATTTGTCATCCCAGACTGAAAGGACTGGAACAGAACCGCTGGTTGGTTCTTAGGGCTGGTCTGAACTGATTAGTATAAGATGTGGAGTTAGGAGTGGGTGAAGAACTCTGCTTCTGATCTATTCATCCCCATCTGATGGGGTTGATGGGGTCAGTACAGAGGGCGGAGGGTGGAAGTGTGGTTCACCTGACTTTTCCAGTTACCTACTAGAGGATGAGCTGGATTGCGACTTGAGCTCCATTGTCTGTCACCAGTAAAAGGAGGTTAGGGAACTGTCCCAAGTGAACCCTGTCCTAGTGTCTGTGGAGAAGCAGAGTTGCGTGAATGGGGCTAGATTTCATCAGTTGCTGAGTTTAATCTCTTGTGGTAATTAGACAAATGACTTCAATGGTGTCTGTTATAATAGAACCTTAAAAAAAAAAAAAGGCATTGGAAAGGCAGAGCCTCCTTTCCCTGTGCTAGGGAAATGCACATCAAAATTCCCAGCCCAAGGAAAGCTAAACACATGGAATATGGGAGAAAGGAATTTACTTGCTTGTGGTCATCTAACAAGTGAATGGCAGAGCCAGGAAGGGTATTCTTCTCTCCCTCCTCTCTCCAGTGCTCCCATTACTTAACCATATTACCACTGAAGTGGCCTTTATCCACCTCTGCTTCCTCCCCTGACAGGCTCCCCTCCTCTGAGGGCATACCCTCTCATCTCCGTCATCACCAGGCAGCCCTCCGTGGTCCCTCACCTCATCCCAGCTGCCACCAGCTCCCGCGTGCTGCCAGCCCAGCCGTCCTCAGGGACTGCGAGCTCCGAGGCGCCTGCCAGTGAGACCCATGCCAGCAGCGAGTCGGAGGCAGAGCAGCCCACACCTCGGTTAAAAAAGCCGCGCCGGAGCAGGACCATCTTCACGGAGCTCCAGCTGATGGGCTTGGAGAAGAAATTCCAGAAGCAGAAGTATCTCTCTACCCCTGACAGGTAAGTTGGTCTTTCGCATCTGGAAAGGAACAAGCAAAATTGCTGCTCTAGCCCCTCTCAGTTGTTCCTATGCCTCTAGGAATGGTTTTTCCTATTCCTATAGGAAGGGTTGGACTCAGTGATCCGGTGGGTCTTTTCCAACCCAGTGATTCTATGATGCTTTGCAGAGTGCTCCGTGGCTGTAGTGTGCTGCCTTCTGCCTCCACAGAGATGCCAAGGGCAGGGGCAGGTGACCAGACTCAATTTCAAGGCTATCTTTTCCTGGGACCAAAGGTGACACAAATAGATTATATCAATAGAAATGCTATATGGTGATATAAGTGCTTTCTAGCAGGCATCCAGGCTCAGAGACAGGCAAAGTACACCGCAGAAGGCTCTCTGTCTTCCCCATTCCTGCTGCACCCTTGAGAAAAGGTAGACCCTGTCCCCTCCTGGGATCTGGTGGTGGATATCTATGTCTTCACGGCAGCTGGGAGGTTGGCTGTAGCTTCAGCTGGCTGCTGAAACAGCTTTCACCGACAAAATTCAGGGAGCAGTTTAGTGAGATGGTGGCCTGTCCATCAGCTGGACAACAGAGGGTTGCACAGGTGCCTTGTCTTTGTGAAGGAACAGGCAAGTTCTTGGGGACTACTTGTTACCTGAGTAAACTAAGTGAGATTTTATCTTTTTCAAAAGTTTGGAATCCTACTCTGCAAATTTAAATTACAGGAAAAAGACATGTCCGGGTCCTGTGAGGTTTGTAAACCTAGCGAGAGTTTGAAAGGTACAGCAGACCATGAACTCCACAGATGGCAGTGTCCCAGTATTTAAACTGGTTTTGAAGACTGGAGTTCTCTGCTCATACTGCCTGTCACCAAAGCCAAGGATGGCAGCTAGACGAAGTTTCATGGGCACAGCCAGGCTGTCTCACAGTTTCAAAGTGCTCCTGCACTCCTCACAGCTTCACTTAACCAGATCATAGAATCATAGAATCACCAGGTTTGAAGAGACCCACTGGATCATTGAGTCCAACCATTCCTATCAAACACTAAACCATGGTTGACACCGTTGATGAAGCTCTCAGGGCTGTTTAATTTTATGGTATGACTGTTCCTTGGCTTTGTACATGTTTAATGCTGATGAGCAATCCCTGTCCATGTACCACTTCCCCTGTTTGTTTCCTTGGGTTTCTAGGCAATACTGGTTACACTAATGTGTGTGGCAAGAGAAGTTAACTGGTTGCAGGTAACCAAAGTTAAGATAAGGTGTGAAATAAGGCAAGAAAAGTTAGCCAAGCAGTGTTTCTCTGTCAACTCGTGGCTGGAAACATGACAGCAAAGTAGTGGATTGTGCTCTGCATTCGCTCCTGCAGCTCTTGGTGTGGACGCAAGGTTGCACCAACTGAAGCACCTGGTGTATTAGCAGTAAG
Organism: Phaenicophaeus curvirostris; assembly: GCF_032191515.1. NCBI lineage: Eukaryota > Metazoa > Chordata > Aves > Cuculiformes > Cuculidae > Phaenicophaeus > Phaenicophaeus curvirostris. The sequence goes on along the minus strand of NC_091416.1, from coordinate 6,379,553 downwards.
GGAGTGCAGGGCAGCAGGATGATGCTTCTGCTAGATTCTGCTTTTCAAATAACAGTAATTGCATTTCTAATCAATGGAATCCCTCACAAACCTTCTGTAGTGGTGTGGGCAGAAGGCAAACCACGCCTGCAGCTCTAGGGTGAATCCAAAGTGGGAGGAAGCCGTGAATCCTTGAGTGTGCATCTGAGTGCAGAGAGCTGGTGTGGGGTATGTAGGTGTTTGTAAATGTAAGAGTGAGTTTGACTGCCCTCAAAGCCCAGCTGAAACAGAAGGTTTATTATGAAAAACTTGGCCTTGACAAACGTGTTTCCCCATCCAAAGGCATGACACGTTTTCCTGAAAGCTCACACAATCCAGAACACATTGGAATGTGCCTCTAAGTTTGAGCTGTCCCACCTGCAGGACTTGCATGACTGTCGGGCACTTGCCCAGCGTTGCTGAGGATTTCCAGCTCAGTCTGTTGGGCAATTCTATTACGACACTGCTAGATGCTTGGTGCTGTCACCTATGGGGAAGGATAAAGAGTTACTCTGAGCTGCATTTGATTCGTACCCTGGTTTTTAATATAGAAATAATGAATGGTTTCAGATGAACTTGCACAGGTTGGAGATTTGTGGAGGATGAATCAGGATTACGGGCTATCTGCCACATATACCCTTAAGCTAAACACGCAAAGAATAAATTAATTTATAAGCCTAAATTGCCTATAATAGCAGAATGCATAAGAAATGAATAGATTTAGATGTGCTACTACTACTCCATGAGAAAGGGGAAAGTATTATTATCCCTATTATGAAGGTAGTGAAGAAGAAATATGATCCAAAGAGCAGCATTTTCAAAGGCAGACTGATGTCTGGTGTCTTTGCTCTTACATGTTTGCTCCAGACACCATGGACCTGTTTTTCTGTTATGTGCTGTACCAGTAGCTCCCTGCTTCATGTACAAATGTGGACTGCCAGGAGCTGGAGTTCAGCAGGCTTGTGTTTCAAAGCAAACTTCTTGTGTTTCAGGCAAACTTCTGAAACTTCTAGGCTTGCTCATTTCTCCAGTGGTCACAGAGAAGAAAAGAGAGAGCCTGCAGACACATAAATATTCTTGCTTCTTCCGTAAAAGCATCCCTCTCTACATCCTAAAGTCACAGTGGCTTCCCACTTTTCATACGAGCATGGAATGTTTTGGGCTGGAAGGGACCTTAAAGCCCATCCAGTTCCACCCCTGCCATGGGCAGGGACACCTCCCACTGGATCAGGGGCTCCAAGCCCCATCCAACCTGGCCTTGAACCCCTCCAGGGATGGGGCAGCCACCCCTGCTCTGGGCAACCTGGGCCAGGGCCTCCCCACCCTCACAGGAAAACATTTCTCCCTAAGATCTCATCTCAATCTCCCCTCTCTCAGCTGAAAACCATTCCCCCTCGCCCTATCCCTGCACTCCCTGATCAAGGGCCCCTCCCCAGCTGTCCTGTAAGACCCCCTTTAAGTACTGGAAAGCTGCAACAAGAGATTAGAGAGATGCATAGTCTTCTTTTCTGGTGGTCACAGTGTTATATGCTCTTGCAGTGTTGGATTGGCTGCACCTGGCATCTGAACTCTTCTTGTCCTCTGTAAACTCCTTTCAGCGTGTGTCTTCTCTCCCAGGCTCGACTTAGCCCAGTCGTTGGGGCTGACACAGCTCCAGGTGAAGACGTGGTACCAGAATCGTAGGATGAAGTGGAAGAAAATGGTAAGTGGTTTGTTGCCCTTTCTCCATGATCCTTAAAAACGGATTTAAAAAGAGCAGATTTGGAAGCTGAGCATCATGTCAGTGACCTGTGTCTATTTATACCAAAAATCTTTTATTCCTGATCACTTTCCTTAGAAACACTTTTTTTTTTAAAGTGTTCATGCTGCAGCATATGTAGTGGGCTCGAGGGACCACAGGCAGTAGGGAGAATATAAAGCAAAGGGGAAAATGAAATTAGAACAGAACAGAGGGAAGACCCAAAATATCTCCCTCTGCGTTTTTGGCATTTGTGTGATCTTAATGCTTGTTGAATTGGTTACGTGCATAGACAAAAAAGATTCTATTGCTCCATGGAAACCAACGTAGTTTTGAGAGCTAATATTAATTCTTGCTTTTCATATTTTTCTTTCACTGCTTTCACTTATTCTTAGCTTCATGGCCCTTTTCCAGTTAAAATGCTTTTCGAAAGGACAACTGTCCAATAAATCCTGGTGGGAACTATGATGCTGTGTCATTCCTCAGTGGAGATGTTTATGTGTTCTGGAGCTGAGATGCAGTTCTAGGCTGCACTTTTGAGTGTCTGTGGCAGCCACAGAAGTTACTGCCACTTAAAACAAACTAGGGAATGGCTTGGGTGCACATCTTGGGTTGGAAATGTCTTGTAGCAGTGATGACGTGAAGGGAGAGGGAATTAAACATAGGAACAGTCCTGTTTTGTTGACTTCCACTGTTTACACAGAGGAGAGGGGCCTCATGTATTGTAATGCAGGTGTTACAAGATAGTGATAGTGATAGTAATAGTAATAATAATTTCAGAAGCCAAATAGGTTGGAGGAAAGACAGCTGGAGGAAACCCTAGCTCAGGTTTATGATGGTTCTCGCCTGGGCTTTGAATAAAGCAAACACTCAAGAACAGAACTGAATTCTGCATAAAATCTTCTGTCTGTAGTGCTGAGGACTGTGCCTAGGCTGATTTTGGGCCTCCCGTAGGAGGATCTCTGGAGATCTCCAGAGTTCTGGGTTTCCTTGCTGATGACCTTTGCATTGTGTCTTATTTATATGAGGTGATGGGTGAACACCGTGAATTCAGGACATTTCTGTGAGGCCAAAATTGTGACCAAATCGTGGATTAGTTTTGAGGTCGAAGGCAAGTTTCATCCTTCTCTAATGGATGTCGCACAGCAGCAGGGTTCAGATTGATCCTGACACTTCATCTCTTTTCTCCAGGTACTGAAAGGTGGACAGGAAGCTCCAACAAAGCCCAAAGGCCGTCCAAAGAAGAACTCTATTCCCACCTCAGAGGAAATCGAAGCAGAAGAGAAAATGAACAGCCAGGCTCAGAGTCAGGAGCTGGAGGGATCTCAAGCCCCCGAGGAGCCTAAAGTGACAGAGGAGAAGCCAAAAGTCTCTTTGGAGACAGACAAGTCTCCAGAACATATACCAGAGCCCTCCTCAGAGGAGACTACGCAATTAAGTTAAAAGGGAAAGAAAGGGGGTGAAAGGAAAGCAAAAAAAGATAAAAACCAAACCCAAATATATATATGTGTATATATATATTTAAATATGTATGTAATTGTGTGCGTGTACATATATATATAAATATATATATATATATGTAGGCCTTGTGTATAAGTCCAGAGATTGGTCACGTTGTGCCTTTGGGAATCAGCCATCACGGGCCATGGTGGAACAAAGACGTCCTGCATGAGTGGCGACAGCCTGTCCCTCCAGCAGCGTGTGGACACCTTCCCACTGAGAGCGACTGGACGTTTCCAGAGAAAACCATGTCTGTGCACCCCAGACAGCTCCTGGCAAGTAGAGGAGAAGTCGAGGGCTCCTTTCACGCCGCGGGAAGCAAATGTGTGCTGATGTGACTGTGTCGGATGGTTCAGTGTGTTCGCTTAACTTTATTCTTGCCTTTTTGAGTAGTGCAAATGGACAGAGAACTTGGTCTGGTCTTGGATCAGGGACAGCTGAAGAAATGGGGAGCTCTGAGAGTACCATTTCATCCTGTAACCAGCACTTATTTCTGTTAGGGATGGTCCCAACTTAAACAGTTTGAGTTCAGACCCGTGGGTTTGCTTTAGCACAGCGTAGAGATCAAAGCTTCCGCAGCAAGATTCATACCCGGGTCAGCATCCAGATTCCATCCCTCTCGGTTGTTTGGGTGCCGTGTCTGTGAATTTGCAGTGATCCAGGATAAAACTTTGGATGAGATGAGGATTTGGATTTGAGTCTGCTCCAAAAGCTTTGGGATGCTTGGATCTGGGATTTTTGCTTTGGGCCCACTTCTAATTTTTGTAGGGTTTTTTAAAGAACATTTAAATGTTTTCAGGGCTTTGGGAGAACGGTGGATTTAAGAAGTTGCTGCAGAACGTTTGCGTTTGTTTAAGATGTGTGCCAAGAATAGATATGCACCGTGTTTCATAAAGTCTTGTTAAGGGTGCATTTTGCCCAAAGGCTGCAAGAGATGTATTAAGATAACCTTTATTTTTTAATTAAAAATTAAATATATAAATAAAAAAAGTTGTTGTTTCTTCTTCAGAATGCTAGACAGAGGCTTTTTGAGGGGGCTAGGTTTTTCTGTTCTAACAAAACGCAGAGAAAGCAGGATTCATCAGACTTTCTGTAACCCAGCTCTGCAGAGAGTGCTGTGCGGACTCCCTGGAGCACCTTGCTAAGGTAGGTGAGGGGTGGTGTTAGTGCCACCTTGTCACTGGGTGCAGAGGACTCGATGGTTCTTCCAACTCAGGACGTACTATGAATGGGAGCACTGGTATTCCAGCTATTTTCTGTCCCCTCCCTGCCCACAGTTCTGTCTGGATGGCAATGAATGGGTCTTTGTGACCCTGTGAAGATGATGCCTTAATATCCCTTAAGTGGAATATTGTTGGGGTGGTGGTAATGACTCACACATAGGTCACACGTAGATCTCAAGTGGCTTCTCCAGGGGGTGTTGACTAGGGAGAAAGGATTTCTTTTTTTCTCCCAGTTTCTTGCTCAGTGGTGTTTGGAAGACTTTAATTACCCTCCACGTTAGCTCTGCCATGACACATGCATCTATATCAGGTGAAAGTCCTGCTGGCTTCAGCAGAGCCAGGTGGGACATTGCTCCACGCTCTGTCTGTTCCGAGTAATTAATACACAGAAATCAGCTTTGAAATGCAGCTGCAGTTTTGCCTCTAAATCGAGAAAAAAAAAAATGCACCAGAGTTGGACAATGCTTGTTTGCAAAAAAATTTGGAAATCCTAGCCGTTGGTGGCATGAAGGTTTTTTTATGGCACAGTGAGGTGGAAATGGGATGAAAGATTTCCCTCTTGTCTGTTGTCTTGAAAATGCAGGCTGCGAGCTATGAAGTCCTTCCTCTGCCATTAAAATGCATCCAAAGTTGTCTTTGAACCATTGTTCCTTCCCCAGAGTCCTGACAAACTCGGGACAGGCACAGTAAGAAGGGTGGTGGGGCAGGGGTTTGGCTTTTGTCTGGAGTTGGGATACAGTGTGTTGTTGCACATTCCTTATCTGTAGATGTCTTTTATTTCCCCTTTCTTTCCAGATCTGTGCTTTAGTTCAACCGTATCTATTGGACTTGAAACGGCCTTTAATTTAAAAAAGGCCTGTTTATTCAGGAATTAGACAAGATGGTCTATGAAATCTATAATCGCCCTCTGTTGTTCTTGGATAGCAGCATCAGCACTGTTATCTCAAAATAAAATGTTTCTACGAATCTTAAATGCTGTGGTACTAGGAGAGGGTGAAGAGGGCGCTTCGCTGGAAATAATTTGGCTAATTAGTTTCACCATTAGATTGCAAAAAAGTCTGCCAGAGCCTCTAGGAGGTTTACTTGGAAGCCTGACTGGTTCACTAGATCAAATTTTGTGTGTGGATCGTTCCAGAAACATAAAAAATTGACCGTCATGGAAGGCATCAAAGATTTTAACATCTCTGAGTTCAAAGAGAAATATCAGAGGGCTAGAGCACCTCCAGTATGATGCCAGGCTGAGAGAGCTGGGGTTGTTCAGGAGAAGAGAAGGCTCTGAGGAGACCTTATAGTGACCTTCCAGTACCTGAAGGGGCTACAAGAAAGCTGGGGACGGGCTGTTCACAGAGGTTTGTAGTGATAGAACGAGGGACAATTGTATAAAGTGGAGAGGGGCAGATTTAGAGTGGACATAGGGAGGAATTTCTTCACGATGAGAGTGGGGAGGCCCTGGAACAGGTTTCCCAGGGAAGCTGTGGCTGCCCCATCCCTGGAGGTGTTCAAGGCCAGGTTGGATGGGGCTTTGGCAGCCTGATCCAGTGGGAGGTGTCCCTGCCCAGGGCAGTGGGGTTGGAACTAGATGATAATACATGTGGATGGTTTTTTTTTTGCTTTTGGTACCAGAGGGATTTGTATAATTTGAGGGATTTTGTTAGATTTACATGGCAGGAGGGAAAGAAAAATAGGAACAGAGAAAGAAAAGAAATTACTTTCTCACCCTGAAGTAGGCAGTGCTGGGTGGGGTTTCTGTGCTCTCCGATGGATTGGGTAAATATGGAAATAGAACATTTCACAAACTTTTCAAGGTTCAATTCTATGTCTCAAGCAGGCAAAGTTGGTCATTTTCCAGCAAAGAATAAAGTAAGTTTTAAAAAGTGAAATTTCCCTCTTCCCAGATGAAAATAATTGTTTCTGACTCAACCCCACTGCACAGTGGGAGCAGTTCCAGTGAGTTTTTTTTAATTTGATTTTTTAGTTAATCCCATTCTAATCACTTGTGAGTCAATCTGGGTAAAGACGCAATACTCTCATTGTCTGGGCTAGTTTCTAATGAGTCCATAAGACACCAAAGATGTTTTTGTTCCTCTTTTAGATTAGTAGGAACTTCAGCATCTCATTTTTCAACATGATTACTTAAGTGTAAAATTAGCTCTTGAAACGCTGTCTGATACTCGCTTGCACTGAATTACTTCCACCGACTTTCCTGATGATACCTTGAACATCCATGGAAAGCTCATTCCGAACGAGTGTTCAGATAGAAAGAAAATGGGGGTGAGGGGGAGAAATGGTGAAACCATTAAATTGGTTCTCGGCTGAATCTCTCCATACTTGTTGTCTGTTCTGTGTTACATCTGCAGCTGGAGAGAAACATCGACAAATTCGAGTAAAATTGAACATCCCGATCCCAGCCATTGCTGGTAGGCAAGTCATCCTTTCCCTCTTGGTATATGGTTTTCCTTCAGTGGGCTTATTTTTGTTTGTGTCATTGAAATGCAGAGAATTGAGCAACTCTTCCCCTTGGCTTTGGGCTGAGCTGAGAGAGGCTTCCAGGCTGGGCTGGAGAAAGCCTGGTTCTTTGAGTTTACCCTTTGAGGGGGGCTGTGGTGTGTTCTGCAGTGACAACCAGCTCTTGTGGGTGAGTTGGATTTGCTTCATGCTCCTGAGACCCAGAAAGAACATTACACTGACTTGAGGCACCCTGGGTCAGAGGTGTTGCCAACATGACTGCTGTCTGCAGTCAGTAATCATAGAATCATAGAATCACCAGGATGGAAAAGACCCACCGGATCATCAAGTCCAACCATTCCTATCAATCACCAAATAATGAGACAGTCTGCACAAAAGGGCTTTATCAACAGAGTGATGGTGAAGGGCTTTCCAAACGTCTTTACACTACTCCTAAAGATAGTTTTTTTATTTAAGAGACCATTGATTGTTCTGTCTCCCAGACAGCAAGATCTTCTCAGACTCAGACTCGTTGTCGCTTATTGGAGGAGCCTGATCGCAGACATGTGCCCTTGGGGTTGAACCTTGCTAATGTTCAGGGGTGTTGGGCTTTGAGTGCTAACAGCAAGGAACAAGCCCTGATGTTGAAATCCCAACTCCCCTACAGGGATGGAAAGTGCTCATATCCGGAGTTCTGGCTGGGACCCACCTTTTATTGTACCCACTGTTTAGATAATTTTGCAAAGCACTGAGCTCATCCAGCAAGATGGAAAGATCCCCCAGGTCCCAGGAAGGATGAATGGGCTTTCATCCTGTTTTGCAAGAAAAAAAAAAAGAGTATGTATTTGTTTAACTTCAGGCCAATTCAAAGAAATTTGGTGCTTGGGTGAGTTTTCAGTTCCCCCTTCTCTCCACCACCTATAATGGACAATAAGAAAGGAATGAAGGGAGAAGGAGAAGATGAAAGAAAAAGCAAAGGTGAAAAGCTGAACTGTATCAACCTACATGAAAAATAAAAACTGAGGAGGAAAATAATCAGGTTGAAAAGTCAACTTCTTTTTGGTAAATTTTGACAGACAAAGCTCTGGTTCTGTAAAAACAGATTTTCCCTGAGTTTAACTGCGCAAACAAGGATGGTGAAGGACAGGTTTTTCATAGCTTTTCTCTTGTGGTATATAAGTTAAAACGTAGCTGAGTAAAGTAGAGTTGGATTAGACTTAAGCTGCAAAACAGGATTTGGACCCAAATTTGGGTCTTGGCAAAGTCACAGGTTCGGTGAAGCCTGGATCCCTTCCACGGGATGTTGGGCACGAGCATCCTGCAAGAAACTCATTCCTCTTTCTTCCCAAGGTCCAGTACTGCCAGGTAGGATTCACCAGGTTTTACTGTAAGCTGAAGAGTAGGTGGTTTGGGGGCATAAATCTTTGGAGTACAGTAGCTTTCATTTCTTTTACAAGAGTGGCAGATTGCACACATGGTAGGCACAATTCATATCTCTTAAATTAATGATGTTTGGTTAAAACAACAACCAGAAACACCCCCCAAATAGCTTGTTGCTTGCCTCGTGCTCTAGAAGCACTAGTGCTCTAGAGTCTTGCTTATAGACCTTGATCTCCTGGAGTTGAAGTCCATGAGGGCAATTTTCAGTGCAGGGATTTGGACCCTATAATCTAAATATATTTTTCCCTAGCAGAAATTATGTGGTTTTTTTCCTCATAACCAGCTATCCTGTGAGTTCTAGGCTTTCCCCCCAATTCTAATACCTGCCCATATTATGAATCTCCTTGATGATACTGTCCTGATGCAGTGGAACAATCATGCTTTAGAATGGCAGTAACAGCTAGGAAGGAAGCTTTTTATCACTGTGAGGATCCGTAGGTGCCAAAATGGTTAGGTGTACTGCCAGGCATTGTCAATGGAGAGAGTTAACCCCTCTGGGCTGTTCTGGCATGTCCATTAACTGCTGGAAACACCAAAGCTCTCGTTTTGTCAATTGAGAGTAATAGAGTTACTCACTAAGAGAGGTTCCTGAAGTCATCCTGGTCCTGGACAGTCATCCTTGTACCTTCCAGCATGCAGCTGGGAGGAGGCTTTTTCCCTCCAGAATTTAGTGAGAAACAAGTTTATGAAACAGAAATTCCATAAGACAAAATTTCCTGGAGAAGGCAGCGGCTGAGCGTGCCAGAGCACTAACAAAAGCAGAGGAAGCAATGGTTACCCCCTGGGCAAATGCTTCTAATATTTGCATAAAAACGAGCAACTAAATCCTTGTAGATACAACTATAGTAGAATATTTTAGTCCTTTTACACTTCCCATACGAGGGCCATTAATTCCAGAAGAGCAGCCAGCATCGCTGTCAGGTGGTGGATGTGATGAGTTCCTGGACGTTTAAGACTCACCGTTCTCACCAGACCCAAAGCCCAGCTCTTATTTAAAATAAAACAACACCTTTCTTAGTTACATCAGAGTGGTGATACCCAATTTTGATGCTGTGTGGGTTCTTACAGCCCTCCAATGAGCTGGGCTGGGTTTGACTAGGGTAGGGCTATGTACAAGAGACCCTGCAGCCCAGCAAGGTGGGAGAGGTTGTCCTAGCAAGTGAAGGAAGATAAAGCAGGGTGGAGAGCTGTGTTACATCAATCAGGTCCTAGTGTTTATGCAAGCAGCAAACCACTGGGAGAAAATCTTTAACAGTATCCTGTCCTGTAACAGCTGAGTGGCTTGGGTTGCTGTTCCCGTATCACCTCGTAATGATGGTTTTATAGTGGTACTGTTTGCAAAAGTAGTGGGGAAGAAAAGAGGTGTGAACTGACATGAAAACAGCAGAGCTGCTTCTTTGCATATTTTTGTGGCTCTCAAGTACTTTTTAGCAAGCTAACATTCAGGGGCAAAGATTATTTCTAAAGCCAGATCACCCATCTGCTCTCTGTGGCGCTTTCTTGGTGCCTCTAGAGAATACAGACTCTCCCAGTAGCTAAATGAGACACAAATAATCTGTAAGTGGTGGATTAAAAGTGATGAATAGACCAACAGTTCCGAGGCTGGGGGTTCCTTGCTCACAGTCATTCTCTGGGAGGTGATGGCACCAACTTAGTGAGAAGAGAGAAACTGTTCCTTCAGTATTCACCCTTGTCCTTAGCACATAGTGCACGTTCACCTTGGTGTGCTGGGCATCCAAGGTCCTGCTAGGAGAGATGAGAATTTCCCTCTTCTTCCTGGAAACCTGGATTAACCATGATTCTGACTTCTCTTCCAAACCTTCCCAGATCTGCCCCTTCCCAGGCAGCTTTGCTCCTGCTGGAGGTTACTGAGGTTTCAGCAGGTGAGGGATTGCACCTTCTGGGATTGTCACAGCTAGGAGTTGTGATCCACCCGTGCTGCCAGCTCTCGAGCAGCAGACACCCAAGTCTGCTCCCAAACCACAAACTGCCACATCAGAGCTGCCTTCCGCATCCAGAACAATTGCTGCCTTTATTCTGTGGCTGTGCCCATCCCTGGATTCATGTGGGATGATTGGAGGAGCACGGCTTCTGTCTGTAATCACTGATCCCTTGCAAATGAGGGATGTACAGCATCAGCTCCCTGCAGACCTCAAAGACAGCAAATAGCTGGAGTCCAGGCCACCTAAGTAGGGAAAACCAGCTTTCTGTCCTGGGATTTGCACATAGGAACTTTTTCGTGATGAAAATTAAGTTCAGCTAATCCATAACGTCATCTTCTTCTCCACATGGAGATACTTCTATTATTTGGGTGGGGAAGATGACTCAGAGAAATTATTTCCTCTCATATCCATGCTTCTCATTACTGGAAATACAATGGTATTCTTTCCCCTGTGTTTCATTTTGTGTTATTTAGGATAATGACACAGAGGAGGTGTCTGATAATGGGATTAGAAGCCCAGACTGGGAGTTATCTGCCTTATTCTCTGTGTGCCTGAGCGAATATTTACCCCTGAGGTTATAATTACATCCGTTTGTGCAGTGAAAAGTCACCCATCATAAGCAGTAAGACGAAGATGTCAAAGAGCAGAGGATGGCTTGATGTTTGCTCTATGCTCTTGCCAGGAGAGATGGATAACTCATGTGGGAAGCATCAGCCAGACATTTCCCTGCTAAAGCCGAGGTTCTTTATTCCCTTTCTTGAGGACCTGGCTCTCTCCTGGTGTCGTGTTGCCATCCAGGGATAAGCAAAAGCCCATGAACTTGATCCTCCCGTTCGTAAAAGCTGTTTGCAAGCTGTGGAGCAGCCTCTGTGAACCCATTCCTGAGGAGTTCTCTGCTCCCTGGCTCCCAGCCCTGGTCTGGATCAGGCCAAACGTGTTGAACTTTTGGACGTGCTACGGAGCCCGTCTGTTCGAGCAGGAATTTGTGGAGAGCCCGAGATTGCACAGAGTGGGATTTTAGTCTGATTTACTCAGCATTGTGTGCGGTTTTTGTGGAACGTGGGCCTGGGAATGAGGGCCAAGTTGAGTCTTCAGAGTCTAAATTTGAGCCACCCAAGATGGATCCTGATTTCCAAGCAGCAGATAATCCTGGCTCTGAGGACACAGCTGCTCTAGAGGTGACATGCATGGTCTCCTGCAGCGGTGGTTCCCCTAAGTCAGGGCTGAGTTACTGCAAATCCAGCAACTCAGTTGTGAAGGCAGGAGGCTGGTTTTGGTTGGGGTTTTGGTTTTGGGTTTTTTTCGGAAAAGGAAAGCTTCCTACATTTTTGCTCTTCTCTAATAGCTCTTTTTAAAGATCTGCTGTCAGTAAAGAACCAATGGTTTTAGATAACAAATCTGGAGCAGGTAACCAGGGCAGTTGTGCCAATGATGTTCCTCAAGTGCCTTTTGAAGCTGTGCTGTCCTCTTCAGAGGATCCTGGGTTTACCAGGTTCATTTCCTGCTGCTTTTTCCCAACAACTTAGTTTGATGAAACCTGACATAGATACAATAACAACAGACCGGGAAAGGGATACTTGTGAAATGTCATGCAAATATCCCTCTTTTCCCCGTGCTTTCGCAAGATGGGATCCTATATGATGCCAGGAGATAAAAGTTGGGATAAGCAGAATCTGTTTGGGTTTCAAAGACCAAGTTGGTGCAATAGCATGTGTTTTTTCATACTTTCCCTTTCATACCTCCATTTAAGAGTTGAGGTGGTTTGTATAGAATCATAGAATCACCAGGTTGGAAAAGACCCATCGGATCATCGAGTCCAACCATTCCTATCAAACACTAACCCATGTCCCTCAGCACCTCGTCCACCCGTCCCTTAAACCCCTCCAGGGAAGGTGACTCAACCCCCTCCCTGGGCAGCCTGTTCCAGTGCCCAATCACCCTTTCCACGAAATTCCATGAAATTCCATATATTCCTGCTCCTCTTGGAAAGCTGTTCCAGAAATGAACTCCTGTGGCAGTGCTTCAGTAAATCTATGTCCTGTACCACTGTCTCTTTTTTACTAGGGTTACCTTCTAGCACACACAGTTCTTCCCCTCTGCTGCTTCTCCCCTGGATATTTATAGCTGGGGATCATATCTCCATGCAGCCTTCATCCTGCTAGGCTCTTAGAGGCTTATTCATGAGATAAACTCTTTCCCCCTGACCACTCTGGTGTCCTTTTGCTGCAACTGTTCCAGGTTGAATTTATCGTTCTTGAACACAGGTGATGAGATCTATACACATTGCTACAGAGAAGGTCTCACCGCAGTGCTGTCTCCAGCCCAAATACCTTATCTGACTCATTTTGCAGTTACAATTGCATTATTGTTAATATGGGACACCTGATTTTGGTAGCCAGAAACCTCATTTAACCATTCACTGATTACCACACCATGATTAGCTCCTTGCTTATCCTGTTCTTCTATTCCAGTCCTCCATCTCCTGCTTTTCCTGCAGGTTCTACAACCTTTTTGGGTAACAGCTCTCTTAGCTTTTTGTCATCAGCAAACTTTGATGGCTCAACTCTGCTTTTTCTGGCCAGGGCTTTAATTAAGGATTTATGTAAAATTAATCTCAGTTCGAATCACGAACAACATTGTTAATGAACTTCCTTGAGCCTACTTGTCTCCTGCTGAACACATTTCCCTTTGATCCCCAGCTGCCTCTGTACCCTCTCATACAAAACTTTTGTCAGTGAATTTATGACTCTGTACAGAATTATGCACTCCACACAAATCACTGCTGTGCTGCATTGCCTGGAAAATCCACTGTCTGTTGAAGAGAGAGACTAGGTACAACAAACTTCTGTCCACGCTGCCTGATTTCCCTCTGTCTCCTTTACATTTACACTGCTCTATTCCCAAAGCTCTTGAAGTCAGGGGTCAGGCTGTTTGCTTCAGTTCTCACTTCTATAAGATATGGATCTGCGGGGTGTGCAGGGATAGGATGAGGGGGAACAATTTTCAGCTGAAAGAAGGGAGATTGAGATGAGATCTTAGGAAGAAATGTTTTGCCATGAGGGTGGGGAGGCCCTGGAACAGGCTAACCAGATAAATCGTGGCTGCCCCAGCCCTGGAGGGGTTCAAGGCCAGGTGGGATGGGGCTTGGAGCCCCTGATCCAGTGGGAGGTGTCCCTGCCCATGGCAGGGATGGGACTAGATGGGCTTTGAGTTCCCATCCAACCCAAACCGTTCCGTGATTCCATGACACTCCTCCAGTGCCACCTCTGCCTAGACTGTTCTACTAAGATGTTTGCTCTTGGAGTTTGTGGTTCTGTAATAAGCAACACAAGAACTCTAAACTCTCTGAGATTTGTTTCTTACTGGATTGTTATCCAGATTTTCTGCTTTTATTTCCCTTCAGATCTCACACAGACTTCCTTCGCTTCGAGTGTTTGCATTCATTTTTCCTGCATGGAATGAGAGTGACAGTTTCATAAATGCAAATTTTACTTTCCACCAGAGTGCAGGAGCCCTCTCGCTAAACCACGAGGTCCCAGTGGGAGCAAATACCTGCACGGGGACACAGAGAGATGGATCAGCACTGTCCACAGCAGATTTACAAGACTGAATGCAGAGTTCCCAGCCACCTGCCAAGCCTGTTTGCTTCTGAGAACTTAAAGGTCAGCCAAACAGGGGCAGGAAATGGGAGCAATCCTGCACAATACTATCTCAAACAGTTTTAATGACAATATCCTTTCATACCTGCCAATGATATATTTTTTTTTCAGCTCTTCGGCATTGTTAATCTTTTTCTCCCTCATCCCCTCTGTTTATTTTTGTTGCAGATTTATTAGGTGCACAGTTAAGTGCCATTTAGCTCTGCAGAACTGTCATCACCAGCACTTTATGAATGGGAGCATTCACTGACAAACTATTTAAATGCTAAAAGGGGGGAAAATTTACTGCTACAGGTCAGTGAAGAAGCCAAGATCAACTGAAACTCAGCTGCATTTCTCCTTGAATAAAGGAATGTGATGAAGGCGCTCCAAGTATTCTTTAACGCACCCTCATCCTTATTTTATCCTCATATGTCAAACTGAATGTCACTCTGGTTTGTGGTGGTATTTTACCTAAAATAATGCCTTTCTTTCTGACAGCTTGCAAAAGCACAGAGATCTAAAAATGTGGCTAAACAGGCAGTCACACACCTGCTAATTAAGGCTATGAATAAGCTGTGACCAGTCATGCAGCCTCTGAGAACCAGTTCCAGGCAGGGAAATTTCTAGGAAAAAAGCTAAGGGAGTTTTGTAGGTCAAATGCAGTCCTGGTTACGGGAGCCTCGGAGCCGTTCTGACTTTTCTTCTTTGATAACCTTGAAAAAGCTCTTCCTGTCTCTTAATCATAGAGTCTTGGAATGGTTTGGGTTGGAAGGGATCTCAAAGCCCATCCAGTTCCACCCCTGCCACGGGCAGAGACACCTCCCACTGGATCAGGGGCTCCAAGCCCCATCCAACCTGGCCTTGAACCCCTCCAGGGATGGGGCAGCCACAGCTTCCCTGGGCAACCTGGGCCAGGGCCTCCCCACCCTCATAGCAAAATGTTTCTTCCTAGGATCTCATCTCAATCTCCCCTCTTTCAGCTGAAAACAGTTCCCCTTCCTCCTATCCCTGCTCTCCCTGATCAAGTGCCCCTCCCCAGCTTTCCTGGAGCCCCTTTCAGCACTGGAAGCTGCTCTAAGGTCTCTCCAGAGCCTTCTCTTCTCCAGACTGAACCACCCAAACCCTTTCAGCCTGTCCTCATACAGCAGGTGCTCCATTCGTATCTCCTTCGTGGCCTCCTCTGGACTCACTCCAACAGCTCCGTGTCCTTCCTATGCTGAGGAGTCCAGAACTGAACACAGAGCTTCAGGTAGGGGTCTCATCAGAGCAGAGCAGAGGGGCAGAATCCCCTCCCTTACCCTGCTGGTCCCGCTGCTCTGGATGCAGCCCAGGACACGGTTTGGCTTTCTGGGCTGTGAGCGCTCGTTGCCAGCTTATATTGATTTTCCTTCTCCCCCAGCACACCAAGTCCTTCTCCTCAGGGTTGCTCTCAATCCACTCTCCACCTAGCCTGTAATTGTGCTCCACACCTGGCAGAAGGGTAGAGTGGTGTGTCCTTCCTTCTACCAACAAAGTTAGAGTTACAAGTTTTTCTGGCCAGATGTCAGAGCTGGATTTTTCCCTTGGTTGCCCCTTCCACCCATGTAGCATGGTGGCAACTTCCATGGCTCAGCGCATAAAACAGTAAGGTTATCGCAAGTGGTTATCTCTGCTTGCCTTCATCTGAAACATCTCATAAGAGAGGGACCCAAGGGAATGGCAGGAAGATGCCAGGGGGGTTTAGGTTGGACATTAGGAGAAGGTTCTTCCCCCAGAGGGTGGTGGAGCCCTGGAAGAGCTCCCGGGGAAGCAGTCACAGCACCAAGCCCTGACAATATTCCAGAAGCCTTTGGCCAATGCCCTCAGACACATGGTGTGGGTGTTGGGGTTGTCCTCTGCAGGGACAGGAGTTGGAGTCCATGATCCTTGTGGGTCCCTTCCAACTCAGGTCATTCTATGATTCTAAGTCCTGCAGGAAACTATGCTTCCTTGATTTTAAATGTTCTCCCTGAAAGGGAATTGTCTCTCTTTTTTTAGCATTATAGCCTTCAAAAGACGAATCAAGGTTTTGTGTTTACTTGTGTTATTTTCTATGTTTTATCACATCCCTTGTTTCCTAATCTTTCATAGTTGTCTTTAATGACTTGCAATTGTGCAAATATATATTTTAATATACCTGTGTGTGACTATCAATTAGAAGAAGCATTGGACAGGCTCCAGGAGAGCAGCCAGTGGGGACAGCCGGGTGTTGAGTGAAGGATCTAGGTGCCTCAGGTTTCCTGTCTCTAATGTCTCTGATGCTCTGACCCTGGGAATTCCACTGTTTCTTTCCCAAGTGAAAGTTTTCTCTTTCACTTGATCCTGGGATATTGCCAGGCTTACAACTCATTATACATGGGAGATCAAGTTGTATTGTAAAGTTGACAAAAATTACAGTTTTATATATTTTTCTCCAGCAAATCCACCTTGCTGGGCAAGGCTTCTAGACTAATCCACTCAGATTTAGAGTTAATCCTCGTGCACTCGGTGTATTCATGTGTAGGTATTTGAGAGATTTAAATGGACACTAGTAAATCCTATGGGGTCTCATTTCTTAACGTACCTTAGAAACTTAATCTGATGGAGGAAGATGAGATGCAAAGGCTTCCTTTCTGTAGCAATCAGCTTTAATTTTACTCTCCTTACAGGGTGAAATCAAGAAAACAAGAACACCATGGCCATGATTTGAAATGCTTTAGCAACAGTAGTTGATACAGAGCTAAGATAGATGAAGAACCCATTTTATGGATGTGGAAACTAAAGGCATGAAAAGGTGAAAGACAGTTTTCAAAAACCACAGGCAGACACTGGAAGAGCTGGCAAGAGTGCAAACCCCAGAGATGTGGTTTGATAGCATCGAGTGTGGACATGAGTGCAGTTCATAAGAAATGTATTCTAATTTCTTTGAAAGGCTTTGGCTTGTGAGTTGGAGTGTAAATCTTGCCAGTTTCTTGTAAATTCTCCCAAATTCCTGTGCTTTTGGTGCATGGTGAAATATCAGAACAGACTTTCTGGTAGTGTTTTATCACCTGCAACTCTAGTCTAAGTCAGCAGGTGCAGAAGGATGAGAGGCAGGGATGGGAGCAAGGGGTAGCATTCAGGTCTGGACTAAGATTATGAAACCCCACAGGCATAGTGGAGGTGTTTGGAGTGATTTGTGAAGGCATCCAAAGCAGTCAGTCAATAAACTCAGCCTGCAGA
The DNA here is from genome assembly GCF_032191515.1 of Phaenicophaeus curvirostris. Lineage (NCBI taxonomy): Eukaryota > Metazoa > Chordata > Aves > Cuculiformes > Cuculidae > Phaenicophaeus > Phaenicophaeus curvirostris. The sequence goes on along the minus strand of NC_091416.1, from coordinate 6,362,386 downwards.
TCACATCCATGCTCCTGTGGGGTTGTTCATCAGGTTTAGAGAGGTTCCAGTTGAAGCCACCAGCCCCTAATGGCTGAGGTGCAATCTTCCCACTGATCCTTGGAGATGTTCAAGGACAGGTTGGATGAGGCTTTGAGAAACCTGATTCAGTGGAAGGTGTCCCTGCCCATGGCACGGGGGAAGGTACTGGATGGGCTTTAAGGTCCTTTCCTACCCAAACCATTGTATGATCTCCAGTGAAGCCACAGTCAGCTTTACTACCTGGTTTGGGGTCCGAGCCACTTCAGGTACCTCAGATCCCATTGCTGTTTTCCTGTAATGCAACTTCCACTCTCAGATTGTTGTACTCATTCCTGTTCTTAAGGCGAATGAACTAATACCAGTGAAATTCACTTGGACTTAATAGAAATGCTGCCATAATTTCCTCGTGGAAGTTGATGTGATTTACACTCTCTTGCTGGCTCCTTCTCCAACGTTCTCCTCCAGGTTCAGTTGGTCGTTCCCTCACTTTATCAAATTTTTGTTGCTTTTATGGTATGCAAAAAATGAGCCCTTTCAGGACTGACAATTATGAGGTGAGAAAATAAACTCTACACTACCTTTTACTTGTTTAAATTAAGGTGGAAATCTGTGTTCTCATTTTGGCAATGCTATGTAACAGCAGCCTGAAACACATCTCTGTCTGTGTGGGCTTCATCTCACCTGACTTTGACCATCTAAGAGTTTGCTGTTTAGTTTGAGCTGACCATCTTCTTTCAATCAATGGCCAGTGCAGAGAAACAAGCAATTTATGCTGTCTCCTACAGAGGTGAATTGCTCTCTGGAGACACCTTTGACGGTAGATAAAGGTTAAGTTGGTTTCTTTATTTTAGATTGCTGACTGTAGATAGAATCTGAAGCCACCAGGCCCTGGTTTGCATGGAAATTAATGATCCCCTGGTACCTTTAGCAAAAGCAGGTATCTTAAAGCTTGATTACTTCATTCTACTCAGCTGAATGCTACCCACAGCACAGACTGGGAGTAGTTTAAGAAAAGAGATGTCCAAATGGTAGACTCAAATATGTGCAGCCTGTGTTAGCACTGGGCACCAAGGGCTCCGGGGGAAACACAAGGAAGGGTACCAAGCAGATGCAGAGCAATCTTTCTTCCGCAATAGCTCTATTCCTAACCTCTAACAGCCGGCTTAACCCCGGTACATGACATTACATGTGCCTTCCAAATGCCAATACTGACCCTAGGTACCATTATCCCCATAAATTACACTTTGGCTCTTGGGTTTCAGAAGCATTAGGGAAGGGAGTCGTGCAGCCTCATTAAGCTGTCAAGTACATCCTTCCTTTCTTGTTTCTGTGTTGATCTGCTTCTTCCTTGTCAAAGATGGGTGTGTGGACATGGCCTGCACAACCCCATGTTCCTTTAGGTTCATGGACCTACCGTCCCTCCCGTACCTGGCGTTGTGCCCTCGTGGTGGCTATAGGTGTGAGCAGTATCGGTCTTATTGTCACTGCAATTCATGATGATGGCCTCAAGATGTGCCAGGAGAGATTTACATCAGATATTAGGAGAAAATTCTTAACTGAAAGGGCTGTCAAGCATTGGAATAGACTGCCCAGGGAGGTGGTTGATTCACTACCCCTGGAGGTGTTAAAAAGATGAGCAGATGTCATACTTGGAGACACGGTCTAGTCGCTGACTTAGCAGAGCTGGATCAGTGGTTAGAGTTGATGTTATTAAAGCTCTTTTCCAACCAAAACCATTCCATGATTCTAATTAATAAAGTTCTATCTTTATCGAGCTTTTTTTTTTTTCCAGGAACTATGGGTACTTTGGTGTTATAACAGATGTCACATTAAAAATAGGTGATCTTGCTAAACGGGCTGCAAAGAGTTATGTTCTGTTCAGTCTTTGCTTTTTATCTTGAGGAAAGAGGAGAGAAATATCTGCGGTTGCTTAATGGAGTAATAATAACTTGCTGTTACAGTTATTCCATTTGGCAAACGTGGAAATATTCCCCCATGCTCAATGTTTCTGAATGGAGACAGCATTAACGAGGCTGAGGCTGTACGAAACCTTCTATTCATAGAGCTCGGCTTCTTGCTGTGCCAAGTCCCTTTCTTTGCATGCTAGTTATATTGTCAATGAGTTCATTAGTTCTTGGTCGAGAGTCAGAAGCTAAAGAGCTGTAATTGCAGCTTCTGGAAAATAATATCTTTGGGGGAAGGTTTTTATTAAAATGAATTATGCTTTTTTTTTTTTTTTTGCATTAAAAAAGACAGAGAGGTCGAAATGACATGAATCTCCTTTTTCAATCTACTGGATTTTCCCTAATGGCCAGAATGGATGGTGGGACCAGCAAGAGAGATGTTTTGGCAGTGAGGCTGATTGACCACGGAGCAGTGTGCCTAGGTTATGGAGGATTTTCCGTTGCTGGAAATACTGATACCCAGAGTAAATTTCCCTTCCTAAAAAACTTCCTCTACTTAAATTTGATTCTGCACTGGTGTTATAAGTGAGACACTTGGGGCACAACAACCCTGTGCAGCTACAGACTAGGAGAAGTCTGGCTGGAAACTGCCTGGAGGAGAAGGACCTGGGGGTGTTGGTTGACAGCGACTGAACATGAGCCAGCAGTGGCCCAGGTGGCCAAGAAGACCAGTGGCATCTTGGCTTGGATCAGACACGGCCTGGCCAGCAGGGCCAGGGAGGTTCTTCTCCCTCTGGACTTGGCACTGGTGAGACCACTCCTTGAATCCTGGGTTCAGTTCTGGGCCCCTCACCACAAGAAGGATGTTGAGGCTCTAGAGCGAGTCCAGAGAAGAGCAACGAAGCTGGTGAGGGGGCTGGAGAACAGGCCTTATGAGGAACGGCTGAGAGAGCTGGGGGTGTTCAGCCTGGAGAAGAGGAGGCTGAGGGGAGACCTCATTGCTCTCTCCAACTACCTGGAAGGAGGTTGTGGAGAGGAGGGAGCTGGCCTCTTCTCCCAAGTGGCAGGGGACAGGATAAGAGGGAATGGCCTCAAGCTCTGCCAGGGGAGGTTCAGGCTGAACATTAGGAAAAACATTTTCCCAGAAAGGGTCATTGGGCACTGGCAGAGGCTGCCCAGGGAGGGGGTTGAGTCACCTTCCCTGGAGGGGTTTAAGGGACGGGTGGATGAGGTGCTGAGGGACATGGTTTAGTGTTTGATAGGAATGGTTTGACTCGATGATCCAGTGGGTCTCTTCCAACCTGGAGATTCTATGATTCTATGAAAAGGGGGAATCACCCTAGTCCACCCTCACCATGTTACATTACCTCCCAGCTTGGCACTGTTGGGATCACAGAGACTCTTTAGGACTGAATAGAACCCCAGGAGTTGATGGATGTACCATGTCTGTGGGTCAGTACCAAGCCTCTGGCTGCACGCGGCGGGGAGCGCTGCGATTGCTTTTACATGCAGAAGGGCTCGCTTGGCAGTGCCTGGAATCGCTGCAATGCAGTTAGGCTTAATCCTGCCTTGGCATCGTGCATCGTTTACCCGGCAACCCTACTTTATAAATAGAGGGGGCAGAATGCAAAAATGACAAGCGAGGAGCATTTAGGGCCCATGACATGGTGTCATCAGACATGAATCTACAGTGGGTGAGGAGTGGATGACATGGAGCCGCAGGCTCTGCCTTGCCAGAAGCCCAGCACCCGGCTTTCTCCTCTGAGCTTTAGCCTCCTGCACTGGTCAGCAGATGAGTGACAGGAGGAAAAGAGAGGAGGGACAGACATCTCTGGGTAGGATGGTCTGTGTTGGTGGAAAACGTGGCAAACAGGGCGTCTGTTCTTGTGAAGGTTTTTGCACCTCACCCAGTCTACTACTATAGGATGAGGGGCAATGGGTATAAACTGGAGAGGGGCAGATTTAGACTAGACAGAAGGAGGAATTTCTTCACTAGTAGTGTGGTGAGGCCCTGGAACAGGTTGTCCATGGAATCTGTGACTGCCCCATCCCTGGAGGGGTTCAAGGCCAGGTTGGATGGGGCTTGGAGCCCCTGATCCAGCAGAAGGTGTCCCCATCCATGGCAGGGGACTTTTTAAAGTCCTGAAAAACAGAGGTTAATTGCATTCCCAGCTCCCAAGGCCTGGAATTTGCAGCTGAGATAACGAGGAGGGTTTTGTGGTTTCTTCATGCAAACATGGATGTTAGAGCCCAGCGCAAGCCCCTTCCTTCCAACGCAAAGAGATCTCAGTGTGACAAATTGCAGGGATGTTGCGTCCCAGCCACTGCCACCCTGCTCTCCTCTGCATGCAGCACTGTTTGTACAATGAGTCCTCCCTGCTGCCTCAGCATGAAAAATGAAAGCATACTGCAGTATAAAAAACTTCAGGAACTTTAGATAAAGACCTGATGGGGGATTTCATGCTGGTTTTTGTTTTATTTTGTTTTGTTGTTGTTGTTTTCCGGTTTTGTATTAAAGAAGATCATCGAGCATTCTATTGCGGCAGGAGAAGAGATCAGCCCTTCATTCTTTTCAGCTGCTGCAGTAGCTTGAAATTTTTGCTTAGCTAAATTTACTGGGTTCAAATGCAACATAGCACAATGCTATATAGAAACCTAGAGGCATAGCCGAGTCATATTTTCAGCTGACATAAATCAGCAGGGAGCCATTTATACCCTCTGAATATCTGGCTGGGGATTAGGTATTTCATCTTCTGTCCTCCCTGCCAGAGGCTCATCCTGTGAACAAGGAATAGCTTAACCCAAAGACGTTTATAAGAAAGGCCAGGGTTACGCACACCAGCAGCAGCTACTGAGAAGTCAGCAAGGGTGGGAACTTGTCCCACTGGTGGGAAGTTATTTAATTCTCTATTTTGGAGAGGAGGGAGGAGAAGCGTGTGCTCTGGCAATGGAAGCAGCAATGCCAAGTGTTTCCCAGGCCAAGGTTGCAGGACTGGGAGAGGATCATGGCATGGAGAGTGTAACCTACATGAAAAAGCCAATGCCAGGGAACAATGGGAGCCTTAATTGCACATAAACACTGGGAAAGCCACATGAATCATGAGGCCGTGCATTAAATTGTTACCTGTGTTTTGGAGAGTCTCAGCCAATGAAGCCTGACATTGGCAGAAAAAGCTGTTCCCACATATTATCTTTTGAGGTAGACAAAGGGTGAAGAAAAAGGGAAGAGAAGGTAGAAACCACATATAAACATTAATTAATACTCTCCAGGCTTCTTCTTTTTGGTCATGTTAAACCTTTAATCATGGGGATTAAGACCATGGCTTTTTATCCAGATAATAAATGTGGAAAGGAGTGCTGCTGGAAAGCCTTCTCATCCAGCTCCTCTCCCGCTGGGCTGGTGCAGAGAGCTGGCACCCTTCATACACAGCCTGCATCCTGCAGGAATGCAGATGCTGCTGAAATCCACCCTGCTTGCACTCACCTTCCCTGTGCTCTGCATTCATAGAGTCATAGAATCACCAGGTTGGAAGAGACCCACTGGATCATCGAGTCCAACCATTCCTATCAAACACTAAACCATGCCCCTCAGCACCTTGTCCACCCGTCCCTTAAACCCCTCCAGGGAAGGTGACTCAACCCCCTCCCTGGTCATTAACCCATTTTATTTTCCATTTGCAGGAGATGAAAAGCATGTATAAGGTCAGTCGTGCCATCTCCGCTGAAAGGTGGTCACTCTGCGTGATATGTTATATCCCTGTTATTCACAAACATCCTAATGCTCTTCCAAAATGCAGTCATACCACTCAGAGTGGGACAGCCTGGAGGGCTCCATGTCCGTTCCGCGTGGGCTAAAAAGGGACCGGTGGCTGCTGGCAGGGAGGGCTGGAGTGGATTTCTTCTCCAGCAATTACTGCTGCTTGTTGGCAAGGGGAAATGCTCCCTTGCTTGAACTCAGTGAGGTTAAGCCACTCCATTCCTGGGTGTCATTCGGTGCTTAAAGGTGCTGTCAAGAAAATGACACAAGAATTTGTTAAGAAACGCATGTTTCCCCTCATCCCCTGCTCTCCCTTAGGGCTTGCAGGCACCCTGGCTAGGGAAGCGGTAATGAGAAGAAAGCAATTAAACCCTTTTGCAGCTGCCCCAGAGGGGCTGGCTCCAGCCTGTACCTGGGATGTGTGTCCTTTGTGTGGGATTGTGTGCTCTGGGCACTTCTTCTGAGCTTTAACCCCAATTATTATCATTTCCGGGACCACAATATTCTTCAATGTTTATTCCAAGTGAGTTGATTGGAGTCCACGTTGAAGATGAGCAACTGAGACCTGGCTGCCTAGCACTGTTTCCCAACCTGAGTCACTCTTGCAAGCAGGAGATAATATCAAGATAATATCGAGTTCAAAAAATAGAAAATAGCACGTTTTCATGGATGTTTCTAAAAACCAAATCCATGAGAAGTTCTCATCCCACTGACAAGTAGGAATGAGCCTGCAATGCAGCCGAGGAAGACGTCCAGCCCAAGAGGGCTCTCCTCGCTCAGAAGCTGTGCTCTTTCATGTGCAGAGCAAGCCATTCATTTTCTCAGGTGAATAATGATAGTTTAGGGTTAAGATTTATGGCACGGCTCTTAGTGTCTTGATGGTAGATATGTCAGGCTATTTAGCTGTTGCTGAAGGTGGAAATCCATAAAGATGATGGAAGAGTCTCCCCCCAGACAGCACAAAAGGTCATTTGTTTTGTTCTTGAAGACCTCAACAAGCTGGTGATGCCATCAGTTTTCCTCTCCTCCCCTGCCCTTGGCACCCATGGCATAAGTTGCTTTGCTCCTCCAGCACTAAGGATGAGCGGGGGCGCAGGAAAGATGCTTCTCATTCAGTTTTTGCCCCTCTATATTCGTATTTCTCCCCTAATGCCTCTCGCTTGGGTTCAAAGCCTCCAGCCTAAACACTTTGACACCCCCCTGCTTCCTGCCCCTTTCCAGGCTCCTTCTTATCCAGCTCACTTGTCCCCCCCTCCAAAGTTTTAGGTGGTTTTTGCCCCAGTGCTTGTTTAGTTCAGAAGTTTCCCTCAGAAATAAATACACATTTTTCTCTTGGGAAAAGAAGGTGAGGCGAAAGCAAAAATCCAAACATGTTTGTGGCTTGGTATTCCAGTAGAAAATAATAATAATAATAATAATAATAATAATAATAATAATAATAATAATAATAATAATAATAATAGTGATGATGATGATGATGCAGCAACAGTTGCTGAGGCTGCACAACAAATCAAGTCCTCAGTCAAAACACAGTTTGGGCTGAATTTTTTCCCCTTCTTTTGGGTCACAAGCAGAGCTTTGAGAAAGGAGTGCTGCATCCTGCATGTCCAGACCCTTCTCCCCCATCTCACACCTCCTTGCTGCCTTAGCCCCTCTCCAGCCGCTCGGGAGCGGAGGCAAGCATGGCATTGAACAATAAACAGAGGTGACCCAGCCAAGCAAAACACAGGAGGTAAAAGCCCTGCTAATCATTTTTGTTTTGGAAAAAAAGGATTTAAGAATATGCACTGGAGAGCATGTAGTGGAATGGAGCTGTGCTAACGCTTGGCACCCCCTGGCACAACGATGGGGGCGTGAGTAGCTCCAGGCCATCGGCGAGGTCTGTCCCTGCATGTCAGGTGGAATTTTCCTGCTTGTATCTTTCGTCGGTGAAGATGGATGTTGGCTCCCCAAAGCCCTGATCTCCTGAAAGATAGGTGGCCTCTAGGAAGGGGGATTAGCCCTGTGCCTCAAATAAACCTGCCCAACATCCATCCAATTGCAGCAAGACTGAAAATTTCAGCAAGCGTAATTAAAAAATGAGAAATTCCCAACTTCTTCCCTCTCAGGAGCAGTGGAGGGACAGGGTGGCCAAGCCTCAGATGCAGGTGATGCTCCTCTATGCCAAAACCTGCAAGTGACCCACCAACTGCATCCAGCTGTGGAATACCCATTTCCTCCCACCACAGGTGCTTCTTGTGGCTTTCAGGCTCATTTAGTCCATTAAATAATGGGAATCACTTCATGAATAGGCAAAAGAGAGCAAAAAGTGCTTTTTTTCCCCTTCACCATCGGGTGTGATGTTGACTTAGCTGGGCAGAAACCACACCAGCCTGAGAGGAATGGGAAGTGGAGCTGTGTTGAGCGTGTGCTCTGATAAAGAGCAGTTGGTGTTTGGCACTGGATCCCACCACCCCAAAACCCCAGATCTGCTGGGTGAGGGGAGCTGAGGGCAGTGGCTGAGCTCTTGTGGCTCAGTTCCTTGGAAACTGCAGCCAGAACGTGCTGTAGAAGATGGAAGAGCTTTGAGGAGAGGTGAAGCAACCCAAGAGCAACCCCTGGTTTGGCACTTCTAAACAGAATTATTTCAAGTTCTGGCCTCTATGATCCAAGTCTCATTTTAGAATAATCTTTAAAGAAAAACGGAGAAAGTATGCACTTAGTGGGGGGAAGAAAAGGATGGATGGGTAGCCTCATTTTTCATCATATCCATGAGCAATTAATTTGACCTCTCGTAGAATACAATCCCTAGACATTTCTGTGCAGTCAGCATGTCAGAGGATGTGATCATGGCACTAAGTGATGGGCCATTACAGACTTCTTGTCCTGCAGAACCTGCAGTCTCAGTGGGCAAAGCAGCAGCGAGCTCATGGGAGGAGAGAAGGTGAAGCAAGAGAAAATTGCTTAGGCAAAGCTGTGCTCCCAAAGAAGGGTCTAAGACATGATCACCACTGAATTCAGTTGGGGTGCCTCAAGCATTAATGCAAGAGGAGAAGAACAGCTCTTTGCTGTGCTGATGGTCACCAAGGAATGAGGCGACTCATGCCACGTCCTTCTGGATCGTGGCTCCCCTGCCATGACTGGGATGGAAGGCAGCTCTAAAAAGGTGGCTCCTTGCTTACGTCTCTGGTGTGAACGATGTTTGATTTCCTACCGACCTTTTGGGACAATCACGTTGTTCTGTCTTCTCTACCCAAGCCTGCAAACCAAACCTCTGCTCATCGTTGGCCAGGCAAGAGCCAGGAAGAACTCCACTCTCCCTGAGGCATGGAAACCCTGAGTGGAGCACTAGCTCTGCCTGCTCTTGGATGTTTTCTGATAAGGATGTTTTAATAAAAGATCTGTCACTCAAATATTTCTGAATCATTAAAGAAAAAAGGAATGAAAGGGAGTAATTGGAACCCTGAGCCCAAAGGGGTAATGTGAAAAAAAAATATGCAACCCAACCACAGAGTGAGTGAGAGACCCTAAACTTGAAGATGAGTGTCAAAATTCCTCTGGGAATGATTTTCTTGTCTGAAATCCAGAAGGGTCTGTGATTCATAGCCCAATCCTGCCCTGCAACAGCAGCTGCAGAGGACAGGAGGCGTATTCAGGTGTTAAATCCTCTCACTGTCCTCCACCACTGGCTTCGAGCTGGGAACAGAGCAGTGGGAGGAGAGCCAGGAATGAGTGAAACATCTTGAGATGGAGCTGATCATAGGCTAGACCTCTTGGTTCCCACTCAGGCAGTGCTCCCACCACTGCGAGGACTTTGCCATCTCCTGTGATTTTTGTGCTGTAGGTCAAGGATAGGTGGTGTTTGCCCCAAATCCCTGGCTCTAGGAGTCACGGGATCCCCTGAGAGTGTCTGTTTCTGGGAGAGATGGAAATAAATCACCTCCTGGGGCAGGTGGGGAAAGCTGGAAAAAATACCTTCTAAGAGTGAAGAACTTAGGAAGCAACCTTTATTGTATTCAAAATCTCCTTGCTTTAAAGCTGATCTCATTATCCGGGGAGATGAGTCACGGGTTTTTGAAGGCGTGTGGGCGGCAACATAAAAATTTCCTCTGAGTAAGGAGAGTGGGGTTTGGCAAGTGGGCAGTTGGTACTTTCTCCTATCTTCCCACAACTGAAAGCGTCACTTCCAAAGGTGATGGAGTGAATAATTTCTTCTTCTTTTAATGGCAGTTCTGGCTGAGTTGCGTGTACACAGCCTGTCCCTTCTTAATCATTTAATACCTGACTAGCATAGCCCTTCAAAAATTATCACTATTTGCAAAGGGGTTTTTAGCAAGAGAGGAGTTTGCTGGCTGGGAGAAGGGTCTCTTTGTCACCTTCCCTCTCGGCCATGAACATCTCCACCTGGTGCAAGCAGTTAATTCAATGGAGAGAGATATAAAACTATCCTGCGGTAATTAATCAAAACTCAGGGCTATGTAGGCACTGTATCGGCATTCACTATGCCTCAGGCTCGTTTCACTGTCGCTTGATAATGCGCCTCTTATCCTGTGAAATACAAACTTGGGTGGAGCTTCCCTTTTCACCCCTTTGATTGTTCATCTGGAATCTCAAGGGACTGGAAATAAAATACATTGGCTTAAGTGATGTTCCCCAGATCAGTAACTGGATCCTGGGAGGATCCCCCGGGGCTGTTTTCCACCAGGTGGGAAGAGGGATGTGTCTCCCTGCTGCTGCACTGACCCCTGCTAAGGCAAGCACATGCTTGAGTTGCTTACTTATTTTTATTTGTGTGATTTAATGCAATAAATCACACTCGTCTTTCCCAGGCTCCCCTGTGCAGCAGTCCAGACACTTTCCCGTCATGTTTTGAAGTGCAGCACTGAGATCTCCATCACCCTGTGCTCTCCAGGGACTCATTTTAGCTGTGGATAGAGGTCTGTATGTACAGCACTCACCCTCGGCAGGCAAAGCTTGCACCTCCTGCACTGATGAAAGGTGCGAAGGGGAAAGGATTTGTCCATTGAGAAGAAAATAGACTCTACTCAGCTTCTTGGAAAATAATTTCCATTGAGAAAAGGAAACATTAAAGAAAGTGATTTATTCCTTGAAGATATCAATATAGAATCATAGAATGGTTTGAATTGGAAGGGACCTTAAAGATCATCCAGTCCCGTCCTTCTGCCCTAGGCAAGGACCCCTTCTACTGCATCAGGTTGCTAATATATTGGGTGAAAATCCCACTCTTGGTGGGAAGCTTTTTATGGTTAAAAAGTCTTGCCCTTTTCCTTCCAGCCCATTTTTCTATGAATGAGAGCTCAAATGAATCGCTTCCATCTTATCCTCACAGATGCTATTGTTATCTCCATCTGGCCCAGGTACAAGCCCACCATTTTAGGCACTGTTGGGCAAAACAGCCCACAACACACCTAAAAATCATGAAACTCCTTCCTTCCAGTAGACGGAAGTCATCTGCTTTTGGATATTTATCAGATTAGCTCTTCAGAAATAATTAATTTTGGTAGGAACATTTGCATTCCAGAATAGAAGTGTCTTATTCCCCTTTATCGTAAAGCAGCTTGGAAGCTTATTTCTCCATATCTGGCATTAGGTAACTTCTCACGAAGATGGCTACAGACCATCATGCATAGTAATATTTCCTTCTCGCATTGGATCTTATGCTCCAGAATTTCCATGTCTTTGACAGTTTACAGCACCTCCAACGAGGTGATTAAGTGTTGTTTAATCTCCTCCGTACCGATAGGAAGGAACCAGTGAAGCAGCTCAGGGTTTGGCTACAAAAGAACCCAAAATCAGCATATTACATTTGTTTTGACCACGGTGGTGGGCTCCATCCTCTCGCACGGACATCTAGGTTCCTGCAGATGTGTCTGTGGCCCATTCAGGGTCCAAGGGCAGGAGGATCAGTGGGGAGCAGTGATTTCCCCACTCCTCCCGAGCACCTACGTGCTTTGGCAGGGTAATTCTTGCCCGATGCCACATGCAAATAGGTGCACAGAAAGAGACAGAGGAGGTTGCTTGATCTGCCTGGCCTAATTGCAAGTGTAGAGGTCTGTTGTGGTGCCTGTTGCTATAAACACTGGCAATTTGCACAAGTATGTGACATTGTAAAAGTTCCTGAAAGATTTTATCTGGTTGGTTTTGGCTGAAAGCCCTTTATTCACAGAGAAATGCCAGGTAGAAAGACAATAAGTGTGTATCCATGTGTATATTTTCAATGCCCTAAAAACCATCAAGTTGGGAAGGGAGTGGGTTTACTTTACTCAAACACCCCCTGAGCTGAAGATAAGGTAACCCAGGTAAAGCCTTTCCTTTAAAAACAAGAAAATAAATACATCTTACTTCTCAGCGTTACTGCCTGCACAGATTGTCTGGGCAATCTTTAACAATCTCTTGTACCTCCGAGTTGTTTTGATTTTAAAATATTAGTTCATAACAAATCTTAAGCTGTCAAAATGAAAGGATTGTACAAAATAGCTTCGAGGTTACATAAACAGAGTAGTTGGGAAACAATTTGGTAACACGTCTTCATCGCAAGAGTAGAAGACATTTATTTTTTGAAGAAATTTTCCACCTGAATACTGGCCCTCTTTGTTTTGAGAAATGTTGATTTAATGGAGTTGAAATACTCTGTGTAAGGAGAAGGAGGGAAATGGGAGAAGACAACTTGGACAGAAGAGGAGCTGGGGCAGCAGTTACCAAAAGCATATTTGATGAGTTGTTTGATGAGAAGCAGCTGGGGATGGGTGGGAGCTGAGAAGGTTAAGAGGTATAAATTAGGGTATGCTGGGGGAAATAATTGGGAGTAATGAAGGAGAGGTGGTAAGTATGAGCCTGGGAGCAGCTGAAGGTAAAAGGAAGGGAAGGAACCTAATGGAATGGTCATCTGGGCAAAGTGGGAGATATTTGGGTGGAGGAGAGAATTGAGTAGTGCATTGTAAGGGGCTCCATTGGAGACAGCAGGTGGAGGAGCAACAAGGAAGAGAAGATGTATTTGTGGTGGTAGAGGAACCCAGTATGTCTGTCCTGGCTGGATTGAGGACACACCACCACTGAGAAAGAGAAGGATCCGAGGTATCCCTACAACTCGGGGTGGAAATAAAAGAATTATGAATCTGGCTGCGACCTACTTACTCCAAGGGGCTTCTGAGGCTTCTAAGGAAGGAGAGAAGTGGGTGCAAATTAGAAGAAACAAATTGCAAATGGGGTATGAGATGGAGGAGGCTGGAGAGGAAAGAGTAGTTGGGGTTTGGGATGGGAGAGAAAGCTCTGCACCTGAAATTGCTGTGCTGGAAGAAGAAGGCTGGACTGGGGATGGTAAGAGGAGCAGAGAAAGTGACTGGAAGAACATGCAGCCTGTGGTGGGGACCAGGTGAAAAAGAGGAAGGAGAGTGGGACAAAGGGGTTGTTACCATGTAGAAGAGGGGTGCGGTGCGATAAAGCTATTAAGAGGACATCTAGCAAAATTCTCTACACTTGAGGGCCCTCTGCTTCAGCCTTTCCTCCTTGGAGCAGGAAAACTTACTGCACGAGGGCAAAGTGCCAGAACAAGCTGCCCCTCAACACAAATATCTCTGTTATCCCATTAAAGGGAACAGGAGCAATGAAAGGAGGTGCCTGTTGCAGTGCCTCTTCTGTGCTGAGGCTCCAGCTGTTTTCTTTCCCCTCTCTTACTTGTCCTCATTAATTTTTCTCAATATTTTCCTCCCCCAGCTGCAAATCTCTCTGAATCACTGAGTTCATTAATTTAATATCAGCGTGGCTTCCTAGAAGTTTGCAGGAGCTGTGTATTTATACTGACCCTAATTCAGCAAAATGCTTAAGCACATGGTTGGCTTTCAGCAACTGAATATGCCAACAGGGCTACTGTGTAATTAAAGCTAAACATAACTTAGTGTCCGGTTTATTGAGGGCCTACTCAACTAATTAGTTAAATCTTCCACGAAAAGTCAGTAGGATCCTTAATAAAGCAAAGCTCCACAAACAGCTGTTGAGCGACTCTGCCCAGGTCACATTATCTTGTTTGCAGTTTAGATGCCTGAAATTTCTGACTTGTCCTTTTTTGTGTGTGTGTCTGGAGCTTAATTGTTCATGAGAAACTCTCCCTTCTTCCCAAGATATACTAAAGCCGCCAAACATTAAATGGTTTAAGTACACATGGTACCTACCAGGTAGATGCTGTAAATCACGGTTGTCAGGTAATTAAATGTAACCCTGTAAATCACATCAGAGCATGTGAACCAAGCATTCAGTGTCAATGTTTTTAATTAATGTTGTAAAACAATATTTCAGGCTTAGATCGAGTGTACAAGGCAGATAACATATCAAATGATGGCTAATAAAATATCAGCAGTGGATACGGTTCTAATGACCAGTAGCCACTGCGATCCTGAACACCCTGGTTGCACCCCAACAGGTGGCCCGCTTTGAAACCTGGTATGCAATGTTATTGCAGGGGGATTAAGGATGGTCATTAGACTCTTGTTGTGCTTGTAATGCTGGATTAATTAACCAGCAAGCAGAATTATCTGCCCCCGGATCCATCACCTGCTAAAATGTACCAGCGAGTCATGAAAGATTAGACTTGGGGGACCTGATCCTGCCCTTTCTCGCAGCTTCGATGCCCGTGTTGGTTGCAGGCTCCTTTGGGTTTTGTTTGTGCCTCTGGCAGTGGCAGGAGGGGTAGCCCGTTAGAGGAAAAGTGATTTACAAGACATCAGGAAAGAGTCAGGTTTAAAGCACTATTAAGGAGTGTGTGGAGTGTGTTCAAACTGGGCAAACTCTGGTGTTTTGGCAAAGCTGGTGTTAATTTTCCTCCAGTTTTGGACAGGTAGATGGCAATGGCTCTGAGCGATGTTTCTATTGCAGAAAGATGGGGTGCTCAGCCTATTTCATAGAATCATAGAATCACCAGGTTGGAAAAGACCCACCGGATCATCGACTCCAACCATTCCTATCAATCACTAAACCATGTCCCTCAGCACCTCATCCACCCATCCCTTAAACCCCTCCAGGGAAGATGACTCAACCCCCTCCCTGGGCAGCCTCTGCCAGTGCCCAATGACCCTTTCTGTGAAATTTTTTTTCCTATTGTCCAGCCTGAACCTCCCCTGGTGGAGCTTGAAGCCATTCCCTCTCGTCCTGTCCCCTGTCACTTGGGAGAAGAGCCCAGCTCCCTCCTCTCCACAACCTCCTCTCAGGGAGTTGGAGAGAGCAATGAGGTCTCCCCTCAGCCTCCTCTTCTCCAGGATAAACACCCCCAGCTCTCTCAGCCGTTCCTCATCAGGCCTGTTCTCCAGCCCCCTCACCAGCTTTGTTGCTCTTCTCTGGACTCGCTCCAGAGCCTCAACATCCTTCTTGTGGTGAGGGGCCCAGAACTGACCCCAGGATTCGAGGAGCGGTCTCACCAGTGCCGAGTACAGAGGGAGGATAACCTCCCTGGACCTGCTGGTCACACCGTTTCTGATCCAAGCCAAGATGCCATTGGCCTTCTTGGCCACCTGGGCACACTGCTGGCTCATGTTCAGTCGCTGTCAACCAACACCCCCAGGTCCCTCTCCTCCAGGCAGTTTCCAGCCAGACTTCTCCTAGTCTGTAGCTGCTCAGGGTTGTTGTGCCCCAAGTGTAGGACCCGGCACCTGGCCTTGTTAAACCTCATGCCATTGGTCTCATCCCAGCGGTCCAGCCTGTTCAGATCCCTGTTTGTTGGCGATACTCAAGGTTGTAGATGCAGCGAGCCAGGAAAAGCCCCTGTGGGACCAGACTGGTGCCCAGGGTGAATGTCTAGCATTGAGTGGCACATCCCAAATCCCACAGACCCTCTTGTGGGGTTCTGCACAGGTTACAGTAAATCCTCTGCTGTGCAGAGGGGCTTTGGGGGGGATTAATGAGTGGAAAAATTCTGCTGACCCACGTGGGTGTTTGCAGGGGCACACCAGCTCTAGATGTTCTGCTTTATATAGGAAGGCTGGGAGTCTGGGATAATCAAAATATGCTGCACTTGAGAGCTACTGAACAATTGAAACTGGGGAAAAAGAGAAAACAAAATGTCCTTTTTTTAAAAAAAATAATGCTCAATACTAACAGCCCTTTTTGGTTTTCACCCTAAGATTCCTTTTGCAAACAGAAATCCTTTATGAAAACTCAGTATTTTGCTGGTAAAATCATTCATCATAACATTTTGTAAAGCCATTGAGATAGAAAACACCTCGAATTCAGAAAAAGGATCAATCCTTAGCACTTCAATCAAAATGCTCACCTTTAATATAATGAGCTCTCTTCCCTCTGTTTCCCCCCCGCTCCAAAAAGGAAAAAACATCAACTCTGAACCAGTGCCTTGTTTCCTTCTGTCCGCCTCCAAACTCTCCCATGCTTTAAAAACCTGTCCTTTTCCCATGGAGCATTTCAATTCCATCAGACCAGCGTTTCCCGAAATAAAACGAGCATTTGTAGGGGTTGTTAAGCTGGTCTTCCATTTAAATTAATATCTAATTGATCTTCCTATATCTTCTTTTCTCTTATCTCAGCCATTAAGTTATTAAAAGTATCCAGATAGGTTTTTTTAACCCATTTATGTACAGATTATCTGTAATTTTTTAAGGATTATGGCTTACCTAAAAACCACTGCTTTAGTCCCACATCCATTACACCTCTGTGAAGGTGTCTTAAAAGCACTTTTTGGCTCGCATAGCTCCCCGTGAGAGGAAGTTTAAATTCAGACCAAGTTTATCGTGTCCTAAATGCATGGTTGGAAGGAGCCAATGTTATCACTCAAGATTTCTTGCAGACCTTTGCAATTTAACAGGGCTTCAAGCCCAGCGTTAAAAAGAACTGGGAATCAGTGATGCAAGTGAAATCATCAACTGATTTTTCTTACAGCCAAGCTTTAGCTGATGGCTTGGGAGTGGGTTTGGGTGTGACATGGGTCCTTTTGGGTCAGGAGGGGTGATAGGGTGCACTGAATTACAGGGGACCGGTGTGGAAGGGACGTGGAGCATCAGCTCCTTGCTCAGAATCAGAGAAAGTGAGCACAGAAGGAGAAACAGCCCTTTCCATCCCATACGCAGGGCAGGGACTCCGGGCTCTTCTCCTCATTCCTGGCTCCGAAACTCTCCTGTCCTCCCTGGCAGGGATTTGTCCCCTCTGCCCCTCTCCACACTGCTCTTCCTCTCCCTTCTAAATAGCGGAGCCAGGTTGGTTGTTTTCACCCTCGTTCCTCAGAGCTGCTCCACTGGTCCTCCTACCCAGGAGGTGAAGGGGAACAAACAGTTTTTTTTGTGGTTTCTAGCTGGCTGTCAAAGCCCCATGGGATAAATATTATTTGGTGAAAGGGAAAAAGAACCCCATAAAATGAAATTAAAAGCCATTAAATACTTTCTCCCTCCTCTGTTACACCTTTGTTTTGTTTCTTGATATGCTGGTTAGCACAAAGCCTGGTGCTTGCTTAGCGCTTATCTTGCCAAGGGGACCTGAACCATTTTCCTCTTCCCTTGTACTTTTTATTTGCTTGTTCTTTTAGCATCCTTGGGTGAGGACAAAGTGAACAATCCTCTGGCTTTTGAGATGGTGCAGAAGCTTGACAAGAACATCTTATGTCTGAATGGAGCTTTTCTCTTGGGTTCACTGTCCACCTTGATTTATGATGCTGGAGCTGGATGCTGTAATTAGGATGCATCGATTGAGACTCAGTAGGTGCAGAGAATATAGGGCTTGGAGAAATAAGTTTCAGGTGCTTTCCTGGATTCCTGCTGCTCCCTCTGCTATTCCAGACACAATCTCTAATCTGTTTTTCTTTCCTGAGCACAAAAGACTGGAAAATAATTGTGAGCAATAGCTGCCTTTCTCCTTTCATCTGTTTGCAGCCTCTCTGCTCCTTGCGTATGCGCAGGCTCTGTAGGTTCTGGCTCCCTGAAGAGTGGTTTGCTTGTTTGGGTTCATATTTTTTCAGTGCCTGGCACAAGAGGGTCTCTGAGGAAGGCTTTATGGGTTCCATGATAAACACCATAAATAACAGCACTGCCAATGCTCATGTAACCTCAGGAGGGGGCCACGAAGAGATCCCCTTTCTGCCACGAGCTGAGCAACATTTGCATGACTGCAAAATGTAGGTAATTTTGTGGCAGAAAAGTCATGCTGGGACCTCTACTCTCATTTGTATTCTCCTCCACTTTCCTACACTTTTCCCTTCTCTTTCGCTTGTTTGTGCCATGTCCTCTGCCAGCAGAGCAACAAAATAAATCAGATACAGCCTCCGTCCTTTCCCCTTCTCCTCTGTCCTTTCCCCTTCTCCTTAGCGACCAGGAGGGATGCTCGACCTCCTGCAACCTGGCAGCTCAGCTCAAAGGCAGCAGGAGCAGCAGGAATTTGTTGAATATCACTCCCTTTTAACCCCTAAAACAATCCACAAGTTGGCAATGACCTCCTGTGCAAACTAGCAGATGGTCCCAATGCTGCAACAGAGATTTTTGTCCTTTAAGTCAAAGCAAGAAGTTGGAGGCGGCAGCCTGAGGTGCCCTCCCAGCCTGGGAAGGACTTGTCCCCTGTGTCACCCCTCACCTGCACTTTCCAACTCAAATATGCTATGGGGCTGGACAAAATAGCTAGCAAGGCTTAATTGCTCTTCCACAGCACTAAGTAATTTACACCCCAGGGCTTAATTGTTCCTTTGCACTGATTCCCCAGCTGCACTCGAGGGTTCCCTGTGGATTTTGTGGGCACCGCTTGTGGAAACAGAGGAGCAGGGACAAACAGGGCAGGAGTGAGCGACATGCACGTGGCTGGCTTCCCCCTATCTCCATTCCCTCTTTCCAAGCCCTTCTCTCTCTCCAGGCGCACATGTTGAGACAGTTCACAATGATCTAGGTGAGAAGCTGGCAGAGCAGAAGCTTCAGTCTCAATTACCTTCCTTCTCGTCCGTTTGCACTGGATCCTTATCTCCCTCCGTGTAACTCTCCGCATTTAATTATACACAATGATAATCCTTCACACATTAAGTGCATTATTAAGCAATTCCCAAGGTAAGTAGTTTTCTGGATCCCCAATTATGATTAGATATTGGCAATCAAGCAGACTTCCACTCTCCCTCCTGGGCTAACCCACTGAAAACAGCCTTGTTTGGGTAGGTGAGATGTGAGACCCCTGTGGAAGCTGCCTCACAAGGAAGCGTTTAGGCAAGAGACTGCTCATGGATAAGAGATATATATGGCCATGCAGGTCTCCACGAAGTTCATTAGGATGTTGCCCTTTGGGGTCATTTTGCATCCCAGCAGACAGGCTGGCTGGACACAGTGTTAACGCATCCAAATCCATCATCTGAGTCATGGAGGCCACAAAGCTGCTGTAGCTTTTAGGTTTGCAGTTCCCTTTTCAGTCTTTGCCATGGCACCCAGAATGACAGATCTCTTTTTGCAGCCGACCCCCAGCAGTTTGTGGTGTTGGGTTTCTCAGAGCTTTCCAGGTCTGAATCTGGGAATGAGTAGAAATGAGTCTTTTGTATCTCTTGGCATGGTCCATGTTCCCTGGTCCTCTGGCCATTTCTATTGAGCTCCTCTGCTTCCTTCCCAGAACATTTGCCTATTTCCCATCTTACCAGTGCTGGAAAGATGAACTTTGCAACTTAGTAAATGCTTTAGCAGCCCGTCACGCATCAGTCTTGTTAGGTGGGTTCGTCCTTGCCTTCCTGTTTATCCCTCCCAGACACCAGAATGCTTTGCAGACAAGGGATGAAGGTCAGCAGAGCTTGATCAGGCTGGCATGTGGAGCTCCCTGGTATCTAAGAGTGGGGTGTGAACGAGCTCTGTGGGTGGCAGCATCCCTTGCAGCAGTTTTGCCTTTTTTGCCCACCACACTACGACATTTCTGGTGCCATATCAGGTTGTTTCCTTGTGGTGTCTTTGTTGGAGCAGTTCTCCATCCTGCCTGCGTGAGACCTGCTGCGCTGGCAGCCTGTGAGGACGTGTATCATCTCTGCACTACAATGGACAAGGGATTGTGGGGATTCCTCCTAATTCCATACAGGAAAATGCTGTTTGTAAGTGTAATTGAGAGGATGGCTTTAGAATCAATGACTCTAGGCTTATGTTGTAGATGGATTGAGTTTCACCTCTTTCAAAACGTTCAAGAGCTTATCCGAAAACCAAATGTCATTGCTCAATCTGTGAAGTGTGTGTATTGCAACTTTGCCTCAGTTCCTTCCCTTCCACATAGAGTAGAAATGGATTTATTTCACTTTTCCTGCTCTCTGAATGCTACTGTTCCCCCTCCTTCTGTGTTGATACATGTATGTGTATTTGTGTATGTGTAAAAAGCGATAGCCTATAACTTGCCAATGTACTTGCTAAGAGTGTTTTCCTGCATTTTCCAAGTGTTTCTGGTGAAATAAATACTTATCCATAGCTGTTCATATGAAATCTTTAATCTTAACCTTGCTCCTATGAACTGCCCAAGGGCAGATTCTCAATGTGGCTGAAACTCAATGTGTAAAGCATTTTTTTTTCCGCACCTTGATATTCATTGTTGTTTGAATCCTGACTATTTGCACTTTGACTTTAATGTGCAAATATAAGGGAGCAGCTTAGATAACTCCAAGTAATAGAGTCTTCTGCCTTATATTTAAGAATGGTCATAGAATCATAGAATAGTTTGGGTTGGAAGGGACCTCAAAGCCCATCCAGATCCACCCCTGCCATGGGCAGGGACACCTCCCACTGGATCAGGGGCTCCAAGCCCCATCCAACCTGGCCTTGAACCCCTCCAGGGATGGGGCAGCCACCACAGCTCTGGACAACCTGGGCCAGGGCCTCACCATGGTGAAGAAATTCCTCCTTATGTCCAGTTTAAATCTGCCCCTCTCCAGTTTATCCCCATTGCCCCTCGTCCTATCACTCCAAGTCTTTGTGAACAGCCTCTCCCCAGCTTTCTTGTAGCCCCTTCAGGTACTGGAAGGTCACTTATATCTGGCTGTGGGGCTGTCAAAACTATGGAGTTGTCTGTAGAAGACTCAAAATATTTGCAGCTTGTGAGAATTAAACAGGGATTCAGGGACAGGAGGGTGACACCCTTAAAACTTGAAGCTGAATTTGCTGCTTGAAGAGCATTTGCAACATTAGGAGGTGAAGACATCTCTAGCACAGAGCAGTAATGCCCGAGCGCTCCCTGGTAAGGCATTTTTTCCCCTCTTCTGAGCACGAATTTGAATGTGGAAGGTCTCTGGTCTGACCAAGTGTTTATCCTGCAGTCGAGGCCCCATCCTGCCACGTATCTGAGCTCACAGACTCCCTCTTGCACACGCTGCATCTCCAGGGCGAGCTTTGCACACCCAGTGTGACACGCAAGCTCCGTGCCCCAACACCACCCTCCCAGCTCGGTGCCCTCAATCATTACCTCCCTTAATGAAAGAGCAGTTTGCTGGCATGAAAATCACCAGGTTAAGCACCCCGCATCCCTTCAGGAGGAACAACAATTGTGAAACGGCACGGAAGGTAAGCAGATAGCAAGCAAAGAGCTTTGCTAATGCACCCCGGTGTGCCAACAATAATACATTTTCTGCAGTAATACCTTGCGTTTTACCAGCACATTTTGTCGTGCCTCTCATGGTGTTCTGCAAATGTTAATTAATTATGGTCTTATTACGTCTCTGTTAGATCCATTTATTTATTTATGAAGAACTTTCCATCCCCAAGCACTCTGGAATCTGTTAAGCACCTAAAGGCAAACAGTGTGCCCGGAGAGATGAGATCTGCTGTGAAAATGCTGGAGAAAAACACAAAAAGGCTCTTGTCAGTTAGGCTCTGGGTTGCCATTTGAGTCGGGATTCGATTGCTGCTCCTGCCGTGCGTTTCTGCAAAGCAGGTTGCTTGAATCTGTGTAAGTGGACGTGGTTTTTCGGAGCTAGGTGTAGAGGATGAAGATGCCACTGCCTCAGCACCACAACACACACTCCTTAATTGCTTTGGCACAGATTAGTTTAACCTACAGCTGGGAGAGTAATAGCTTGAGCATCCGCCTCTGGCTTAGCCTTGGTGTGATGGTTGGTGTAAAAACATCTCTTTTCTCTCTCCGTCTCTTCCTTTTCTTCTTGCACTGCCAGATCTTTGGGATGGGAAGAGGATGTTTCTTATTCTGTGCTAGCACAACGTGGGAAATGGATTTGGTTTTGTCTCCCCACAGTGCCTTTTGCAGCTATAACACACCAGCTTTTAGCAGTGGAAGTGGTGAATATTAGAGAATTTTTGGCTACTGGTGAGCAATGAGCCAGGCAGAAATAGCAGCAGGATTTCTGGGTTGACTTTTTGCCATGTCCTTACCATAGGAGCTTTAATTCTTATGTCAGCAGGCAGGAGAGGGTTTTGGCAAGCTGAGCACTGGAGCAGCAACTCCAGCTGCAAAATAGCTTCTGACTGTCAGTCTGGACATCACTCCTGACCCTGGCAACATGTTCAACACCCTTTGCTTACCCACAGTACTTGGGTTTTGCTGACCTGGTGTTGTCCTGAGACCTGTGATAGCCCATTGCCCAAGGGACCGGATCATTAGCCAGCCAGATTTCCCTGCTCCAGGCTCTAACTAAGTCCCTGGAGAGAAGAAGGAGCTGGGAGATGCTGGGATAAAGCCAGCTTCACACCTGGAAATGGGTTTCCAGCCAGGGTGGGGTGGTATTGAGGGCTGCTCAAGGACTTGGCAGTGCAGAGGGTCCGGCCATGCCCATCACCTGCTCTCACCTCCAGCCGTGGTTCTCCTCCAGCATTGACAGGTCTCCACTCAGTTGAAGGGAAACGCACTGAGAGGAAACATGCAGGAGCAATTAGCTCCCGTGAAACCTTCTCCCATTAGGAACAATGGCTGGCTTGGTTCTCATCTGATTGAATTAATGATATTCTAACAAGTGACGTTTTTTTCCTTTTAAATTTTCTCATTTGGAAGGAATTGCTCGTCGTAAATTATGCTTATAAAAATTAGGCTGGTGTTTTGTATTGTTTACAACAAGCACTTCAGGGTTATGGATGTTACTCATTGATTTATAATGTTTAATTCTTCTCCCCCTGCCGCATCCCCTTCAAGCTCTTCATAAATCAAGCAGAGATGTCAACCCTGTGTCAACATTTCACTCAGCCTGCAAGTTGCAGGCAAGTTGGGACAGCAGATCTGGTGGAGGTTGACTCTTCTCCTTCGCTGTCTTTCCCATTTTGATGAAACAATAAGAAGGTGAGGCTGGCTCTTGTCAGTTATTTCTGAGTCACATTTCATTAGGCCTTTTTTAAACACTCCAGAGAACAATGTTGGAGGCAAGCGATCCAAACAACTCATGTTCCCGCTTGTGCACTTGTGGGTTAGGGCAGCAGCTGCTGTGGAATTACATTGGGAGGCTCAGCAGGTGTCTGATGGTCCTGGACCGGATCTGGATGATGTCAGGCAGCTCTCATCTTGGCCAACTCCTCTTCCCCCCAACCTAAAAGAGTTCCTGGGGTCATCATTTCAAACACCAGAAGAGGTGGGTTGTTGTTTTTCAAAGGGTTTCCCGAAGAAGTGATGAGGCTTCCAGGAGTGTCCAAAGCAAGCCGGGTGCAGATGGATAGAGTTGCTGGGGATCAGTGGGTGACACAGAGTTGGTGCTTTGGCATATCCGAAAAGGAGGAGGATTTAGGGAGTTTTGATGAGCAATATTGTGCAAATTTGTGGTGTGAGGGGCTGGGCTGCCAGTGAAATTAATGGGAATGAGGGACCTAAGGCCCTCTGAGAAACTTCTATCAGCATCTTTCTTCATCATGGGATGTCAGTCCCTTTGGAAAACTGGGAAACAGCCTTCCCTCAAAGATATTGTAAATATCCCTGCAACAGGTCAAAACCGAGCATTTTTGTCCCTTTTCTGAGGATCAAACTACCAGGGAGCTGCTGCATTGCTCTGCTGTCATGGGGATGCCCAGTATCTTCAGTGGTCACAAAAATGATGATGATGCCCCATGGAATCCATCCTATGGGGCAGAACACGCACGTTTCTGGAAATGAGGTCTTGGATTTCACACGGATTGACGTTAAAATGAACAGTTAAACCCCCGGGGATGGTAGAATTCCTTTTCTCCTGCCTGTCTGCTCCGTACCGACCTCATCATCAGGCGCTTCAGGACGATCCAGGCATCACATTGAAGCCAAAGCATTTGGTAGATGCAGGTATGTGGCAGGGGGGGAACCTCACATATAATTCCTGCCTACACTAGGCAGTCTTATCAGCCTGCTGCTTTCTTAAGTGATAGGGCTCACCCAGTTGTAATAACAGAAGTAAATAAATCCATTTTAATAATCCAATGCTGGTAATTAAGTATGCTGAAAAACAGATGTCTCCTTGAAGAGCTCATGAGGCAGCCGATTGCATAAGCTCGCCCATTATGTGGATATGAGTTGATTATTAAAAGAAAACATTTAGCAAATGCAGAACAGGATATTCATCTGCTATTACATAATGGTAATAAGCAATTGAATTTAAACAGTGATACAGTCTTCCAGCCGTTATGGAATGCCGAGTGAAGTGTATTTATGGCCTCTGATGTGAAATAGTCCCCCTTGTTTTTCCAAGATGAGGAGAGATCTTTCAAGAGATAATAAATAAAATAGACTCTAGTTGCTTTAACATGAAGCAAGATGAGTCCTCCGGATTAGTTTGGATTAGTCTGTTGCTAGTGGCACGGAGGTTTGGCACTTGGCCATTTATTCACCTAGAATACGTACAGCTAATTGGAAAAGCACCTGCGATGAGATGTAGCTCACCACCTGCACTTTGCTGAAATAAAATAAGCCTTCATAATTGACTACATTACCTACTAATGTTATGAAATCACCCCCAGGCACTTTTATTATTATTATTATCATCTCCTCCTGCCTTTCCCCCCCCTGCTTCCCCAGGCTTTTATGAATCAAACTTTTGTCTCTTACTCTTTCCTTGGAAGCCCCAGGATTGTGCCACTGTATCAAGACTGGAGCTGCTCTGAGTGACTTGCAGAGGGAACCTCAGAAATTAATCCTTCTTAGTAGGGAGAAAAAGTTTAACATTTACCTCCTTGTTCTCATGGGACACAGTCTCCTTCTGATCTCTTCTTCTCTCTTCCCCAAAAGAAGTCCAATAGAAGTCAGTTCTGTCAGTCGCTGAGGTTTGCTGAATTAAAAAAACCTCAGATGGAAACCTCTGTTGCTGCTTAATTGTTAGGGGAATGAAGACAGAGATAGGAAGGCTCATGGAGAAGAGCCATAGGATATTCCTTCTGTTTTATCTTCTTCCTCTTCGCTACCTCCTGGCAAATGTGCCATGAACTTGAACTGGGCTCAAATCAAACCATCTCTGTGTGGCTTTGAAAAAACAGATTAAGAGTTTGAGAGCATTTCCTTGGCTCTTGCACATCCTGATTGGAGAGGAAAGAAACCCTGAGCTCCTGTGGTCAGAGACACCATGCCAAGACATGGACCTGACTTCCAAAGTGAGTGGCAGGGGAATAAAACCCAAGCACCAAGTTTGTTCCCAGGTTACCTAAGTGTTTGCTCCAAGTGCCAAACCTTCATTCTCAGCATCAACAGCTGGAGATGCTGAACAAGTAAACCCAGTTGTTCTTTGCCATTTCAGATTACGAGGGGACAGTGTGTAATTATTGTGCCTAGTTTGTCATTATTTCTATTTTGTACTGATAATTACTGACATGACTGCGCAAATGATTGCATTGTTTTTGGATTAAAGAACTCTGCTAAAACTACTGGAGCGCCAAAAATAATCAGGGTCAATGGGAGGATCAGTTAAGTCCTTTTAGGCAGTGAAAGAGCCGTAGACTGAGAAGCTTCTTGCCCACGGTGGGGGGAGTGTGGGCAGGGCCGAGGCTGGTGAGGCTGGCAAACGAGGGTGTAGATGTTGGGATTTGTGGTTGAAATCATAGCAAATAGGTCTCAGCAGAGACCTGAGCTCTTTTCAGTGCTGAGTTTGCTGAAGTGTCCTCACTGGACACCTGAGCATGGAAATTTACTGAATTTGTTTCCTCTCCTGCATTAGAAAAAGCAGTTTCCTGCAGCTAAATTATTTATCAATAAAAAGGTCTGCCGTGAACATTGAATTTGGGCCATGTACTCTTCTCCTATAGGTTGCAATCAGGCAAAATCCACCCCCCTGTTGACTTGCTGCTTTGTCCGAAGAGGTAACCTTAATATGCCTATTCGAGTCTGCATAAGAAATGCACCGGGGCTCAGCAAACATTTGAGAGCAGGCTGTGCTCCAAAACACACCTAATCCAAGAAGGAACTTGCAGCAAGAAATAATGAAGCCTGGCCTGAGGGCTGGGGGGTTAAAGCCAGAGCTGTGCCGGCCGCGTGAAGCCAGAGGGTGTTGGGATTTGGGAATCTAGTTGAGCAGTGGAGGGAGCCAGCTGGGAAATATCATTGCCAATCAATCTCCCAGGCTGCACGTGTTGCAAGGCGTCCCCTTTCACTCCCCAGAAGTTCAGTAGCTGTTTAGACTCCAGGGTTAGGTTTAGGCCCAGCTTTAAGGGACGCAGCTGCAATTTCTCATTGGGGCACCTCTTCCATCCCATTCCTCCAGTGAGGAAGAGCCTCCAAATCAATTACCAGCCTCCTGGATGAAAGAAATCTTGCTACATAGCCTGAAAGGCCCTCGTGGGTGAGGGCCTTCTGCAGATGAAATGTTCTTGGGTGCGCTCGCTGGAGGCCTGTATGGGCTTGCTCTTTGGCTCTGTCTTGTTCCCAGTCGCTGCTATGACAGCCCTGGCTTGGCTCCGCTGCTCATTCTGCTCCGGACGAGGCTGTTCATGGGAAATGCCCCATCAGCGATGGAGCCTGGAGGTCCTCTTGTCCCCAGGCATGCATGCAAAGTCCATTCTGGAGTCACGCGTTAAAATATGTTCTGCTTCTTTCCTCTCCCTCCTAGTTTGCATTTTGAGGTTTGTACCTGTATATACCAGGCAAGGGTGCCAAGAGGGTCCCAAAGGATCTGCCTCACACAGCTAATCCTATCCTGGATAAGGAGGCAGGACTCATCCAGAAACCCTGGACCTTATCCCCAGAGGACAAGAGAGAAGAGCTGTAACCTCAGGATCTGCAAAGCATCGCACAGGACACCAGGAAATCCCAGTGCTCTCCCAGCAAGAGCCTGGGTGCCCTCCACAAGTCCAGCCAAAGACTCAGATACAGCACTCGGCTTCCAGACTCTCCGCTTGTTCAGAAGTTTTTATCGGGTTTTCTTCTGATTTCCAGGCAAAACAGCAAACAGCTGCTTTGTCTGAGTGTCCTTGTTTTGAATGCCAGTGAAGCGCGTGTGTGTCCAAGGGTGCACGTGAGGGAAACAAGCTGCATCTCACAGGAACATTGAAGCCAAACACAGGTTTTGCTAAATCAAAGCTCATGAAAAAAGCGATTTCTTGCCCAGCAATGAGAATCATAGAATCATAGAATGACCAGGTTGGAAGAGACCCACCGGATCATCGAGTCCAACCATTAGACCTTGCAGATCTTGTGTGTGCTATGAGCCAGAGCAGGTCCTCAGCATGGATCAGTAGAAGACACCACCAGTGTCTTGAGGTCCATCCAGGCACAGAATCAGAGGTGATCAGGTTTTTGCAGTGCTGAATTCCCAAGGCTGAGTGTGTTACCGGCAGGAATGCGTGTTCAGTAAATAGGTTTCAACCTGCATTTACATCCCACCTGGAACTGGATGATCTTTATGTTCCCTTCCAACCCAAACCATTATGTGATTCTATGTCTGGGATAGAGAGCCCTGCTGATGGCAGCTTGCTAAGGTGCTGCAGCTTCTCCCCATCACTGGTGCTTGGAACCTGCTCAGGGCAGATCCACAGCTAAAACGAATTCCCTTTGCTCAGACCCACAGAAATGCAGCATATCATACCAAGGCTCCATGTACCATGGGCTAAATATTCAATACTCAACCCCCTGACATGATTGCGATAGTTATTTTCTTCCTGAGGCTTCAAAGTGTGTTTGCTCTTATTATTTTAATTGACCTCTGAGAAAAGAGCAATACCAAAACAGGAGCTCAGATTACTGAAGTTATTATCCTGTTGTGTACAATGAGTGATTATTTTATATATATAGATATAGATATGTATAAATTCTCTTTTTCTGCAAGGGCAGCAGTTCAATAAATAATTAATGTTTCTTAATCCTGTAACTATTTCTCTTGCCGTAAAAAATTAATTGGTTTTCCATCATCTGTTTCCCTCTGACCCGGAGGTATCTGGCACGGCATCTGTGCCCCTGCTTTAACACGCTCCTTGTAGTCTTTGTCATGCCCGTGGTACAGAATCTGGGGGATAAACAAACTAATCAGAGATATTAGAGGCACCTCCAGGAAGATTTAGTCATCGTAACACTTTGCACTTAAGCAGCATCCATCCATCTGGGAATAATTAAGCCTCTCAGCCTCTGATGAGGTAAATGCTGTGCTTCTTGTTGTGTAGACTGGTAAACAGAGTCACAGAGAGGTTACGTGGTTTGCCCCAGACCACACAGTAAGTCAGTGGCACACAGAAAAGTGAAGTTTTCCCCATTTTCTGTGTCCCTGGGAGGCTGCGTCACTTCTGAGATGTCCTAAAGCTTCAGCAGTGAACATGAAAGGGGCTGTTGTTCACCCACCGGCTCCTAGGAAGCACCAGGTGAGTATCGAATAGAAAACCTCAGAAATGCTACACGAAGACTCAAGTGAAAGGCAAAGTGGTTCTTAGATCAAAAATGCTTTTACACCTGCAGCTTGCACAAAGGAACTGAATTGCTGAGGGAGATGAGGTGAAATAACTCAGGGGTCCTAGACAAGCGTGCAGTGACCTGACCCAGAACCTACCTCTCTCTCCTTAACCAGGGGCACGGGCCCCCAGCCTGGAGCACAGGACCAGACTCCCTTCCAGGGGTTACCAGGGACAATCTGCTCTTGTCACATAACCTAAACGCCCCTCACAAGGCCCAGCCTGCACCTGAGGGCTATTTCTGCTTCATTTTTGCATCTCATTTCTTCTTAACTCTCCCACTCTTAGCCCTGGTCCTGTATCACAGCAACTCCACCCATACTAGATCCATCACCAGTGAGGAACACTGTCAAGGAAGGTAAAATCTACTTAATAATAAGGACATTTAAAATAAATGCTTAGAGAAAAACGTGTTTTACTGAGGAAAAAGCACTTTCACTGCCTGTCACCTTCTTGGGTGCTCCAGGGCTACCCTGGTCCCAGCCTGCTCCCCAAAGCGTCTCTGGTCCCTGTTCTTCTGTTGTAAATGTCATAATCCCTTTGATTTTCTGTGTCCTCCAACTTTCACACTTTCTGCCCCAAACTTTGCAGGTCGGTGAGGGAACTGGGAAGCCCTTAAATCTTCCCTGACAACCCTCAAATATTTGCTGCAGGGTGACTTTGAGACATGGTGTTTTCTTCCAGTTTATTTTCCCCCTCAGCCGTGTGCAGATGCTGAGCATCCTGCCCACCGGGAGAGCACAAGGCATTTCTAAATCATCCTCAAGCCCCTCTGCCTCTCTCACCACAGCAATGCTTTGCCTGAAGCTTCTGCCTTCACCTTGAGTGCATGACTGAGGAGAGCAGCTTGCTGTGGCAATGAGCTACTGCCCCCATTTAAAGGGGAAAAAGGTGGAACTGCAGAGAGAAACTAACTGCCAATGAGCTGGAAAATGTGACTTTTGCACCTAAAAGTTCACGTCCTGGTTGTTTTCCATGGACTGCAGAGAGTTTGGCTTTGTGGGTTTAGTGTTCCCTGTCTTAGCAACTAGTGGTGGCTGAAATGGTGTTGCTGTTACTTTACAGGTGACGCAGAACTGAAAAGTGTCATGAAAGCTGCTATTTCAGGCTTCTGTGGTCTCGTATTAATTGATGCTGTTGCTTCCATTTGGCATGAGAGACAAGAGGGGTGAGCTTGCTGCCCTACCTGGGCTGAGAACAGGATCACAGAATCACCAGGTTGGAAAAGACCCACCGGATCATTGAGTCCAACCATTCCCATCAATCACTAAACCATGTCCCTCAGCACCTCGTCCACCTGTCCCTTAAACCCTTCCAGGGAAGGTGACTCAACCCCCTCCCTGGGCAGCCTCTGCCAGTGCCCAATGACCCTTTCTGTGAAATATTTTTTCCTGATGTTCAGCCTGAAATTCCCCTGGTGGAGCTTGAGGCCATTCCCTCTCGTCCTGTCCCCTGTCCCTTGGGAGAAGAGCCCAGCTCCCTCCTCTCCACAATCTCAGGTAGTTGTAGAGAGCAATGAGGTCTCCCCTCAGCCTCCTCTTCTCCAGGCTAAACACAGTAGCTTGCTTTGCTTTGCCTAGTAGCATTTGGTGGTTCTTATGCCCGAAAGAGTTAATTGGTGGGGAAAGAAGAGCCAGTTCAGCCTAGGGGAGTTAGCATGTACAAGCATTTTCCTAATATGAAGCTTTGTTTAATTACGTCTGATGAAGGCTTCAGTGGGAGCCATCACTGCCATTGCATTTTCTGGAGCAAATTCCTTCCCTTTGATTCGTAATCTGCTAACATCCCTACCGGCCAATCTTGTACAAACAGCCCTACAGGCTGTAAAATCAAATGGAAAATGTAGGCTCACATGGCACAGCTACAGTCTGAGTCGAAAGGGTGTGACGAGGGAGGACGGGAGGTTACAAGGTAAAAATTCACACTCCAAACGATCGCTGCACATGTCCATACCGAACACTCACAGATGTCTAGAGATCAGGTCCCAAAAGCCAGCAGCCCCAGGCGGTCTGCCACAAATTCCACTGGATGGTTCTAGTGTCACCCAGCCCCGTGGGAATCACAGAACAGCCCCAGCACCAGGTATTAAAGATGCTTCATGTCACCCCACGCACCCAACCCATGTGAGCCTCGTTACACCCCCAACCCTAAAGCAGAGTTTTCTCTTGAGAGATCTCTCCAAAGTTAAATCAGGAGAGGCTGGGCAGAGCATGGACATGATGGTAGAAGCATGGATCACACAGGATGAGTTCAAGCTCAGTCCTCATCCTAGCAGGGATGTGCTAGGGAGATCGATGTTAAGTGTTGGACAAGGCACCAGGGCAGTGGTGGAGTCTCCTTCCCTGGAGGTGTACAAAAAAACGTGTAGAAGTGGCAATTCAGGACATGGTTTAGCAGGCATGGTGGGGTTGGGCTGACAGACTTGATGAGCTTAGAGGTCTTTTCGAATTTTGATTATTCTATGAGATGCATGCTCCTTTCCAGGGCAAAGAGAGTGAGAGCAGTCACAGCCACCAGGTGCCTGGGATGGGTCACTCCCCCTCCTACAAGCAGGGTACTTGGGCAGCCTAGGAGTAGGAACTTGGGACAGAAGGTTATAAACAGGGTAGTTATTTGGACCACCAGTTTATAGACATTTCTGTAAGCCAGACAAGCTTAAAGTTTTGAAAGCCGAAGTGCACAGAATCATGGAATGGTTTGGGTTGGAAGGTGCCTTAAAGCCCACCCAGTTCCAACCCCCTGTCATGGTCAGGGACACCTCCCGCTGGATCAGGTTGCTCCAAGCCCCATCCAACCTGGCCTTGAACCTCTCCAAAACGTGGCATCAACCCCCTCAGATTGCAGATGGCTTCACAATCCATCATGCTGTAAGTGGTTATGGTGATTTCACAGCCAGAAGCAAATGCAGTTATCATCTAGATAAGGTTCTTTCTAAGCCTAGTCTAGCAAAAAAAACCAGATTAATTTCTACATGAAGCAAAAAACTTTGGGTTCATTTATAACACCACATTTGAGAAGATTTGTCTGTAAAACTGGCAAAAATATCTTGCATTGCACCAACTCTTGAGCCAGTGGTTAATTACTTTGCCTCTTAACGCTTGCATCTTACTGTTAGCCCTGCTTCGTTTTGTGTCCTCAAGAGCCTCAGATCATGATCCTGCCCTGCGTGATGCAGAGAAGTCAGCGTTTCCCCGTAGGAGCCAAGAGATCACAGCATCATTCCCCATGGGAAAACAGGTCTAGGAAACTTCACTGAGGCACAGACTTCATAGAATCATCCCGGATATATTTATATATTAAAAAGTAGCAGAAATGACACATGCTAGCATAAAATAACAGCATTTACTCATTACTCATACTTGGCCTTTGGATTTTTTTTTCTTTTATTGCTGTTTTACAATAGTACCAATAGCAGTCAGAGTAGTAGCAGTAAAACTACAGAGCATTCGTCTAATTACATCTAAATTTAATTATCACCCTTCTTCATGGCTCCACGCTAATGAGGTCTTCAGGTTGTTACAGTGGATGATGAATGGGCTATAGAGGTATTATCTGCTCTTCACCTGAATAAAAGCCATTCAAGACCAGAGAGGGCCCTTGAAAGGGCTCGGCCTCACTCTTTCTGCCTTGCGCACAAAACAGTCCAGATTGTGAAATGCCTGTTGGAAAGGCAGATAAAAAAATCAAACAGCCACAGGGCATCCAGGTTGGTGGATGGGTTCCAGAAACATTAGGTCATAGATTAATTTTTTTTTTCCCCTCTCTCTCCCAAAATACACTTGGGCATTTTTCCAGCAATTATCAAAAGTCACTTTTTATAGTGAAGGTGTCATCTGCAGCACAGTTCTCCAGATACTTTTCCATTGGCTTCATTCTCATCCAATTTGAAAGCTTTTCTTTCTTTATTTTACTTTAAGGTGAACTGGCTCTAAAGGCAGGAAATCAGATTTCCCTCCAGATCCCCCTCACCAAAACGAACACCCCTAAGGTGCGTACTTTTCTACCAGAAAATATTGTTCTCCTTGGAAGTGGGGCAGAGACCTTGCTATGCTTGGTTGGCTTGTGCTAAGGCCTCTGCCACTCGGGACTTGTTTTCTGTTGACATCCTAGAGGCTAAATAGCAAGTGGGGAGGAACCTGCTCCTTCTCATTTAAATAATTATTCCCCTGGAAAAGCACGGACCCAATTAACAGTCATTGCAACAAAAGTGTGGAATTCACCCATTATGCATTACCACACTAAGCAAAAATCTGTTGCAAATGGCATTAGTTTCAGCCCAGACAGTGTTGCTAAAGTGCTGCTTGGCCCAGGAACTGGTCATGCTGTGCTTTATAATGCACCTCCAATCTAGAAAGTGGGGGATGTGAAGTGGTTTAACAAGGGCCGTTGGGATCAGTGGTAGAATTTGGAGGAAATCCATCAATAACAGAGTCATCGACGATCTCAGACAGCAGAGTCCGCCTCTGGGTAGCACCACAGACTCAGCAGTCTTGGTGCGTGGGAGCAGAAATCTCATCTTCTGGTTGCTCATAAAGCATCTCGTCCCAAATGTGTGCGCTGCAAGTGGCAGGGTGACCTCATTCATCCCTAATGAGGAACAAAGTTTGCAGACCAAACACATCGTTGTGTGCCTGTTATGTAGGTCATTTGGTTTCAGACCTTCTTCTAAAGGCACATAAAGATTTGGGGGCAGACTCAGTGTCTCAATCCTAGTTCTTGCTTCTAGACAGCACTCATACCATGTTACACTACTTCAATGACCCATTAGGAGACTGAGGAGGGCTGCTCTTATTTGCTGTTGACTTCAGCAGTGTAAGATCTGCAGGCCAGTGGAGAACATGTTGAGCTATAAATCTCCACTTCAGTAGTGACAGTGTTGTGCCCAGATGTTTTCTAGCAAGTCTAGAAGGCAGAGATGGGGCAGCAACTTTGAAACATCGCCTAACCTACCTGCTCCATCAAGGTGCGAAGGCAGAGACAACTCTGTCTAATCTGTGCTTGGCACTTTTGTCTGTCATATCCTTAAAAACCACCAGTGACACAAATTCCGTATTTCTTTAAGGAATCCATTCTGGGTTTTTTTGTTATATTTAAATGTTTCCTAAAAGTCAGCCTGAACCTCTTCGTTCCAGTTCCACTTCACTTCTTACTCATCCTGTTGAGAGTGAACAGAGGCTATTTCACTACCTCAATTAAATATTTCTGCATGGCTTTAATTATTCCTCCCTCTCCAACCCCTCTTTTCTAATCTGAGCACCCTGTCTTACTCAGGCTTCCTTAAGATATCATGTTTTCTAGACTGCTCATCAGTCTTGCCGCTTACTCTTGTTGCATAAAACAGATAGATGATTGTCCTCAATCCACAAACTGAAATTCATTTAAATCTAAGTAGATAATTGAAGCCTTTTGGATCAATATCAGGCAATGATCTAATACATCAACTGGAGATCCTTATCTGAGTAGTAATGGGTTAGTCATCAATACGTGCATAATTGACAGGGCATCTATGGCCAAATTCAACCCGGTTTTACAACATCCACATCCAGGGCATCTACAAACATAATCTGGGCTCCCTCTGAGGCTGCAAGCAGCTGCCTAATGATGGGGAATGAACCAAAACCTAAGAAATCCCCTCTCTATGACTTGAACTGGAGACCCAGATGTGGAGCAATTAAGCGCTCACGGCATCCACCATAGGAGATTGTTGGGGGGGGGCATAAAAGCTGCTGATTTTCTGCTGATTAGTCCAGGCTGGGTTAAGTTCATTAAGCCCCTTTCCAGAAAAGTTTAAAACATCAGATTCAAGAGCTCACAAGCCACAGGGTAACTTCTGCCACCTTAAGTAGATGGTGAGACATGGGAATCTGAACACAACCCAAATAGCCTGAGATACATCTTACGCTGTGACGTGAATTTAAAAGCAGAGAGAAGGAAAAAAAAAGATATTAGCACACAAATATATTAAGTCATTCATATTTTCTGCAATTAATTTATCTGTCATCAATAGACTCATAAACTATTTGATTTTATGACAGCTTGGAAAGAGAAGATGCCAACTTTTCCTGCAGGTGTGCATCTGGTTGGGAAGACATCAGCAACTGTACGTGCAGGGAGGGAGGATGATAGGAGAGAGACAGAGGGGTTGTGAAATAAGATGGGAGGGAAAGGATTGGCAAAAATGCTGGCTAGCTGCATTTGTGCACCTCTAAGATGCTAAGAAAGGTTTGCAAAGCCCTGGCTCCTAGCAGCATTCCCAAGAGTCCATTGAGAGCCCCTTACTGCACAGTTTTACTGATCTGGCTTCAGGCAATGAACCCATAAAAAGAACCCAGGGCACTATAGAAATGGTGCAGCACGTTTCCTGTAGTCAGTGTGAGACTTAAAAGACATATTCAGGGCCAGATATCAGATGTTTGCATTCTGATGAGATCATAAATCTTCCTGATTTCACTAGGATGTAGTTTCCTGTACGGTTTTTTGCATATTTGCTCTTGGGAGCATCTCCTGTGGCATTCGTGCAGATACCTCGACACTGTGGATGCTGAACTGCAAGCCTCTGAGGCTCAGGAGGTTTGGAAAACAACCTGAGTGAAGACAGATCTGAGGGAGCCTGCTGACAGTCAAGAAGGGTTGGGAGAGATGGGTGTTATAGAAAAACTAGATAGCGTTATGAGTGAACCCCCATCTCCTTCCAGGGTGGAAATGTATGGAATAATCCCAGGATATCAGCTGGTTTAGTAGATCTCAAGGGTTTTCTCTGAGCCAGGGGAGGATGGATGGATGGCAAGGGATGGAAGATGCACGACTAGGGAAGAGACCTGAGCATGCCCAATGGGACTCGGTGTTTCCAAGTACCTTCAGGTGAAACCCCTCTGTGGCAGCTCCTATAAAACATGAGCCAGCCCCAGCCTGTCTTTCCTACTACTGAGATCAGCTCTGCTGCTAGGGCCAGATAAACCATGGACCTGAGAAAACCCAGTAGGCAGCTACTTGTGCCCTTGCCTGTGGTGAAATCTGGCTGATGTGGTGATGGAGAAGATCTTTGAGGAGCCAGGGACTGGAAGGTGGACCCCAGTCTGAGGGGTGCAGCTCCATTGGTGGGGGGGCAGAGGCTGGAAAGGGAACCCCAGTTTGGAGGCTTGCAGCTCCTTCCCCATCGCTGTGCCTGCACCTGCTGCCTTGGAGGGTTTTTTCCCTGGATCTCCATAACCTTGGAAGTGGAAAGGTAATTCCGTGGCTTTGTGGGACCTCTTGGGGCAGATGTTTCTTGACATCCTTTTTTTCCTAAGTTGAATTAAATTATTTTGGTTTAATTATCAGAAAGGTTCTGCTTCCCATGTTGCATTCCCATAGCTCCCTCATCCCTAGTGGACAAATTGTGGGGTCGTGGCAATTTTTCCAGTCTTAAGATATTAGCAGCATAAAGTACCAGATAAGCACCTGCTGATTTCTACTTTTTAAATGAAACTGGTGCTTAGATGTAGCTGATACCCAAGAAATTGAGGTGATTTTGCATGCAAATAATAAAAAGCTGTTCTGTGCTCATCTGGTGCCAAAAGGGGAAAAACAAAGCCATTGCAACCCCAGAAACAAATAACCTATGTGGAAATGTGGAAAAGTCCTGATTTCAAAGCTCTGTCAAGAAGAAAACCAGGTAACACGTCACAAGGGCTAGAGAGAAAAATAGTAGTGAATGGAGTCCTGGCTGCCTTTATGTAGAAAAGAAAGGGAGAAAAGTAAAAAGTAAGCTGAAAGATGGGAGATTGAGATGAGATCTTAGGAAGAAATGTTTTCCTATGAGGGTGGGGAGGCCCTGGCCCAGGTTGCCCAGAGCAGTGGTGGCTGCCCCATCCCTGGAGGGGTTCAAGGCCAGGTTGGATGAGGCTTGGAGCCCCTGATCCAGTGGGAGGTGTCCCTGCCCATGGCAGGGGGTGGACTGGATGGGCTATGAGGACCTTCCAACCCAGACCGCTCTATGAAAAGCAAAGGACACCATGTTTTGGGTACCAGAATAGGGAAGCAGGAAAAACCTGCAGTGAGAAAGAAATTAAGATTTGAGCCTTTTAAGTAATCAAGATGCTTTATTTCTACTGAAGCCCAAGCAATGCTGAGGATGCTTTAAACTGAAGCCTTTAAAGAATGTCATTCTGCCCAAAGAGCTGGCTCTACCATGCACTTAGGTAATAGATGCTTGATGTGTTGCAGACTTGTTGTCCTTCCGTGAAGCATTAGTATTGAGCATTACGTGGGTTTATGGCCTTCTGGACCAGAGAATAGTTGAGGATACAGCCAGCCAGACTCCTGCTGTGCTTGGATCCCAGATTTTTCTCTGTTTCCAGGTGTAACTCCATCCCAGCTCGTATCACAGCACATGGAGACATCTAATGGCCCCATAATATACTGCAGGTGATGCTGCTGCAATGCACAACATCACGCCAGCGTGCCTGAGTGGTGACCTGGAGCTGCCACCTTTGCAGAGGAGCTCCAGCGTCTACACCCTGGGAACCGCAGCCTGGCAATGCAAACAAGGTCCGTGCCTCTGAGCCAGCCGTAGTGATAGGCTGCGGGACTGATAATGTGTTTGTCATCAATATACCCGCCTCGAAACTCAAGAGACAAACAGGTCCTGTGTTGCAGAGGCTCTGGATCAAACCCCTGGTAGATGTGGAATCTTCATTGTGATATTAATGGGTGTCTAAATCAAGCTTGTATTATGGATGGGAGGTTAGAGGGGAGATGTAGTGATGCCCATGGAATCTGGAGGTGAATCCTTGATGCTGTGGGCAAAATCCAGATGGGATGTGCAAGAATATCCTATTGACCACAGAAAACTGCAGCAAACTCCTGTTTCATTCTTATAGCATTCTAATACATGAAGGGAGCCTACAAGAAAGCTGGGGAGAGACTTTCTACAAGGGCACGTAGCAACAGAACAAGGGGGAATGGCTTTAAATTGAAAGGGGGAAGATTTAGATCAGATATTAGGAAGAAATTTTTCACTATGAAGGTGGGGAAGCCCAGTCCCAGGTTGCCCAGAGCAGTGGTGGCTGCCCCATCCCTGGAGGGGTTCAAGGCCAGGTGGGATGGGGCTTGGAGCCCCTGATCCAGGGGGAGGTGTCCCTGCCCATGGCAGGGGTTGGAACTGGATGATCTTTGAGGTCCATTCCAACCCAAACCGTTCTATGATTCATTCTACCCACTTGGCTCCAGCTGCACATCCCAGCCCCCCCCAAAGGAATTAAATAAAAATTGAGAGAAAGGGGAAAAGTGAAGAACCAACACAAGGAATTTCCCTCCGCAAATAGGGAAGCATCTTAAACGTGCCGCTGGCGTGTTGCTGCAGACTGCTTAAGCCTAGAGAAAATATTTTGACAGTGACATCAATTCAGCAGTAAGTAATGCATTTTCTAGGGCTGAGATTCAATTTAAGGTCTCTCCAGTCAGGGGATTGATCGAATGGTACTTGAAAAAACCCAACCCAACAAATGAGACTCCTTTGGTTAAGGTCTCACCAGCCCATAATTTAAAATAGTTTTACCCCCTCTTTTTTTCCACTCGAACTGTGGTGTATGTACTGAAGTCAGCTAGAACTGCCTTGAAGGTAGGAAGTCACCTACCCCCAGTCCACCAAAGCCAGAAGCTGACAATAATGTGTTTCGATGCCAAGTGACTCATCTAAGGCTTTGATGATCTTTAGCCCCTCTGCTCTCACCCCTTTTTTACCTACAATCTGGGACCCAGCATAAACCACAGATCCACTGAATGCAGGAAAGGAGAGCAAGAAAAGGACAATTTTGAGCCCTGCATCCTTGAGAAATATGGCACAGAACATTTCTTTTTTTCCTAGTAAATTGTGCAGCTTTCAGCAGTTGGTGGTTTACAACCTTCCTAAACCAAAACCTGTCGGGGTTTAATAACCCCCTGCAAATCTCTCTTCCAGAAATTGTCACTTTTTTTTTTCCCTGTGTAATAAAAAGAAAAGATTAGAAATTGCTATAATTTTACAGGGACTTCTTGCTGTCTATGAATTTAAAACTAGCCCAGATAAACCTCCTTTGAAAATGCAGTAATGAATAATATTGTACCAGCAAGGGAAGAGCTTAAAAGTTTATTTTCTTGCTGAGTGACTGGAGTTAGGCAAAGCCCATCCCCAAAGGGTTTCATTGCTGGTGATGCAGCTGCAGGGATTGCCAAATACATACTCCACAGAGGACTAGTTTTCTAAAAATAGGGATTAGGTCATTAAATCTGTCTCTCTCTTGATCCAAATTAAGTCTGAGGATGGATCTGGAGCTGGCATGAAGGGAAGGAGGGTGCCACTGATCTTAACGCTTTCCACCAGCTCTGCCCTCTCATCTCCTGCAGACCAGGGCTAGGAGGAAACCTGCAGTGACCACACCACCAGATCTCCAGCTTTAAATGTGGTGTAGGTTAGGCTGAGACACTGTTTCTCCCTGGGGAAAATGGGGACAACCTCAAACCTGGGCTGACTTGGGGTGAATACATGCATGCAATTTCAGTGTTGGGTTGGCAGGGTCTGTTGTGCCCAGAGACCTGGGTGACCAGAGTTTACCTCTAGCTGGGAAAAGGGGTTTTATTTCATGTCTCTCTTTGACAATGAGATATTTAATCAAAGCTGGTTGACTTGACAGAGAAAGGAGAGAGAGGGAAGTCAAGCCAGCAGCTCATCTCAGCTCTTCTAGACATGTCTTTTTGTCCAGGGTGAGCTCATGCCTCATGATGATGACTCTGCAGGTCGATTGAGATGCTTTTGAGGTGGTCTGCAGGTGGATTGAGATGGTTTTGGATAGTCTGCAGGTGTTTTCAAGGGAGAGACAGCATGTGCTAGAGGCTTTCCCTAAGCATCTCCAATACAATGCCTCCTCCGTGTCACTTGACTTTTGAGCAATGTGAGCCTTGGCTACTGAAGGCTCTGGACCTTGCAAACAACAGCAGAAAAAGCTGTAATCCGTGTCTGAGTGAGAGCAGAAAAGTGTTAGGAGAGTCTGGTTCAGTGGCATGCAACATCCAAGTGACAGGGGACAGGACAAGAGGGAATGGCCTCAAGCTCCACCAGGGGAAGTTTAGGCTGGACATTAGGAAAAAATTTTTCACAGAAAGGGTCATTGGGTAGTGGCAGAGGCTGCCCAGG
Organism: Phaenicophaeus curvirostris; assembly: GCF_032191515.1. Lineage (NCBI taxonomy): Eukaryota > Metazoa > Chordata > Aves > Cuculiformes > Cuculidae > Phaenicophaeus > Phaenicophaeus curvirostris. Next base: position 6,322,813 of record NC_091416.1, on the reverse strand, counting down.
GAGGGGGTTGAGTCTCCTTCCCTGGAGGTGTTTAAGGGACGGGTGGACGAGGTGCTAAGGGACATGGTTTAGTGTTTGATAGGAATAGTTGGACTCAATGATCCAGTGGGTCTTTTCCAACCTGGTTATTCTATGATTCTGTGATTCTATGATTCTATGATCTGGGGAGAGGAGGTGTGGGGCACAGCTGGGATGATCTCTCCTAGACATGATCCTTCAGGTCGTGGTTGGAGCACTGCGTGGGACAAGATGTAGAAGTAGTTTTCATAGCTGAGCTGCCAGCAGGCTCACGAGGTGCCTTATCTTTCTCTCTAATTGCATCTATTCACATGCAATCAAGAGCTGAGGGGTTTGGGATTAGATCTGCTTTGATGTTACCCGGGGAGGCAAAACAGCAGCCGGTGTAGAGTGTTTTGGGTGTTTGTGCCATGGCAGAGGAAGAAGAAGCTGTGATGTGAAGTGGCTCCAAGGTAAAGCACATCCCAGCATCACATTGTGGCTAAGCTTTGCTTGACAAGTCATCTCTTTTGCTTCCTTGCCTCGCTGGTGACTGCCATGAACTTAAAACCCAATAAACTGAAATGGCAGGGGAAAAAAGTTATTTTGATCTAATCCTGGAAGCAGTATTATCATAAAATAGGAAAACCTTATTTAGAATGTTGATGAATAACTCCCTAAGTAATTCATCTCTGGCCCACGGATGCAATTTTCCTGCCTTGTGCTTCAACAACTCAGGCTTCTGGGTTTGTGGAATAGTTTGGGAAAAAAGGGGCGGGGGGAGAAAAAGTTGCTTAAAAAGTAAGTCGAAGGCTCTAACATGTGTTCTTGGCCAGTTGAATTCAAGATGAGGGTTTTAGGCTTCCCATGGGAGCTCCCTTTCACAGCTCTCCCCTAATCCTCTGGAAATCGCCTGTTCCCTACAGCTGTTGGTTCACCAGATAAACTATTTGTTCAATTATTCTTGGCTGAGATGGCGCGGGCTGCATCAAAAGCTGCCAGCTCCATCCCTCAGTCCACTTCAATCCCCTTCAGAGGAGCCCCAGCCCGTTTGAAGCCCACCGTCTTCCTCGCAAGACTGTCTCATCTCCCACCCTCGCATCCTTTTTTATCTCACCAAGTGTAGTTAAGGATGCTCCTGTGCGGCTGCAGGGGCGGGCTGGGAGGGCGGCTCTGGTGTCGGAGCGTCTGGGTGAGAAAATAATTACAAATGAAAGAGAGATTAGCAGAAGCTGTCGCGACAAATGCTGCCGAAATGGTTTCTGGAGTGCCGGCGGTTCCTTTTAACGGGAGAAGTCAGCTGCAGCTGCCATCCCTATGGCGATGCAGAGAAACGCGGGTCCCACTGGGACCCCAGCATGAAAGCCTAAGACTCAACAAACCGCGACGTGGGGGTACGGAATGACGGACTGGGGCAGCTTCACGGCACACAAATGGACCCATAATTAACACAATTGGGTTTTTTTTGCATTTGTCTGCCCCCACTGCTTCCATCCCCCAGTCTCGGCTTCTGCAGGAACCTGTCTAATAAATGGCTTGCAGCTGCTGAAAGACGGTGCTGGGAACCCCTTTGAGTTCACCTTGTGAGGAGTTCAAGCCTTCAGGCTCTCCAAAATGGGCATACAGTTCCTAAATGGTTTGACCTGAGTGGTTTGAGAGCTGGGGGTGTTTAGCCTGGAGAAGAGGAGGCTGAGGGGAGACCTCATTGCTCTCTCCAACTACCTGAAAGGAGGTTGTGGAGAGGAGGGAGCTGGCCTCTTCTCCCAAGTGGCAGGGGACAGGGCGAGAGGGAATGGCCTCAAGCTCCACCAGGGGAGGTTCAGGCTGGACATTAGGAAAAATATTTTCACAGAAAGGGTCATTGGGCACTGGCAGAGGCTGCCCAGGGAGGGGGTTGAGTCCCCTTCCCTGGAGGTGTTTAAGGGATGGGTGGATGAGGTGCTGGGGGACATGATTTAGTATTTGATAGGAATGGTTGGACTCGATGATCCAGTGGGTCTTTTCCAACCTGGTGACTCTATGATTCTATGATCTGCTTATCCAGTCGTGGCTATTGTACAGGACATATGGGAAAACCCATGACGGTCTTCACAGGAGACCTTAAAGAGCTGATTATTCATGGAAGGAGGAGAGGTGGCTTTTGGGAAGGTGTTCCTACTGTGTGCAAGGCTGAAAGCAACCTGCAAGTCCACCCATGAGTGGCTTGGCTCAGCCAGATGGGTACATTCGGTGATGAGGTGTGAGATGGTCGAGCATCTGCACCGCAAAAGTGTGCAATGAAATGCTGCTTTCCTTAATTCATGTGGCGGTGGAGGAGCAGACTCTGTCCTTGCGTGTAAGCCCTGCCTCATGCAGTCAAGAGGTGAGTGATACCCTGTGAGAGTAGATACTGACTGTGTCACTGTCAGAAATAGTACAGGACGAGGGGAAAATCATGGTGAGAGACGTCCTTTCGGGCTCGCGTCTCCCTATGTCCTGTTCGGGGCTTGCAGCACCTGACCAGAAGCACTGCAGCATCCTCCTGCTTTGGGTTTTTTATCCAATTTCTGAACTGAAATGAGATGTGAAACCTTGCCAAATCTTCATACATCTCTCAACCTCCCTCTTCTACCCCTAGCTCTCACCCATAGAATCACAGAATCACCAGGCTGGAAAAGACCCACCGGATCTTCGAGTCCAACCATTCCCATCAATCACTAAACCATGTCCCACAGCACCTCATCCACCCGTCCCTTAAACCCCTCCAGGGAAGGTGACTCAACCCTCTCCCTGGGCAGCCTCTGCCAGTGCCCAATCACCCTTTCTGTGAAAAATTTTTTCCTAATGTCCAGCCTGACCCTCCCCTGGTGGAGCTTGAGGCCATTCCCTCTCGTCCTGTCCCCTGTCACTTGGGAGAAGAGGCCATCACCCTCTTCTCCACAACCTCCTTTCAGGTAGTTGCAGAGAGCAATGAGGTCTCCCCTCAGCCTCCTCTTCTCCAGGCTAAACACCCCCAGCTCTCTCAGCCGCTCCTCATAAGGCCTGTTCTCCAGCCCCCTCACCAGCTTTGTTGCTCTTCTCTGGACTCGCTCCAGAGCCTCAACATCCTTCTTGTGCTGAGGGGCCAGAACTGAACACAGGATTCGAGGAGCGATCTCCCCAGTGCCGAGTCCAGAGGGAGAAGAACCTCTCTGGACCTGCTGGCCACGCCGCGTCTGATCCTCCCCTCCATCACCCCCATGTCCCTTCCAGCTGCTCCCTGCATCTCCTTAGCCCCAGCAGTTGCCCTTGAAACAACACGTCAAAGCCCCATTAGCTGGTCCCCGGGCAGCCTGGCTCCCTTCCCCAGCCAAAGCGCTGAGGACAGGCTGGCGCTGAGGCATCCCGCCTGGTACTTTGAAGCACCCGCCCGCGCTCAGTGGGGACAGCTGGGACGTGCCGCAATCCCCTCAGCCCTTTGGGCTAAGCTGGGTGTTTTAAAATAGCCCCCCTCCCACCCCTGCCCAATGGTGACAACTGCACAATTATTTTAGACGCTGTTTACGGTCCCAAATGCGTAACCGGAGCCCGCGGGTGGTGGGGAGGAATGGGAGGTGGTGGGCGAAGGGGATGGGGGAGAAGGGAGGGAGCCCTGAATGGGTTTCACTGTAATTAGCAGCCCCCTCGTTCCCCACAGGGGTGACCAAGGGTGCTGGAGGATGCATTTCTGCATGCAGAAGCCGCAGCACTGAAGAGACTGGAGGCTGAGAACAGGCACTTCGCCGCAATCCATCTATTCTTTAAGGATGGTTTGAACCCTTCGGGATTTGTTTTAGGGCTCACCCAAAGGCAATGGTAGCTCCTCGCTGAAAAAAAAATGCTGCTTGATAGGACAGCAGGTGGGGGTGGAAACTACCCTGGGTGCTACGTCGCCTTGTGCCTCAGTTTCCCCATTGGTAAAACTGGAATGAGCTGTCTGGTGCAGCACTAGAAAAGGAGGGGAACGCACCGCGTTAGAGTTAGTCCTCCTAAAATCAGTACAACAGCCCAGCTGCTGCAAAATGCCATTAGCAAACAGAGGGCTGTGGCAAAGTGGCATGAGGAGCTTCACACGGCAGGTTGGGGTTGGCTTGAAACTGAGCTCTGCTGGTGGAAATCCAGCCCCAAAAGGGAGATGCAGAATCTGGTCCTCCAGGCCCTCAACCTGGTACTCCGGAGCATCCCTTGGAGGTGAAGGAGACTTTCTGCGAGCCCTCAGCACCACCTAGTGTTCCCAAATTTTCCTGGGGTTCTTTTCTGCGCACTCAAGACACGTCCAGTGACATCACGTGGGGGCTGGTGTCCAAGGCTGGGACAGCAGCATCATCCCACAACCTCTGTCCCTGCATCCACAGGCATCCTCCCTAACTGCTGCCTCCCTTCTCCCATCTAACACCACAAATCCCTTGTGCAAGCTCTCGGGTATGAATATTGCTTCCTAAAAACCCAGCACTCGCTTCCCACAGCTGTTCCAAAGCATCCTCCTTTGTGGGCATGGATTTACAGGGCAGGCTGAAATGCTTTGCCGTTCAAGGTCAATTCTGCAGAGCTTGGGGAGATCACAGAATGCCCTGAGTTGGAAGGGACCAACAAGGGTCATCGAGTCCAGCTCCTGTCCCTGCCAAAGACACCCCAACACTCACACCGTGGGGCTGAGGGTGTTGACCAAAGGCTTCTGGAATATTGTCAGTCTTGGTGCTGTGACTGCTTCCCTGGGAGCTGTTCCAGGGCTCCACCACCCTATGGGGGGAGAGCCTTCTCCTAATGTCCAACCTAACCCTCCCCTGGTGCATCTTCCTGCCGTTCACCTGGGTCCAGGGAGGAAAGCTCAGCTCCTGCTCCTCCTCCCTGTGTGAGGAACCTGCAGAGCACGATGAGGTCTCACCTCAGTCTCCTCTTCTCCTGGCTGTACAGACCAAGGCACTTCAGCTTCTCCTCATACAGCTTCCCCTCCAAACCCTTCACCAACCACCAGATGCTGCTTTGCAGCACATTGGAGCTGTTGTTTCTACTGGTGAAGGTCAATCAATATCTGGTTTTGAACTTGCTCTTGTGTAGTTTTCGATGAAATGTAATTTTTAGGATTGATTGGGATGCTGAATATTAGCAGAAATCATAAATGTTTGCTCAAGAGGGAGAGTTGGAGTGCTGGGAAGGAGGGAAAAAGCAGGAAAAACTGTAACTGATGGTAAAGATGGGGAAGAAGAAAAAGTTAATGCCAGTATTAACAATGACACTTCCCAAACTTGATTTTAAAAGCAAAGAGTTTGCTGTTAACGTGGCAAGAGGATGAATTGACTTTCCTTCTCTCCTTTCAGGTGAAACCCCACCGTTTCTGCTCCTGCCCATCCTCTGTGTCCCCAGTCACCTCACCAGCAGCCAGGGATGCTCCTTCCAGCTCCAGATGTTGAAGTCCAACGCATCCCTAAATAAAACCTACTCATTTTTGGTAGGTGTCCTGGGTGTCAAGGGCAAGTTCAGGCGTGGGGCTGGGAGGTGACATTCCTCCCTCTGCCACCGAGATGTGCCCTTGCTCCACTCACTGCTGACTGGCAGCTTGAAGGAGGGGGTGGAAATCAAAAATGAAGCCTCTAGGGTGGTTTTATTTCTTTGCTATGCCCTTCCTCCACTCGCACCAGCTCGCTTTATAAGAGCCTGGGGGACAATGGCAAGTTATTTAGCCAAGCAATGCTGCAGTTGTGCAATGAATGATTGCTGCAGAAATAAAAAGGGACAGCTCGCAGGACTGGAAGATTGGATTTTGCCAGCCTCCCATGGGGGCAATATTGCTGCAGCTGCCCACCGCAGCCTGGACCTCTCCTGGCCGGGTCGTCCGGGTATCATCCCTCTCCCGTGCAGGGATGGAGGTGGTTTCAGCAAACGTTTCATTCCCTGCTTACTTTTTTTTCCCCCTTCTACATCAGCTGCAAGTTATTTTTTCACCCAGTTAAAATTTCCCAAGGAGTTTCACCCACTTTGTGCTCCCATTTCTGTTCAATTTCTTTTACCTTTAGCCTTCACCACCTCTCCCTGTGTCTCCCTTTCTGTTGCCATTCACTGTTTTCTTGCTCTCCGCCTTTGCTTTCGCTTATATTTCTTTTATCTAACTACACAATTTTCTTTTTCATGATCTCCTGTCCCTTATTAATGCTTTTGCCTTGTCCAAGCACGCTGCAGTGCTGGCATCCAGCTGGGACTGGTGCAGTTTGAATCACATCATGGCTGAGCTCTCCCTGCTTTTATTTAATTCCAGTCTCCTCTTGCCGGTTTTGACCATCACGGGTCTCAGATCTGTTCACAGGGGGGATGTAATAGAAACTGTTGGGCTTTTTCTATGCTTGTGTCTGCTTTCTTTGCCAAGCTCTGCCCTAGACTGATCCCTTTTTGACCCAGCCACACACAGATGCTTTGGTCTCTGCAGCTGCAGATGTGCCGCATCGGATTTATTCATCTTCTCCTTTTGCCATCTGGCAAACTCCTTCCTAGACGTCTTTGTGAGGCAACAAGGCATTTGCAAGTATCAGGTCACATTTTGAGCAGGGTTCATGGAGTCCTTTGCCATCTCTTTACTAATTCCCAGTTTGTGCCTCCCTGGGCACTTTTTCCTCCCCATCACACTCTGCACGGGGACTAAAGCAGGTCCAGGGAGGGCTGATGTGAGACCTCCTAGCTGTAGCATCCATAGGAGGTGGCTCCTCTTGGAGAGGCCAAGTCATCTAAAATGTGAGGATCATAGAATCATAGAGTGGGTTGGGTTGGAAGGAACCTCAAAGCCCATCCAGTCCCACCCCTGCCATGGGCAGGGACATCTCCCACTGGATCAGGGGCTCCAAGCCCCATCCAACCTGGCCTTGAACCGCTCCGGGGATGGGGCAGCCACAGCTTCCCTGGGCAACCTGGGCCAGGACCTCCCTGCCTTCACAGGAAAATATTTCTTCCTAAAATCTCATCTCTATCTCCCCTCTTTCAGCTTCAAACCATTCCCCCTCATCCTGTCCCTGCCCTGCCTGATCCAGAGCCCCTCCCCAGCTTTCCTGGAGCCTCTTTCCATACTGGAAGCTGCTCTAAGTTCTCTCCAGAGCCTTCTCTTCTCCGGGCTGAACAACCCTAACTCTCTCAGCCTGTCCTCATACAGGAGGTTCTCCAGCCCTCGGATCATCTTTGTGGCATGTAGATAAGCAGCTATTTCCCTGCAGATATATGCTACACTGCACAACACCCGTGCATTTAGGCAGGTTTCATATGCACCCATGCACGGGTGCAGGAGGGCATGGGGAGGGAAACACCTCAGTGAGGGACCACAGAAATATCTGTGTCTGGACGAGTGCTCCAGGCAGCTCTCCAGCTCGCTTTCCAATTTTCCCGCATCTTAAAACTGCAGGCAACCAGTGTAGCTCATCTCTCCGGATGCGTTTCTACGCGGCAGATGATTCTCTCACCTGTCCCCTCTGCCAGCACACAAAAATGATGGAACTCATTTCCTGCCTCTGACAGTGCATCATCTCCCCTGTTTCTTTGGGTAATTAATTCTGAGCTCTTCCCAAGCAAATTTATGTGTTGCTCCTTCCTCTTAGTATTGCACACTCCAGCCTGTAGCTAACACTGCATCCTTGAAGACTGCAGGTACCTGAGTGGATCTTCCCAGAGAGCATCCTGAGATGATTCTGAGAGCAGCAAATCTGGCTTTCCTGGTCATTCCCTGCAGAACTGCTTGTTGGTCTAGAAGTTGTGGCTGCCCCATCCCTGGAGGGGTTCAAGGCCAGGTTGGATGGGGCTTGGAGCCCCTGATCCAGGGGGAGGTGTCCCTGCCCATGGCAGGGGTGGAACTGGATGGGCTTTTAGGTTCCTTCCAACCCTAATTATTCCATGATTCTATGATTCTGTGCTATCGGAGGTCCTATGGATATGTTTAGGGGCTGAAGTTCTGCATGGGGTAGGTGGGAGAAAATAGACCTCAGGAGGTGGAAAATTAGAGATAAGCAGGACACGACACAGCTTTTTGAGGCTGCAAAAATACCTGGAACAGGAATGGTGGAATATTTCCAGGGCCAATTTCACATGAAGGCAACCAGATTTAGAGACACTGCTAATGAGGACTTGAGCCCAAGCTTTTCTTTGACTGGGTGTTCACCACAGTGTGGTGCCTGGGTCTTCCATCTTCAGTGGTAGCCTACTGCCCATGGCTGGGGAAGGCCAAAATCTCAACACTGTTTAGATTAATTACAGTCTTTAAATGTGATTTCAAGACCAGTTAAGGAACTATGAGGGTTTTAAGGGGTCGACGAGCCCCAGTGAAAACAGAGTTATAAATTCATCAGATCATAGAATTGTTAAGGTTGGAAAAGATCTCTCAAGTTCATCCAGTCCAACCATCAGCCCAATCCCATTGTGCTGACTAAACCACATCCCAAAGTGCCATGTCTACATGTTATTTGAACCCCTCCAGGGATGGAGAATCCACCACCTCCCTGGGCAGCCTCTGCTGCTCTTTCAGTGAAGAAATATTTCCTAATATCCATCTAATCCTCCCCTGGTGCAACTTGAGGCCATTTCCCCTCATCCTATCCGTTGTTCCTTGGGAGCAGAGCCCAACACCCACCTCATCCCATCCTCCTTCCCAGGAGCTGCAGAGCGATGAGGTCTCCCCTCAGCCTCCTCCTCTCCAGACTAAACATCCTGAGGTCTCTCAGCCACCTCCAGAACCCCTGTTCTCCAGCCCCTTCCCCAGCTCTGTTGCTGTTTTCTGGATGCCCTCCAGCAGCTCAATATCTTGCTTGTACCGAGGGCCCCAAAATTAGAGATTATTTTTCATTTCTAATGTGTTTTATTGCGCAATGCTTGCTCTGGACCACACGGAAACGAGTTTGGCTGCGGCTCGATTCTGTTTAGCCTCCAGCTGAGGGATGGTCTTTACTACAATAGATACAAATGCAGAAGTTATTTATTCCCTTATAGTAAGATCCACCCCCTCCACACACCCCATGGTTTCCTTCTGCAAATATTTGCCAGTGCAAATTTCCTGGTGTTGGTTTTCCTTGACTACAACAGCGCAGAGAGTTTGGTAGGGACAAATTTCCATTTCAGAGTCAGGTTTAGATAAAGGTTTCTAGTTTTGCTTAACTCAGCCTTTCAAGATGAGAGGAGCTGTGGGATTTATGTACCAGACCTAACAACTCTATCGCTAGCGACCACGATTTTTACGTGGCAATCTTGATGCTTAAGTTGCATTTTTTTGAGGTCTCCTGGGTTTTTTGTTTTCATGAGCTTGCACAGAAACAACCACACCCCAGCTCACTGATTCTTCATCCATCTCTTGTTTTCCTCCCATTTATTTCTTAGCTTCAGTTCCAGGTGTAGGTTATTTTGGGGATAAAACCCCAGTGTGCCTGCAGTGCCCTGATTTATTCTGATTTATTTCAGGTTTGCAGGACACACATTAAAATGGCAGCAGGTTCCTAGAACATCCATGGACCAATTTAAAGGAGGAGCTGCCTACCTAGAGAAAAGAAATGCCTGCAGCTTGGCTTTTGCCTCTGGAAAGTCTGAAAAAACATGCATGGCTTGGCCATCCAACGCCACCGCCGATAAAATCAGTGATGAGAGGATGCCTGCGGGATGCTTCCTGCCTTCCAGCAGTTCCCACCTCTCCAAGAGGTGAGAAAAGATGATTTAATGGGTAATTATTTTTACAAGAAGTCACCTGTTTAAACAACATCATGGGACAGGGCGAGGGAATAGATTTGATTTGAACAAATCAAAATAATAATAATAATAAGAGACAGGGGATGGCCAGACAGCGCCTCTAACCATGAAATCATCTATGGAACATGGTGAATATATTTAGAATATTAAAATCCACTTTTTTTTTACTAGAAATTCCCCGCGGGGGGTGTGTCTACGCTCAGTGATGTAAGTACCTGTGCCGCTCCGTAAAAGTGAGTTAAACCCAGGGCTCCTGCACAGAAGGCTCTGTCAGTGCTTCTCTTACAAATAGAGATAATAACGCTTACTTCTTTCCCACGGGTGTCGTGGAGGTTAATTATTTAACATTTGTAAAGCACTCGCAGGGCTGGAGATGGAAGTGGAAAGTATTATTAAGAATAAAATACATTTTATGGGAGGCCTGGTCAGAAAATTGCATTCGGAGTTGAAATACGGCTCGTGAGGAGGGATCCCTGGAGGAGCATCCATCACGACCCAGGAAGCATGGGAAATGAAGTGTTTCAAAGAAATTAATCTGTTCTGCAGCTTTTCATGGCTGGGGCTGCGCCGGTGCAGGGACCTGGGGTGGAGGTATCGCCCCGTGCACCCTCAGCGGTGGGGGAGTCTGATGGGAGGAAGGTTAAATCATCACAATGAAATGCGAGATAATAAAGATTTGAGGGGAAAAAACCTTGAAACAGCCACATTTTCAGGTCAGGGGTTTTGGGGTGGAAAACTGTAAATTAAAGAACCCACTGTGGCCAACTATGGAGGGTTTTGTGTGTGTCCTGGGTCACCTTTCCCTCCTGGCAGGGGTTGGGGAGTGTCCTGGGAGGAGGTAGGAGCCATGGGCAGGGAGGGAGGAGCACAGCTCACCTGGGTACAGGTGCAGCAGCCGGAGCAGCGGGGCAGGTAAGGCTGCACTGGCCAGGGCTGGAGTGCGGAGGGGGTTTCGTGTCAGACAGGGTCTGGGGAAAGTCATCCTGAGGTGTGGGACTAATTCCCTGTCCCTGGGAGGGGAAGGGACCTCACCTGCCTAGGTGGATGGAAAGGAGCTACTACCCAGGTGGGAAAGGGTGGGGAGACCCTAAATTTAGGTGGGGATGGGGCAGAAGGGGATGGAGCAGGTGGGTTGGGGCAGGTGGAGATGGAGCAGATGGGAAGGGGCAGATGGGATAGGGTAGAGGGGAAGGGTTAGGTGGGATGGGGCAGATGGGTTGAGGCACAAGGGGATGGGGCAGGTGGGGATGGGGTAGAGGGGATGGGGCAGGTGGGATGGAGCAGAAGGGGATGGGGTAGAGGGGGTGGGGCAGGTGGGGATGGGGCAGAAGGGGATGGGGCAGAAGGGGATGGGGCAGAAGGGGATGGGGCAGGTGGGATGGGGCAGGTGGGGATGGAGCAAGTGGGATGGGGTAGAGGGGATGGGGCAGGTGGGATGGAGCAGAAGGGGATGGGGCAGGTTGAATCAGGCAGAAGGGGATAGGGCAGGTGGGATAGGGCACAGGAGCAGAAACGTTTTCCTTGAGAAACATTTTCCAAGGAGGAAGTTGGAAAATAAACTCGATGTATGGGGCCCAAAGGTCCAGAGGTGGGAGCAGGGCAGCCTGGGGACAAGCAGTTACCCCTAAAGCCCTGATTCCCTCTCCAGCTCCCTGCTCTCAGCCAAATTAAATGCAAAAGCGCTGCCTAGCAGCTAGACCAAAATCGCTGTTGCATGCAGTCAATAACTCCCTCCCCACCCTCCTCTTCCTGAAGAATTGCCCAGAAAAGCCTTTAGTGGCCAAATCCTCGTTGATTTGGAGGAAAAGCAGAGTCCAGGGCACTGCTCTGCTCAAGGGACGGTGCCTCCCTTTCCAGGGTGCTTCTGGGGAAACGTTTATACCTTCTTCCTACCTGCTTGTCGTTAACACCCTAGTAACGTCGGGCTTGTAGTAACATCTCGCTTCTAATAACATCTCAGTTTTGCAGTGCAGGGTGCGATTGTGGAGGCACAAGTGCTTGCAGAGCTTTGTGCCGGGCAGCCACAGCTCTCGAATAAACCGAGGGGTGGCTGCAGTGCTCACCAGGCTTAGGTTTATGTGTTTAAGGCAGATAACTGGATATAGCTGCGATGTATCGCAATGCACATGGTTTCTTCAGGAGATTGTCTTGCACAGTTTTCCTTGAGGGGCATCGAAGGCAGCTGGGAGGATAGCTTAGCTTATATTGCATTGTGGGCCAATTGGGACCATTTTAGGATGAGTGATCACCTCATCTTTGGAAAACACCCATTTTTGTGGCGATAAAGCTTGTTTGGGGTCGCTGGTTTGTGTCGGTACGTGTGAGGTAAGAGGGGTTGGTGGAGTCAGGGTTATTCCATCATTGGACGTTGCGGAGCTGGAGGGGCTGTTTGTTGTGCTGACCTTGGCTCCCCAGTCCCATGGCAACCACCACCTTTAGAAAGCATTTAATCTCCTAAGCATCACGCAGAGGCAAAGAAAAACGGCTTTTAGGATGGTAACATGCATTTCCCAAAACAGATCATTTTTAAAGTCAGACCTCATTGCCTCAAAACCACAAATAAAAAAATGCAGGTCATAAGGAGAAGCAGAACGATGATGAAGCACCCACTCTGAGCCCCTGTAATTAAGATGGCTTTGGTTAATTTGTTTTATTTCCCAGCTTTCTCTGCTGGGCTGTAACTCAGAACTGCTTCTTGCTACCTCCCTGATGGCATCACTCGGCACAGAGGTAGGAATGGAGATTCCAAAGCAGAGACCTGTAAAACAGAAGGCAAAGGGAGGCAGCAGGCAGGGAGCAATATTACCTCTCCATCACCAGCATTTTGGTCTCTCTCCCCCAGTGTCTCTTTTCAAGTGGGTCTGTTTGGTCTCCTAAAGAGGTCTCGGGTCCTGCATCCCAAGTTTGAAGCTTTCATCCCAGTTTGAATTTCCATGTTGGGTTTTCCCATCACAATGGGCCTTTCAGCATTACCTGGGTCTCTCTCACGTGTCTGTCAGCAGCTGCTGTACAAGCTCCCACAGCACCTGATGGTCCTTCAGATACTCCCCAGCAATTGAGCCTAATAGGTTCTGATGATGATGATCATTTTGAACATAAGACTAAAGCCCTTAAGGATCTTTTAGAGGCAGAAAAGTTGCTTTCCTAGTTTCACAGACACGGCTTGTATTAGAGACAAGTATCATGATTGCTCGGTGTCACTGTTCGCGCTCCCCGGTGCAGATGGAGGCAGAGATAGATAAAACCAATGATAATGGGACAAAATGGTTCAGAGTGGGGTTTTAGTTCGACATTAATGCATTAGGGATCCAGTTCCTAGGGGAGCTAATGGAAGTGCTGCTATGATTAGAAGTGCCTCTGCAGACAAATGAGACAGTGCTGGTAATGGAGCGAGGCAGTGCAGGCAGGCAGAGGGAAACAGGAGAGCTCATCCTGCGGGAGATCCTTCTCCTGACATCGCCCGGGCGTCTCCTCTGCCATCCTTCCATCTGCAGAGGCACCATTGTCTCTCCTCCACGTCTTCGCCTCCAGTGGTGGAACCACTCCTCCCCTCCCAGCCTCCCGTTTTGGGACTTGGGTTGTGGGACTATTTGTATTCAGAGGAAGACGCGATGCACACAGAGAGCGTGTAGGTAGGAAATGGGCTGATGGAGGATGCTTTTTTGGCCAAAGCACCTTAGCTGCTTTCCATCTGTAGGTCTGGGTTTGATGCTCTCCTGCTGTCTCGGAAGCAGCCAGAGAGACCCAAACCACCTTCATTATTCCCAGACACACACCTCGATGGCTTTCCCCAGCTCAGCTTGAGCTTAGATTATTTTTTTTTTGCCAGCCAAGACATTTATCTTCTTCACTGAGTCAGCCTTTCCCTGGGGACCATCCCTGCCAGCCACAGACTCTCCGAGAGACAGGTAACAGGTCCCACGGCGAGCAAACCAGCTCACGTGTGTCTGAACTGCTTGATTCGTGGAGGTCAAAGGGCAAAGTTAGTTGCAGGGTGGTGGCTGTGAGCTGTTTCCAGTGGTGAACTTCAGACTAATATCCAAGCTGGTGAAAATGGAAGTGATGCCCCTACCAAGACGTGCACTAATAAAACCTTTACCAAAAATAACCTCAGTAAAGCAAACAAGACCTTTGGAAAACTCAAAGGGCCCAGGGTTTGGCTGCAAAGGGATTATCTGTGGCTGCCAGGGTGCTCCTTCCCATTCTTTACGCTGTTTTGGATGCCTCCCTGGGTGGTTGGGTGCATTAGCATGAACCAAGAAGAAACCAGCTCCTTCGGGAGTTGATAAGAGCAGATGAAACAGTAAATCATTAAGCCGGTGGAGCACACGGCATTGTAATAAACAGGGGACAAAGTGCATTAATTACAAGCCAGCAGGGACGCAGGCGCGTTATCAAACGTGCAAGTTAGGCAATGAAGGAATGGGGCAGCAGCGTGCTTGACAGCAATGCCCTGTAATAGTGGTGGTGCTGCCAACAGCATCAGCTGGACCTTCAGCTTTTTCTCTTCCCTGGTGAGGTTGATTGCAGGCAAAATCCCACTGCATGGATAAATGAGACCTGCTTGCTCCAGGGCACTCACAGCAGCAAACATAATTGGGTTTTTTTGTACTCACCTTTTGCATGTTTTCAAAGGAGGAAGAGAAGTGGGAGAAAGATCTGGGGGTGTTGGTTGGCGGTGACTGAACATGAGCCAGCAGTGGCCCAGGTGGCCAAGAAGGCCAATGGCATCTTGGCTTGGATCAGAAACGGCGTGGCCAGCAGGGCCAGGGAGGTTCTTCTCCCTCTGGACTCAGCACTAGTGAGGCTGCACCTTGAATCCTGTGTTCAGTTCTGGACCGCTCACTATAAGAAAGACATCGAGGTCCTGGAGCGAGTCCACAGAAGAGCAACAAAACTGGTGAAGGATCTGGAGAACAAAGGTTATGAGGAGCGGCTGAGAGAGCTGGGGGTGTTTAGCGTGGAGAAGAGGAGGCTGAGGGGAGATCTTATTGCTCTCTACAGCTACCTAAAAGGAGGTTGCAGAGAGGTGGATGTTGGTTTCTTCTCCCAAGTGAGAGGTGATAGAACAAGACGGAATGGCCTCAAGCTGTTGTCAGGGGGAGTTTAGGTTGGACGTTAGGAAAAATTTCTTCCCTGAAAGGGTTCTCCAGCACTGGAACAGGCTGCCCAGGGAAACGGTTGTGTCCCCATCCCTGGAGGTGTTTAAAAGGCAGGTAGATGAAGTGCCCGGGGACATGACTTAGTAGTAGGCAGGTACACTTGGAGCTGATGATCTCTGAGATCTTTTCCAACCAAATAATTCTATGATTCTACGAATTCTATGCTTGTTCTGCATCCCAGGTAAGCCACCCTGCTTCCTGCTGGTGAGCAATCAGGAGGGTGTGGGTGGCAGCAGTCCTGAAACAACCCCATCAACCTGCCAAAGGGCTGCAAGGTGGGTGTGCTGACCAGCCAGGTCGTGCATACTCCATTAAGTGACCTTTAAGTTTCCCTATTTGATTGTTCGATGTATCCTTTAGGTCCTGCTGTTCTGACTGCATCAATCTCGTGCGAAACCATCAGATCCCATTAAATATCTGCCTTTAAAATATAACTGCTGATGCTCAGCCATGGAGTTATATTTTTTACTATATATTGCTGTAGTGTTATAATTACAGCATTAAACTAGCATGGTATGGCTGCAGTACTTCTTGTCGTGGTATTCTGGGATCAGTTTAGTTCTGCTTTCAGTCATTATCCTGGCATTACACCATTGCATGTATGTGGTGGGATTCTCTACTCACCCAGAAAATGCAGATTTTTCAGCCATCTCCCTGGCTCAGGTACGCTGCTCCCTTAATCAGAGGGATACAGGTGGATGCTCTGGTACCCTGGTTGTCTCATTCAAAGGACTGAAGACTGTTATAGTGGACAGGTACGGTTGGACTCAGTGATCTCAAAAGTCTTTTCCAACCAAACAATTCTATGATTCTATTGTATTAACCCACTGGACTGTGCTAGCATTGCCTGTCAATGGCACCTTGCTTTGATTTTGTATTTAATTACCCAGTGCACCTACTACCAACAAAACTCTCCTTTTAAGTCATGAAATAAGGCAGAGCCTCACAGTGCTGCTCACGGCTGCCTGCAAAGCCCACGGGGTAGAAAATAGTCATAGAATCATAGAGTCATAGAATAGTTAGGGTTGGAAGAGACCTTAAAGATCATCTAGTTCCACCGGTTGCTGTGGGCAGGGACACCTCACGCTGGATCAGGGGCTCCAAGCATCACCCAACCTGGGCTTGAACCCCTCCAGGAATGAGGCAGCCACCACTGCCCTGGGCAACCCCTCACAGTCCAAATATGAATATATTAATAGTGTCTTTTATTCCCATGCACAGCTTTTCCACCCTAAAACCCCTCCTAAACTTGTTTGGGTGAAGCCCACTGTGATATCTGGTGGGTATTTGTGCAGTCTGGTGTAAGCTGCAAGGGCGCCAGCCGTGCCTGCTACTGCCAGTAGCCGCGTGCTCCTGGAAGGTGTTTGCAGCAGGAGCCAATGTTTGCTTACCTCGAGGTGTTGGATTAGCTGGTTTGGTTCAACTGGTTCAAATCAGGCAGGTTGGCTTCAGGGCTTTAGCAGGTTTGATCCAACCTGGCTGATTTCCCTGCCCTGGGGCAGCTGCCTCTGGGAGATGGTATCTGCACCCAGCCAGGGGGAATGGACTCAACAGAGAGGAACAAGGTGTCCCCAGGACAAACCGACCTCAAATCAGGTAGTTATAAAGCCAAAGCAGCCGCATTGCCCTCTCAAAGGCTGGCAGCAGCAAGGCGCGTTCAACCTCACTCCCGAATTAGTCTTTATGCAGAATAATAGAATCATAGAATCACCAGGTTGGAAGAGACCCACCGGATCATCGAGTCCAACCATTCCCATCAATCACTAAACCATGTCCATCAGCACCTCATCCACCCATCCCTTAAATCCCTCCAGCGAAGGTGACTCAACCCCCTTCCCCGGGCAACCTGCAGGTAACAGCAGAATAAGAACATTTTGGGGTTTATAATAACAGTGGGTAGGGACCGAAACCCAAAATGCAGCCCAGGGAAAGTGCTTTAAGCATAACAAGTTGTGGATATTTGGGATGGAGAGGCCAGGTCCAGCACCAAACCACACACCCCTGATGGATTTCATCCATACCTCGAGGGAGCTGGTTTCTGCCCAGCATTAAGTGCAGCTCGGCACGGAGAGGAGCGTTAATAAATGGAGGAGGAAATCCTGGGCGCCAGCAGCACAGCCTTTGCTCTCAATTAAAAAAAATTCCTAATTGACCAGCCCAACACAACCGACCTGCGATCGCACCAAGGCAGCCCCCGAACATATGCTCGAGCCCACATCAAACAGCTAATCGTTTCTCCTACCTAATTAAGCAAACCAGCAAATGGCCAACAGGAGCCGGCTGGGTTTTAATTGCTGTAATTCTCCTAGGAAACGGGTCCCCTGGCTCTCCCACTAACCCCGCACGCGTGTGCTGCAGCACGAAGGGCAGGAGGCTTGAGCAGCTCGGCTGGGATCCCCCAGCTCTGTGCCAATCCGGCTTAGTGATGCTCTGGAGAGAGGAGAAGGGGTGGGAGGAGGCGGTGAGGCAGGGAACAAGTTGGTTTCTTTGCCCAGAACCAAGATGTTTTGTTTCCAACAGTCTTGGGGTAGCTATATTTTAAACAAAATGCTTTGGCTTTGTGGAATACACGCGGGGTGGGCTTTTCACCTTCCAGGGACTGGAAAAATGTCAGGAATTTAAACAATTTTCCACCCAGAACACCACTGCTGTGGCTCTGCAAGGAGCTAAAGAACCCAGTGATGAACACCCTGGACCTTATTGTTTACCCTGGGTGTTTTCTCTCCTGCCTGGTCCCGAGAAGCCCACTTTGCCCTGGTCTGCAGCGGATGCTCTCGCTCGTACCTGCAGAAGGGTAGGAAAAGCAGGAGCTGCAGCTGGGAGGGTTTCTGGGATGTCAAAGGCAGCAGCAGATGTGGGGACTGTGGTAAAATAGTCTGGACCCTGGATTTTTTAGATATTACCTAACCCCTGGGCAAGGACCTCAGAGAGGACTCCGATTTTCCCACCTCTCACCATTGGAGGGGTTTCCAGTGCTCCTTCCTATTCACATGTGCCTGTCCTCCCTGAAAGGGAAATCCCTTTTTTTTCCCAGCATTACATCAAATAACTGGTGGAAGCTATATAAGGGTGTTATTTTTCTTTGCCTTGTAGTCGGAGGACGTTGTCAGGATGGCAAACTTCAAGGGTCACGCGCTTCCAGGCAGTTTCTTCCTGCTCTTCGGGCTCTGGTGGTCTGTGAAATACCCACTGCAGTATATCAACCAGAAAGCAAATAAGAAAACCTACAGGATTTATTGCTTTAAGCATGTGGATGCCATCGAAGGGGGAATCAAAATCATCTTTGCTCTAATAGGTAAGGGTTATATTTTACTATCTATGCTGATAACTTCCCAGCCTGTAGTGATGACTGTGCTGCAGCCTTTACTCTAGAGAAACGAATCCAGATATGGAAGGATGTGTCTTTGATGTTCATCTTGTCTTAATCTATGTTGGAGTACAGCATGAGAAGACCAAGTCTCATACCCCTTCCCAAAACTGAGCCATCTTTAATACAGGCAGGCCTGATTTTTATATCCAGTCCTTTCTCTGTAATGCAAAACCATCAACTCTTGTCTCAGAAATCCCTGAGCAACCTGATTTAATTGAAGATGTCCAGAGAAGAGCAACAAAGCTCGTGAGGGGGCTGGAGAACTGGCCTTATGAGGAACGGCTGAGAGAGCTGGGGGTGTTTAGCCTGGAGAAGAGGACGCTGAGGGGAGACCTCATTGCTCTCTACAACTCCCTGAAAGGAGGTTGTGGAGAGGAGGGAGCTGGGCTCTTCTCCCAAGTGACAGGGGACAGGACGAGAGGGAATGGCCTCAAGCTCCACCAGGGGAGGTTCAGGATGGACAGCAGGAAAAAAATTTCACAGAAAGGGTCATTGGGCACTGGAACAAGCTGCCCAGGGAGGGGGTTGAGTCATCTTCCCTGGAGGGGTTTAAGGGACGAGGTGATGAGGTGCTGAGGGACATGGTTTAGTGATTGATGGGAATGGTTGGACTCGATGATCCAGTGGGTCTTTTCCAACCTGATGATTCTATGATTCTATGATTCTATGATTCTATGATTCTATGTCCCTGCTCACTGCAAGGGAGGTTGGACTAGGTGACCTGTAAAGGTCCCTTCCAACCCCACTCATTTTGTGATTCTATAATCAAATATTATGGTGTATAAACCATGAGAAACATGGCTTGATCTCCCATGTCCATGCAGGGATGCTGGCAGAGCAGTTCGTCCCGGATGGTCCACACTTGTACCTCTACAGTGGAGAGAACCACGAGTGGGTGAAGCTGATGAACTGGCAGCACACCACCATGTACCTCTTCTATGGCCTCTCTGGGGTGGTGGACGTCTTCACCTACATCTCCCAGGTGGTGCCACTGGGTCTGGACCGCCTCATGCTCTCCATAGCTGTGTTCGTTGAAGGTTGGTCTTAAGGTGGTGTTTAACTTGGGGAGGGATGTTGAAGGGAAGTCAGAGAAGGACCACGATTTGCCGGACTGAGATATCTCTCCGAACGCCTGTGAAGACAGGACACATCGTAGGTGATATATTAACATGATATATTAGGATGTAGATGATCTATTAGAAGCTCAGTCTTGTAGTAAGATGGGAAATATGTGCATCGATAGGTCCTGGCTTTGCCTGGCTTGGGATTCCTAGGGTAACTGGTACAATGCAGCAGGCTGAATTTCCCCGTTATGATAAATGGCTTGTGGATGCTGCATTTATCTTCCGTCTACAGAGCTGTTTGTGTGCCCTGCGTTCCCCCTTGAGAGCCATTAATTGCACTGCAGGCATCGTCACCCTCATCTGCTTGCACTGCACGTGGCAAATTCAAGTGACTTATTCCTATTTCAGCACATCATGAATATAATTTTGTCTCAGGCTGTCTTGCAAGTTCACAAGTCAGGATTTCAGACCCCTCTTGGATCAGACAGGGAAAAGTCACTATGAAATGAAGGTCTTGTTTATATAGAAAATCCCTTAATAAAGGCACATCTCTTGTTATTTTCTCTTCCCTGATCCCAGCGCTTTGTGAAGCAGCAGCAGGGGCAGCTCAACAGGCATGTAAGAAAAGGAAATCTATCATTTCCAGCTCCCAAGAAAATGATGAAGTTAAGCAATAGAAAAGCAGGACACAGCAGGAACCTGGCTATGTGGGGAGGGCAATTTGAAGTAGTGATGGCACCAACATGGGAAGAAAACTACCCTTCTGTTGTCTTCTGGCTGTGGTCCCCACATTGCTCAGATCCTCCTGTCCCGAGGCTGGGCATCTCATCACAGAATCACAGAATCACAGAATCACAGAATCACAGAATCACCAGGTTGGAAGAGACCCACTCATCCCTCCAGGATGGTGGGATGCCAGGACACCTGGAGAGATGGTGCTATGGGGAGCCCTTTGTATTTGTAGTGACCTGTTTCAGTTCACCTACCAGGCAGGTGATTTACTCTGCCAGGGCTCTGCGGTCATAGAATCATAGAATGGTTTGGGTTGGAAGGAACCTAAAAGCCCATCCAGTTCCACCCCTGCCGTGGGCAGGGACACCTCCCACTGGATCAGGGGCTCCAAGCCCCATCCAACCTGGCCTTGAACCCCTCCAGGGATGGGGCAGCCACCACTGCTCTGGGCAGCCTGGGCCAGGGCCTCCCCACCCTCACAGCAAAACATTTCTTCCTAAGATCTCATCTCAATCCCCCCTCTTTCAGCTGAAAACAATTCACTCTCATCCTCTCCCTGCCCTCCCTGATCCAGAGCCCCTCCTCAGCTTTCCTGGAGCCCCTTTCAACACTGGAAGCTGCTCTAAGGTCTCCCCAGAGCTTTCTCTTCTCCAGGCTGAAAAATCCCAACTCTCTCAGCCTGTTATTCTTGCTCTAAGGGTGACATACGTATTTTGGCAGGTTGTCTCTTCTATTACCACGTCCTTCACCGCCCCATGCTGGACCAGCATATCCACTCCTTGCTGCTCATCGCGATCTTTTCAGGCGCCTGCAGCACCATGCTGGAGGTCTTCCTCCGTGACAACATTATCCTGGAGATGTTCAGAGCCGGTGTCACCATTGTCCAAGGAACATGGTTCTGGCAGGTCAGTTGTGTCTTGTTTTGAGGAGCATCAAGGTAGGAGAGCAATGGGCAAGGAGGAAAAGAAGCCATACATAGCATATCCATTGTGCATCTCTGAAGAATAATTTTTCCAAGCTCACTTCATAAATAGATCATAACCCAGAATGAAAATTTACTTATCGTAGGTCATCTCTGATGGCTGCTCCTGCTGAAATAGCTGTTTGGCTTGGCTTATGGCTTCTCTAGGGGGAAGAGAAAAAGCAAGCGCTCTCAGTCAGCAAGCAACATTTTACAGTATCTAACAACCAAGTACTAATTGCTTAATGTGTCTAATGCACCCGGCCGCACTCCCTCTGGTTTAGCAGAGAGATGCAAATGCCACCAAGCAATAAAATGGCTGAGTAAAAATACAGCCAGACGATTGCTTTGATAGTGGTTGGAGAAGCAAAGAAATCAGCTGGAGATAACCACTCCCAAAACTGCACTGCCAAAAAAAATGTGGGTTCTCCTCCTCTTTGTCAGTCCTAGGTCTGCTGCGCTAACTCAAATGGTTTATTCAGAGATTAAACAGAGATTTACAATGAGAGTGGTGAAACACTGGACCTGGTTGCCCAGGAAGGTAGTGGAGGCTCCATCCCTGGAAATGTTCAAGGTCAGGTTGGATGGGGCTTTGAGCAACCTGATCTAGTTAAAAATGCCCCTGCTTCTGCAGGGGAGGTTGGACTAGATGACCTGTAAAGGTCCCTTCCAACCCAAAGTATTCTATGATTCTATGATTCTATGATTCTATGATTCTAAACCTGGGATGAGCTTGTGAAATGCTATATTTGGAGTTGTTAAAGGAATCTGCAAGGCAGAGAGACAATTGTGTCTGCATATTGTACAGAAAAAGAGAGACTATAGGCACAGACTTGCTCTCTGTGACCTCTCATTTCTAGGCTGAGCTTCAATGAAGGCTTCAAAAACCAGTGTCCTGGTCAGGGCTCAAGTGCCTTGGTCATGAAGGTGATAACAGAGATGGACAGAGGGCTGCTGGAGGGCTTCAGTGCATTGATTTTTTTCCCTCCGAGGTAATAAATCGCTTGTTCTACCCAGATTGGGATCGTGCTATTCCGGCCGTGGGGAGGTCCGATGTGGGATGAGACGGATCACAGCAACATCATGTTCCTCACCATGTGTTTCTTCTGGCACTGGGCAGCCGCCGTGGCCATCCTGGCTATAAACTACACCCTCGCTTACTGGTAGGGCTGGGGCATGGATCTGGGCAGGGCTGGGGATGGCTGGAGTGAGATGTTGATGTACTCCAGCCAGTCCTGGAGTCCAAAGTCGTGGCTGAATAAGCAGCCCCTGACTGCTGCCAGTTGTAGGTCATGGAGACAAAGGTGTATGTTATTTGTCAAGCGCACAGAATGCAAAAGAGAGTCAGCATGGGCTCCAGAGGTGGAGAAATCAAATAACCAAGCCCCCAACGCTGCTTGAGGAACTCACCCCACTATTTTGCATCCGTGCTGGGTGCTGGAAGTCAAACTTTAATTCAATAGAAAAATTGTAGCATTACCAGGACAGCCTGACACATTGTCCTCTCCTGTGCAAGGATTTTGAAGTGGTTGACAGTCCTTGGGTTATCAGAGATATGACAGCACTGTCTGATTGCTAAGACATCACCATCTCCTTGCGTGGCTTTTCCAAGGGGACTTTATTCCACTTTTTGGGGTGCTCCTACAGCCTCTGAGCCTCTCAGGGATGCTACTTGGCTTGCAAGATGCGGGCTACAGAAGGGCTAGTCCAGTCTATACAAGCAAATAGATTTTGTATAGAATAAAAACCTCCACAGCCCCAGTGTTTTAGGACCCATATAGCAATTTCTCCCCCTCTGTGTGTTCATTACAATTGCACTTTGCTCCCCGGAGCAGTCTGGCACGGGTGTGGGTGTTTTGCTAACTGTGATTTATTGCTGGTGTGTTACAGCTGCCTCCAGAGGTGCAGGAGAGGCAGCCGAGAGCCTTACATTGGGCTTGGAGTCCGGCAGCAAAAGTGTGAGGCCACCTCCCAAGCCGCCTTCTTAAATGGTTCTGATGAAGAGTGAAGAGGATGCAATCTCCTTCTCTAAATATGCGAAGAATCTGTTTTCTAGAACTAAAAAAAAACAATTAAAACCTAATTATATATTTATGTTTCGGAAGAGCAAAGAAGGGCTCCACTGCTCTGCTGCTGGGGAGCGTGTTGAGCACATGGGTGGTATCTGCCCTCCAAATATCACCAGCTCTGGAAGCAGCGCTGTTTGCAGTGCAGAAATTCCACACGATGAGGTTGCTGTGGGTTCCCATGTGTGTTGCCGTGGTGATGGAAGGCATCCTCTGGCCAGCTCACTTTTTTCCTGACTTCAGTACTTGGAACCTCCAGACTTGAGGTCGTGTGCCTCCAGACCAAGGCATCATCCTAAGGAGGAAGAGTAGAAGAGTGTTGAAAGCGAGATTATGTCAAATCTGCAACATCCTGGCTTGATTGTGCACAATACAAATTTTATTACTGAAGCTTTGAGCTAAAGAAGAGTTTCGTTAATAGTTTCCACGTTCACTTAAAGGCTGGAAGAGTGAATAAATGTGAAATATAAATCCTCACTGAGCTGATATCCTTAAATTTAAGTCTGATAAATTATAGAGTGTGTAATAATAACTTAGACAAATCCATCCCTCAGACCTGTAAAGCCTGAAGGGCTGTAAGATACATGGCTAAGCAGCAGGGATTCATAAAACGTCCCAGTTTTCCACTGAAAATAAACCCCTGGGCTGGGAAAGTGAGAAGAAACAGGCACGAATTTTGTTTTTAGCCTGCCTTTGCCAGCAAATTTCTTGCCAAAAGTGACTGGAAATGTCACCTCCCAGACAGGAGGAAAATGTACCAGTAGTGAGTATGGGTATTAAAAAACCCATATATATATACACACACACACATATATATATATATAAGAAAAACCAATGCAAGCTGTATTGTAACCGTTCATGTCTCAGACCCTGGGGCTGGAAGGATGCTCTGGACTGAAGTTGTCTCACTGTTGGGTAACGTGGGGGGTGGATGGATGGATGGATGGATTGGAGAGGGGGAGCTGATTTGTGTGCTTGTGCTCTTGACTGAATGCAAGAGCATCTCCTGCAGGTGCAGGCATTTGCGGCTGTGTGCTCACACCCAGAGGCAGCAGAGCTTGTCTTTTAACAGCAATTCCCTTGTGCAAAGAGCCTGGTGGAGACCGAGGGGGCTACCGGCTGGATTTTATGGCTTATTAACAGTGCTATAAAGTCTAACCAGCTTATACCTCCACCACCGAGCCAGTTTATTTTGCAGAGCTGGATATCAGGAGGTGCAAACAGCTTGGTATGAAGAGAATTTAAAACAGCGGAGCAATACATCTCTGTAAATCCATCTGATAAACGCCATGCGATTAGGTCTCATGAGCTGTAACCACTGATCACTTTGCAGATACTTTCGGTCTGCCGAGTGGAATAGTTTTTCTAAACTGCATGAACTCCTCTTGCTGCTGTGATGAGGCACAACCCGGGCAGAGCGTTTTGCAGGCTGCCACCTCCTAATGCACAGCCAAAAGCCTATTTGCAAGGTGACAAACCCAGTTACCTAGAGTGCCATGGGACAGAAATCGACTTAATTGAACAGCAAAAAGGCCTTGCGTGGCGCTCTGAATTATTCCGGCTCTGCTCTGAATTATTGCCTTTCCCTGCTCCCATCCAACAGCCACCTGAGGGCAGCAGCAGGTCCCAGGGCTGCAGGGACACAACTCCAGCCTGGCTGAGGTTGCAGTCACCTTGCAGACAACCTCCTCCTTGCTACCCCCAAAAGTCAGAGGTGGTTTCCATCCCAGGGCACATTTAATCCAAGATTAAAGCTGACCTCGGTTTTTAAAAGCACTCCTTGCTCTAGAAGGTGGGAGAGGCTTGATTTAGCTCTTCACAGCTCTCTTTGCTGCTCTTTAACAAGTCGGCATCTCCATTCACCTCAATATTTTCTGTCCCTGGTCACTATATAGTCAAAAAAACGCTTTTCCCCTCTGTAGCCCTCGGTGTCTGGAATAATTTGTCTGCCTCATTAACTCCCTGGTCCTACAAACATCCCAGGACTGTCAGTATAGAGCTTGCTAATTTGTTTTCCAGCTCTGGCACACATTCTTTCCCAAGGTATGAAGGTCAGCCAAGGAGGAGAGGTACAGCCCGTGATTAACTAAGAAAATACAGGTGGTGTTCATTTCTTGATGAGAAGTGAGGGGTTTGTTTTAGCTACAAAACATATCTGTGAATAGTCTATGTATCCGAATGAGGGCATGAAGGTTGCTGAGGGCATGGTAAGAGGTCTAGAGGTGGCTTATTCTATAACAAGGAGCACGGGCCATCCTCACAATTATTTCTTCTGTGCTAGACATACCAGCACAGTCCTAAAGACGGCATTGCTTTTATCAACAATGTGAATATCAGTCACTTGTCCTAAATCATGTATTTCACTGTATAAATCGAGTTATCAGCTTGTGTCTTTGTGCTGAGAAGTGGTGGCTGCCCCATCTCTGGAGGTGTTCAAGTTGGATGGGGCTTGGAGCCCCTGATCCAGTGGGAGGTGTCCCTGCCCATGGCAGGGGGTGGAACTGGATGGCTTTTGAGGTCCCTTCCGACCCAAACCATTCCATGCTTCTATGATTCTATGACACTTGAACCCATTAGCCATGCAGCTGGAGCAGACTAGGGGGTAGAGGTGTGGCCATATCCACAGCTGGCTCCAAAAATTCTGTAGTGACCTGGGCAACATCTCAGGGTGGATTTTGCCTTGTGTAAGAGCAGCCTGATGTTGGATGGTGTTGCTAAAGGGTGAGGGCCACAGCTGTTCCTGAAATAACCTGCTCATCTGAGCTAGGAAGGAGCCACTGATCATCCCAACGGTGATAAGCAAGATGCTCTTACAAAGGAAACCAGACAACACCCCTCAAAGCAGCCACATATCTTGGCAGGCAGCTCTTTCTTCAGCTTGAAAGGCAAGGAACCCTAGGACAGCCCATCCACGAGCCACTCATTCCTCATTCAAGGATAGGATCTGCCATCCCTCACAGCCACATTTCTGTAAGGCTGAAATGATGGTGTAGGCAGCAGAACAAGCCCTGCCCATGCTTATACCACCTGTTTCACCTCCTCTGCTGCCTGTTTATGAAAGCCGGTATTAGCATTCGTCATAATAACAATAATAATAATAATAATCCTTTGCACTTCCCGAACAACCATCCATCTGCAGCGCTCGAGTGGCTGGCAAACCTTTAATTAGATTGTGCCTCCCACCACCCCCAGGAAGCAGGCAAATATCACATTTTTTCATTAGCACCGAGGATGATGATGAACCTGCAGGGAGAGGATGTTGCAGTTGCAGCTGAGGAAAAAAAGAAAAAGAGAAAAAATAAAGTTGAATTCAATCCAGGGTTCGGTTTGAGAACGGTGGAGGGGCTGGAGTGGGTCAGATATGGATCTGCCTCCCCCGGTCTCTCCCTGGGAGGAGGAGGAGGGCAGGCGTGTGCTGGTATAATCCCATAATATTCCACGCTTCAGGGGGTTGCAGCTAAGGGACTGTAATGGAGCTCTGTTTATTCCCACAATGATTTTAGGATGCAGGCTCTGCGAGTGATCCAATCCATGACTGGGGGGGTGCCATCCTTCCCCTGGGTACCCCTCATCAGGCTCTTGTTCCCAACCCCTTGTCACAACTTCATCCTCGTTTTTATCATGGAAATGGTTTAGAAGGTTCAAATCCCCCTTTCTTCAATCATTTACTGCGCCTACCATCTTTTTTTATTGTCTGACTCACAGGCGATTTAATACAAGTTCCCTTTTCATTGAAAATTTTCTCTGGTCTAGTGGGAGGTGTCCCTGCCCATGGGAGGGGGTTGGAACTAAATGGGCTTTGAGGTCCCTACCAGCCCTAATCATTCTGCGATTCTCTGGGCTTTACACTTCGCTGGCCCTTTAAGCTCCATGGAGAAAGGCACCTTCAGCCCCTAGTAGATCCTTTCCAGCTGGGTCTGGTTTCCTCCCCTCTCCATCCAGGTGCTGCCCTCCCAGCTTGCATTTTCCCCACTTTCTCCAAAGGCTTAAATCCTCCTGCTTGGCAAATGGCTTGGTGCCAACCTGCCTTTTGGGGTGATGGTTTGTTGAGCTAGGTGGTTGCAGAAAGAAAAAAACAAGCTTCAAAGAGGTCGTTGCTGGTTTTGCTGCTCTTTTTCCATCAATAAGGGTATGCTCTTCTTGCTCTGCTATTTTTAGTGTTGGGTCTGTAAGGAAGAGCTCCTATGGGTGTTGCATTTCTCTCTGTGCTTGGGCTTAACCTGGTATTGCCCTGCGAGCTTGTGAAGCTGCCTCTGTTTCTAGAAGCCCCTCTGGTGCTGTGGGCTTCCTTGCTGTGTCAGGACCTTCTTGCATGTGTGCTCAGCTCTCAGATGTACCTGGAGGGGACCTTCCAGTACCTGAAGGGGCTACAAGAAAGCTGGGGAGGGGCTGTTTACAAAGGCTTGGAGTGATGGGATGAGGGGCAATGGGGATAAACTGGAGAGGGGCAGATTTAGACTGGGCATGAGGAGGAATTTCTTCACCATGGGGGTCAGGAGGCCCTGGAACAGGTTGCCCAGGGAAGTTGTGGGTGTTCAAGACCAGGTTGGATCAGCCTTGGAGCCCCTGATCTAGTGGGAGGTGTCCCTGCCAATGGCTGGGGGGTTGAAACTGGATGATCTTTAAGGTCCCTTCCAACCCAAGCTGTTCTATGGTTCTGTGTTGCTCCCTGAGCGCCATTGGAGGCGAGCAGTGATGGATGTAGGGTTCAGCAGCACTGCCAGCTTCTCCTTTTCCTCCTACATGCTACTGCTGATGGGGAGATAATGGCTATAAAAGAGCTCCTGGCTATGGCTTGGTGGCTTTTATGGCTGTGCTGGAGAACAGCCCATCACCCTGGGAAGGTTGTGCTGGTGTGATTCCATGCTGTTCCAGCCTTGAGGCTTCCTGGGGTGCTGGCTCACGTGTGTGGCTCTTGGCAGGGCTGGGCACAGCTTACCCTGTGGCCTTGCTTGGGGTTTTTTTCGCTTGCATGAGGAGTTATGTGTGTGTGGTTGCAACGTGAAGAAATACCGGGTTGCGAATTCACTGAGTGGTTGTTAGTGGCCCTCGGCTGGTTGGAGGCTCAGGACTTGATACCAAGTGTTTCTGCACCATCAGCTCGCTGCTCCAGAGGGAGATGGGGATGTTGGGGTGGCCTGGAGGGATTTATTTGTCTTTAGATACTTGCACTGCTCACCCGAGCAGCTGGTGGGATGCTAAGCCTGGCTGTGCAGCCATTGGGAACGTCATGTGCAGCAGATCAGGAGTGAATTGTCTGGATATTTGGTGTCAGGCAGCATCAAGTGTCGGGTGGGTAAAAAAAGAGTGGGAACAGGCTGCTGTGTCCTCCCTTCTTGGGGAGAGAGGGCTGTCGTCTCCCTCCTCTTGGCTGCTTTGGGCTGGGAGATGGGTTTGTGAGCTCCTGGCCCAAAATCTCCTGCCTATAGGTACTTTTTATAAGGTCATAGCCCCTAAAAGGGTTATCATGTACCTGGCAGCCCAGTTGAGGGACTTCAGAGCCCTCCCAGCAGAGCCTGGCCATGCCGGGCGATGCTATAGCCTTGTTTGTTCTTGGCTTCTTCCCCAGTCATCCAAAAACCCAACATAATAACTGAACATAGTTGTCCTGGGAATGGAATTGGCTGCTCATCCTGATTTTTGTGTCAAAGTCTGGGAGGCTTTTTTTGTTTAGCTTTTTATTTTTTTTAATAGCAGACAGGAGGTGTCCCAGGTTGTGAAATCCAGTTGACTCAGTGCGCCTTGAAGTGGCCCGCGGGATGTTCAGCTCTAAACATCCTGTCGGAAAGCCACCTCCCCACAGTGGCTTCTCCCTTTATCTGCCTCTCCTGAGTAATAACCGCTCCTTTCTGCTACATCTGGAGCTGGGAGAAGGACAGGCAGGAGTCGCAGGTAGAGATAAACACGTCGGTGGGCAGCTGTGCCGTGGGATGGATGTGGTCGCTTGAGCTTGGGGAGAAGGGAGGTGGGGAAAGCCCATCAGCGCAAGGAAAAGGCTTAGTGTGATGGTAGAATTGGTGCTGGTGGAGGCAGCCTGCCAGCAATCTGTGGCTTTAGCTCTTTTTTAGGGGTGTTATCACGTTTTTGGAGCTATGTCATGACAGAAGGTTGGCAGGAGAAGGAGTTTGTGCCTCATCTGTTCTGGGTAGCAAGGATGGAGGAGGATCCACAGAGAAGACCCTTCAAATGTCCGTGGTGAGGTGCTGAGCTTGCCCTCTGCACACAGGTTGACCGTCCTACGATGCTGATGGTTGCACCCGCGGGTGCTTGTAGGGAATACGCATGAATCCCCATGGACAACATCATCCTGGCGGCACTGATCCCCCTGAATCAGTGGGAGCAAGCCCCCACACCGGGCTGAAGTTATCGATGGTGATGGAGCTGCGATGGTTTTGGTGGAGGGGGAGCCTGGAAATTGGACAGAAATTCCATCCTTCCTGAGCCAAGCCCAGGGAGGCTGTGAGCAGTCAGCACAAGGCACCGTAAGCAGAGCAGGCAGCTCCCGTATGGCTATTAAGCAAAAGCATCGCAGCCTGGAAGCTGCAGAGGGAGAAGGGCAGCTCAGGTAATAACTTCTGACTGCAGTCGTATTTCAAGTCCTGTGACAGACAAACTAGCTTGCAGGAAAAATAAATAACCTGGATGCCTTTCCTCAGCCGTGCTCTCTTCCCTGGTTATGGCTCACTTGGAGCTAAATCAGCTTTTATGTGAACATGGACTCAAATATTGGGGCGGGGGAAGCTGGCAGGTGAGAGGTACCAGTTTGGGGCTCATTGGGGTGGTTGAGGGGCTGTGTCGATGTTGTTTTTCTGCACTTTGGATATAAGCTGTGTGAGTGGACTGTTGCTTGGAAACGTGTCTGGTTTCTCTGCAAAATAGTAGCTGTTTTGCAAAAGAAGGTGGGGGTTTTTTTGAGTGGGCTACATCCAAGCTTCTGGTTCACTGAAAGGTGGGATTGGGACACCTCTGCTAGGTCGGAGATGCCCCAGGACACGTGGTGGCTGCTGAAGTGCTGGGTCCAGGTGCTAGGAAGCGAGAGGGATTCATGGCAACTACCAAAAACCTTGCTGACTTGGGTTGCTGAGAGGTGACAAAACAAAAGGGTCCTCAGCACCAAAATGAAGAGTGAGGCTACTCTGCTTGGGAGAGGGATGGCTGGGGCAGGACATCCCAGGAAAAGCTCTGGACCTGAGTGTTTTGGGGGCTGCTGGTAATTAAGGTGAAGGGATTCCCAGTGGATGTGGGGTGATAAATCCCTGGTTAAAGCTGGATGAAATGCTGGTGCAGCTTGGAGCAACATCTGGAGCTGCAGGTGGGACGTGTCGGTTGTCATTCCTAATGGCTGAGCACTGGGATGTCTCTGCTCTCCTCCAATTAAGCCTGTCAAATTAACACTCCTGCTGTGTATCTTGATGAGGGTATGGTTCCTGACTCCAGATTCAGGCTGCTGCCCTTAGAGTCACATTCCTGGTAGGACAATGGTAAAATTTGGTTATCTATCGTGCAATTGTGCACTGCTTAAGTGTGCTTTAGTAGCATTTGTTCTTAGTCACTTCAGCATGTGCATTAAGTGATGTGCCCTGGGCTGGGTGTCCAGGCTATAATCAGGAAAGACTGGGGTGTGAGGCATCTCTCCCTAACACAGGTATCTAAACTAGAGCAGAAAACCATCACCCATCCCTGAACCAGCTCCTAGGATGGGGTGTTTCTCATCTGCCTTGAAGGCTGTTTAGTAACTTCCCTCCTGAAAGGAAGCCTTAACGCGGTGTAAACAGTTTTGAGCCTCCCTGTTACCAGAGATGCAGTGGATGACAGTAGCCTGTACACCCAAACATCACTCCTGCCCACGCAGGGCTGAGCCTATTGCCCAGGGAGGGGGTTGAGTCACCTTCCCTGGAGGGGTTTAAGGGATGGGTGGATGAGGCGCTGAGGGACATGGTTTAGTATTTGATAGGAATGGTTGGACTCGATGATCCGGTGGGTCTTTTCCAACCTGGTGATTCCATGAATTCCAGCTCTGCAGTCAAAACCTGCCAGGGGACATCCTGCAGAGCTCTCTCTCACCTAAGGCGCTTGCCACACTGCATCCTACCCTTATTTTGCAGTATCTAATTACTTTCTAGTGTGGGAGGACTTGGAGAACGTGCTGGAGTTGTTCATCCAGCCTCTGCAATTTGCTTTGGTATTTATAAACACAGCGAGGATGTGATTTGTGATGCAAGGGCAAGCTAGTTCAGTAGTTTCAGGATGAGTAATACCTTCTTCCATGCACATCCGAGCTAGAAAAGGACCAGACAGCCTGTGAGAAGGGAAAGAGCGAGACCTCCTCAGGTGATAGATGCATGCAGAGAGCAAGGAGACAGGTCTTGCTGGAAGAAACAAGGCCACCCCAAGGTAACATCAGAAGCTCACTGCTGTAAGCATTTAGGTTGTTAATTG
This sequence comes from Phaenicophaeus curvirostris, assembly GCF_032191515.1. Taxonomy (NCBI): domain Eukaryota; kingdom Metazoa; phylum Chordata; class Aves; order Cuculiformes; family Cuculidae; genus Phaenicophaeus; species Phaenicophaeus curvirostris. The sequence goes on along the minus strand of NC_091416.1, from coordinate 6,291,323 downwards.
TTCCTTTCTGTGCTGGCTGCTCTGGGATTTTTTTTTTTTTTAAACACTTTGAGTATGGGTTTAAATACTTTGTAGGATGTAACTTTGCCTGTGGCGGCCAGTCAAACTGCTGTACCCCTGCTCTTCTCCATCTTCACTGCTTGGTGATGTTGGTCCAGTGAGTTCTTCGTACTGGAAATGAAATCTTTCTGTTGTCTCAAGTCACCGCTTTTGTGTGACACAAAGGTTGTGTGGAATATGTATGTGGAATATTTCCTTTTGGAAATGGTTCTTACATTGCTGCCTCCTCCTGCTGTGCAGCCTGTAGGGCCCAGCAAAGCCTTGGCTGGCTGGATTCACGCCCCGGTAATTATTGAAGGGATTTTATGTTCCAAGAAAATAATAGTCATGTTGCTTTTTATTAGCAATATCTTTGTTATAATTCCTCTTCTGAAAGCACGGAGCTGCTGTGCTTCCTTGGGTACTAATGTATTTTTCTCTGGCACAATGAGGTCCTAATGATAGGTATACATACATGTGCATGGTGGCAACCTCGCAGTGCTGAGTTCCCATTTCTGGTATTACTCATTTGTACCTGATGGCGCGGCCGTGCACACCCACTCTGTTGGGATGCAGTTTCCTGGGGATGCTAAGCAAGCGAGAAGCCCATTTCCCTTGGGGATGCTTTGAGTTGGTCCCAGGCATTTTTTGTCCTTGCAGGTCCAGCAAGAGAGCCCAATGTCAACGAGTTTCCTCGGCAGCGCCCTCCGGGGCACCTTCTTCCTTGTATTTGGTCTCTGGTGGTCTGTGCGATACCCACTGAAGTATCTCAGGCGGAAAGGCAATGCTGAGGGTCAGCCAAGCAATGGGATCCAGCGTGTGGAAGTCTTCGAAGGGGCGATCAAGGCTTTCTTTGCTTTGGCAGGTAAGAGATGATGAGGAGTTTCTGCCCTGATGTCTCCACCATCCTCTCATGTGAGGCTGAGGCTGTTTCTAGGGGGTAAACATCTGTGGCTGCTGTGGGAGGGTTTGGGGACATGCTTGTAGCACTCTGTGATGGGACCTTGCTGACTTTCCTCTGGGGAAACATCGCTACGACTTCACCGTTGCCAAGGAACCTTTCCTGCAAGCCTGTTCTTTCTGTTCTCTGCCCAGGAATATTGGTCGAGCAGTTTGTTCCCACTGGTCCTCACCTGCAGCTGTACAGCCCCAAGACACACAGCTGGACTGACCTTGCCCACTGGCACTACACCACCATCTACCTCTTCTTCCTCCTCTCTGGCATCGTGGACATCATCTCGCACTCTCCGCTCAAGCTGCCGCTTGGCTTAGATCGGCTCTCGCTGTCGGTGGCTCTGTTCATCGAAGGTGAATCACAGGAGGTGCCGGGGAGATCACGGAGTGTGGGTTAGGGGAGGGTCAGCAGTGTGAGCTGCAGCCCCAAATCTTGGGCTGTTCTGAGGCCAGTGAGGTGCTGCACAAGCAGCCAGAGCTGGAGAGGGTGCAGGTGCATGACGCTGGCTCTTTGCTGAAGGAGCCCTAGAATCACAGAATCACCAGGTTGGAAAAGACCCACCGGATCATCGAGTCCAGCCATTCCCATCAATCACTAACCCATGTCCCTCAGCACCTCATCCACCCATCCCTTAAACCCCTCCAGGGAAGGTGACTCAACCCCCTCCCTGGGCAGCCTCTGCCAGTGCCCAATGACCCTTCCCGTGAAAAATCTTTTCCTAATGTTCAGACTGAACCTCCCCTGGCGGAGCTTGAGGCCATTCCCTCTTGTCCTGTCCCCTGTCACGTGGTTCCTCTCCAAATATGAATCCAGCCATGGCTGGATGCCCTGGGTGCACAGGGAATGCATGAGATCCTAGAGATGGATGCTTCCCCTGGTGACAAGCAGCTGGCACTCTATGGAATTGAAAAAAGATCTTGTCCCCCGACCTTGGTTGGATGCGGAGACACAAACCCTGATATGAACCTCTCAGCAACCTCCTGAGCTGAAGGTCCCTGGCACTGTGCTCCTCCTGATACTTCTCTGGTCCTGGCTGGGGCACGGAGATCTCTGCAGCCACAGGGGCTTCTCTGCAGGCAGATCAGACCCTGGCACTGGGGGCTGCGCGGTCCAGAGTGAAGGCGATGACAGCAGGCTGCTTGCTGTCTGACTCTTCCCGCCAGGCAGATCATAGCAAGACCTGGAGCATAGTCTCAGTTTCCAGATGTTTTTTCCAAGAAAACAACTCCCAGGGTATCCTTTTCTAATGCAGTGTGAATCTTGGCAGGTTTGCTCTTCTGTTTCCATGACTACAGCGATGCGGTTCTGGACCACCACCTCCATTCCCTGCTGGCCTTCGCTATCTTTGCTGGTGCCCTTTGCACCCTCCTTGAGGTGTTCATCCGAGACCACATCATCCTGGAGACCTTCAGGACCAGCTCCTTCCTTCTCCAGGGCTCCTGGCTCTGGCAGGTCAGTGCGTATCCAACTTTCTCCCCTGAGCAGCGAGCTTCCCACCCAGGAAGGCAGAGGTGGGGGCTGCTCTGCCCTTTACAGCACGTCTGTTGGGGTTAAAATTGGAAGCTGGTTGGAATTTAAGTAAATAAGAGGAGGAAACAAGACTCAGTGCAAGAGCTGTAATTCATAGAATCGTAGAATAACCAAGTTGGAAGAGACCCACCGGATCATCGAGTCCAACCATTCCTACCAAACACTAAACCATGTCCCTCAGCACCTTGTCCACCCGTCCCTTAAACCCCTCCAGGGAAGGTGACACAACCCCCTCCCTGGGCAGCCTCTGCCACTGCCCAATGACCCTTTCTGTGAAATTTTTTTCCTAATGTCCAGCCTGAACCTCCCCTGGTGGAGCTTGAGGCCATTCCCTCTTGTCCTGTCCCCTGTCCCTTGGGAGAAGAGCCCAGCTCCCTCCTCTCCACAACCTCCTTTCAGGGAGTTGTAGAGAGCAATGAGGTCTCCCCTCAGCCTCCTCTTCTCCAGACTAAACACCCCCAGCTCTCTCAGCCGTTCCTCATAAGGCCTGTTCTCCAGCCCCCTCACCAATTCTTATTTCCGATTTCTTCCTCTTTTTGTTCCAAGTAACTGGAAGTATCAGGAAATGTTGTAATCACCATCTTTGGGTCTAAGGAGAAATGCAGAGCCTGGCAGTGCACCCTCTGGGCTGTCAGCTTTCTCTGCAGATGCTGAGCTGCACTGTGAGCCCTAAGGCTTGTCCACAGGTCATCCCTCTCCACCTGAAATGTACCCCAGTGTCAGCTGGAGGAGACACGCGTGCTTGGGAGTGCTACCAGCATCAATCCAGGTGGTGCTTGAGGTTGTTGTGCCTCTAGTCCATAGTCAGCTGCAGCAAGATGGTTAAAATCAGGAGGAAAAGAGAAGAGGGCTGTGCTAAAGCCTGACATGTGTCGATGTGTAACATCTCTTGCATCTGTGACCAGGTTGGGTTTGTGCTGTCCCCTCCGTGGGGAGGACCAGGCTGGGACCCGACTGACCGCAGCAACTTCACGTTCCTCACTTTGTGCTTCTGCTGGCACTACGCGGGTGCTCTCATCGTTTTGGCAGCAAACTCTGCTGCATCTCGCTGGTACGTGGGGCACAGGGGCCTTTGGGGGGTCCCAGCACTGGGCGTGAGCTCAAATGACCAAGAGGAATACCTAGATCCAGTGCCACCCTGGGAAATCCAGCCAACAGTGCATTGTGGGCTAAGAAAAGTGGGTGTCCATGGATGTCATAGAATCATAGAGTGGTTTGGGTAGGAAGGAACCTAAAAGCCCATCCAGTTCCACCCCTGCCATGGGCAGGGACACCTCCCACTGGATCAGCGGCTCCAAGCCCCATCCAACCTGGCCTTGAACCCCTCCAGGGATGGGGCAGCCACCACTGCTCTGGGCAACCTGGGCCAGGGCCTCCCCAGCCTCACAGGAAAACATTTCTGCCTAAGATCTCATCTCAATCTCCCCTCTTTCAGCTGAAAAATATTCCCTCTCATTCTATCCCCTCACTTTCTGATTGAGGACCCCTCCCCAGCTCTCCTGCAGCCCCTTTCAACACTGGAAGTTGCTCTCAGGTCTCCCCAGAGCCTTCTCATCTCCAGGCTGAACAACCCCAACTCTTACCTGCCCTCACACCCAAGCTGCTTGGCTGCAAAGATTGGGCTTTTGAGCAGAGTTCCCCAGAGGGCTGGGGTGAGCTGATGGCTCTCTCTGCCTGCAAATACCTGACTGGTGTCACTGTCCCTCCTGCAGCTGCAACGAGTCCTGCCAGTTGAAGTTTGGGGACATCGATGTGGAGCTGGACTGTGGCGTTTGCATCCGCAAAAGCAACAAGAATGGAGCCCTGCTGCCGGAGAGCCCCACGGACGACAAATGAGGCTGCAGTGAGCTGGAAACGTCTGCTCTGCTGGCTTAGAACTCTTGAGACGAGGATTTTAACTGGTCTTGATAAGCTACAATGGCACTTGTTGGCGAAGCATCAGAAGTGGGAGGCAGGACCCTGATGGAGGAGCACAGCAGGAGATATAAAACCCTTTCCTGTGTATCCCTTTGACGGCAGCAAGAGCAAACCAGCTTGTCTGGGAGAGATGTTTTAATTTTCCTTGCTGCAGCAGAACTGGTTTGCTGGTAGAATCCAATTGGTGTGGCTGATTTTAGCTAATTTTTTTGGACATTTTTTTGGTTTGCCTCTGTAGGAGGGAGCCAAACCAGCACTCAAAGCTCCTGGTAGCTGTCGCTCACCCTGGTGTTAGTGGAGGGGATTTTTATACAAAGCTTAATGTGCACAGAGCATATGCGAACCCCAATAAAGTACTTTAATGAATCACCTTGCTGGATCTCTTGAATCCTTAAGATTGGAGGTTAAGGCCATGTCCAGCTTCAAAACGGTTTGAGAAGTAGATGAATGTTGGAAGAATGGGACTGTACATGACTTAATGTTGCCAAATCTGCCTGGAGAAAGGGGTGTGTGGCCCGTGGGTGGAAGGCAGGGGGGGCATTTTCCTCTTAGCACTGTTGTGTAGCTTCTCTCTTGCATGGTTTGAATCAGAAGCTGGGAGGATGAGTTAGGTGGATGAGGCGCCTGGTTGTGATGGATTTTGGCTTGCCTGGGAGATGGGGTGTTTGCTGGGCAGAGCTCAGCTTGCAGAGAGACCCTGGAAGCAGGATGATGGCTTCAGCCAGTCCAGGTTGAGCATACAGATCTGCTTGGTGAGTCTCTGAGAGCCAGGCTGTGCCGCAACCTCAGTCTGGGTATGACTTTTCTCCTTCTCCAACCACTTTGTTCCCCCCTGGGGCAGGTCACTCCAACACAGAGACAGAAACAAGACCTTTCTTGGTGGCTACTTTGCACTTGGTGTCCGAGGAGTGAGGTATGGGGGTTCCCCTTTAGGTCCTTCATTAAGTTTGCAGGAGAACAGCACAAGGAGATGCTCCCCGCCATCAAGATCAAAACCTAACTTGAAAGATGTCGTTAAGCAGGATTAGTGAATGAACAGAAGTTAATCACAAAGTTCACCATTAACATTTCATAGAATCATAGAATAGTTTGAGTTGGAAGGGACACCTCCCGCTGGATCAGGGGCTCCAAGCCCCATCCAACCTGGCCTTGAACCCCTCCAGGGATGGGGCAGCCACCACTTCCCTGGGAAACCTCTTCCAATGCCTCCACTCTTCCATGGTGAAGGAATTCCTCCTTATGTCTAGTCTAAATCTTCCCCTCTCCAGTTTATACCTGTTGCCCCTTGTCTTATCACCACAAGCCTTTGTGAACCGTCCCTCCCCAGCTTTATTGTAGCTCCTTCAGGTACTAGAAGGTCACTATATATATAAAATGCTTGTGCCATGCCCTTTATCAAGGGCTAGGCTAGGTGACCAGGGAACAAAAACAGTGTTGTTATCATCTTTTAATACCTTGGCTCTGCTCCTCCCTGAAGATGTGCTGAAGACAACTTAGTGTAACCACGTCACTGCTGGTCTGCACAGCTCCAAAAACTGCAGGAAGGAGGAAAGAAAAATCCACCCTGACTCAAAGCAGTTGATTGCCAGCCCCACAGGAGGTCCCTGGGTGAGCAAATACTTCTATTTTATTCTTTTAATTTTCTCCTTTGGGGAGCACGGCTGGAAGCAGCTCAATGCTTTGTGCTGGCGGCTGTCAAGAATTGGACTTTGAGGAGCGAAGAAACTGAAGTGAGTGCAGGGTTTTGGGCCCCCAGGTTTGGCATCCACACATGGGACGATTGTTTGGGGTTGTAAAGCAGGCTGGAATTCATAAACAAAGTTTTTTCCAGGATTTAGCAGGGCAGGTTTCCTTTAGCTAGGGTTGATGTGGGTCTCCTGGGCCGGAGCGAGCATTTCAAACGCGCTCTGTGGAGGTGATGTGCTCTGGTTATTAATAGTCCTCGAGGGACTGGAAGCAGGGTCATTCAGTCAACTTGTTATAGACTATCTGCCACTAACGGGAAGCTCAGTGCACAGGTTATAACCCTCTGTTCTGCACTTTGAGAAGAAAGGCAAAAAAATCTTTCCCCTTTGACCACTTAGTGTTGCTTTTTGCCTGTTTTTTTGTGCCCTGGTGTTATCTGAGTAATGCTGAATCCCCCTCTCGTTGGGGTTTTCTACTTAGTGTAGACCTTTAGTAGGGATGTTTCTTTTTTCCTTGAATAAATGCAAATAAGAGCAAATACTTAGCGATCATCTGGCTGTGTTTTAACAAGCTTAGCGGGATCACACGCTGTGCCTAAAGGTAACGCAGGAGGTTTCTTTGAACAGGCCATGCAGAATTAATCATCATCCAGTCAGGTGATAGAGGTGGCCAGTACTTGAGATAGACTAGCACCACTTGGGTCAATAGAGTAGAAAGAAGAAATGATATTGTTGTGGCTGTAATTGCATTTGTTCCTAGTCCGTGTGTGGAATTGAGATCCTCTGTAACAAGCCTTTAACCCGAAACGGTCTTTCCTATTACTGCCTGGAGGCAATGAAACTCATTGACTAGGGAACAATTTACTGCTTGGGAAAGGCTGCGCTGTCCACCCAAGACCATCTCCGTCCATGCTGGTAGCGAGCTGTGACCACAGAGCTGACCTGGAAATAGGGTTGGAGTAGAGAGCTGGGACATCCCACTCCACTGCAATCCCTGCCTCTCCAGGGTGGGGTTAATTACTGGGGTCCTCATTGTTATCACAGAGTCACCAGGTTGGAAGATACCCACTGGATCATTAAGTCCAACCATTCCCATCAATCACTAACCCATGTCCCTCAGCATCTCATCCACCTGTCCCTTAAACCCCTCCAGGGAAGGTGACTCAACCCCCTCCCTGGGCAGCCTCTGACAGTGCCCAATGACCCTTTCTGTGAAGAATTTTTTCCTAATGTTCAGCCTAAACACGGACATGACTGATGCTGTTCCCTTGCTGATGGAGTGATCTTTGGTGAAAGAACTTTGGGAAGCTCCTGTGGTTTATCCATGCTTCCCTAGGAGATGGCAACGATGTGCGTGTGCCACTCCAGTTCTGATTTTCTTTTTTCATAGTCTGGGATGGCTGGAGGGATGTGATCTGCTCCTAATACCTGGACCAGAAAGCGATCTCTTTGCTGATCTGCATGTAAGTGAGTTGTTAAACTACGTGGTGCTGTGTGAGCCAGGAGCCAAGGTAACACTTACCCACATTTTATCTTTGTTTCCTGGCTTTTACCGTGCAGCAACACTAAAAGCAGTGTTTTTAAGGGCAAACATTCCCAGGCTGGGGAGTTGATGGAGACACCCAACGCACGTGCACGCTGAAGCGTTTGGATGAAATGGAGACCCTTGTCCTTCCAGATTTAGGTCTGTGAGTGGTCAAGGACTGCGAGACCACTGAAAGGGGGAGGTGAAAGTTTTCCCCTTTTCACAAAATGCTGCTGGCAGATGTCAGGAACAGGCTTTTGCCCTCGGAGAGCTGGCTGTGAGAACCTTGAGTCAACGGGCTGGTGAACACAAGGTATGGTTTAGGGTGTCGTCTGGCTGCGGCTGGAGGGAGGAGAAGCTCAGTGAGGCCATGTGGGAAGGTGCAGCACTGCGGCTTCGTGGTGGTTCAGCCAACAGTCAAGGTGCAATGTGCTTCTTACCTTGGCTCAGAGCAGCTTCTTGTAAAACACAAACGTGGGGGCAGGTTCAGGTGAGGAAAAATCTCTGGGTATGGCAGAGGTATTTCAAAATATGCTTCAAAAACCCCTACACAATCACAGTCTGTATTTTATACTTAAGCTTAGTAATATCTATCTGCCTTAGAGATGGTGAGAGTCACACACTGCCTCTTCCTTCCAATACTGGTCTTGGGCTGCTTGATTGTACTGGATGCTCAGCTCGTGCTTGTTCTGGAGGGCAATCTGGAGTTCAACAAAGCAAGCTTCTCCTCTTCCCCATCGACACTGGACTGTACAGAAATGTTGGTCCCTCGAGAAGTTCCCAGGTCAACATCTTGCCAAGAGAAGGCTGTTTGTTTGGTTTCTGACTTGAAGGTAGCTTCAACGAAGTCCGTGCTCTTTGTCACTCCTCAGCAGAGCTCAGCAGCACGTGGACAGGAATAGGAGAAATGTCAGTGATATGGAGCCCACCAGCTTTCCCCAGCTCTTCCTCAGCAGTTGGTGCATTGGTGTGAAGATCCAGGTGATGAAGCACAATAGGCAGCTGGGGAACACGTGTGTGCACCAGTCGTGGTGGTAAGTGCTCGGTGCTTTCCACACTTCTTCATGCAGCAAAGTTGAGTCCAATGAGGTGGTAACTGCCTGTCCTACTGTTTTCCTTAAAGAAGTTTGAAAACATCTTGCATGCAACTGCTAAAATCTGGTAACCTCTGTAGGAAACCTCGACTAGTTCAGGGAGTCAGAGCGTGTGAGCTTAACGTTGGCCTTGAATAGATGCCCGTGTATCCTTGGAGAAGCTAGAAGGTACCAAGTAGAGCTGAGTAAACAAAATTAGGAAGCTACCAGGCTGCAGGTGGAATCACCCAATTATGAAGTTACAACTGAAAAGGAGTCATCCAATTATGAACTGTTGGTCTCTAGCTAAACCAATCGTGCATGAACGTGCAGCTCGAGAAGGGGTATAAGAAGTCTTGTAAAATCAATAAAGGTGTTCTTTTGCTCACAACTTCTACCCCGACTGCAACAAACCTCTTGTCTTTGTTGTGCTGAGCAAACCTGAGGCTGAACTCAGTCCCCAGCTGCGATCGCAGTCGGGCTTAGCTCTCCGGCTCCTGTCTCTGATATTTCTGGCTTATTCCATATACTGAGGTGTGAGTATAAACACAAAGGTTTTTCTAATGCTTAATATTATTGTCAAGACCTTCCTTCTCCAAAACCTGGTTTGCAGGCATGTACTGGGTAGAAAACCCCAAGCAGGGGGATATTGTGGGATGGGTGCGGAATAGCTGGACTCAACGATGAGCTGGAAATGCAGCTCAAGCCATTAATACTGTATCAAGTATGATCTGGTGGGTCTTTTCCGACCTCGTGATTCTATGATTCTAAGCCCTGGAATGGCTTTGATGAGCCATTCTCCCCAACGGGTACCATGATGATGATGAAAGAACAGCAGTTACCTTTACTACCTCCTCCCCTACCGACTTTAATTGCGCCTCATCCCATTGCTGCTGGAAAATAAAACATCTGCAATGCCTGTTTGACGCAAGAGTTGAATGGGAAGATGGTTTTATTTGAATCTATTGTATAATGTGCCATTTTTGTGTGATTTGCAGTGTATTTGTGATACACCCCTTACTCACCTGGCCACCCACGATGCGCTACCACTGCTCCCCTGTCACTTCAACCCCTCTGTCACCCAGTGAGCACGGGCACGGGGACGCAAGGGTGGAAAACAATAGATATCTTGTTGGGTTTGGGGTTTTGTTTTGCTTTGTGGGCTGGTGGCATCAGATAGATGTGGTGCAGCTCCCTGAGAGCTGTTTCGTTCTCCCTGAGAGCCTCTCTTTGCAACCCAAAAAACCTGCCCGTTACCTGAATGTGCCAGAAAAAGCAAGTGGTGCCAGGGCTCAGGTGAGTTGTTTGGGCTTCAGTTTTTCCTTTTTACTTCCATTGTGCTGCAGTTCTGCCTTTAATGCTGTATCAAAGCTTTTTTTTTGTTTTTTACAGAAGCCTTCAGAAGGTGCAGCCAGAGGACTTGGCTTAAATTTGTGCATCTACTGAGTTTTTCCAAGAGGATCTGATGTGCAAATGTGCAAAAAGCTTGGCTGCTGTTTTACTGACTCAAGGACAACTAAGTTATCTTGTGCACAGGGTTCAAACTGATGAAGTTCTGGAGCAAAGCGCAAGTAAACTTGAGATTTAAATTGCAAAAAGACCAAGCCCTGGAGCTGCGCTTTACAGCTCGGCTCCTGGAGCCATGTCTGCAGCAGTTTGCCCAATTAACTAAGTGATTAATTACCCCTTGAGCTCAGGGGCTGAGACACTTGTGAGCTCATGTGTTGCTTGATTCATCTGACGTAGAAGCCGGATGATATTTTGAGCCAGGTTGGAGCTGCACGAGCTGTATAAACACAGAGCTGGGTTGTCAGCTCTCCGGGGGCACAGAGCGAGGCAGGAGAACTCCGTGTCTGCTCTTGTTGTGACAGAACGCGTTTATTCTGTGGTTTTATGTCTTATTCGAAGTGCTGCACGCTTCCTCTTGCTGCTGTGATTCAGTGGGTAGCAGGGCTAAGTGGAGAAGCTTCAAAATTAAAAGATGACTTCTAGAAATTGCAGGATATCTTTTAACTTGGTTCAGGTACAGAAGATAAAGGCAAGGAATCACCTACTCTATGATCCGGTGGGTCTCTTCCAACCTGGTGATTCTGTGATACTCGAAGTCTGTTTAAGTACAATATAATGTACCAGCCCTAAAATAGTTTAAAAAAAATGTAAAACAATAATAACAATGAAACTACCCCCTTGAGTTTTGTCCCTGGTACCACCTAAGCCATAGCAAAGCCCTCAAATGAAGGAGAGAAGTTCCAGCGTGACATCTGCTATTGAAAAAATGAAAATTGCCATTTTTAAAAGGGAAAGAAAACCCAAAAAACCAAACCTCCACCTCTTTTTTTGGTGAAATCATAGAATCATAGAATAACCAGGTTGGAAGAGTCCCACCGGATCATCAAGTCCAACCATTCAAGTCATGCCTCTTTATTCAGCTCTACCCTCATCGTGAAGAATTTCTTCCTAATCTCTAATATAAATATTCCCCTTTCCATTTAAAGCCATTCCCTCTCATCCTATCACTCCAGGCCCTTGGAGAAAGCCCCTCCCCAGCCTTCCTGCAGCCCCAGCTGGTCCCAGTTTGGCTCTGCTTCTATCACTGGTCTGAGCTCCAGGGACTTGCTCCAAACTTGTGTTGCCACCAGGTGTTAAAAACCCAGTTCAGCCCAGAAAATCCACAAACCACTCTGAGCCCCCGAGAAGAGCACAACCCGACCAGCTCTCCACCTGCGGTGTCTTTCTCTTCCACATCGCTGCTCTCCAGAGATGCTGCGAAACCAGCGCTGCCTCCCTCTCAACCTCAGTCCCTGCTGAAAGCTCACGGCTGTGACTTTGCGGGATACGGATCTTGAAGCCTGTACAGCAGATTATTCCGTTGTATCATAAAAAGAGACTCCAGGACCCATCCCTCTGCTCAGCCTCCCCAGATAGTGCAGAAATAGTGTTTAGCATCACAAGAGCTGCATCCACAGAGGAAAGAGCTGCACGCAGATAAGGACGTTTGCCTAGTAGAAAAAAAATTAAATGTTTTTCTTGTGGCCGGCTGTTAAGATGGAGTAAGAATTCCCATTTAGTCTCTACTGACCTGATATAATTATTCCAACAATTTTTCCTGCCCCAAAACCCACAGGGGGGGAAGGGGAGCTGCAGGAACAGGCAGAGTCGTGTTCAACCATGCAGTGACCTGATCTGACTTCAGCGTCCGCCCTTCCGGCTGGAGGTGGGCGAGATGCCCTCCAGAAGTCCCCTCCAACCTCCTTTTCTCCATGAAAAGGATTATTCCCTGCCCAACCACCACGCTGGATAAAACCATTATCACTCACCTTGCATTTGATCACGCGGTGCCGACCCCGAGGGAATCGGCTCCGCTCTGTTCATGTGCCAGTCCCTGCTCCATAAACCAGAGGCAAAACAACCTCCCCTTCCCAAAAACACCACAAAAACCCAGGCAAGACATAAAAAACCCCATAATTTAATCAACTAGATCGCTTTAGGGTGGCCTCTCAGCTATAGGCACAGGCTGGGGGCACCGAGCCAGCAGCCCCAGGGAGGAAAATGAAAATTGCAGGTCACTGGGGACCCTTCCCAGCAGCCCCAGTAGGAAAATGGGAATTGCAGGTCACTGGGGGCCCTTCCCAGCAGCCCCAGTAAGAAAATGGGAATTGCAGGTCACTGGGGGCCCTTCCCAGCAGCTCCCAGTAAGGAAATGGGAATTCACAAGGGTACAGCAGCAGAGATGCCGCTCATTGGCTTGACAGTGACATGATGACTCCTAGACGGCTTATGCTCTAAGAAAATTCTCTCTCTCTCCTATAATGAACAGTTCCCTTCCTCGCAGGAAACGCTTCCTCCATCTCCCTGGATGGAATAAACCTCACAGCTCCTGGTAAAACCACCGACACGCTGCAGCCTTGGAGGTCGTCAGGCTTCATACGAGCAGCAACCTCCCTGGCACGGGTGAAACCGCATCCTTCTCTTTGCTCTGAGCACAGATACCTGGCAGGAGCAGCGACGCAGGCAGCTGGCAGGAGGGAATGTTTCAAAGCGAAGCCCAAATAACACGTTCAAAGCCCCAGGTGCGTCTCTCACGTGGGGCTGCCCCGCGGGCTCTTCGCGCGCCCACAGCATCGCCGGCTGCGGAGCAGAACGTGCTCCCCAGCACGAAGCGTTGGCTGAGTGCAGGTGAGGAAGGGATGAGGGTTCCAGGGGAATCTGTGCTCCCAGGAGAAGAGTGAGGAGCTCCTGGTCCCGAGCAGCCAGTCTTCGAGAGGTTCTGCCTCCCGAGTGGCCTCGAGCCCAGGCTCACGGGAAGGATTTGGACCAGCTCGCGTTGCCATGGAGACCGCAGGGACTTAGAGGATGGTAGGAGGAATATTTCCAGGTAAAACTGCCCCCACCGCCACCTGTTCTGCTCTCCCAGAGATCAAAGGGACCACCTGGGGAAGTCTAAGGCACGGCAAACAGATGATCTGCTAAGTCACGTACCTTCCCAGTGCATCCACAGCCAGACTGGGGACCCACAGCCTCATGAAGCTCCAGAGGATGAGCCTCCAGAAAACAGGAATGTCCCAAGTCATTCCAGTTTAAGCCATCCTCCTTCCAAGAGGATGAATCACAAGCTGTGATTTAAACAAAAACTAACGTTTTTGTTAAAAGGCAATTTTTGAAGGTGATGAAAGGTGTGGTGCTTCCCCCACTGCCCTGCGTCCCCTCGTTTGCGAGGCTGGTACCATTAAGACATCTTGGCACAGATCTTCACGTGAATACATCACTTTTCAGAAGCTGCAGCCTAAATCCATCCTGAAGAATCGATGCCGAGCACTTGGCAGCCCGTGCCGAAGCAGGTAACCAACAGGCTTTGATTCCAGCCTAACGTAGGACTAATAGAAGATATTGAAGCAAATATCTAATACCCAAATTCGATCCTGGAATTCAACCGGCTGCCTCCTCTGCTTGTTTCTCTTTCAGGTCACCCCACCCGAGGGTGCAGTTCAGGAAGCAGCCCTGGACCGAGGTTTCTCTCTGGTATCATTTAAATGAATTTCCAGTTGAAAATCAGAGCTCTTCCCCAAGCAGTTGTGACAAGGCAACAGACGGCATTTTCTAGGCCAGCATCTGCTCTCTCCTGCAGAGCCTGAATAATTTAAGCAGAATATGGAAGTTCCAGTGGAACCAGGTTTAAGGAGAAACAGGACACGCGATTGTTTCCTACTTGGAATCACTAAGCCTTCACATTTCCCTCCCACCTCCTCTCCCCTCTTCAGCCAGAACTATTGGGAGCTGCTCCGATCAATACCAAGGCAGATTAATTCTGTCCCTTGGATCCTACCCCAGCATTCAAACGGCAAAGACTCTGCAGTCATTGCACGAGAGAGGATGGATTTGTGTTTGAGGTCACACTTCAAAGAAGGAAAAGGAAGAGGAATGACATACAGGCGCAGAGGCAGCTGAGCGGCACAGGCTGGTGACTTTAGGTGTCCTGGAAGAGAAAGTTAAACCTCAGAGTTAAGTCATTTCCCTTCATAAACCAAAAACATTGCAAGTGATACAGTAAATGCTAACCAAAGCCTGTTACTGACCTGGGCTCTTCACGTCTTTAGAGTATTCTAGATCATAGAATCACAGAATCACAAGGTTGGAAGAGACCCACAGGATCATCGAGTCCAACCATTCCTATCAATCACTAAACCGTGTCCCTCAGCACCTCATCCACCCGTCCCTTAAACCCCTCCAGGGAAGGTGACTCAACCACCTCCCTGGGCAGCCTCTGCCAGTGCCCAATGACCCTTCCTGTGAAATATTTTTTCCTGATGTCCAGCCTGAACCTTCCCTGGCTGAGCTTGAGGCCATTCCCTCTCGTCCTGTCACCTGGGAGAAGAGCCCAGCTCCCTCCTCTCCACAACCTCCTTTCAGGGAGTTGGAGAGAGCAATGAGGTCTCCCCTCAGCCTCCTCTTCTCCAGGCTAAACACCCCCAGCTCTCTCAGCCGTTCCTCATAAGACTAGATCAGTCCATCCACAACAGGCAGCGCTCAAGGAAGCCGCGTCACTGTTTGAGGCTCCTCTTTGCTACAAATTTGCAGACCTGCAGCCGCCCTTCTGTCCATCCTGATTCCTAAGGCTTGTGGGCAATAGAAGCTCCGAGCACAATGGCAGCACCATCACCACACTGCTCAAATCTGCTTCTCCACCGCCTGGATCCATTTCTGCAGGTCGCCAAGCAGCGCAGGAACAGCTCGGTTTCACCCAGCGCTTTGGCTCGGCTCACTCTGAGAGGCTGTGCCAGCGGCCACCTTCACACCGGGAGCGGTTCCAGCATCTTCACTGCCACAGAACCACTCATGATGCCTTCTACAGCGAGTGGGACACATAAAGCAGCCGCAGTTCTACCCAACCTGTGCTCCAGCACCTAACGGTGGCAGCATGAGGACATCACGTTATTCAGACCTTGTCATAGAATCATAGAATCACCAGGTTGGAAGAGACCCACCGGATCATCAAGTCCAACCATTCCTATCAAACACTAAACCATGTCACTCAGGACCTCATCCACCCATCCCTTAAACCCCTCCAGGGAAGGGGACTCAACCCCCTCCCTGGGCAGCCTCTGCCACTGCCCAATCACCCTTTCCGTGAAAAATTTTTTTCCTGATGTCCAGCCTGAACCTCCCCTGGTGGAGCTTGAGGCCATTCCCTCTTGTCCTGTCCCCTGTCACCTGGGAGAAGAGCCCAGCTCCCTCCTCTCCACAACCTCCTTTCAGGCAGTTGGAGAGAGCAATGAGGTCTCCCCTCAGCCTCCTCTTCTCCAGGCTAAACACCCCCAGCTCTCTCAGCCGTTCCTCATAAGGCCTGTTCTCCAGCCCCCTCACCAGCTTCGTTGCTCTTCTCTGGACTCGCTCCAGAGCCTCAACATCCTTCTTGTGGTGAGGGGCCCAGAACTGAACACAGTATTCGAGGAGCGGTCTCACCAGTGCCGAGTCCAGAGGGAGAAGAACCTCCCTGGCCCTGCTGGCCACGCCGTTTCTGATCCAAGCCAAGATGCCATTGGCCTTCTTGGCCACCTGGGCCACTGCTGGCTCCTGTTCAATCAACATCCCCAGGTCCTTCTCCTCCAGGCAGCTTTCTAGACAGACTTCTCCTAGAAGTGTCTTAGTACCACACCTCCTTCTCTCCGCACGGGTCCGCAGGATCTGGGAACGCCGCAGGAGACTCTGGGCACAGCTATCGGTTCTCAACGCCACCACATCCCTCCCACAATGGTCACCGAGGTGGACGTGGACAGCAAGGGGACAAAAGGTCTCCAGGGGTTTGGCAAGGATGCAGTGGGAGGAGAGAGGAACTCGAGCGAATAAAGAAAAGAAACTACCTGGAAGTTAAAGTGTTTATTGATGTGTTTAAACTTTGTACATTCCCCACAGACCACACTAAGGAGTTTGCAGGTAAATCTGTGCATAGTGGGAAGAGACACGGAAGGGAGAAGAAAAAAAAATAAAAGTCACAGGAAAAATAGAAAAAATACACCACAGGTTACCAGAACCTCCAGATTTAAAAAAGCCGTGAGCATTAACACCAACTATACAAGCATTACAAAGACATGATGGTGAGTGGAACAACTCCCCTTCTGTTCTTCTCGGGGCCTATGCTTCCAAGTTCCCTTAAAGCAGGCAGTATCCCTTCCCAACTCGTCCCTCTCTTCCCTCCCCGCTGAACTCCACGTTCATCAGCTCCCAAGGTTCTGATTATTGCAGTGATTTGTCATTTCTGGGCAAACACCAACGCCCGTGGCCCAACAGCGCCCGAAGAGAGCGAAGGCGCCAAGGCCTCCGTCTCTTAACTACTTACCCTGTCGGTGAGGCAGGAGGGCTGGGGAAAATTAAGTAGTAGTAGATAGAGGGGGCTGTTAATGCCAGGTGAGTACTGAAGGAAACTGGTTCAGAATGGAGGATTTCAATTCAACACTGGGAACTTCCAACTCTAGAGCAGAACTGAATCTGGAAGGGGCATGTGCAGACCCCGGTTTGCACGAACCATGGTCTAACATTCCACTAGAATAACTATCAACGAGATGCTAGAAGCCTTTTAACTCCTTGCCTCCAGGGAGTCTGGATTCCTAGAGCCCGAACTGCTAAGCAGCAGGGTGCACATCGCCGGCATATGAGGATGGGGGAGCTTTTTGGGCTTTTTTTTTTTTGCTTTTTTTAATTTTTTCTTTTTTCTTATAAGGATTTTTGTTAGTTATCATTCCCAATTGCTTCCTTGCTTATGCTGTCACAGTTCCTACTCCTAAATTAATCTCTTTGCAACTCCCAGTGAAATTCACTTTAAAAAAAAAATAGAAAGGAAAAAAAGAATACTGCTTTATATATAAAAGCCAAAATGACTGAAGAGCCACAACCACCTCCTTGTGACAAGGCGGGCTGGTACAAATGACCCTCAATATACAGGTGGTCTATCAGAAATAATAAAAATCAACATTTCCCGTTTTATATATAGAGCTCGGATCAGACAACAGTACAGCGGAACTGGTATTTCTCAGATCGTTAAAAATAAAAAAAAAAAGGAAAACTACATCTCAGTCAAATATCTGCAATAGATCCATTTTTCCCATTTAAGGAGATTTATATATCATATTGTTATATTATCATCTCTTCACCCATTTAAAAGAATGGAAATTGCAACTCTACAGTAGTAATTATAGTCTTAATGATCCAGGAGTTCTGAATGTAAGATGAAGTCCTCTCGAAGCAACTGTTGGTCAGTAGTTGATCCAAAACGCTGGACCCCTTTGGCCCTCTGCCCTGCTCCTTTCCCGGTCAGGGCTGTTGTATCTTCATCTCTTTTATATCTGCATCTGCTCCAGGTATTTGTAGGTGGGGTTCTCGTAGCCGTGGTTTTGCATCTTGCTCAGATGCCGCTCTTCTGGGGTGAGCATTGGGTCAACCTGCAGGAAGAGCAGATGGTTACTGGTCGAGGGAGGTACCTGCAGTCGCATTTCAGAGTAACAAGAGCTGACAGACAAACACTGGAAAAATCCTGTGGCAGGCAGTGCACAGGCAAAAAGATGAGCCACGAAAACCTCGTTCGGGTGCCAACACCTCCTGCCTGCCCCCACCGCCACGTGGATGTTGTCCACAAGCTAACAGTACAAATTTGGGACCCACTTCTCTCATTAAAAAGGTTGTTACTATAGAATCATAGAATCACCAGGTTGGAAAAGACTTACAGGATCATCAAGTCCAACCATTCCCATCAATCACTAAACCACGTCCCTCAGCACCTTGTCCACCCGTCCCTTAAACCCCTCCAGGGAAGGGGACTCAACCCCCTCCCTGGGCAGCCTCTGCCACTGCCCAGTGACCCTTTCCGTGAAAAATTTTTTCCTAATGTCCAGCCTGAACCTCCCCTGGTGGAGCTTGAGGCCATTCCCTCTCGTCCTGTCCCCTGTCCCTTGGGAGAAGAGCCCAGCACCCTCCTCTCCACAACCTCCTTTCAGGGAGTTGGAGAGAGCAATGAGGTCTCCCCTCAGCCTCCTCTTCTCCAGGCTAAACTCCCCAGCTCTCTCAGCTGCTCCTCACAAGGCCATTTCACGTACTGGCTGGGCAAAGGCAAAAGCCACTCTCTCCAGGCTCCATTAAGGTGTCGGTAGAAACGTGCACGTTGGGAGCAGAAAGAAGGAATCACTTCTCAGCGTTCAGCCCATCTTAAGAGTTGTTACATTAGTTGGGAGGACAAATTGCTATAGATTGACTGACTTGCTCCCTCGCTAAAGATATCGCGGAAAGCTCATTTAGTGCTAAATCCTATCCTGAGCCAGCCAGGGAAGCCTAATTGAATTCCTTGTGATAAGCAAATGCAGCTGCGAAGTGACAGGTCCCAGCATGGCACATCGATGACTGATACCCCCACACTAACAAACACACGATGAAGATGTTCATCCTCACCCTCAGCGCTAGGACCCAGCCGGGCAGGGCAGGGCTGCTGATGGCTTGGCAGCTGCTGCCATCTTCACCCCCACACACACACTGTGTGACTCAGCGCTGAGTATTTTCATCCCCGGTGATGGAGCAGGGGTTGTTTCTCACCTCCACAATCCCATGGCTGATGGTGCCATACTGCCTCTTCCTCAGCATCACCAAGCTGATGACTATCACGGTAGCTATGGCAACAGCAATCACCAACAGGCCAATAAGGGCGCTGCTGCTGAAACTGAAGTCATCGCGGAGGGAGTTGTCATTATCCTGGAGGGAGGAAAACAACAGAGCGGGTAGAGGAAGAGGGATGCGGGAGATTCACTGCAAAATGCAAACCTAAAAGGTGGCCACCAACAAGGTCTTCAACCATCTGTGGTACCAGACATGACTAGTTACACCTGACAGCAGAAATATTTCACCTCTAAATTCTTCACCAAAGGACGATGAACACAAAACTGTTTCCCCACCTAGGCATTCCTGACAGGCACTGGTCCACACCGACTTCCTATCCCACAAAACACTTTTGCAACTGAAGAGTTGCCTCCTGCGTGTTCACTGCTGCCATCCTTATGCAGAAAAACCACTCTGCCTGACCTACCAAAGCAGTGTCAAGGCACCAAAGCCCCAATTCAGTAACACACAGGAACTGAAATCCAGCTTTAGGAGTTTGGCCATGGTAGCCACATACATACCGGCTCATCCACCAGCCCACCGACACGCTCTGCATTGAAAATCATTTCCTTCACATCAAGGGTTTCATCAATTACCTGAAAACAGTCACAAAAGCATTTTATGAAAGGGGCCGTTCAAAACTGGTGGGAGAAGGAACACTAAGACAAATGAGACCTTAAATGAACACTAGCAAAGGCTTGGAACCACCTAGCACCCTTCCCCTGTGCTCAGCAGCGTGGGATGCTCCCCAGCTTTTAAAGCCACCTGAGGCAGTGCTGCACCCATTTGGTTGTCCACACTACATCAAACTAAAGACGCAAAAGAACTAGGTGCCTCGACACAGCATTTCTGCTGTGTAGTATCTAACCTGTGGCACTGAAACTCTCAAAAGTTGACCTTTATTTTCCCCAAACCCAGGGAACTGAGGCAAGGCGGCCACCGCTGTAACCTAGTGAATTCTCACAGTGCACGCAGAGCCAACACCTACCGGGTCGCTCACCTGCCGAAGAAGGTGAAGCCTTTCCTGCCATGAAAAATAAGTGGGAAGACAGATGGAACACACCAGCATTTGGTGTATTCCGATGGCAAGCTATCTAGCTAAAATAAAGGCATTTTAAAAGGTCTCTCCTTGGGAAAGCAGTTACTAAATCCCAGTTCTCCAACTCAGGCTGCCAAAGATCTGGTTCCCTCCCCTTCCCTCGCCCTCCCACCCTTCTGATGTTAATCAGCATTAAGAGCCTACAATAGTCAGAAAACTGACTCCCCCACACCATATGGATAACGAACACACTGACATTCTGTAAGCAGGAAGGAGACGTGGAAATAAGCCACCGCTATTAATTAGTGTCCGCGGCAGGTTTTGCTTTTACAAAATAAAGGTGGAGGGCTCACCACATTTTCATCCACCTTGTTCTTGCTGTTAATCACTTTTTCTTCAGCGCCGATCAGCCCATCCAGCTCGGTCATGCCAGAACCTGCACCAAAAGAGCAAAGCAGAGCCCATCAGCCCTCTCTGTGACGCAGAAGAAGGGCCACCTACTCTGTGGAGCTGCTGTCGCTAGTGTGATAAACCACTGGTTATTAACCTGTCTTCATGCAGTTGTGTCAGAAGGGGAGCTGATGATCTACACTACGGTGACAAGTGATTGCAGGATCTGTTAATGAGGGAAATGAGGTGCAATGAGAGGAGCAGACAAGACTCACCACAACCGTGTAAATCCAGACATTCCGAACCATTAAGCGTTGCTGTTAAAGAGTGCAACACGTAACGTGAATTGTGAGTGCGCAGAGCTGTCTGCCAGTGTCACCCCAGGTCACCACCACCTCACCATGACCCCCGTGACAGAAACACACATCCCTTCTCCGCTGAGAATCAGTGTGCAGGGAACACTTTCAACCGCACGGCCAACATCAACCCAGGCTTTTCAAATCAAGTGCAGCAGCAAGCGCCTCAGGAATGAGACTTTCAAGGTCACCCAACGTGGCTCTGTAATGAGCTGCTGTCCCATATCTGGCACCAGCCCAGAAACCATAAATCCCAGGGCAAGGGAGGAGCAAAAAACGACGGCAGCTTTTGTACCAGAACATCACTCGCCCACTTGTAGGCTGAAACTAGCACAGGCTCAAGAGAAGAATATCAATTAACGAAGGCAGCTGTTCTGCACAAACTGTTTTGATCTGAAGCAGTTATAAATAGATCAGATCAATAACAGAAAAGTCTGATACAAAACACTCAGACCTAACATAACACAGCAAGTTAGGAGAACGCCAGCTTTCCTTCATAGAATCATAGAATCACCAGGTTGGAAGAGACCCACAGGATCATCGAGTCCAACCATTCCCATCAATCACTAACCCATGTCCCTCAGCACCTCGTCCACCCGTCCCTTAAACCCCTCCAGGGAAGGTGACTCAACCCCTCCCTGGGCAGCCTCTGCCAGTGCCTAATGACCCTTTCCATGAAAAATTTTTTCCTAATGTCCAGCCTGAACCTCCCCTGGCAGAGCTTGAGGGGAGGTTTCCTTCACCAGCAGGGTCAATGTCACATCCTTCACAACACCCATGCCTGCCCAGCACAAGAACAGGAGACAGCAAAGCCCCCAGCCTACCGCAGGGTCCTTCTGACGAGGAGTGTGAGGTGGGGAAAGTCCAGCTACACCACGTAATGCTTTGCCAGTGACTGCACACCCCTCTCCTCGAGCTGCTGAGCTTGCAGGTTGCCCAAGACATTATGTTAAACACTGTTGAAACTGGCACCGTGTTCTTTGATGAGATGCAAGCAAAGGTTAGTTGGCTCCAAGCTAAGTTTTTACAGTGACAGGCTTTTACTGCCTGAAAAAGCCAAGGAAACGAACGTTTCACTCCAACTCCTCCCAAAAGCAGCATCTTGGGTTTTAGTGCATCCCCTTCCCTGTACTGGTCTCTGGAGACAGTAATCGGATTCTGAGCATGGCCAAGGCTGCCCGTCTGACTTCTCACGGCTGTCGAAGCAGGTCATGTTATTGTGAAAGTCAATGATGGGGATTTTCTGGAGAGATTGGCCACAAATAGTTCTCTACTTTTTAAGAGAACTATCGTGTCAGCTTTTGGCCTATGGCTCCGCAATTCAATTCTCAGGAGCCAACACAGCACGGTCTCCAGGGCTGAGAGTTCATCTGCTGTGCTGCACTTTGCTGTTTGTCACAGAGCGCAGCAACAAATAACAGACCCAGCTCTATGCAGCTCAAAGGCACAGTTTAGATTATAGACTTCCCAGGTGAAAAAAAAAATACCTGAGCAATCCCCAAAACTCCCTGGCAGTCCTCATGAAATTCAATGGGAAGGGATGGGAGAGAAGGAGCAAGTGCAGGATATGATCTCTGTCCCCAGGTCATCAGAAACTCTCCCATTTCTCCAAATGGGGAGACCCAGCCTAGATTTATCATAGAATCACTAAGGTTGGAAAAGACCTCTAAGTTCATCCAGTCAGCCCAACCCCATTAAGCCACCAAAACCATGTCCCGAAGTGCCACAGCCACATATTTTTTAACACCTCCAGGGATGGTGACTCCACCACTGACCTGAGCAGCCTCCTCCAATGCTTCACCACTCTTTCAGTAAAGAAATTTTTCCTAATATCCAATCTAAACCTCCCCTGGTGCAACTTGAGTCTATTTCCTCTCATCCTATCACTTCGTACTTGGGAGAAGAGACCAACACCCACCTCACTGCAGCTGTAGAGAGCAATAAGGTCTCTAATTCAGCTTCCTCTTCTCCAGCCTAAACAATTCCAGGTCCCTCAGCCACTCCTCCTCATCTTTAAGCCAACAAAACAGTCATCTAAAAAACCCCAACCTACCAAAGTTAAGGTTGTCCCACTTGTTTCCAGAGCAGCCAGTACACCGAGTTAGCTGTACACCATTCCACAAGAGGGATGAAAGTGACTTACACTGGTAGAGAAATGCTGATATGAGAATAGTTCCAAGCTATCTGGCCTTCACCATGCTACAAAAGTATTCGTGTTCATATAAAATGGTTATTAGCAAAATCCTTTGCTCTCCTTTGAGATTCTGCAAATATACTTGGAACCAAAGGCTGGGTTCACTCCTCACCCACAGCACTCGTACCACTGCCCTGCAAGAGCATTTTAATTGTCAGCCTTCCACTTCTACTTCAGGAACCAGACCTGTGGTGGCAAATCAGCCTGACCTGATCTTTACCTCAGGCTGTATCACTAACAGAGGATTTCATTTAATGCCAACATTTCTGTGCCGCTCTTAAAGCCCACGCAGCTCCTTTCGAGCCAGGCACTGAGTTACTGCAGAATTAATAATGAGCTAAAAATCATAGAATCATAGAATAACCAGGTTGGAAGAGACTTAGAGGATCATCAAGTCCAACCATTCTATCAATCACTAAACCATGTCCCTCAGCATCTCGTCCACCCGTCCCTTAAACCCCTCCAGGGAAGGTGACTCAAACCCCTCCCTGGGCAGCCTCTGCCAGGGCCCAATCACCCTTTTGGTGAAAAATTTTTTCCTAATGTTCAGCCTGAACCTCCCCTGGTGGAGCTTGAGGCCATTCCCTCTTGTCCTGTCCCCTGTCACTTGGGAGAAGAGCCCAGCTCCCTCCTCTCCACAACCTCCTTTCAGGTAGTTGGAGAGAGCAATGAGGTCTCCCCTCAGCCTCCTCTTCTCCAGACTAAACACCCCCAGCTCACTCAGCCCCTTCACCAGCTTCGTTGCTCTTCTCTGGACTCGGTCCAGAGCCTCAACATCCTTCTTGTGGTGAGGGGCCCAGAACTGAACCCAGGATTCGAGGAGCGGCCTCACCAGTGCTGAGTACAGAGAGAGAATAAGCTCCCTGGACCTGCTGGCCACGCCGTTTCTGATACAAGTGAAGATATGCGAAGGACAGCATGGCTGCAAAGAGCCTGCTAGGCCCAAAGATGCTGCTCCCTGCACGCCAAGAGACCTCGCGAGCCCATCAGACTGGAACACACACAATCGATCAGATGCTCAGACCAGTGGGTTTCTTTAACACTAGGCCTAAACAAGCAAATCGAAAGCTACTGATCTAAATGAAAGCAGGGAAATGAAGATAAAGGTGAGTATGAAACTAAAATGAAGCTATCAAACACACAGAGAAGGTAGGAGAGTGATCGAAAGCACTGTGAGGGAGCAGCTTAGAACCAACCTTTTTTCATTGGATGGTACAAATCCGGCTGAGGATCTAGCAGGAGGGAAAACAAAAACAAAAATAGCAGAGAAAGGAGATTAAGAGAGAAAGGAAAAAAGGCTTGCGCATGATTTCTGACTCAGACCCTGGGAAAAGCTTTTAGTATACAGCTTTCTTTAAGCTCAGGACTCTCTTCAAGCGCTTTTAAAATACACACACACACACCAGCTGTCAACACCCGGTGATACAAAAAATAGAGATATACATATTTAAATAAAAATAAAGACAATTCCTGCAGCCCTTCCAGCAGTCACAGCACAAAGACTTAATGTTACACGAGAGCATTTTGGTTGGAAATTAATTCCAGAGTCAGGGCACACAGTAACAATTTAACACTCCTGCAAAATGGAAAGAGATAAAACAACTTTGTAAAGAGAGGTATTGGAAAATAAAGACAGCAGCTTGGTTACCAGCGGCACTGCCTCGTTCCAGTGGACAGAGTGTGAGGGGCACTGCTGGGGCAACTGCTTTGCTCTTAAACCACCCAAAGGGATGGAGTTTTCTCTTCCACCTCACTGAACCTTTTGGCTTGGAAAGCACCCATGGATTTTAAAGCCAGTGAACCCATTTTTCAGTTCCACATACCTTCACTTTCAGTCAAGGCTGGGAAGGTTTTCACCTGGAAAGGACGGAAAGGTTTGCCCTCCAGGGGAATTTCTTCGCTCTCCTCAGAGCTCACTTTGACATCCACCTGGGACTCAGAAATGGAGGATGTGAACTGATCCATGTCTGCACGTTGCTCCTGAAGCAGCTCATCTGAAAGGAATGAGAGGAAATATTACACAAACGGCATGAGGCCTGGCAGGAGCAGAAAGGGACAGATGGTTTGAACCGAGCTGAAGCAGGGCTGCAGGGGAACACTGTTCAGGGCTGCCAGGTTACCTCATCCTGCATGCTCTCAGCTCTCATCTGGAAGGCTCGGTAAAGGCGTTGCCCAGAAATACATACAAATATGGGCCAAGAGGTTTGATGTGGCAAGATGGGATTAAACTCCTAATAAAGCATGAAAGCACCTGCCTATTTTTATGGATCTTTTTCATCACCCTCTGAGAGATTTCTTTGCTGTCCTGAATGTTGCTGTCGTTTTTTAAAGGGACAGTGGAAATTCTTACGAACAAGCTATTCCGACTGGCAGTGTTGCAAACCTAGAGATGATCTGCCCCGCAGCACCTAAGCCTAAGCCTAAGTGCTTGTTGCTTAGAGAATCTCTTCAAAGGAGTGAGCAAGTCCACTTCACTTGATGTAAAAGCTTGTAGTCTGACAGGGTGGCACGGAAGCTGGCACACAGAGACACTCACCAATCTCATCCTGGATTTCTTCAGCCACATATGGCACCTTGTAGAGCAGAGACAAGCTTTGATTCATCCGCTCCTCGATCACATGGAGATGTGTCATCACCTGCAAACGCACAAAAGCATGTTGGAGCAGGCAAAGACTGTCAGCCCTTGGCTGGTACCAGCACTTCACTTATTTAATAAAATATCTGCTACTGGTGGACCTGCCGTGACCCACGACTGAGTGGGACATGGGTCCATCTAGCCCAGCTCTCTGGCTGATGCTCTCTAACACATCCTGCTTCAGTGAATTGCCACCTGTACACAGCACACCCCGTATTTTGGAGAAAGGTTGGGATGAGAGAGAGGATTCAGCCGACTCCCACTGTAACCAGCTCTCCACTGGAAACACCGAAGCTGGTATTCCCCACACGCCAGATATGGTCATAATTCATTTCCTGGGGCAGCTACAAGCAAGTGCTTTATTAAATGGATTATCATTCCTGACTCCTAGAAAAGATAGAGGCAAAGGGAGCAGACAATATTATTTATCAATTATTTATTTTAAAATATATATTAAAATATTTATTTTAAAAATATTATTTATTCGAGACCGCTCCTCGAATACTGTGTTCAGTTCTGGGCCCCTCACCACAAGAAGGATGTTGAGGCTCTGGAGAGAGTACAGAGAAGAGCAACAAAGCTGGTGAAAGGGCTGGAGAACAGGCCTTATGAGGAGCGGCTGAGAGAGCTGGGGTTGTTTAGCCTGGAGAAGAGGAGGCTGAGGGGTGACCTCATTGCTCTCTACAACTACCTGAAAGGACGTTGTAGAGAGGAGGGTGCTGGCCTCTTCTCCCAAGTGACAGGGGACAGGACAAGAGGGAATGGCCTCAAGCTCCGACAGGGGAGGTTTAGGCTAGACGTTAGGAAAAAATTTTTTACGGAGAGGGTCATTGGGCACTGGAACAGGCTGCCCAGGGAGGTGGTTGAGTCACCTTCCCTGGAGGTGTTTAAGGCACGGGTGGATGAGGTGCTGAGGGATATGGTTTAGTGTTTGGTAGGAACGGTTGGACTCGGTGATCCGGTGGGTCTCTTCCAACCTGGTTATTCTGTGATTCTGTGATTCTGTGATCAACCCTGGTTTCAAAACAAAGGTGCCTTTCAGAACAGCGGTGGCACTACATTTGTCTTACACCCACTACACCCACTCACTGGCAGCAGCGCTCTCCCTTTATTAGAGACATAAATTTAAACGCTGCAGAACCTCAAATCGCTCTTCCCCAGCAGATTAAATTCACTGGTGAAGTCAAGCCTGACCTGAAGAGGGTGCTGCATTATCAGGGATCACACAGACCAAGAAAACGTTTATATGGATGCTCAAATGTTGGAAAAGGCTAAGGAGCTGAATGGACCTGTTTTACAGTCTGACGTGTGCCTGACCTTTAAGAGCAAGGATGAAAGCAATTTAATTTTACATGTGGCAGCTTGTCAATCAAGGGAATCGACTGCAGAGCTTAAAGTGCATCTGAAAAGTAAAGCGAATGGAAATTGAACTGTACCACCCACATCCCTCGCATGTCGATTTGTTGACACTGCAGCCTTCAGGATGAATTAAAGGCTGTTTAGGTTTTAGCTTAAGAAAACAGTTCACGCAATCCCCCTTGGGCTTTGGCAGCATCAGAACAAAGGGTCAGGGTGGGCCGTGCTTGATATGCTAAGCTGCCTCTGGAAACGAAATCACGTATTCTGCATCGCGAGCTGAACACCAGTGTGTAAATACAATTGCTATTGCTCTGTCTGAGGATGTGCAGCTTCACAAGAACCACAGAAGCAGCAGCAGCAACGCGAGAGCCAAGGGCTGAAGGCACATTGCTAGCACCCAGGAACAACATGGGACCAGGCACATCCAAAGGTGAAGTCAGCTTCTAGAAAATCCCTGCAGCGCTTCTCCACGCCTCAAGAGAGGTCACAGCAACAGACTCCACGCCCCATCTTCCTCCTAAACCAGCCATTTCCACCTCCCGGTTATACAGTCAGGTAACAAAGCCTTTTTTTCCCAATAAACTGGGACTTGTACACCAATTATACTCCTACGGCTGTGATTGCACAGTCAGTTCTCTCTGCTTCTCTCCAAACTCAAGAAAGGACATCCCCTTATGAACAGACCTTCAGCATCAATGGGCAGTTCTTAATTTGAATCTCAGGCCTTTCAGTATCTCTTTCACCATTTGAGAATTAAAAACAAGTATAAGGACACAATCTGAAAGATTTGCAGGATATCTGTAACCACTCTTCTAAGTACAATGGTCAGATTTGACACCCACCTGAAGCAGCATATTCACATTTTCCTAAGCAGCAGAAGGAAAATGGCTTTCTGGCTGTTCAGGAGTAAAATATATTGCAAAAGGGCAAAATGAACTCATCAAAACAGACTTTCTGCTAAAGCAAGAGAATGCCCACAAACCCAAACCACAGGCATCCTGAAGAACAGGCCTAATGAAAGGAACACAGTGAGGAAGTCTGTTCAAGGGTGACCAAGGCTCCAGCAAATAATTTCATGGGTGTCCGACCAAAGGAAACACAAAAATGATAACGAACTAGTTCTAAACCCTTAGACTCTTCGTTGTCACCAACAATAATTCATGTATGAGCCAGAGTTCCAATTCCTAACACAAAGGAAAATAGTACAGACTGGTGGCAGGCAATACACGTACAGAACGGGAGGTCTCTGCACAGGTAGGAGAAGTTGCTATAGCATCCAGCAAACCATCAAGGACTTGACGCAAGGCTTCTAAAAGTCCCTGACAGTGAGGGCTGGGTAACAACGCTTAGTCAGGGCTAGGTAACAATGCTTCCCTTGACAGAAGCCTTCTTATACCTGAGATTTCATCTGTGCAGCCTTTTCTGGGTCAACTGCCAGGACGTGCTGGTAATGGCGAATGGTGTGCAGACGGTCCTTGTTCTCCGCACGAACGTAGCGCTTCAGAGCCTGCAGGATGCGGTGGGGCTGCAGGAGTTGAGGAGGGGAAGAGTTCAAATCCATTTGATTCAAATAAAATTCACTGCTGAAATACAGCCCTTCAGATGTGAGCCTGCTTTGTTGCTGGACAGATCAATCACCTGCGCTAACCTCTTAGATATTTCCTTTCTAAATCAAGTCTGTCTCGCTCAGAACAGAATGCTTGCGAACACAAAACAAAGCAGAGGGGGCTTGAACCAGGCAGAAAGGTAAGTAAATCAGGCAGCCCACTGCTAGGCCTTCGGCACAAACTGCCACAACGGAGAAAGCTTATACTGGGATCCTATTCCCAGTTTCTGCCTCGACAGGACACAGGTTAACCTTCATTCCCACCTTTCACCCCACTCAGTGCTGCCCTGCTGTAAAACTTCATCGCAACAGGACTCACCCGCGGTGGGTCAGCCTGCAGGGCAGCCAGGTAGTTCTCCAGAGCAATCCGACGGCGATCGTTCAGCATAGCTTCCACGCGAGCCAGGTGAGTTTCCACAAGCTGCTGCTTCTCGCTTGCTGCCTCCTTCTCCAGAGATTTCACCATTGCCTGGAAGTGCTGGAACAAAGAAAGGAGTCTGCATGCATCAGGGTCACCTATTCTCAGTCGTGTAACCCATAGAACAAACGGAACCTGTCACACAGCGTGTCCTCGGCATTTACAGCAGGAGAGAAGGGCACTGACAGATGTTGACACAGATTTCACCTCTGCAAATTCAAAACTTGCTTCACAACCCCTTTCAACGGTCTGAAGACAACACATGGCCTTGCAGATAAAGGTTGTGTTGATCCAAACTGTACTGACTGAATGGCACAGTTTTAGCTCTTCCCCTCAACCCTGCAACACGGGAACAGGACAGATCCCTTCAGCCTAGAGCTGTCGATCTGAATTTGCAAACATTTACACAGGTATTGCAGAGAGGACTTTTCATCAGTGCATCTTCAGCTCAAATCTCTATCTATTCTACTAGAAAGGCCATAACCCACATCTTCAAAGGAGCCAGAAGATTCCATTAAGCATTGGTATGCTTCATCAGAGATGACGGAAAACTCTTTTGGACTTAAGAGTGGCTTACATTAAAAAATGTAGAGAGAAAACCATGTTCCAGGATAAAATCCGAAGCGGGCTTAAAAGCTGGAGTCAGCCACTCAGTTGGATAGTGGTTTGAGGGAACTTCATGTAGCTGTCACTGCCAGAAGAGCCTGCCCCTACCAATCCCATACTGAGCACATCCCTGATTAACTTCACAGTCTGACTGAACTCTCCACACAAGGCACAAGATTGGCATTTTGGCAGCGAACCAGCGGGATCTGCTGCCTAAGTGGTTTTCACTAAGCCTGCCCGAACAGGAAATGTGTGTCCGGAGAGTCAAGGCCAATCTGAACAGGGCTGTGAGGCCACCAGTTAGTGCAGAACTGGCCAAAGGTCTGAAGTTACAGTTTGGCTCTGCTTTTGGCTCTGCTTGCAGGATGAGATAGCTTCCTTCTACTGGGCACAGGAGAGGACCTGGCACAGTATCGGATCACCCCCAGCTTTAAGAACAAAGCACGCAATTGAATCAAATCTCCTCTAAAAGGCAGCTGTTGACAGAACAGGAAAGCTGTTCTTCCATCCCAGTCGCCTTTTGGCTTTGAATATTAGCATCTCTCATTGAGTTTATCAAGAAGATGAAGGCGAAGCACCAGTAACTTTCCTCTTGAAGTCCTTCAACTCTTACCTGAATGAGAGTCTGTCTTTCTGCCTTGGGGAGATTTACGGCTTGGTGCTCTGCTTCCTCCCATTCCTTTTTCACCTGGATAAGGAAAGGATAGATCACATCGACAAGACAGATTTACGTTTGATCTTTGCAAGCTAACTTGCCTTCACAGGCAGATCATTGTACAGGTTTTGAAGGCACAAAAGAGCTGCTGTGGGGCTTAACGCTAGAACTTAAGCCCTCTGGGCAACAAGCCAAGTGTCCCCCCGTGATTCGACTCTCCCATCACTTTGAAGAAATTAAAATCTAACTGCCACAGTGTGGTCACATTGCAAGAGACACACAGAAGGTGGGCGACTGGAAAGGAAGCCAATTCACCATCAATTTGTCCAGGAAAAAAAAAACATGGGCAGTAACTCCGCAGTGCGGCACAAATGACTAAAGCTACAGACACTCACCCGGTCCATGCGGTTGTGGTGTCTGACCTCCAGCTGCTCCTTCGCCTTCTGGAAGCGGGCATGCTCGTTATCATCAGCCGGGGTTTCAAAGTAGACATCCACATCATCAGTTGGCACTGCAAAGAGAGGGCAAGGATAAACAAAGGTCCAGAAAACTGCGATCCTGGATTGCAAAGGACAGGTAGGGAGAAGAATCTCCATAATTAACAACCTGGCAGGCTGAGTTTACCGAACCACCACCTACCAGGAGTCCAGTTTGGCCTCTTTAAGCTGCCAATCTAACACACACCACCACCAGCTACAGCCTCCCAACACCACAGCCATGCACTGCAGCAACCACCACCAGCACCTCTCAGTCTTCTCATTAGTTCTGGGATGAGCATTATTCAGCTCCAGCACCAGAACCATTTGGATTGCAGAACAAGGAATGTGTTTTCTCTTCCCTTTCACATTGGCTTTGGATGGTTTAAACAACATTTTGCGCATTAGCCGTTCGCTGACAAGCTGGCTCCAGACATCATTAATATGATTAGGGAGCTTGACAATAAATGTGCACAAAATGCTATCCAATATTTTATACTTCAGATCTACCTTCCCTACCAGACGCACCATGCAGGACTAACAGGCAACGATATTAGACAAGACAGCAACAGAAGGAGGATCAGTGTGACACATCGACTTGTCCAATAAACTGGATGGTTTGTATCTTTAAGACATTCAAATCCAACACAGGGAGAAATAAAATTTCAGAACTGACAAGTTCAAGCATCTGCAGATTTCACAACAGAGGCGATACACTCCATAAAGTGCAGTTCTGGAAACACTGAACCCAGTTTCTGTGTTACAATTTTAGAAACTACACATTCCAGAGCCCTTTCTGGAAGGATCTACGGCAAACAAGATGCATTTTGTTGTAGCCCTTCAGCAGAGAGAGCGCAGAAAGGGAAAGGTATGGAGAGCTTTCATCTGCTTGAGTTATCTGGGTGGACAAAACCTCCCACATGTCACTGAAAGACAGTAGATGTCAGAAAAAATTTACCTGGCACTTTAGCACAAATACAGGGTAAGAGTTTAGCAGAATTTCCTGAATCCAGGAACCTTTTCTCTAATCAGGGAAGAAGGATTGAACAAGGGGAAAGAATTACTTGATGAAATAATGGCAACATAGAGCACAGGCATCACCGCTGTGTAAAGGAGACAACGTCAGGTCAGTGCTGCATTCTAGGCCTGCCCATTGCCCTTCTGACCAGGCCTGGACACGGAAAACTCCCTTCCCAGTCCCAAATCCCTCTGGAACAGGACAAACTTCTGTACAAAAAGCTCCTGACATCCGCATCTTTTATTTCACCACTTCAGTCAGATCAGCCCAATCTAAAGCACTTGCGTGAAGCCCATTTTGTAAACAGGATTACGGCTGGCACAGTCAGACTGCCAAGCCCCAGATAACACAAAAAGCCTTTCAAAAGGCTTTAATGGCAGCTGAAGTGGAAGTGCTGGAGTTCAACAATAAGATTAATAAGGAGGTTAAAATGTTTTTGGTAGTTTTATCATCTGACATAAAAGCCAGTTGAAACGGATGCCAAAAACCTCAAGCTCTCAAAAATGCAGGGATTGAGTCATGATTCATATTTCAAACCGAGCTGAAAGTGGGAATCTGAATTCTATACCACTTCTCTGATCTTTTCCCAGAATACAATAGCAAGAAAACGCATACAACCAGGAGAACGGCCAGTAGCAGCCTGTTGTGCAGGACCGACTGGTCAAACACATGGGGAAACAACTGGGGAAAGAGAGTGCTTCCTTCCATGTGTTTGGAAAAAAGCCACTCATGGGAACAAGCAAGCTATGTGTTCACAAGAGGTTCACGACAGCCCCTGGTGCCTGCTACAGATCAGGAGGAGGAGAACTAAGCCCTTAGCAAGAGCTGCAACCCAACAGCGAGCACAGATAGCAGACGCTGAGAGCCACTTTCCCCAGAAAAGCTCACCCTACAGACCTAGAGAAGTGGAGACAAGAGGAGACTGCTGCAAAAGGACAGACAGACCCACTGCGGACACCAGAACCAAAGGGATGAGCTACACACGCATCCTCTCTTGACCAAGACGAGGAGGAGGAGACACCAAACGCCAGACAGACAGTGGCTAGCTGCAAAAAGGCCAGTGGGGGCAGGACTTACTCATCTTTTTACACACAGCCATACAATACTCCTCTGACTCAAAATTGTTCCTGTTGCCTCTGCAGCCTCCATATATAAAGCGAATGCATTTTCTCTTGTTAGGGTCGAAGTACCAACGAGGCATCACAGCCCGGCAGGGCCCTGTCATCGCCTCCTGGGAGCAGACAGCTGTGTGGAGACGGGTTAGAACATGAGCTAGTGAGGAGCACAAGCCTCGCCAAGCGACTTACACAAAGCAGTGGTGGCTCTAGTTCACACTCTCTTCTGAGGCACTAGCACTGGCCCCAGCGTCGCTCCGGCACCGACCAGAGGGCTTTTGTCAGTTTTGGAGGGGGATCTTGAACAATGCAAAGGCATTCCTCACAAAGTTTGTCAGCGAGGCGCCTGTGTGTGGTGCTTAGGAGTGAACGCGAAGCAGCAGGCGACCCCAGCAGTTGTCTCAACATGGAGCTCTCATCTGCCAGAGCGATTTCTGCTTAGCTAGAGGCTGAAACAGCACGGCTCTATTTTGCTGATGCCACAGCGTTATGCCTCGGGCGCCTCAGCGCTAGAGTCTCCACCGTATAAAATCAGCACGATGGAAAGAAATCCCATTAGGGCTGCTTAAAGATGACCTGTTCTGCTGCACTATGCCTGGATGGACGCTTCGCATCTTAAAGTGAGGTGTAAGAGCCAGCGAAATGGCAGGCTAAGTAAAAGGAATATGACTGCCAAGGTTTTTAAGTTTGCAAGCATCTATACACTAATTATTGAAACTCCAGGTAGCCACAACACGTGAAGTGCCTCACAATAAGCAGGCAATACAAGCAGCCGGGTTGTTCTGAGGCAAGAGAACAGATATGGTCCATATGTTAGCAACTGCTCATAGCACTTCAGGTAAAAAAGACTGTGTACCCCCAAAACAGACACTCCAATCACACTGTTCCAATTCTGTTTCCACACCTGCAGATCTGTAACAGCCCTGTACATGTATGAGCTAAGCCTTGTTTCAGCAAGCAAAATTATCTGCAGCATGCTGGCATCTGACCAAAAAGATGCAAGAACTGCTGGCAATGATTCGGTGATCTGTAGCTAATTGAATTTCATTCTCTCTCCCCTCCACCTTCCTCTGCAGACTCTGAACAGGGCAGGGTATAACGCCGAGGCACCCCACAGTCAGCAGCTGCCCTCTGCAACGGCACCCACGGCGTAACAAAAGCTACCACAAGTGCAGCAGATCTCACTACCGCAGGAAGAATTTATTACTCATAATAAAACTGGGCCAATTGTGCTGGCTGACTTGCTTTCATGAAAGAGAAGGGGCTGTGCAAAGTCTATTTAAGCATCTTCCTCAACCTTACGCAATCAGGTGGCAACTCTATGCCACCTCTATGATCCGGTGGGTCTCTTCCAACCTGGTGATTCTATGATTCTGCAGAGCACAGCCAGGCACTGGTATAAAACACCATAACCAAGACAATCACCCCAAACCAGGATTTTAAATTCACAGTGTGAATTTAAAATTTAAGTGTTGTGCCCCAAACGCCTCTTTAAGATCTTCCAAAATTAGCCCACGCAGATATGGTTTTCTGACTCAACAATGCACCTTCAGAGGTGCTCGTTCGATGTGCCGAACACCGGGCGTTCTGCCAGCAGCGCTGCTGTTTATCTGGAAGCATATGGCCCCTGCTCCAGAGAGTTAATTTCAGTACTTGAAACACGAGCATCATCAGCTTTCCTCTGTTTGCTAACTTATCTGGCAAATAAAACTTCCAAGTGGCATTTATTGACTTGATCAAAACCCCATCACAAACTGACAGCCAGCAAGAACACTCTCAAGGAAGGAAAAGGCCTGCAGGCTAGAATGTGTCTTACATTTCATATCGCTGCTGACTTCTTTTTCAGAGACAGCCTTGTCATTGCTAGGCTCGGTGGGGGTCTCTTCATTATAATCATCAACTTTGTAGTTGTCATAATAGTAATCACGGTCTTCCACCACATCCTCCTCCTCTTCCTCTTCATCTTCTTCATCCTCATCTTCCTCCACAGCTGTTCCTGTGACCTCTTCTACACCAGCCTCTGTAGGGAACTCACTGAAGGGATACGGTTAGGTTAGGGGGTGAGATAAGGTTTATCATTTTGCAGCCAACCTTTGTTGCACCAGAATAACAATTTCTAACATCTGGTTCTAGAAACAGAGGAGGTGGGAAAAACAAACATGCCAACTATTGATCACGCCCATCAACAGGACCTCCCTCGTTACAAACACACCGGCTATTACAGGAACACATTCTGGCTTAGCAGAGTTTCCTTGCATTTTCTCATCTCCTTGCATTTTCTTTTCAGCAAACGAAAGCCTGCCACATCTCGGAGAGGTCCCTATGGTAGCAATCAATCTTTTTGACTGTCTATGGATGGAGAGAGCGGGGCTTTTCAGCTCCTCCAGTAACAGGAGCACTGCAAAGTCATCCGTCCTTCCGCAAGGCTTTTTCAAGCTCGGGACATTCAAAAGCACAGAAATTCTCCTCTCAGTCCTCACCACCAGGGAGTCGCTGCATGAAATTGGTAACAGCAGCTCCACATACAGCGCTGTTAACATCTGTGACAGTAAGAACCCACCTTTTGTAAAGGTCATAGTCTTCATCCTCATCTTCATCCTCCTCCTCTTTGGACAGCGCCTCATCCACAACCTTTGTCTGAGGACAACAAACGTATTCTGCTCCGTGGAACTGGTCAACCCCGCAGGGCAGCAGCATGCCGTAACTGTGCAGGATCATCCCTTCTGTCAGACAGGCCTGAAAGAGAAACCCGTTTACGTCAGCTCAGCATCAGGTTCTTGCCTGGATAGAACCGATGTTTACCTATCGTAGATCCCAAGGATGCTACCGATGGCTTAAATTTTACAGCAGAAAGACAACAGCAACACATGACCTCAGTCTGAATGTTGAAGAATGAATTTGAAACCTGTAGCTTAAGCAAAATCCAGTCTCAGATTCAAAGCCATGCTGTGCTTCTTAGTGTTAATGTAGCAAACCCCCCCAGCCCCTAACAACCACTGATTTGTCAGCCTGGCTGCATCCAGGAGAAACAACTCAATGTTTTGTGCCAGCTCATGGGAGAGAGTACTTGAAAGAAACACAACTGTTGTTTGCCTTTCTGGGCTGGCTATTTCATTAAACCTTATCTATTAAAATTTATCTATTAAACTTTATACTGCAGTAAGTGTATAATTGCTCAAATGGACTTTGTGTCAAGATTATTTTAACATGCTGTAGATGAAAATCAGTCAGATAATTCTAGAAAAAAGCCAAATGCGAACTGTGATTAGACATTATGTCTATACACTTCTCTCAAGCTAAGGAAATGGCACGACTTTGTGGCGTCCCAGAAGAGAATGAAGTAAGAAAGGCTTTATTCTACACATCAGAACCCTTCTGTGCTTTGCTTTGTTACAGCACAGACGTAAAATGAGCCAAAGATGTCTGGAAAAGTTCTTCAACCACACTGAAAGCAAGTGATTTTTAAATTTGCTAGACATTAGCAAGTTTGGCCTCAATTAAAAGGTAACTCCTCTAGCACAGCTTTATTTAGATAGGTTTTTGCTGCCAAGATGTTAAAAAAACAGGAAGCTTAACTGGTGCATCCTTAACCTCATCTTTACAAATGGTATCACAACTGAACATTGTGTTGCTCTTCTGCTCCTACAAAATGGAAAACACGTTCATTTCCTCATGATCTTGTTTTCATTACTCCCAGCTGAAATGGGTGCAGAGAATTTGAACAGTTTTGCTAGTCAGATAAAAAAAAAAAACAACCCCCCCCCGCCATGGGCGAGATTTACTCTGAGAAGATAATCCATCTCTTATGTAAAACCTCCACTAATCAGCCACAGTGAAACTCCGCTTGTCCCCAGGCAAGCTCCCCAAACCAAATCCCCGGCAGCAGCAGGTACAGTTGTGCAAAATCCTGACCACTGCAGCTCTACCCTGTAGAGAAGGATGAGCGTCTGGTTAAAGTAATATCCTTGAGACCTGATTTCAATTCTGAGCACCATCCTAGAATATGATCTTGGACAAGCTACCCAGGACAACCTTTCATGAGTGAAGAATAACTCAGCTATCTACATGTTTTTTTTAAGTCACTCATGTACTCATAAATTGCTTTTCCACTGCCTCCTGCCCTAGCCCGTAGAGCGAACGTGGGAGTAACAGATCCCAGAGATAAGCCCTGTTATGCTCCAGGACCACAAGCATCCAAACAGAGAGATCCAAAATCCCTGGATCAGGAATATTCCTGCCAGAGCAGCCCAGTTACCTCTTTGGCCATGGTGTGCCAGTGCTGGTGGCTCTCACACACGTCCATCCGCTCCTTGTGGAAGAATCGGCACTTCTCTGGAACCAGCAGGACATCGCTAACGAACTCGCCCACTAAAAAACAAGAAATGTCCATAGTTCCCTTGTCCCATCACACATGTCCAGCTCCCAACAAGAAACGAAGCCAATATGGGAACTCCCCCAAAGCACATGTGGATGTAAGTGCCTTAAATGTCTGGAGTATTCATAGAATCATAGAATAACCAGGTTGGAAGAGACCCACCGGATCATCGAGTCCAATCATTCCTATCAAACACTAAACCCTGTCCCTTAGCACCTCGTCCACGCGTCCCTTAAACCCCTCCAGGGAAGGTGAATCAACCTCCTCCCTGGGCAGCCTCTGCCAGGGACCAATGACCCTTTCTGTGAAGAATTTTTTCCTAACGTCCAGCCTAAATCTCCCCTGGTGGAGCTTGAGGCCATTCCCTCTCGTCCTGTCCCCCGTCACTTGGGAGAAGAGCCCAGCTCCCTCCTCTCAGCAGCACAGGACACACCAGCAGCTTTCTCTGCAAATTCACAGAGAAAAAGAGCCCCAGAGTTTCCAAGGTGAAAACTGGAGTAGGGACCAACATTGTGTGAGCTCTAAGGCTGAACCAAAGGAACAGTTTACAGCACAAGTTAATAAATAGTTGATTGTGGAACAATCCTTGAAAAGACTGCATCTGCATATGGAAGTTTTCAAACCCCTTAATCACCGACCTCTAAATAAGCCGCATCATACCAAAGCCGGTTCATGCTGTCTGGAGCTGTAACAGCCTGGAAATTTTTATATTCCACCAGTGTTATCTGTGTTTTCAGAGTCTGGGTATCCAAACAAGTCTTGTTTGCTTTGGTTTTATTTTGTTTCCAGATGGTTTCATTCAGGATCAACTGCAGCACAATCCCTGACTGGGACGGTCCTAACCAAAACACTGAGGGCAGGAAAAATAAAACCTATACAGCCCAAATCAGTGTACAACCAGCATGATGAAGTCTGGCACAACCTTAAAATCAGATTTGCTTTTGAGAAAATCAGGAGAGAGAGAATCAGCCCGCTCTACAGACTCCGTATTAGCTGGACTTAAAAGCTATTTAGCCTAAATTTCCACCACAGCTCAGTTTGGTACCAACACACATGTAATAAGCGTCACAACTTTATGAGCATCGCTTGCTGTTCTCAGCCCAGAAGCCCTAACAAATGCTGCCACTGGAATTCAAAATATGAAATGTTCTCAAAGGTGAGATTTTTCTTTCTTTCTTGCAGATTTAAACACCACGTCCAGTACCTTCAAAATAAGGAGATACTCTGACAAGACTGGAAAAAGATCTTCAGTCCAACTCTTTCGAAGTAACATACCTTGCACACATGACCAGCAGCTTTTAAAGTTGGAGGAAAACTTTTAAGTCAAAGTCCTTTCATGGACTCTCTGAGAAGTTGAATGACTTGTCCAACCAATCTTCAACAACATCTTCTCGAAATCAATGTTAATATTTTGCATGCCAGGTTTTTTTGCAGTCCCTTAGCACTGACACCAAAGGCTCAAGGACACTTCTACAAATCATACATAAGTTTGGTAGATTTAGGGACAGATTATCGGATGACAATTGCAATATCATGAAAACAACTAGCAGCCTTTTCCAATTAGTTACATGTTAAACCAATAGAGACAACAGAGCAATGATATTTTCCCTATTTTCTTACCTCAAAATAGACCAGTTAGAATTTCAAGTTAATAATCTTCCCTCCTTCCTTCTCACAAGAAGTTTAAAAGTTTCTGATAAAAAAGCTAAAACTGACTAAACTTTAAAATCAAGAGGTGGTAGCTCAGGGGACTGTGAAGAGGAGACTCCAACTCATCAGTCACAACACTCAGTACTAAACAGCAGCCAATCAGCAGCTATCTCAAAAATCACTGAATCCTAGCAGCACAGCATAAAATAAAGGGAAGGTTCTCTCTGTTCACCTAGGAATATTCTCCCTCTGTACTCGGCACTGGTGAGACCGCTCCTCGAATCCTGTGTTCAGTTCTGGGCCCCTCACCACAAGAAGGATGTTGAGGCTCTGGAGCGAGTCCAGAGAACAGCAACGAAGCTGGTGAAGGGGCTGGAGAACAGGCCTTATGAGGAACGGCTGAGAGAGCTGGGGGTGTTTAGCCTGGAGAAGGGGAGGCTGAGGGGAGACCTCATTGCCCTCTACAACTACCTGAAAGGAGGTTGTGGAGAGGAGGGAGCTGGGCTCTTCTCCCAAGGGACAGGGGACAGGACGAGACGGAATGGCCTCAAGCTCCACCAGGGGAGGGTCAGGCTGGACATTAGGAAAAAAATTTTCACAGAAAGGGTCATTGGGCACTGGCAGAGGCTGCCCAGGGAGGAGGTTGAGTCACCTTCCCTGGAGGTGGTTAAGGAGAGGGTGGAAGAGGCGCTGAGGGACATGGTTTAGTGATTGATAGGAATGGTTGGACCCGATGATCCTGTGGGTCTCTTCCAACCTGGTGATTCTATGATTCTATGAATCGGAAACCCTTACACGCTACACATTATGTGTGCCTTTCCCATCCCTGGAGGTGTTCAAGGCCAGGTTGGATGGGGCTTGGAGCCCCTGATCCAGTGGGAGGTGTCCCTGCCCATGGCAGCGGGTGGGACTGGATGGGTTCTAATGTCCCTTCTAACCAGAACCATCCTGTGATTCTAGGATTAATGGACACCTTACCTATCAATGGCCACTGCTGTCAAAAAACCAAAAACCTTTCTCCTTTCCCAGGTCAGAGCAGCCTAAGAGTTTCCATGCCACCTCGCAGCTCAGCCAGAACTGTCAACAGTCTGCCTGTCCACACCTCACCAGGCTGGCCCCACTCCCATCAGCCTATTGTTACCTCTATTTTACAGCTCACTGGCACTGCTAATGGGTTTTCCTCTTCCCCCTCTTCATATTTAAAATACAAAAAAGCATTGGTGGGGGAGGCAGGAGAAGGTTCAGCAAGAAAGAGAGCAAAATCCAACCAGCAATAATATTTCAAGGAAGACACAGCAGGAATAGGAACAAAGAAACACAGTTCCACAATCGTCAAAAAGTCATACAGACCCAAAGAAACCATTCAGCTATTTCTGACAAGCAACACGGGGACTGCTAAAAACGATGAATTTCATACATATATGGCCTCCTGACTTGCAACTCTGATCTGAAAACGAAAGCTGCCTTCATGGCTGGGCCACACAAGTAAAAAACACTGTGAAAATTTAATGGGTAGTTTAATGCTTAGCAAATTTTAGGGCAGTGCACTAAAATCAGCTGATTTTTCAGCTGGGCATAGGCTTATGGGAAGATTATCTCTAAAGGAGATGACTCCTTACAAATTCAGAGATTGTGCTTTCACTTTTCATTAGAAGCCCTCAGTATGATTAGCCAGGTTTGGTTGCTTCTCAAACCCAAATTTCCACATCTATAGAAAACTGTGTCTTTCTTCCAGGACGTGTCTCCACCACATCTCATTTTTTACAGTGCTTTGTGATTGCCTAGCGGAGGGCATTATGTATAACAGTGCTGCAGATTTTCTTGTGTTCTCCCATGTCAAACCACATCCTAACCTGAGATACAGATACAAATTATAAAAACTGGCTCCCACTGGATGTTCCCAGCAGCCAGACCCTCCAAGACTGCACAAGACTTCTCACAAAATAGGTGGACAGCTGAAAAGAAATTCAGCTGGCTGAGACTAAGTCTGCTACTAAAAACCCACGCAGTGCAGCAGAACGTCAGGCCCAACCTGCAGGTCAAAAGCCACAAGGTAAACAAGCTAAACACGCCACCCGATTCAAGTGGCTGGATAGATTCTGGAAAGCACCATGAAATCCATCACGGTTTATCTCATACTCTTTCACAGTTCAAAGTGAGAACATGGGATACAGCTGCAAGAAGCAGGGCCTCTTTGAAACAGCAAAGTTTAAATACAGCCAGTGAAACAGAATAGAGATCTCTTGCCAAGACCAAAGCAGGAAGCCTGAACACACTGAGCATTCAAGTCTCCAAGGCAACAAAATATTAAAGCTCCACAAAAATAGGATCAGAGTATTAAATCCTGAATGTCTTTGTGATACTCAAATACAATAGCCTTCAGGTTTTTATGGCCGTTGCAGAGAGAACGGGGATTTCTTTTCCACGCCAGGCACCATTATTCCACCACAGCTGTTATCAAGCTGTCGATCTGTTCGAGAAAGGCAGAATTCCATCTTGTGGAAATAAAAATGTTTCAGTAGAAGCTGGATGTAGAAATGGCAACCCGATAGGAGAGGATCCTTACAAACCGGGTCGCTCTTTCTGGGAGATGCCAGGAGATGTTCCTCCTACAAGAATGCACAAACACATCACAGCAGGCACTCACCCAGGCACTTGTAGGGCACGACGATGTGAGTGTGGTCCTTGCACTGCTTCTTCCCCCTCTTGCACCAGCTGTCGATGCTGACAGGCTGATTGGCTTCCACCACATTTGTAATCTGCAGGTCTGGATACATCTGTTTAACGAGATGCAGAGACAGGTTTCTCTCCAGAAAGGACAAAGAACATGCAAAGTGGCTCCTAAGCAGAAGCAGCGAGGCTGATTCCCTACACAGGAACAAGTTCAAGTTTGCACAGGGACACGCATCCTCTTTTGGATCAAGCTTACAACAGCTGAAGACATAAAAAAGCCCCCAGCTGTTTGTCACACAGACAAGAGAACGTGTCACCGATCCTTCGCGGCAGAAGGAAGCCAGGTCAGGGGCAAGAGTCTTTATCAGCATTAAGCTGAGGTGTTTGGCTTTGCATGGCCATGGAGGAGGAGTATTTATCTGCTCTATTCTGCCTGGTGCAGCACAATACCCTCTGGAAGAGGGCAATCACCAACAAGTAGGGCTCAGTAACATCTTCAGACTCTCCTGTCACTTGTCAAGCTATTAGCTCAGGTTTCCTCATGCCTGCTCCATTCCTGATGTATTAACATGATCCCTACCTCCTGCTCAAGTTTTCAAGTCCAGACACTGACTTATATTTAGGCTTCCGCTACGTGAACCAAGTGTAGCCCCAGTTATATCAGCCTTGTAGAACAGCTTTAAACATTTTCTAGTCCAGACATGGTATGCTCTACCATTTTCTCATTTAAAAAAGAAATTCCTCATGGTACTTTATGTGCCTGTCACCTCAGAGGAGCAGTTACAGACACTAATCAAGGCCAATATGCCACAGTGTATCTGGAGCACGCTGAAAAGGGATTGGTTTTTGCAATGAAGCATGAGGAGTCTAAAAATGCTCTCAATATTTTGATGAAAATATTTTTCTAATATTCTGGCTGACCTGAACACATCACCAATAAGGACACAGACACATTCTAATTAGAATAGGTGTCAGGTGCCATTTGCACAGACACAGAGCTGGTTAACTGGCTCAGAGGCAGAACATTTGAAAGAATCCCTGCCAAGACAGACACAGGTACCCCTCTGACTGACAGGCCAAGGACCTTCTGGGGCAGTGCAAGCTGATCTAAATCAGAGGTAGCTCCTAAGCCCCAACACAGCATCCTCCCTGCTCTTCCTGTGCCGTAACACAGCAGGACAGCTCAGGGAACTAAGCTAGTCAAATGCAGGTTAGTCTCCTGCAGGGTTAATTTGCTACTGACTGGCTAAATGGGAATCCAATTCCTTAGCAGCAGTGAAGATTCAGGATTACACAGAAAAAAACTCACCTCCTGGCAGTACTGCAGAATCTCTTCCTTTCTTCCAAAGCAGCTCTTGGTCCCAGAAGTGTCAGGTTCCCATTTCCCAGTCTGGATATTCACATGCATATTTAGCTTCCCACAGAACATGGCAATTTGAGGCTCTGCCACAGCAAGCCCTGTCCCAGCATTGGCTGCAAGTGCCTGTGAAGACAAACAAAACCAAAATATGTTGATTGTTTTATCTGATGGAAAGCAGAACAACTCACAGAACCAGAAACCCTCTAGCATATTCTGGAGAGATCCTGCTTAATCCAGGTATCTGTCTTGAAAGCTTATTTTGTAACCGTATTCCTCAAAGCCAGTGAGCCCACACCAAGTTTTCACCAGCAAGGAGATTCTTTTTCCAAACTCTGTTTTTATCATTGCAGCAACAGCTTACAAAAAGTAAGAGTAATTCACACTGAAAGCCTGCGCCCACCACCGATATCAGAAAAATTTAAATTGATATTTGGAGATAAATAACTAATAACTTATGGTAGAAGCGTCTCTGTGATGTTACACTCAAAGCTGATACTGCTACTATTAATAAAATAGATAATTCCAACTGCACAAAGCCTGCTTAGAGTTGGAAGCCACATGTTTCTCCCCAGATCTTCAAATACTAGGGGCATGCAAGCTGCTTCCAAGCATGCAAGTAAAGATGACTTCTGCAGAACCAGACAAACACAGCTGCTGCAACCCACTCCGCGGAGCCTGTTGTCTCTCCCTCAGCACATTCCCTGGTTTCCAACATGCGTTGTGCCCGCTTCCCACCCTTCACCAGCAGACAAACACCCAGCCCACATTCGGGTCGAACTGCAGACCGATCAATGAAAACAAGGTCAGGTTCCCCTTCTGCAGTCTTGCTGGCTGACCAAAAGAAGAAAACGGGCACTAAATTAAATTGCAGAGTTGGTTTTTTTTCTGAAAAGACTGAGTGGATGCTGGGAGCTGAACACCATCTCCCTAAATAACCATCAGGAAAAGGGAAACAGAAAGGGGGATGGGGATGGGGATGGGGATG
This sequence comes from Phaenicophaeus curvirostris, assembly GCF_032191515.1. Taxonomy (NCBI): domain Eukaryota; kingdom Metazoa; phylum Chordata; class Aves; order Cuculiformes; family Cuculidae; genus Phaenicophaeus; species Phaenicophaeus curvirostris. The sequence goes on along the minus strand of NC_091416.1, from coordinate 6,247,555 downwards.
GGGATGGGGATGGAAAGGAAAGGAAAGGAAAGGAAAGGAAAGGAAAGGAAAGGAAAGGAAAGGAAAGGAAAGGAAAGGAAAGGAAAGGAAAGGAAAGGAAAGGAAAGGAAAGGAAAGGAAAGGAAAGGAAAGGAAAGGAAAGGAAAGGAAAGGAAAGGAAAGGAAAGGAAAGGAAAGGAAAGGAAAGGAAAGGAAAGGAAAGGAAAGGAAAGGAAAGGAAAGGAAAGGAAAGGAAAGGAAAGGAAAGGAAAGGAAAAGGAAAAGGAAAGGAAAGGAAAGGAAAGGAAAGGAAAGGAAAGGAAAGGAAAGGAAAGAAAGGAACTACTCAAAACCCAGACAAATGCCTAAATCAAAAAACTCTTTCAGGTGTTTATGGGCATTAAAACCATTTCAATTACTTTGGACAAGGCAGGCTAGAACAGCAGCATGCAAATGCTTTGGGGCACCGCCTGCCCCATAGCTGCTTTCTCCTGGTAGCAGCCTTGCCTCGGTATTCAACTTTCCAAGCACTCAAAAATCATGTGTTATTGTGGGCACTGCTCATCCCCTCTTGCCTTCAGGCCCCCATCAGCTTATATCAGTACGTGCATGCCTAACGCAAATACAGGAGAAAGAGCAGAATTCAACTAAACAACCCCTGTGTGCAGCTCCTCATTGCTGGGTACTAGGGAAGAATTAACTCCACCATAATTAGCTCATTTCTCCCCCTCCTCTTTCACATACAAAACCACTGCCTGGAGAGAAGGCATTTCAACAATGAGAAAATCAAGGATTGTTCAGTAACAAAAACACGTGGCTGGTGCTTGAGCGATAAGACCAACTTCAGACACAAAAGTATCAATTCACACCTTAACTTCAGAAAAATTATCCCCTGGGTGTCAAGAACCATTCAACTGCACATCACTTTTAAGAGAAACACTGTGGCTTATCATAATCCTTTCACCCAAGAGATGCTCATGAGAGCAAGTTTTAGCACAGATCACAAAGTAATGAAACACTGAACTACGTAACAGGTATCAGCACTGGTGTCCTGGTAACAAAATGCTTCCAAGTTCATCAATACTTTCAAGTTAGTGTAGGTACAGTTGTTGTCTCTGCCCTGAGGGAGAGAACAGTTACGTACTCCAGGTTTATAAGAAGCGTTCCGACAAACACACCGAGCCCAGGTAAAGGGGTGCAAGAGCTTTGTTCCTTCAGAGATCAAATAATTTCATAAACACGTGCTTCTAACAAGTGCTTACTGGTACCACCCAGCAAAACCCACGCTCTCACACTGCCCTCCTCACTGCCAGATTATTTCTGAAGAAAAAGACGAACCTAGAATGATCCTTCCTACCTCTATAAACACACGCGCAAACTTTGTAAGAGGGTCTTTCATCTCTCTCCAAACAAACACCACTTTGGCACCAAGAGCCGCTCTTCAGAGAGCACAAGACTTGACACGTTCAAGGAAACCATCCACAACACAGTTTTGTTTTATGACAACGCTACAACTAGATCCAAGACTCACGTTGAACTCTGAAAACAACAAAAAGAAATGCAAGATCAAGTATGCACAAAGCACTAACCCCTGTAAGAAGAATACAGCGCATCAAAAGAGAATAAAATGCATGTGTTATGAAGAGTTTGGAGACCATTAGCATCGCCTGCGTTTGAAATGTGTTCTCTTCAAAGCAAACTTAACAAGCACGCAGCAGAATAAGGTAACTGCACAGGCGGGTGAGGTGCAGACTGCATTCCGAGAGGCAGAAACATCCATCTGTAATCCATTCATGGCAAAGCTCCTGTTCAAACACATGCCAGCCTCCTGAAATCATGCCCACCCCCCACACGCTGACGCGAGCCCCTGAGCTCCTGTTTGTTTTCGCCGCTCTCGGGTCTGACACCTCGCACGGTGCCAGAGGTATCGCTGCTTCCCCCTGGATCGCTCAAATACCTCACATATCAGGCACCCCTGTTGCCGTAGCTACCAGAACATGCTAAGCCCCAACTCACAGCTGAACAAACGAGACTAATTACTTGCTTGATTTCATCACTTTTAATCAAATGGAAGAAATCTTCTCTCGAATTGCGCCGTTGAGTCAGGTAATGAACTCTGATATCCCCAAGCTGGAACTTTAACCTCATGACCTGCCAGATAAGATTTTTGATAATGGGCTTCAGTTTTCCACCACTGAGCATCCGTTCCAGCCAAACACATCAGGTATTTAACGTAGGATTTCTATCTCAGGCATGGGAGAACACAGCACAGCCAATATCACCTGCACCAGTGGAGGCTGCACCTTTAACACCGCTACTTCAGCAGAGCAGAAAGTCACCTACAAGAGTTTTCGGGGACAAAGTCCGTTTCTGTTGCGTGGTGCACAAAGAGAAAAGCTGATTGTTAAGCTGACGGTGCCCGAGGTCAGCGAGTCGACACCCAGGCATCGTTCTGCAAAAGGAGGGCTGGGGAACACGTAAGCCAGCACCAAGCCTGGGATAAAGCCACGTCCTTAGTGAAGCGCTTCAGCACTGCAGGGAATTCACCCGTTCCACATCGCAGAGGGATAACAAACCGACAGCACGTTTTTCCTTGGGAAATTCCCAGCCGTAAATGGAAGCAGCTGCCTCTTCTAGTGCTGGGGAGCAACTATTCCATCTGTTAAATAAGCAGACTGGCGGCCTGGAGGGGCAGCACACACATAATAGAAGAGAGCTCACCCGGTTGCATACATCCTTGGAGAACAGTATTTTAGGAGCTACTATCCTATTAATATACATCCATAAGATGAATGTTATTTGGGAAAAGACTGTTACATAAACCATTACTTTCCTCACTGGCACTTGCATTTACAAGATGTTTCATGGTAAATTCTGCTCTGCCTTTTGGTATAATTCTGTTACCCAGTTTGCTTTCCAAGACCGAAGTAGTACTTGATTCAACAAACACATAAATCTCTGGCCAGTTAACGTCAGTTAAATTCCTCACCCTGTCACACAGTGCCTGATTTATGGTCCCAAAACACCAGAATTTAAACCTCTAAATCTTCTTCTCAGAGGGAATTGCCTCTGGCCAAGTATCCAACCTTTTACTACTCCCTTCTCCACGCAGACAGCAGTTTGGTCAGTGAGCTTTACCCATCCAAAGGCTGGAGCTCTACACTTTTGCTCCTTCAAGTATCCACCACCCCAAAGGAGGGATGCAAGGCTAGAGAGTTTCTGGGCATGGCACAGCACAACAGCATTCTTGAGGGAGGATTTTTGTGAAATTACATCGTTCTTGCTCTCCAGCGCACCTCTGCTTCAATGCTGGGAACACTGAAATAGAAATTCCTATTAGGTTACGTAAATATTTGACACCTACTTCTGGAATGTATGCAATACACTGCATTTCTGGTTCAAAAAAGCATACACATGAAAATACACTCATTTTCCTTGCCTTGTATTTCCAGGATCTGTTAAACCTGATCACAACATAGAATCACAGAATCATAGAATAACCAGGTTGGAAGAGACACACCAGATCATCGAGTCCAACCATTCATAGCTTACCGAGCATGCTCTCTGTTGAATGCTGTTCAGGAAAACCTTCTGGTATGAGGGCTTCAGGATAGAAGAGTGATCAGAGCTTCTCTTTCGTGAAGAGTTGTTGTTCGTTATCTTTCATAGAAATTAATTCCCAAGAGCCTTCCCTTCCAGCGCACAAGTATCCACAAAACATCAAGTTCAACTACCTCCTGAATCTTCCATGAGGTCAAACATTACAGTAACCTTGCTCATCTGATCAGATTAGCCAGAATATAGATCTTTATTCCAGCAAAACCAGAGTGGATGGGAGCTTAGAAGGAAATCGTAGACTCCTTTTTCATTTATGCCAGAGCTGTTCACATGGCATATTGCTTCCAAAGAAAACCTAGGCAGATGTGTTACAGAAAAATAGAATCTCCCAGCCAGCGCATTTGGAGAGGACACATCAGCCCATGGGCACGTGCACAACGAGTGACACTGGTCCTGGTGGGCAGGCAGAAGGGCTTGAGGAACAGCAAGAGACTGCTAGGAAAACCTGTACTGCTCCTGCTCTCCACAGGCTTCCCCTGCAGCAACACAGCAGCAGCCCTGGCCGGATCCAACCATGGAAGACAAAATTGCTTTAAAACTGAAACCCCACCCTCTTAGAATTTATAAGCTGCTGGAAAAACCTCTGATTGTGAATCGCACCGATGTAGGAGCCAGACAACAAGGATTAACACTGCTGAGGGCATCCACTGCCACAAAAGAAAACGCATAGACTTTAAGGATTGTCTGCAGGTCGGATCACAATTCCCCACTCACAAGAGTTACAAGTCCTCCACAAGGATTTGCTGCTACACTGACAAAAAATGCCAGGCAGTACCTTGAAAAATTACTTGTGCTGTTTGGTTTTAATTAAGCAAAGCCCCTCAAAAGTAATACCACTTATTAAATCAGAATGCTCACGAACCGCATCCTGAACTGCAGAACATGCTGTTCAGCAAAGTCCTTATCCAGATAATTCTGGTTCAGCCTTTACTAAATTAAAGAAAAAGAAATTTAAAAGAAGTTTTTATAGATTTCTTTTAAAAATCTACTTTCTGCTCTACCTGGAGGGCAGCACAAGGGTGTCAGCATCAGAACTCCTCCTCTGGCAGTGTCATACCCACAGGTACAGGGGTATGTATTGGACTCTTGCAAGACTACAGAGGAGTTTTAATAGTTCCTTTAATACAAAAATGAGTCTCACTTCCTTAGCAGTCTTAAGGCTGCCGATTTTAAATGTGTGACTATTCTAATTTCTCACCCTTTCCTCGAATGAAACATCAGTATGTGTATTTGAGCAGGGTCTTGACTGCTCCGAAGCTGCACCCGCCATGTCCCTGCTGTCTACAGAGCTGTGGGCATTCCTCCTTCCACAAGAAGAAGCCAGTCTCTGGCAAAATGAAAATAAAAAATCAAGGAGAGATGTTGCAGTCCCACATGCCACCACTGCCACCTGAGGTGAGTCTGAAGCTTTTGGAAGGAGAATGGCTGGCTTGGAATTGTACAGCTGAGCCCTCATGGGTCTCGATGTGCCACACTGCCCTTAAATATCATGTTCAGTGCTGTGAATCTCACCTGTAAATTAATGGTTTATGGCAAGCTGACATTGAGGAAACCAACACTTCAATTAAAAAGCGAGGGAAGTTGGCAAAGGGACTTTACGCGCAAGAACTTCTGAGGAGAATACTTAAAATTCCCCTGGTTTTGGAGTTATAACTTGTAAACACGAGCAGAGCTTTCAATTCGTGCTTCAGATTGTGTTTCATGCTTTATGCTTTGTTTTCCTTAGCTTCCCTTCCTGCTTTTATTCAGCAGATAGGTGGCTTGAACCCAGGAAGGCTAATGAATGCCTGACGCAGCAGGCAGTAAATCTACAGACCAGCAGCTCATCCTAGCTTTATTGCTTTATTTTTTTTTAAATTGCTGATAATTACAATAATGCACGTGGGCAGAGGTCCAAGACAGGAAGAATTATTGTCTGCAGGCAGATCTGGTGTGAGCTGATAATACCAGCCTGTGTTTGCTTTTGAATTTAAATGGCAGGAATCTCAGCAAAGCAGTCTCTGGCTTACTTGAACTTGCTGGAAGGGGTGGAGTTCTCATCTGCTCGTCCTTTATTGACTTTTGTGGTCGAGGATTCTGCACCAGCAGAAAAGTGGAAACCAATGCAGGAGCTGCAGCACTAGCTCGGGTGTAGTTTATATTTAGAGCGTCGCTGTTTATGGCTCACATGCAGCCTCCAACACTCGGAAGTTCAGCAACAGTAATCCATGTACTCACATACGTGCCAACAGCAACCACTTAATTCCACAGAGCAAAGCATTGCTGAAGCATGAAGCATTCCTTGCTGCTTTTGCACCTTCCTCTGCCTTTCTACAGAGAAAAGAGGAGATTTCCAAGTACCTGCAACACACAGGCAGCCTTTTTGCCCTTGGAATTTGTACTAATGAGGTAGTAGATTATTTCCCCTCCTCCTCTAGTTTATCATGCTCCATAAACCGAGTCTACATGAGTCATTGGGCAGATAATCTGCCTGTCAGACATCTGCACTCAGCAACTGCCACATTCCAACAGTGAAAGCAGCACTGCGGGCAGTACCGGGGCAGAGCCGGTCTCAGGGAGCAGCCACCGAACTCAGGAAACCCACAATTCACCGTAGTCTTGGCTTCCCGAAGTTGTTTGTGTAACACGGTTGCCTTTGGCATTCATTTTTCTACCCCTAGAAAGACAAAGTTCAGAATAACTGAGTTGGAACATTCCCTGAACTAATGTTCCTGTCCCCAGAGCTGTGTTCTTCAGAACAGATGAATTGATGGGCCTTGAGCGCAACGGCTGGGACTGGAACAGCTCACCCGAAGAGCAACCCTAAAATTAGAGGAGTGAGAAACGAGGTAGGCAGAACTATTACACATTAATAACCCTTACACAGCACACAGGTAGGCCTAAATATGCTGAATCAGTCGGGCTCCACTCCTCACAAGGACATAGGAACAATTCTCATGCAAAGCACCAGACGGCTGCACTTCCTTCCCTTATTCAGCGCAGGGGCTATTTAAAGTACCTTTTTTATGGAGCGATTCTAAGTCACGGCACACAGAGTCTGGACCTATTTATTACTGGGCTAAACTCAGGCACAAAGTCAAGCAACTCATCTGAGGTCACCTGCCAGCACGCTCAGCCCAGTGGAATCCTCCACTCCTCATTGCTCCGAGCTGTGTCACCATTTCGCCTTCCACAGCAAGACTCATACCTGCTTTCCCACATGAATTACTTCATAGAATCGTAGAATAACCAGGTTGGAAGAGACCCACCGGATCATCGAGTCCAACCATTCCTATCAAACACTAAACCATGTCCCTCAGCACCTCGTCCACCCGTCCCTTAAACCCCTCCAGGGAAGGTGACTCAACCACCTCCCTGGGCAGCCTCTGCCAGTGCCCAATGACCCTTTCCATGAAAAATTTTTTCCTAATGTCCAGCCTGAACCTCCCCTGGTGGAGCTTGAGGCCATTCCCTCTCGTCCTGTCCCCTGTCCCTTGGGAGAAGAGCCCAGCTCCCTCCTCTCCACAACCTCCTTTCAGGGAGTTGGAGAGAGCAATGAGGTCTCCCCCTCAGCCTCCTCTTCTCCAGGCTAAACACCCCCAGCTCTCTCAGCTGTTCCTCATCAGGCCTGTTCTCCAGCCCCCTCACCAGCTTCGTTGCTCTTCTCTGGACTCGCTCCAGAGCCTCAACATCCTTCTTGTGGCATCGAAGCCACAGAGACTCAAGGTGTTATGTTAGCAAGTGAAAATTTTAGTAGAAACCTTCAGGTACACTGAACATCTACTGAAGAAAGAGGCCATGGGGCTACTCTGCCTTCCTGGACACTTGGAAGAGAGACCTAAAACACAATGTAGGAAAAGCTGCTATGATATAATAGCGTTTCACTCTGATTAGAGAGAACATTTGACTCTCAGCTCTCACCAGTGTTCATTACTGAGCTGAGTTAATAAGAATGATCACTGTTCACAGCAGAAAGGCTCTACTGACAGCAGCACACGTACGCAGGAGCGCTGAGATAAGCTGTTTCGTAAGGGACTTCTCTACATGGCTCCGTAATGAGCCCTTTCCACCTTAAGGCACTTCAGCGACAGAAGAGTTGGTGAACACAACCACTGTGGTTACCAGGATACAGAGATTCCGTAATACACAGGAAAGTACATTTACAAAATCTTCCATCACTTCAAAGCAATTTGTTTGAAGCCAAAATAACTTCTGGACTAAAATTCTTCACAAGCCACAAACACAACTTGTTCTCTGCCTTTCCAAGTGGACAAAACTGACAGAAAAGAATAATTTATTAATATCAGCTATACAAACCCTAAGTGACTGAACATTCCAGGGGTGGAACCAAACCAAACCAAACCAAACCATCTCCTTGGAGCAGCACATTCATTTTGGAGATCTCGTGAAGCTCACTGGGAGCTTCCCAATAAAGCTGTAGGAACCTGCTGTTCCTCAGTCTGACCATGCAGCTCCACCACTCGAGTGACTCCAAGTAAAAAGACTGCAGAGGTTGTGGTTGACCTAACACACAATGATCGAAAACGCAAGCAGGAAACTGAAGGGCGTGTTTTAACAGAGCATGAAGAATTTGAAGCAGCAAGGAAAAATATCTGGGAAAAAATGCAAGATAAAGGAAAGATAACAAGCGGGAATGCAGTTTGCAATGCAGTTTGGGTTTGGTTTCAACCAATCATGAGCTCAAGCACCCTCCTTTTAGAGATGTTGTTGGCTGTTTATGTTCACAGACTGCAGCTGTTCTGGAATGCAGTAAAATACTCACTTGGCATCTTAAAGTCCTGCACTGGTCTGCACACGGACTTCCCTACAGAACACAGGAACGATAACACGCTCTAACAATGCTGAAGCTCTGCAGGTCACGCTGATCACTGTCCACCCCCAAATGAATAAAACCCCAACTAAATTAACTGCAATCCTGCCCTATAAACAGTCCAGATGAAACTTCAAATCTGGGAGAGGAAACCGCAAGGTTTTTAAGCCTTGGCTTTCCCAACCATCTAACAACCACCCTCTGAAAAGAGGAAATGCACAGCTCAACTGCAGGGCTGCTTTCATCTTGGCTGCTGCCAAGGGTATGCTGAGCCAGACCAAAATTAACACATTACCAAAGAAATGAAGGACCAGCCTTGCTGTTTTCAGTGTCCAAACCAAGGATATGTTTATACTTAAAACAGCTCTGTCAAAAGCACAGATTACTCCTGTACGCTACAGGTCTATGAGAATAGTCTGCAGGAGATAGCACCCAGAAAGGTTAACTTAACTCTAGCTCTTATTAGATATACTTAAGAAATAATGCAAATTGGGATTGTAAACGAAAAACACCTCCCCACGCACCTTCCCACACACCTCCCACTATTATTTATTCTGAGAACTGCTTATGGCTTGTTATGGAGCATCTTTCAGGCAGCATATTCCATCACTGTCCGTGTACAAGACAAAATCTTTTAAGAACCTTTCATATCTATGGGTGCAGAAATCATTCTAAAAAAAAAAAAATCTTTGTATTTGCTGTTCAAAGATTCCCATCCTGATGGTCTGAGTTTATTTAGCTGCAGTAAATGCAATTTTTTTTTTCTTAAACAGATTAGTTCAACATAAATGTGGCCCCAAGGAAGTTCAGTTTTCAGCCAGCTGCTCATCAGGAAAAGTTCCTACCATTTACGGCTTAAAAATAAATGCAGAAGAATTAGCTTAGCAAAACCATCTCAAATTCCCATAAAAAACCGGTCTTTCATTCTCCTGACTGCAACTATTTTTGATCCCAGGAAAGAGCAATCAAGCTGTGGAAAGGCAGCCAGGAAAAGGAATGACAAACATTCCTTACCTGTGCAGCAAAGAGGCTGAAGGGTGGAGTAGCTCAGAGCAACACCTCATACTTCACAAAGTCAGATGGTGAGAGAAATCCCTGGTTACTTTTAAGCTTGTCACCCAACAGCCAAACACCTCTCAGAAGGATCCCAGTACCCATAGCAGAATTCAGGCCCAAATCTCACAATCTCCTTCCACCTGGAGTCCTGCATCCAGTCCAGAAGCCACGAAGATGATCTGAGGGCCTGGAGAAGACTCTGAGGAGATGTTATGGAGCAGCCAGTACTGAAAGGGGCTCCAGGAAAGCTGGAGAGGGACTTCTTACAAGGACATGGAGTGACAAGATGAGGGGCAACAGCTTTAAATTGGAAGTGGGGAGATTTAGACTGGACGTTAGGAAGAAATGTTCTCCTGTGAGGGTGGGGAGGCCCTGGCCCAGGCTGCCCAGAGCAGGGGTGGCTGCCCCATCCCTGGAGGGGTTCAGGGTCAGGTTGGATGGGGCTTGGAGCCCCTGATCCAGTGGGAGGTGTCCCTGCCCATGGCAGGGGTGGAACTGTATGGGCTTTGAGGTCCCTTCCAACCCAAACCATTCCATGAGTCTATAATTCTTCCAAAGGAGAGGATAACAGTGAACTTGCACCTGTCCCGCAGAGTCCCACACCTCGATTTAGAGATCTGACACAAGAGTGGGGTTGAATGACAAAATGCCTTTTGAAGACCCCTGGAGTTCTGTCAGCAGCAGGGTCACAGACAGTGAAGAAAGGACCTCAGTAATTGCTTAATGGATTTCAGTTTTTTACTCTTTAAAAGCAATCCTGACTAATTTAGTAGCATTTTATTTCTGAAGTGTTAATTTATCAGCTGGGGTTTAATAGTTGCAGTGCCATATCATAGCTAGGCTAGCATCCCGAAACTCTAATGGATGTATTAAACAGCTCCTTTAAGGGAAGCTACAGATCTCTACTTAGCACAACTGCTTAATGCTATTAGAAAATTAAGCAGTAGTTTATAGCACAGACTAAAGCCGGCTGGGTCCAGATCCCCTTTACTGATTTTGCTGATCCAGAAAATAAAACTAGTTCAACAGAAGCCAGCCTAGAAACTCAAATATTTCCAGGCTATTGCTGGCTTTGTATGTTGTACACCAGTACCTGAGTTTCACAGCTCTCCAGTCTACTGAGCTGTATCAGATTGTATCACACTGCATGGAAATAAAACAAAATGGGAGAACTGATTTTTATCTGTGATAAAATGAGACTTCAGCTCGTTAGCAATTTCATCCAGGTTTCAGTGGGAAGAATGAGCTCTGTGTACACCGATACTGCTTTCCTCAAGGTTTCTTGAAGCACTTTCTACCTCAAGGGAAACTCCTCTTCAAGTTTCTGAAAGGCGCTGTTATTTGTTTTATTTTATTTAAACCCTTTGTCCAGGCTGGCCATCTCAGGAGCAAAACCATTTCTGTTTCCCCCTAAAACCAGCTGGAGGAGCACCAAGGAGAAAATTAAAGATACGGCATTTTGAACACAAAGATTCCAAATTATTCTTTATTTTCGCCTTAGAAAGGAACTGTAAGAGAGGAGAAGAGGGGGACTATTTACTTTTTCTCAGAGAAGCTCTTTTAGCTGCTCAGACGCTCTTCTCTAGCATGGTACACACTCAAGCAAGGAAGAAATAACTAGTCAGCCACCACAAACCAGATTTACTTTCCTTCACCCTACAAGCAGACGTGGAGAGCAATGGAAATGCTGACCTAACATGCAAATCCCACCTCTGGGGCAGAGGTGGGAGGGCAGACAGATCTGCGCCCCGATGCCCTCGGCTACTCACCGTTTTCCCAGCCACAGGCTGAGCAGTTTCAGTAGAGCTTTCTCAAAGGCAAAGGATGGAAACGTTGCATAAAGCTCAAAGCCCAGGGAGCGGTGGGTTTCACTGTCACCAGTTCATCTCAGACACAGCCCACTGAGGTTTTTTTTAATTCAGAATCGTGGCCGCACACGCATCTCAGCTGCAAATATTAACCTGGCTGCAATCTGGCGAATCACTGCTGTGCATTAGTCCTATGGAATGAATCCAGATGTCTCGCATCATGACAGATCAGCACCCGAGAAAGCCAGGCTGAAATTATAGCTTGATGATGCAATAGCAAGAGACAGCTAGGAACGTGGCTCATTCTCATACCCTTTCTTTGGACACATAAAAACTAAAACCACCGAGAGCCCAAATGAGCTCCTTAAACTATGTCTTGACTGTCTTTGAGGCTGCCTCAGCCTGCACGGTCCCCAGTGACACCAGTAACAGGTGAATTTGCGTTCAGAGGCCAGGAACATCCAGAAGGCTCCAAGAATATTGCGCTAAGAATTTTTTTATCTGATCTTAAAATGAGTTTGAGGAGGCAGACAGGTTGGGTAAGCGGCACAGAATGAATTCACACGGGTCAAGGCTGTGTGGCAATTCTAAAGCCTGGACAGTAAAGACAAATGGACTCGCTATGCTGTCACACGATTCCATTAGAGGTCATCTGTATTTCCATCAATAAGAGGGATGTAAATGTTAGACCAGTAGAGGCAGGAATAATATGAACAGCCCTCTGCCACTGTTTGTTCCTGAAGTTAGTTCTCATCACTACAGGAAGCATTCCAGCAAGTGCTGTTAAGCACACAATGTTAGGTTTCTCTCAGGAGTCAAGGTGTTACAGAGACCCAACCACCCATTCATGCACAGAAAAAGAAAGCAGAAAGCATGTGTGCAGACAGCAGCCGGCCCAGCACTTCCATATGCAAACACAGCCCCAGTTTCATCTTCCTGCAATAGGAGCATTCGGAATTTGGCTCGAGTTAAAGGCATTCACATCCTGGTGCATCCCAACAGATTGTACCACTCCAGCATGCTCAGTCTGGCTGGGTCTTTATTTTGTACTTTACATGACACGTGGTGTATTTTGCAGCTTAATGACTATTTTAATCCTCTTCATCACTGATGAACGTCATCCTAGATGTGATGCAGATACATACTGTTCGATGGATGCTGCTCAAGAGATGTATCTGAAGAGATATTCCAAGGCGCAGAAGGGAAATATTACAAAAAAATCTCTGCTTTACTTGATCTGGAGTATTCCAAGCTAGCTGCTAACACTGAAAATCTACCAGCCCCCTGTTACAGTTCAAGAAGCAGCTCATGGGCAGCTCAGTAGCATCCTCTTAAAAAAAGACTAAATGAATAACTATGTAAGTGGCAACACATCCCCAAGTTAACAGAGGGGGAATAGCTGCTGAAGTGTAGCTACAAAAAGCTGTGCGTGTTAAGCCCGTCTTCCACTCGGCTGCCAGCTGTGGCTCAGTGCTTGCTATGCCCTCAATCATATGATCAACATAAACTTAATAATCACGGACTATGAGATAACAGAACAGCATCAGTAAAGTCACTTACGTAACGGGGAATAACGACTTAACTTTTTGCATAACTCTTTAAAGACAGCAACAGGAAACATGAAAAGCCCAGCTGAAAGCAAGGGCAGCAAGGCAAATGAAGTGAGGTCACCTGTGTGTTTCCTGAAGCAGAAGACCACTGAGTCTTAGAACACGGTGCTCCTCGCTTCTACGCTACAGACGGAGCTTGCGGCCCAAAGTTTTGTGGGTATCTTCATAACGTTCCTCTCTAGAGCAACCAGCTTTGCTTTCTGCATACAGACTAAGCAAGTATGACACTGGCTATTTCAAAATGGTAACGCTCTTGAAATACATCAGCCTCTATTACAAAAGGATTACAAGGATGCATTCTAGTCAGTGCCCTGTAATGAAAGAGGGAATTAACATGCTATAGATGCCCTGTGGAAAACCTCCCATATGGTTATGCTCTGAAAAGTATTCTGCTCATCACACTAATGCTCACATGAAGCAAGTTGCAAATGCTTGCTCAATAAAACTGTGCAAAAATTCCATGCAAAGCTAGGAATTCCAGTCTCAACTTCTAAATGTCTTTTGTCTGTATTGTGGATTTGACATTTAAGCAAATCCGAAAGATTTCCTGCAATCTTAACTGTCCCGTTACATTGCAAATTAAGCTCTTCTCTGTAGTCTTCCTTGGAGCCACACTGCTGAGTGACGGACCTGCTGGACAGGGAGAGAAGGCAAAAGGACTTGGAGGTGATCAGCTGGCTGACGTTTATGTCTTTGTCTCTTACCCTGAGGAACAAAGACCTTCTGAAGCAAGACTCTAGCATTTAAAATTAAGGATTTGATAGGAATGGTTGGACTCGATGATGCAGTGGGTCTTTTCCAACCTGGTGATTCATGATTCTACGATTAATTTATCTAAAACACTACACATAATATATAGCACTATGGATTCAAACGTAGGTAACAGTTTTCAGCTCTTACTATTAATAAAAGTTCTTATTCGCAGGCTCAAATCTATCTTGTACACATGGAAGGACCAATAAAAGCCTAAGCAGGGAGCCAGAAGGTGAGGGACCTAAGCAAATGGCAAGCTGTGATTGAGCCCACAAAGCCCGCAGCAGACAGCACAGGGATACAGCAGTGCAAAATATTACATTGCACCGAGGCTGCTCTCTGGCAGGCCATTCATCTCCTGCCTTTGTTACTGGCAAATTGCTTCCGAGAAAGCGGCTGTTGCCCTAAACAGAATATCCACATACTGACTAGCTTTGTTGCAGAGCAAGCATTGATGCAATTTGAACAAGACAGCATTTATCAGGAGTGACAGGGGCAGGAACATTTTTTTTTCCCTGTTTTAAAGCCTCCAGCAAGTTTCTCTTGCTGTGACATGATGCTCTGTCCCAAGCCCAAGCTTCACACATCCATAGGAACATCCTAACTTCATCTCACAGCCCACAACGAAAGCTCACTCAGCCTCTTCTGGGGTCTGGCTCTTACCCAGGTAAGTCATAGAATTACAGAGTTGTTCGGGTTGGAAGGGACCTTAAAGCCCACCCAGTTCCAAGCCTCTACCATGGGCAGGGATGACTCCCAACTGGGTCGGGTGGCTCAAGTCTGCAGCACCGTGGACACTCGCATCCAAAGGCTGAGCTCTAACATGTACATCACAAACACAAAATCACAGCTATTTTGGCTGGATACCAAGAAAAAAGCCTTCTCCACCACTTGGCATTTCCAATGCTTAGGCTGTGAGGCTGTACTTAAAAACTCTGGAAATGAAGCAGTTATTTGAAAATCTGCAACTCAAACTACTTAGAGGCACTTAATCTTATTCCAACAGTCCAAGCGGAAGCTGTGAGCATCCCGCTCCATTCAAGAGTAATAATTGGTTTTTCCAATAACGCGCACCCTCAACAATTTCTCAGTTTCCCTTTTTTCCTGACAAGCAGCAAGGTTTTAGTCCACGCATGAGCACTGCCCTACCCGACACTCGAGGATTATTAACCTTTGGCCAGGACGAACACACAGGCTAACGTGCTCAGCTTGGATCCTGACACCGCTTCATTCTTCAGGGTTTCTAAATGCCTGTGTGATCCTTCTGTGTAAAACGAACCAGACATCAAATTCAATTTCTTCAGCAAGAGCTTTGATAAATTATGCAGAGAGAGACTCACGTTCAAACGCCGATATACTCACTGGGAACTCGAACCACAGGTTTGAATCAACATTTTGCATTTAATCTTTTGAGAGGAATATTTAGCAGATTAAAGGATATCTGCTCCTCTCTGTTTCACGCCACAATTACTGTCAGACTACCAGCAAAGGAAGCCAACCAGCATTTGGTAGTAGTGAATTATGCTAATTCATGTAGATTCCTCTAGGACCATTTTTGGCAAGTTACTAGCCCCAATATGAATGGGAAAAGATTAAACACTGATAAAACCCCCCTACTACTTAACTCAGACCTGGCAACGTGTCATGCCAAGTCCAAAACCATCTAGAGAATTTGGTGATTAAAAGCTTTACGCTGGAGGTCACCATACGCCTAAGCAGAGAGCAGCTTCTGTTGTGAATATGCAATCCAAATCCGCTCGAAATCCAACAGGAGTGCATAATGTTTATTGTAACAGATGGTATCGGCAAGGTTTTTCTTTTTGCTGCTGTCACTTCACACTATCCAATGACATCATAACCAGTGGGATTCATCAACTCAAAATCCAAAACCAAGGGGACAAAGCTTTTGGTAGGGAGCTGGAGCTAAAAATAAAGTAAGAGCCTTTAAAGAAAAGCCCAAAGATTAAAAATGTAAATGTCTGGCTTCTGATTTAAGCATCTCAGTACTGAAGTCAGCATCGGGCAACCCCTGGAAAATACCAGTTTATCAAAACGGCTGTTTCATCTTCACATTATCATCATAAGATGATTTTTGAGGTCTCCTCACTGACTACTTCAGGGAATTTTTTCACGCAGGTGCTGTGCTCAAGTTCTTCAGCCTTTGAAAATGCAAGCCCATGTTATGACATAAAACCTTCTCTCTGCAGCAAGAACCCCAAACACTGACCAAAACCTCAGAACACACCAGACATTTGAAAACATAACCTAAGCAGCAAATGTTTGTTCAAGTTAAAAAGACCTGAACGAGTAAGGAAACTTCCAAGGTTAAACACTGCTTCTATTCAACCATGAAGTCACCAGTAAGAACATGATGATCAGCTGCTCATAAATGGAAACTCCAAGTATCAACCTAGTGTTTCTGAGGAGCCCTGGCCCCAGCCAGCCCCGAGTGCTTGTATGTCTCTCTCTGCCCTTGTCCTGCATCAAAACGCACTTCTGACTGTTGTAATTTTGTTAGAGAGAATCTTACTGTACGAAATCACGTAAATGCAGCCCTGTCATTGATCCCAAGCCTGGGATCCAAGTGCTGAAATGCAGCTACTGCCCAGGCAGCACCTCTGCACGACACCGTGTGCTCCTCACACAGTCAATAGTCAAGGTGAACCCTAATATTAGGGAGGACTCTGTGCCTCATCCAGGACAAGGGAAGCTTTTCTGAGACAGCCAGGAAAGAAGTCAGCTCCCACCTTCTGTGGCTTTGACGGTTTTGTCAGGCGGCATCTAACCTACCCTGGTAATTTTTAAGCCCTTCATATTCGGTGACTTGAAAAACTTGAACTCAAAGTCATCAATTCATAAAGATTTTCAGTTAGCCTCAAAACACAGAGAAGCTATCCGAGCCAAACAGTTATTGATTCTGTCTCCTCTGTAAACTTCTCTGAAGCTCAGGCACTGTACAGAATACCAACTTCAGACCCTGCTTAATAACAGGAGGGCCTGTCCAGCTATAACCACCTGCCCTACTGCTCGCCTGTGCAGGGAAGCCTGGCAGTTGAAATCACTGATGGAATTTGCAAAGGAAAAAGGGGAATCCCTCAGAAAGCCAAAGGAGATTCAACTCAACTCTGTAGCCAGACACTGTTCAGTGAGGTTGAGAGCTAAGAATTCCCCCACACCACTGCTGGAAGAAGTTACTGCATGGCATAACACAGTTATCTGTGTGAAAGAGGGGAAGAGTGAGATGAAATATTAGGAATAAATTCCTCACTGGTGGTGACGCATTGGCCCACGTTGCCCAGAGAAGTCATGGATGCCCCATCCTTGGAGGTGTTCAAGGCCAGGGTGGATGGAGCTTTGAGCACGCTGATCCAGTGGGAGGTGTCCCTGCCTGGGCAGGGGGGTGGAAATGATATAGCCAGCACACCAGTACAGTGGTGGCCCAGCAGCAGCCACCCTCACAACTGTTGTGCTGGCCCGGAGAGGTCAAGTCTTGATGTCAAAACAGATGAATATGCGTGTAGATGCTCAGGAACCAGGTTGGTCCATAACAGCAAACAAAAGCCATGCCTCATGCCCCAGTTCTCTCCCTCACAGACCACAGAGAACCAACATATGATTTGACTTTCCAGTGTCGCCAATGAAAATGGAAATAAAATATTGAATGCCACAGTGAGCGGCGACATTTGACTCTGCACGCTAGTTAAGAGTGAGCAGCACACTGGATCAAGACAGAACCCAAAGTCTGTGATGATCACACCATCTGTGATGTATAAATGCATACAAAAACATGATTATCACTGACAGCATGAAATGCAACAACACATTATAACTAAATAGCTACGTGGGTCCATCTCTAGAAAACAGGGAGCGCATTCTTTCCCTCACTGGCTGTATACATACCGTCCACAGTAATAGTTCCAAATCAAGAGCTGGTAAGCAGCTTAGCCACATGCGTCTCTGATCAGGTGGGCACCTGATTACACAGAGCCAAGCGTGCAGAGGTTTGCTGCTAGAAAGATTAGTTTAACGTCGTTTGTAGAATATTAGTATTTTAATCGTTCATCTTAAGTTGGAAGTTAAACTTTTTACAAACACATGGAGAGACAAAGTTTTGCATTTTAAACATGGAATCACAGAATCACTAGGTTAGAAAAGACCTCCAGGATCATCGAGTCGAACCACTCCTATCAACCACTAAACCATGCCCCTGAGCACCTCATCCACCCATCTTTTAAACACCTCCAGGGATGGTGACTCAACCACCTCCCTTGGGCAGCCTGTTCCAGTAAGCTGACCAACCCAGTCAGCCCGTGGGGCAAGCATGAGAACTTATCAACCATTTAAAAGCCATGCTAGAAGGCAAATTTGACTTCTGTCTTCTTTTGTATGTGCATTTTCCATGTTCTCACAAGAGGCAGTATAGCTTAGAGGAAGCAGTCAGAAATATATATTTAACTCCAACTGAGAAGACAGATGGAGTGGAAGAAGAATTACTTTGAGGCTTGCACAATGCACTCAATCCATTTCCTCTCCCCCTTCCCACAAACCTGAGCCTTATTGGCACATCCTGAAAAACATTGCAAATTACACTATTGGAAGGGCCAGGACAAAGTTAATAAGTCAAAGCACCCTAAGGACGCTGTTTAAGGTAAAACCTGTGCTAGGATATGCTGCTTGCCCATGACAAACTTGCTACCTGCTACCTATTAGGGGTGTAGACAGCACTTTTGGAGAAAAAAGGGGTGATCTAGCAAGTTCAAGTACAGCTCTGAATTAGAAGCCTTACCAGAAGGGTTTCTAGGCCATTGCAAGTATCTGAAGCATTCCGATTACAAGCAAGTGCCATCTTAAATTAACAACGTGTTTCAGAGGTGCTGACTGCATGAACTAAAAATCAATTGCATTAAGTTTTACTGCACCTAAGTGGCATGACAGCGAGCATCTGAAGGACTGCATCAATCCAGAAAACCTCAGGAGTCTGAAATGCCCGAGTGTAGAAAGAGAGGCAAAGGCTCTGTTGTTCTAACAGAGAAAGAGAGAGTTGGGGACACTACAGTTCTCCTGTATTTCCAATTGAAGAGCAGGGTATGGTTTAACTACATTTGCAGAAGGAGATGCCGCAGTCAAAACAACAAATTTTTAAAAGACTGAGTCCACACACCCCCAAAAGAGAGGCACAGCAAAAAAGCAAAGGAGTTTTTATAAGCAACCTCTAGAGGAAAGCGTAACCAGTCTGTAGAACAGATGCTGCGCTCACCCTTCCAGGCACTACAAGGTGCCAGAGGAGGAGCAGCAGGCACTGATAAAGCTCACAGCCCACTGAAGCCACCTACAGAATAGGCTTTGAGCAGCTCCCGGGCAACCCAACAAACACACTAACAAAAAAAAAAATCACTTAATCCCTGGTAGAAATATTAATGCCTAAATAACTTTTAAGAGAGGTCATTGATATTTCACATGTGAAAGAAGGAGAGTAGAATCCTCCCAAGAGCAGAGCTTACCTTCCTGTGGCATTCTACAACGCAGCAGAAATTCCAGAGCCTCTCTGCAATATCAGATGTCCATACTACTTGCTTTATTTCCTTAGAGGCATCCCTGCTTCAGAGAAGCTTTTGTTGAGGCTTAGAAGAGGCAATGCATACAACCACTTTCATAAGAAAGTCTATTTCCTAACATTTACTGGGGAGTGAAGTTTCAGGAACTGAAAGCAAGCTAAAGGCCACACGCTCAAGACTGGAATTTTACGGAGCTGTTTCTACCCAGGACTTCAACAGAGAAGTGGAAATTTCCCCTAGGTGGAGTTCTTTGTTCAATGCAGCAGGCAATTACAAGTCCCCAAGGTCTGCAGAAGTGGCACAAGACTGATATGTCGGTGAGGATTTAAGCATACAATACAAAAATAATAACATGAAACGCACAGTTCTGCTGTAAAACATGCTGTTGTTTCTCCTCGTCCTGAATCCTGGTCATTTGAACCAGACAGGTAACAGGCATCAGCGTTCCAGAGAGCTTTGGAAAAAGACCATTAAAACCAAACGTGATTAAAAAAAGCAATATCGAGTCTGCATCTCCTCAGATTTGGTTACACAAAAAGGTCAAGTGGTAAAAAATAAGCTCTGCATCTTTAAAGTCCCCAAGGGCACAGCAGAAGCAGTTTATCGCTGCAATACAGATCAAATTAGAATAGATTTATTTTCTTTATCCAGTTGGCATCAGCGTCATGTTTTAAGTTGTCGGGGACACAAGCACAAGCAAAACAGAGTAGTCACTGAATTCAGACACAACCCTGGGACTCGCACCGCTATGGAAAGAAAACGTTAATTGCTGGGTATCAATGATTTCTTTAAGCCCTTCTATTCAAATCCATTTGGAAGAGGCTGACAAAGGTTATCTGCCGTCAACGCATGATGATCTGGAAGGGAGACTGGCTGTCACCACCGACAAGCCCTTGGGAACGCCCTATGCAAGGGTTCACATACCAATAATTTACAAAAAAAAAAAAAAAAACAACCCTGCCACTCCTCTTGCTTTGTGCAGGGAAGAAAGAAAAACAAATTGTAGTCGATAAGAAGATTAGCGGGTGTTCCAGGGACAGGGACTGGTAGCTAAGATAATCAAGCGAAAGAAAATCCCCCTAATGGGACCGTGCCAATCCAACTAAACTAATAATTGCAGACATCGCTGCGCATTGTCTTTAACTCCAGCACACTTGCAATCGTCGTCTCTACTATTAAATCAATCAATCTCTTGCATATTTCTCATCACATTACCCGAGAGCACCAAGAACAGTAACCATCTCGCTCCCCAAGCTCCGCATCGAGACGCTCTGCTTGAGAGAACGTGGCAGCAATAAAGACGCGAGAGCCGCAGTCCCCCACAGACAAGACAATGGGAGAGAATGCAGCAAAACCAAGAATTAAAATGCCACCATTGACATTTCGTGGCCACCGTGCCTTTCGAGAACACCCATTCTGCAGCAGGAAGGGCTGAACAGACCGACACGGCACCGCGGAGAGCCGGGAGCACCAACCCAGCACTGATGCGGGTCAGGAGCCAGCCCGCAGCCACCAAATCCAACCCTGCTAGAGGAATCGCCTCCTTTGGGAAAGAACCCAGGCGGAAACGGTTTCATTTTAATCCTTTTCAAAGAGGTCAACACCCCCATTCTGCGGGGCTGCGCGCCCCTCCGGGGTGCCGAGCGGTGCCACGCTGCTCTCCCCTCTATGCCAAACCCTCTGCCAACCCTGCGCCTGGGATCTGCTTCTTCAGAAGGACACAAGGCTTCGGAATAAAATTTAGAGTTGGGTTTATTTTTCCAGCCTGGCATTTTGTAACACACGTCCACAAGCATGATTTAGTGTTTGATAGGAATGGTTGGACTCGATGATCCGGTGGGTCTCTTCCAACCTGGTTATTCTATGATTCTATAACCAGCAGCAGCTTCCAGCTGGGACGTGAAGAGCAGCCGCATTTCTCTCGGATATGGCAGAGGAAGTGACCTACAGCGGAGGAGTTTCCAAACAGGCGCAAGAGATCAGATTTGACACGGGCACTGCAGAGCAGCCAGGACAGTCCCCAGCCTCCACGGCGATGCCAAGAACCTGATCTTGGCAAGGGTGGACTCCCCCAGAGCCTGAAGTTCTCTCTCTTGCGAGATAACCTCTGCACAAGTTTTTCCAGATTATCACCACATTCCATTGACTTACAGAAATTTAACAGGACTGGTACAAAGTAGGTGGAACGCTGGTCCTGGAGAAGCAGGCAGAGAACTAGGCTAATTTCACATGACACGTTAAAAATACTAAATAACCGTGCTCATTGCCAGTTGGTAATTAGCGCCAGCTTAGGGCCTCAGATTTTTGCATCACACAGAGGGAGATGTTCTGCTTAACCGAGCTTGTTAATTGTTACTGCGAACTGTCAAATTCAGCCATTCACAAGTAGCCACAAGACTGCTCTTTGTTCATCCCTAAATGACCCCCAATCTATACAAAACAGACGTAGCCAGTTTGGCATTTCCAATCAACACTGGGGTGATATTAAACTCTCTCTACATGCTGCGTTTGAAGCTCCGCATGCACTTTGTTCCTTGTTTTGCCGTTTCACCCTCATAGAGAGGTTAGAGCGTGAAGTTCTTAAACTGCCAGGATTTTTTTTTCCATCCATCTTGTCATTTGGACAGTGAGATTACAGGAAGGTTTTGGTTTTAGGGGTAAAGTTGGGAAATCCTCTCTCTGATTAGTGTCGTATACAGAGCTATAAATGATATTATAGGTATAATATAAATTATATGATAGCGATACGAATGGGATATACATTCATATACGTACATAGAATCATAGAATCATAAAATTGGTTGGAAGAGACCCACTAGATCATCGAGTCCAACCATTCCCATCAAAAGGATACATGTGTGTGTATAGACAAACAAACTGCAGCATCCAGGTCATTTCTATTTTAAACGCATCTTTTCCTCCAAAAGACGAGGGAACAGCCCAATCTGAAGACTGACTGAGCGGACAGCAACCAAATGGATTCCCCTAGCCAAGGCTTCTCCCTACGAAATCGCCCTCTTAACACGCTTCTAGACCAATCTGAAGCTCAGCTCTTCCCACCGTGCTAGGAACGCAGAGGTCACTCCTCAGAGAGCCCAAACCTGAGCATCCCAATGAGACGACGTGCACGTCCCTGGCTCGAGTGCGTTCCCCATCCTGGGGGGTGAAACCCCCTCGCCTCACGGGGAGCCCCGAGATGGAGAAGCCCTGGGACTGGGGGGGAACCCTCAGCCCTCACCTCAGGGGGAGCCTCGGGATGGGAGGAGGGGGGGAAGCTTGCAATGGGTGTCCCTACTCCTCACCTCAGGGGGAGCCCCGAGGCTGAGAAGCCCTAGGATTGGGGTGGACCCCTCACCTCAGGGGGAGCCCCGAAATTGAGAAGGGGAAGGAGCCCCGAGCTGGGGTGGGGGTGGGGGGGACACAACACAACCCTGAGAAAAGAGGGGGGTGCCCGAGATAGGGGGGGGGATCTCCGAACTGGAGACGGGGAGACCCCGAAATAGAGAAGGGGGGAACCCCAAAGTGGGGAGAAAACCCCGAGATGGAGAGGGGGAACCCCGAAATGGGGGGGGGAGGGTAAGATGGGGGAGACCTCGGAGATGGGAAGAGGGGAACCTTAAATGGGGGGGACCCCGAGATTGCAGGAAAGGAACCTCAAAGGAAGGGAGCTCGAGATGGGAGGAGGGGAACGTTAAGGGGGGGACCCCGAGATGGGGGGGGTGATCCCCAAGGGGGGTGGGAGTCCCCAGAGGCGGGAATGGCCCCCGCCCCTCACCTGATCCCCGCTCCCGCCGCCCCCGCGCGCCCCCCCGCGTCCCACCCACCTCGATGTACCCGGCGAAGGTGGCGGCGGGCGCGGCGAGTGCCAGGAGCAGCAGGAGCGGGAAGTGCAGCGCGGAGCCCATCGCCGCCATCCGCCGCTGCCGCCGCCCGAGCGCGACTGCGGCCCCAGCGCCCCCCGCGGCCGCGCGTCGCGCCAAGCCCCGCCCCCCGCCCGCTCAGCCAATCGCCGCCCGCCGCCGCCGTGACGTCACGCCGCCCGCAGGCCGCCCGGCCAATCGCGAGGGAAGAAGGGGAGCTGGGAGCCACGCCCCCTGCCCGCTCCCAGCCAATGGAAAGCCGCGCGCTGCGACGTGCCGCGCCCCCTCTTCCCTCCCAGCCAATGGGAATACAGGTTGTCTTTCGCCACGCCCCCTCCTGCCTCCCAGCCAATGAAAGGCTGTGCGGTGCGTTACGCCCCGCCCCCTCTCCGCTGTTAGCCAATAGCGGGTGTCGCTGTGCGGGACGCCCCGCCCCCTCCTCGCTCCCAGCCAATGAGAAGCGGCGCGGCGTGCCCCGCCCGCGGGGCGATGGCGGCGGAGCCGGGGCCGCTGAGGGATTTGAGGGTGAGGAGGCGAATCCCTCCTGCGGGAAGGGATCCGTGAGGGTCTTTGGGTGCTGCCAGCGAGCTCCGGCACCTCGCGGTTTGCAATAAAAGTCGGGACGGGGGGGGGGTCGCTGAATTTTTTTTTTCCGTAAAAGAGATATTTGCAGTGAGGGATGAGAAGCTCCACATGGCAATGGGCGCTCGCAGCCAGAAACCAGCCGCGTCCTGGGCTGCACCCAGAGCAGGGGAAGGGAGGGGATTGTGCCCCTCTGCTCTGCCCTGGTGAGACACAAACTGGAGCCCTGCGTCCAGCTCTGGAGGCCTCAGCACAGGGGGGACATGGAGCCATTGGAGCGAGTCCAGAGGAGGCCACAGAGATGATCAGAGGGCTGGAGAACCTCCTGTACGAGGACAGGCTGAGAGAGTTGGGGTTGTTTAGCCTGGAGAAGAGAAGGCTCTGGGGAGACCTTAGAGCAGCTTCCAGTGCTGAAAGGGGCTCCAGGAAAGCTGGGGAGGGGCACTTGATCAGGGAGGGCAGGGAGAGGATGAGGGGGAATGGTTTTCAGCTGCAAGAGGGGAGATTGAGATGAGATCTTAGTGAGAAATGTTTTGCTGTGAGGGTGGGGAGGCCCTGGCACAGGCTGCCCAGAGCAGGGGTGGCTGCCCCATCCCTGGAGGGGTTCAAGGCCAGGCTGGATGGGGCTTGGAGCCCCTGATCCAGTGGGAGGTGTCCCTGCCCATGGCAGGGGGTGGAACATGGCTTTTAGGTTCCTTCCAACCCAAACCATTCCCTGATTCTATGACCCCATCAGAGGTCTCATCTCCACCAGGTTGGGGTGAAACAGCCCTGCCTCCCCTCTCCTTTCAATATCTGGTGCCCTTATTTAAGGACACGTTTCTGGCTTTAAATCCAGTTGCACCAAATTGGCATTGAGGCTATTTTAATTTCACCACATTACTAACAAAATGAAATTTAAAAAAGATCTTTGTACAAAATGACACAGTTATAAAACATTTCCATTCACAGCTTCCATATTCTTTAGTGTTTCTTTACAAGCGCCATTTGCTGAAATGGTTGAAGGGAACATTGCTGAAATGCTGCAGATGGGGTAAATGTGTACAATAGATCAATAAGCAGCCCAGCTTTAATTAAAACAGCTGACTGGTCCACTACTCACTTATTATAGTCCCTTTTTTATAGTATTTGAAAACCCTTAAATCTCTTTTACTGCAGTCCTCTGGCATTTATAATTTTCTTTCTGTCTTCAGTTGGAAAATGGAGTTAACAAGTTCCTTTTGAAAACTGATACCGATTTTAATGTAAATATTTTATTGTGCAATATGAATACAAGAGTAAATAACTGAGGACATTCCAAGTTAAGCTTTTCCCTTTTCTTAAAAAAAAAGGAAGTATTTTTCTTTTTTCCACAGGCCAAAGTGTACAAGCTCTGTGTAAATCTTTGGATAGAGGCTTTCATTTGAGGTTGAATTTATATAGTATTTAAAGTGCTGTATAAATTAATGCAGTTAATATTTACATAGTGCTTGCTGAGTATGAATTAATGTTCTCGACCCCTCTGTGAGGCAATGCAGTTTGAGGATGGCAAAAAGGCTCCAAAAAGAGAAAGGGCTTGTTAATTTGGGGTATGTGAAGACATGATTTTGGGGGTAGTGCAGATACTGAAGTAGCTGGCTGCGTGTTACCGAGTAGCTCTTGAAATCACGTCACAAATGTCTAAATACAGAGGCATGCAAAGCATGAGGGCCCTCCTCAGAGTCTGAATTTCCACAGCCACGCGGTGCCAGTGCTGGAGCAACAGCATGACCCGAATACACCTACTCCTCTACCTCAGCCTGTTTGGATACAATAATTAAGGGCAGGACATTGGCTATTAACATAAAAAGCAGCATTCCCATCCACAGGCCTGGCATACAAACAGATCCGTGATTCACTTTGGAGTGTTTTTACTGACAGCCTGTATTACAACAGTGTTATCCTTTTCCCAAAAAGGAGTTTCAGTCTGGTGACATTCGGTGCTGTCTCACGGATAAGCACAAGGTACAACCTCAGCTGCAGCCTCCCCTCCAGTGACACAGCCTTCTCCTAGTACCACACTGCAGATCCACCAGGGAAAAGAGCCTGCAACGCAGCATGTTCTGCTGCACAAGCAAGACCAACAGTACTCAGTTCTCTACCTAAAAAACAAGTGACAAATGGAAATTTGAAGAATAACAGAATCCCCTCCATGTAGAGATCAGTATTCCCCAGGAAGAATAATCCCCAGAAAAACAGTTCTGACCCACCAGACCTTGTTCTTTCCTTGGTGTTCATCAAGAGCTCTGAATGCAGCTGAGTTCATGTGGCTGCTGGGTGGTGGGAGGAAGGAAGACTGAGAAGTGGCTCCAGCAAAATGCAAATGTGATTCTGGCAGTTGGAAATAACCAAACACTTTCAGCAGGGAAAGGCTTTGGAGGTGGTAGCTTTCAGATCAGTACTAATCAACACAGGAATGGCCGGTTATGCTACAGCAGGTCTGCTGACACTCGTAATGGCTGTGGTTAATTTACCATGTCGATATATTCCAGATGAGAACTGGTATTAGCTGTTGCCTGTGACAACAGTACCACTTTGAGTGAATGCTGCAAGGCTGCGGCATTCCCTAGAACACCTTTCCCATTGTTAACCCTGTTAGGTGGGTGGCAGCTTTCATTTCCTTCTAAGAATTTCATTCTATATGGTTCCAGGGCTTTTAGTGCCCTTTTCCCAGAACATCTGTGCTAACAATACGCTGAAAATCTCATCCTTACCTTTGGCTGCTGCTGTTTATTCTGTAAGAAATGTTTCAAGAGAACATCTCTGGCCATTATCACTTGCAAGACCACACCTGAGTAAACACAAAGAGTGCATTTGTGATTGCAAAAATGTGCCCTGAGAAAGCAAGAGGTTAAACTCTTGATAAAGGTGAAGAGAAGGTGGTGAGAGACGTGCCAGATAAATTTACTGGGAGCAGCAGCTCTGGCAAACTGATGTGCTGAGATCCCCCAAGTACCTGCAAACGAGTTCACAGAAGTGAGAAAATCTTTAAGTATTCCCACCATTCTCTTAAAACTCCACAAATTAAAGTACAAAATTGATCTAGCCTGTTAATGGTAATGTTATGCAGGTCTTAATTAAAAAAACTTGATTGAAGATCTAAGCAGCACGTCATATGATTTGTACTAACTCTGCGTGACAGATAGGTGCAAGTTCAAGGTTGCAGAGGTAAAGCTGAGTTGCCTTGGTTTTAGGAGGTAGAATGCAAACTTCAGTTAGAAAATGACTACAGCACATGGTGGGCTTGAGTAAAGAGAACTCATTCCAGCACAGTTCAGTAATGTAAGAAATACTAAACGTTGCTTCTTGAAAAATACAAAGCCCAACTTGCCTGAATGATGCACAGTTAACTGTCACAACACATCATGAGCCATACTACACTCAGGACGGGACATCTTTTCTGTTAACAAAGCAATGCAAGACTTATTTACTAGTCAACTAAAATGTTATCTACCATCCAGCTATATAAGCGCCTTTGGGAAATAATACTTCTCCAAAGCCCATAAATAACATCAGAAAGTGGAACTGGACATCTCTATTAGGCTGCTGGATTTCTTTGAGCAAGTCCAGAGTTCCTGCAGTTTTGCGACTCAGTTTTCCATGTGTAATTAAAGGGCAACATGTGATAGAGGAGGTGTAGAAAGGACGGCAGCGATGAGATGTAGGAAACTGCTGAAGAAACACGGAGGTTGAGATACAAGGTATACATAGAGGAAGACAAAGAGCAGAGACCTTCGAGGCCTTGGAACACAATGCAAGGCAGAGAGGAGTTTAAAAAAGGAAAGGTGGTTTCTAAGGGAACACAATGAAGCTGATAAAAGTGAAAGGATGGAGAATAAATAAGAACAGATGTATGGCAAATGGAGTCGTACCTTAAAAACAGGGATAAAAGGAGTAATTGCAGGAGTGAGGAAAAACAGTGCAGGGATCTGAAAAGGAAGTGACACAGTGAATAGTGGTGGACAACAAGCCTTTCTGTTTCTGCTCAAAGACATCTTTAAAAGGGCTTGGCAGGGAAGGGAGGAAAAGTGGATCCTTTATTGTATCCCTGAATCCTTAACTCTTTATTTCCTACTGCTTTGTTCTGTGCCTGAAACAATGCCACTAAGCTGGCTTTCGTGCAGGTATTGAGATATTTTGGGGGAGATTTAAACAGCAGTTTGTGCTACATTAACCCCAACCAGCGTGATCCTGGCCTACAGCATACAATGTATGGTTAAGGAACCTATCACACACTTAACACGCATTCAACCATAACTCCAAACTTCAAAACAACCACTTCTTTTAGGTTTGGAAATATTACTGTTTTACTGAAGCACATCAACACAGAATAGGTGGCGAAGTATCCAAAGCTTTGGGGACTGGCAGGAGCTCAAGGCAGAATAATTCCTGATGCTTTTTCAAAGAATGGTCGCAACTGTTTAACCTGAAATGCAGAACTGAAAAGCCAGGGGGTCTGGAAGTCTAGAAATAAAGGTACAGTCAAGACTCTGGGAGAAGGGAGGTACTGCAGAAGATATTTAGTACATTCTCACCCTCTCATATCATAATATCTCCTATCATGGGCTGAAGGCGCACTGTCATCTTTCTCTTTTCTAGTCCCTCTGTGAAGATAGAAGTGCCCGTTAGTCTCTGAAGATGGTAGAATCAGTCCTTCATATACCAAGGCAACCAAACCATTCCACCTTATGTAAGCTGAGCAGTGCAGTTTGTGGTGGAGAAGCCATATGAGAACCTAAAGAGGAAAAAGCACAATTAAAAAAATCCACAGCAGCAACTGAGCAGGTTTTCCACAGATATCGGCTGAGATTTCTCCTGTTGTCCTTGGACAATGTTTCTCTCCTCTCCTCGCATCTGCTTGCCTCTCTCAGACAGTCCCATCTCAACAGTGTGAAAGGTTGTGCATTTTATAGAGGTCTTTCATGAAAGATGAAAATTCAAGTATGTTATAATTAGCTGTAGTCCCACATAAGTCAGTATTATTGCAGCTTTTACATTAGATCTGAACTTGTCCCACAAAGGCGTGTGTCAAATATTACAGCAGAGTGATTAATGATGTCATACATAATGGAGGGCTTCAGCATTGATGCAGGAGAGTTGCTCGAGAGGAACAATTTTAACTTCTTTCCACTCATAATTTATTTTCGTCCTGCACTGTAAAAGAAACCTGAAATTGAAAATACAAATGGCTTGTATGATTGGCAAGCAAAAGAAGAGATCTGACTCATGATTGAATTTTTTATTCAGTATTCATCGGTGGATTAAAAGCCAAATCATCTTAACAAGTGGCACAGTGATGAACAACATTGAATATAAAAACCTCAGGACTTGTCCTGCTGAATAAAGGTAGAATCATTTCCAGCAGCTTTGAAGATAAGTGCAATTCAACAGAAAAAAAACTACCCCTCCCTCTGCAATCAGGTCTGATTCAGCGCCTGTTACATCAGGCATCATGGAATAACCTGTGCTGACAAGCTCTTCTATGGCACAGGGAAGCCGTCTTTTATTTCCTCCCCATCACTTGTTTGTGCAGTTACTCAAGTTTGCAAGCAACAGGGTGTGTTGAGAAGTAACTTACGACACAGGAACAGACAATGAGGAATTTTAAAATGTCTAGGTGACACATCACGTCTGATACCACAAAGCTCTGTTACTGGGAACTGTTGTTTTCCATCAGCTGCACGATACTCTTTAAGTACTTAATCTTCTGGTGTGCTTAAAAGCATAAGAACTCCACTAAAAATCCCCTCCTTACTCGCTTTAATTGGATTTCGGCATAGACGGCTGCTGTTCTATTTAAACAAATATTAAAGTACATTTCCTGTTACAATCATCATTAGAAGCCTCATGGCTCCTGACCACTCAATCATTCTTATGTCAACACAGCAATATGTATTTTAGTTTCTTGACATGCACACCCTGAGACGAGGGAGCTGCACACGGGGCCGCGCAGGAGCCTGCAGCTTTGCCCTGGAGCACTTGTCACCAGCCCACGCTTGGTGAGTAGCAGGGTCCTGTGCTGATCAGCAGCCTGCTCTTCAACTCAAGAGTTAGGGGAAATCAGCAGCGTTTTGGAACGACCACCCACAGGAATTTGGTTTTGCAGACCTAGCTCTACCACTTCATTGAATGCCCCCCATACAGACAGTGCTCTCCAGTGCTCCTTGTTTATAAACTCAATGAGGAAAGGCTTCACATTCTGCACTGGGTTTTTTATAACCTCTGAAAGGCGCAGATCTTTGGAGGCCACACAAAAAGAGCAGTAATAGTACTTCCACAGCTTTCAACTCCTAAGGCAGCAAGAAGCTAGATTATAGTTCTCTTGGTGATAAGTAATAAAGAAACACATGTGCTTGAAGTCTGTTTCTGTTGAATAAAGGCATGCGGGCTGGCACAGCTGGAAGGAACTGGGCCATCTGAGTAGGAGATGAATCCCAATGTCTCCAAGGGAAGGAGTGGATCGCCTACAACTTCCACCCACCTACAACTTCCACTGCAAACCCATGGCCTGAGGGGGAGAATGGCCCCCTCAGCTCCTGTCCTGAATCATATCTTCTCAGAAGATGAGTCAGCCTCGGACATATCTCTGTTATAACCCATATCACTTCTCCTGTAACTCTGGTTGTCTTCTCCCATGTCTTGCAAAGGGCTGAATTAAAAGTTGCTCTTTTCATTTTACAACTTCTTTTCACTAGGATATTCCCATACACACAAGAAGAGAGAGGAGCTCTAGCCGTCCCAGTTGCCAAAGGTTGAAGGTCCATTTTCCCTCACCAACAATAAAGGCACTTTGCCCCACAATAATGAAAGCACCAGTTTGCAGGATACCAGAGTATTCTGCATTTTAGGAAGCAAACAACAAGGCTTCTACCAGGTCCAGGTTTTCCTGCCTTGTCTCAGTCTCTGTCGTTCGGTTGACTCCCTCAGGTCTCCACCGAGATGCAGCTCATTGGCTAAGTTATATAAAAGGAGTTTTAAGTAGAGCACTCTATTGAGGTTTGCGTTTTCCCTTTAAAATGCAAATGGATGGTAGTTAATTCCCTTTTGGGACTTATGAGCTGAATTTAAAATGGGAAATGATGATACAAAAATATACTTCAGAAAGCATTGCAGTATAAGTAATGAAACATTCGCCACATGAATACAGATTCTTCTGGTCAGCCAGACATCTTCATTAATCTGCATTTTAATAGCTTCCCTCAAAACTGCTTTTGGCCAAATTTTTCCTCAACATATTACCTGCTGCAGTCTCAGTGGACTACACTGAGGACAAAATCTGACCACACTTTCTAAAATGTCATATATCAGCACATTTAGCAATATCAATATTCTATCAGGTATTATAAATATCTCCCTTCTTTTCTGTTAAAAAGTCTAACAAGACCTTTTCCATATTTCCTGAAAATATAGCTGGATGACAGGCCCTTTTGCCAGCTCCTTTGGTGACTAGAAAGGCTAAAAAAGCTATCCAAAAAAGTGTCAACTAAGCAAAGATGTTAAACCCACACTTACATACCAATTTCAAAAGGAACATTTTCCATCTCGCTTTCTTTTTCATAATTACTGGTTTACTTCTAAAGGGAAAAAAAAATAAGCACATATAATTATGACCATAAGTTCAGTTTATGCTGAAACACATACGTGTACGTGTGCACACACAGCCCTGCTGCCTTCCACGAACCTGGGGGATGCCAAGTGCTCTAACCTGCATTTAGAATTCAGAGTGCTCCACTCCTTGCACAATCAGGCCTAGAGTAACTCAACTGGATTCCTTGTATTTGTTCCGTCTTCTGGAAAATATACCTTTACATAACCCTTCACAAGAACTCATTTCTGTGCCCATGGACACTGGCACAAACAGTTTTAATAAGCCTGATACTCGTAGAGGATGGAGCTGTGTCATAATGGTGTGAAACCCCCAGGACACATGTTGAAAAGGGAACTGCATGGTTTCTAGCCTTCGTTTAGAAGGACCTAATCCTGTGACCTAATTGAAGAACTAGAAATTAGCCATATTTGGATACATTTGCTTTACTGTGTGGGCGCAGAGCTGGGGCACACGCAGTGCTGTGTGAAACAGGAGCGGGTCCCAACCCAGGCCCCCCAGCCAATGCTACCTGCCGATCCAGCATCAACTACAGCATCTCAGTGCAGGCATGGGGTAGATCCCTTGGCAGGGTCAGCAATTAAATATCTATACCACTTCATGACCTGAAAACCAACAAATGACACAGGTCTCATTTCAAGTTTTCCCTTTACCTATACAAGAGGAGACAGAATATATCAAATATTCAAACTTTTTGCCCTTCTTTTGTTTCCATGTTTGTCTGCAAATTGTGTATTGTCCAAGTTCTTTGGGCTCTGTTCTCTCCTTTTTGTTACAGTCTGACTTCAATCAACCCCTAGATCTAAAAGTCCCCAAACAACCAACAAAGCGTGTATTTCAGTAGGTTAAATTTGAGAAGCCACAATAAGGTCTCTGGTATAAGACTGTGATATCACTCACAAAGGACTGTGACTTCATTGTGAATGAAAACAGCATCTGGCACGGGGCAGGAAATAATTTACCAAAGAGCATCCAAGAAGGACAGCAATGAAAAATAGGAATCAAACAAGTCTACGGCTGCGTAAGGTTTTCTCTTCATGAAAGGTTCATGCATTGTGAAAACATTTTTTTCAAAGCAAGGGAAGAAAAAACCCCACTCATGTTAAGTCTTTCTTCTGCCTTCGAGTCAAATGCTTGCCAATAGCTTTTCAACAATTGCGTGATTCACTATTGAGTGCCTCATCGTGGAAGCAGCCTGCGTTCTGCATGGTAGAGGACTCTCTCATGCATTTTTTATTTCGTATTTATGTTACCAACCAACATGTCAGCTGTTAGAGAAAACCCGGTGAAAGACTGTGAAAGGAGATAAGCCCCCAGCAGGTGTTACAGGAATACTCAATTGTCTTTTAGTCTTAATTACACCTTTAACATAGTTTTGCTGTGTTGCAGTTGTTCTGTATTAAAATAAATGGTATTTTGTAAAATTTTTTTTCTATGGTTTCTGCAACCACTATAAGAAACAGTGAATGGTCAAAATTAAACCAGGTAAGGGCCAATCTTGGGAAGGAAAAAAATGAAAATGGGCATTGCCAGCATGTTTCCTAGAAGTTCTGCAGGGAATTAGCGAGGAGAGGGCAGAGAAGGGAGGCAGGCTCTGGAATTCATTATGAAGATTAACACAGAAGGAGAGATGTCATTACAATTTTCTGCATTTAAGGAGGGCCACAAGGATGTGAAGTGGCTCATTCAACTTATCAGGGCATTCTTGGAAGAAAGAGAACTTAGTGGGGAGATGAATTCAGCTTCATCAGACCAATCCGAGAAGTACAAAATAACAGTCATTTTAGGCGTATTCCTGTCCTTTGCATTCCTAAATACCTCATCAACTAAAATAACAACTTTCAAGACCACGGTGGCGAAAAAGGTATTCCAGTATAAAAATTTGGTTCTGAATGGATGGGCCTGCAGCTGGCAACTCTCTTGATCAAAATTACTCCAAATTTGTTTGAAGGAATGCCCTTGTTGTTACTGTGGGCCTCTATTGTTCAGGCAAATTCACTAAGTGGCAAATGTCAGAGCATTTTGAGAACCAGGGGTCCAATTCTAGGATCCACTGATAAAACTTACAGCCCAAATCCTACCTCAGCTCCTGCTATCTTCCTGAACAAATGGATTTTAGATAACTGGGAAATATGAGTTCTACTCTAGCAGCAGAGCTCTTGAAACAAAGCTGCAGAAGGGTCCCTGCAAAATTAAGGCAGACGAAGCCAAACACAGGACGCACAAGCGCTCTCAGCTGGAACTGCAGGAAATACTGTGAGCTGCAGCCTCACGCTCGGGCGAGCAAACCCTGAATTTTTCCACTGTATGCAGGCTGAGGTTACAAGAGTTCAAAGTAACAGCTGAACAATTCTGTAATAACAGAGAATCCCTAAGTACTGTCATAAGTGCATTTGAAAGAATGCTCTCACCTTACTGTGTAATTCTGCTGCTTTGAAGAGAATGCCTCTGTTTCAGCTCAGGCTGGCCAGGTGCCTGGGCACACCTGGAACACAGGAACATTTGGGTGCACCTGAGGAGCATCACATGGGCTTTGGCAATGAGGAGCGTTTCCTGCAAGGAAAAAGAAAAGCGAAAAAAAAAATTGAGACCAGCTCAAAATAATTGGGTTATGTTGTGTTCAAGGAAGGATTTGGGGGAAGTGCATTGCTGTATTATTTCTTTGTAGCCTACAGTGCATGCATCCCTCCTCCGGTGTCATTTGTCTGAAGCGCAGTAGAAGACCTGCCAGAATTCCCTGCTCTGGGCAGCTCTACGCTCTTCCTTTGAGCAGCAAATTCTCATATTTTTCCTGCCTGGCTGACAACAGGAGTTTTTCACTCATAGCCATCTGCACTGGGGCAGAGGCTGCGGCTTCAATCTTAATGGCTGTCTCAGATGATATTGTTTTCTTTTTGTCTGCTGTAGAGAGAAGGCAGCACCGAATGCACTGACAAATCCTGGCACTTGTTATGCATTTACTCCATTTGATACCCACTGTGCTGCAAAGACAGTTGTTCTCAAAGGCGTTCAGGTCTATGGTGTGGGTGGAATACACTTACCTTCCAAGCTCAGTTTAGTTTCAAAATATCTCCTCCTTTAAACTAATCAGTCACTAAAGCAAAAACGTCTCTTCTGCTGAGACAACTACCCTCTCCAAGGACACAACCAACTGCAAAGAACCACTCTGCAAAAAGGTTTTGAATGCAATCCAAAGTGACATCGGAATCAGTGCAGCCCCCAGCGCTGCAGGTGCCGGCTGTCGCGGCAGGGTCTGGCATTCCAACCGGACACTGCAAGCTCCGAGGCCAGAGGTGCTGATAGCGATACCCCTGCTGCTGATGGTGCACAGGTTGTTTCACTTCTGCTTAACCACAAATCCCCAGAACCCTGTGGGAAAGTTTCAGCGGTGCTTTTCTTTTCAGCAGTCTAACTTCCCAGTTGTTGATAGAAAATGGAAGAAAAGCGTGAAAATATCATCAGTGAAGACCCAAACCGCAGGAAAAAAACAAACATGCAACCTCCTCTAAAATTTTAAGTTGTTTATTTTTGAACACAGCATTTTAATAAATAGGATAAGATCAGAAACATTATGTTTAAGACAAACTCTAAAGCAAAACTTAAGGGGAAAACCCCAACCTACTTTGCTTAAAAGCAGGGCTGCTGCAGGGACCAAGCTGTACCTGCAGCACCCAGGCAGCAAGGAGCACCTTGCCAGGGACCTGAGCACACTCGTAAATCGACTGAGCTTTGCCTATGGCCTCCACCCATGGGGCCAGGAGCTCTTTTTCAGCTGAGCTCTGGGACCTCATTCCCTGTCTGAGTGACCCTAGACAAGCATGGGCCTTCAGCTTAGGGACATTTGTACCGGGCTATGGATTTCCGATCTCACTTTCCAGCTTGATCTTGAACTTGTCTCACTGTTTGGGCATGGTAAAAGACTAGTGGATTTTGTCTAATCCAAATTGCTCTCACCAGCCTGCATCCCAGCCTGCAGACTGAATTCCTGTCTGGACTTCAGGCCTGTCTCACGCCCTGGAACTTGCCTGTTGGCTTGGATCTTTGAATGACCCTGATTGATTGCCATCTCCGGATAAGCCTCACTCATCCTGTTGAGGTGCTGAAGGATGAGGCTGTACCTGGTGGTACAGCCTGGAGATCCAAACTTTTGCATAAGAGCTACAGACATCCTAGAGGAAGATTTTTTTACTCTTAGAAATCAACAAATGTTTCTAAAGCTGTTGAGGAAAATGCAAGATGAAAGCATCTTGTTAAAGGCGTTGTTGCCCCACACCAGCACAGCAGCCAGTGAGACAGATGGGAGGATGAGGAATGTGTTGTACAGGAGGAGATGAGAGAAATGTAGCTTGCTTAGTCTAACAAAATAAACTTTGGGAGAGGATATGACTGCTGTCTATAAATACACCAGGAGAGTAAACACGGGGGAATGAAAAAAATTCCCAGTTAAACTGTATAAAAATGTTGGCACAAGAACAAATAAGTAGGAAAAGGCCTTGGAAAAAAACTTGTTGCCAGTGATGTTTAAATTTAGTCTCTTATTCAAGGCTTCAAGAACAAAGATCTTAGTTTCTCTTAAGGGAAAGGCTGCTCAGGTTACGTACTGTGGTGTCTGTGCTGAGAGGGCTCAGTGGCCTGGAAACCCCCTGCCACCTCCTACATCCACGAGAAGGGCAGATTTCTTAAAGTCTGATTCTGGGGAAGGAGAAAAACTGACCATCTGACAGATAAATGTCTTCATTCGTATTGAAATATAAGACAGAATATTCCCAGCTAGGGGATTTAGGGTTTTTTGTACTATAAAAATCCCAGATAAACAGTCTATGGTTGGCACATACACAAAATAAAATTAAAAAATATGTTGCTTTTTTAAAAACATGGCTGCTGTATAAACACCCACCACGAGCTATCACTAATTTTTTTTCCATGTTGCCTCTCTTCTTTATCTACCAAGGGTATCCAGAAGCAGGAGGAATCTCTCTGAAGATCCCTCTTATCCTGACAGAGGCTGGGTAAGACCAACTCCATCATCACACCATCGCTTTTCTGAAAACAGCTATCAAAGGCTGTGCATAACAAGTCCTTTCCCAGGGCTGGAGACATGGAAACTTTCTAGAAGACTTAAAACCCCTTTAAATCCTGCAAAGCTTTATGTTGATTTTGTAAAGATTATAATGCCTAGATGCAGGATTCACTTTAACAGAATATTCAACATTTATTCAACTTTCTAGCAAGCGCATGAGTAACAAAAAGCATTGTAAATCATAGGATGAGGGGAAATAGCCTGAAGTTGCACCAAAGGAGGTTCAGATTAGACATCAGGAAAAATTTCTTCACTGAAAAGGTTCTCTGGCACTGGAACGGGCAACGCAGGGAAGTGGTTGAGTCACCATCCCTGGAGGTGTTTAAAAGACAGATAGATGAGGTGCTCAGAGACAGGGTTTAGTAGTGGACAGGTACAGTTGGACTCTATTATCTCAAAGGTCTTTTCCAACCAAATGAGTCTAAGTTTCTAATGGTTTCTGAGTCATTCCAGCTTGCTTAATGGAGAGGAAACCCACACAGCCTCTGTGTTTGCTTTGCAGTTGATGCACAAACGATGTCCTGCTAATGCCAATGCTTCTGTATAACCAGAACTGGATGAAGACGACACCTGAACCCGAGTGGAAGGACAGCCAGCTCGGCGGGTGCTCTCCATCGCGCCTCGCAAGGCTGATCACGGCTGAACCCTTCCCTGAGAAGAATCATGTGTACTAAATAAACAGCGATCCCAGATGAAGAAGTAGCTGACCCGGATTTGAAACTGAGCTACATTTACCCAGTGCAGGTTTCTGGGAAGTGCTCCAATAATTAAGAAGTCCTGCAATACAGAGAACAACTCTGCTGCATCCATGCTCTGGTACTTGCCATGCTTGTGAGCTGGGGCACCTGCTGGCACCACTGCCACCCGCCTGCCTTGCTTAGAGCCAGCTCTGCCCAGGAGCAGCCGGGCACAAGAAGGGAAAAGATCTTTCTCACCCAAGAAATGCCTGCAAAACAGTTTGCATCAACCTTGTGAAACACAGAACTCCCTTGGCTGGTTTCTGTCTTCCCCTAAACCCAGAGATCTCCAGACACCATCAGAAGCAGCAGCAGCACGAGGCTTAAACGCTGGAGCTGGGGAGATGGTGTGTGATGGCAAAGCGTTTCCCCCGCAGGCATTTCTGCAGCCAGAACTCACTTTTCCCATCCCCGCGTAACAGCGCGGCTTTGCTAAATGGGTTTTTATGGTGAACTGAAATGCTCCCTGTTCCTAACACCAAGCGCTCAGTAAGGACTATGGGGGGCTGTCAATTGTTTCCTCATCTGTTGCTGTACCTATTGGCTGGATTTTTCACTAAATATTGGGGGATAAAGGCCATTAGGGTGGGTACAGCAAAATGGTAGCCAATAGCAAATGTATGTGATAAAATGTTTTCCCTAATGTTATGTTTTTCATTTAGTTTCAAGTAAAACTACTTTTAAAATGTTGAGATGATGAGGTAGATCCTATTAAAACACACAAGCACCCAGATTTCCTTTAGTCAAACCTCACTCTGCAGTTGAAGGGGATTAATTCAGCTTGCTTAAAAACACAAGTTAAACTCTTTTTTGAGGGGGGAAATGACCCTGAGACCCATAACAGGATAACTTTGTGGTATTTGTATGTTTTACATGATGCCATCCTAATTACATTTATTCTGGCTTGCTCTAAACCAGTAAACTTGTATCAGTACCTTCATGTTTTGTATTCTCTGTGCAGAATGTAAAGCAATTACATTTGAGTTGCATTATAATTTAGCAGATTCTAACAGAAACATGGAGAGCGCTGAAGTTTTTCCATCTTCTAGATTGGTGTTCTAAATCACAGCTGCCTCGCACAAGGGAAGGCAGACGGGTACCACAATACGCAGCCCGATTCTGTGCATGGTTTAATTTGGAAATCGAGGCACAAGTACCTACTTATCATGCACAGATGTAGGCTGGGAGGTCAACAGGGCCACTGAGGCACCGTCTGCTTCTATAACTCAAATGAGTTTACAGCACTTGAGCATTTTTCTTTGTCATGGTTTAATCAACATGCTTCTCACAACGGGATCATGCCATGAGGAAAGAGCAAATAACCCAGCAAATCCAGAAACGAACAAGTACGGACAGGAGAAGAACAGGAGAGGTTTCTAGGAGGCTTGAACGACAGGACTAGTGAGCAGCTTCAGGGGACTGGGGTCCAGGCACGGGACATTTGCGTTTAAGGAAAAGGCAGTGGCTTTCTGACGTAAAGAGAATGGAAGAAGAGGTTCATGTCCTTAAGTTAGGTCACAAAGATAATTGCAAGTAAAGTAAACGGGGGGGTTGCAGTGCTCTTTTTCCAGCTGGAACTTGAAATGATGGAGGAAATGGGCCTTGCCAGGAAGATGTCAGTATGCACGCTTCCACGTGTTAGAGGGTGCTGCAGCCTGGAAAAGTGAGCTGGGTAGTGGCCGCAGGGAAGAGACAAAACAGGGAAGAGACAAAACAGGGAAGACAGGACACCAGCACCAGAGGCTGCGCTGAAACTGCAGTGCAGAAAGGAGACAAGGCAGAGATGTAGATATGGATCTGATAAGCCAGGCGGTGAGGGGGAAGAGCAGATTCAGTGAAGGGTTACAGCACTGGGCCAGGTCATCCAGGCAAAAAGGGGAAATTACTTCTTGTGGCTTATGTAGACCAGCTATGATGATTAGGAATAAACAAATTAACCTAATGTGAAGGCTTCTCCCTCTCTGACTGCACAAAGCTATTGGGAAAACAAAGCCTGCACTGGAGCACCAGAAACAACACATCAAATGTGGGAAATACAATGGGCATTACATCAGCCTCCAGATACTGCAGATGATGAATCAGACCAGCAGGCTGCTTCTGCATCTGGCAGCTTGTTCCATCCACTGGCCACTTGCACTGGTCTGTCCAGGCTAAGAGGAGGGGAAGAAAACCAACCTGTGGAATCACTTTCAGAGCATGGAAGGGACAGCAGCCCCAAAGGCAAGCACTGTTTGGTGCCCAGGTGTAGAACTACACGTTTATATGATACCACGGCGCAATGGTGTGCTCGTATCACAGTCAGTACATCTTCAAAAGGTTAGGGAGACTCTAGGGAATCCCAAATAAAGATACGACACTGACAGCACAACATTTTTTTTAGAAGTAATACATAGAACTGTTAAGGCTTAAGGGAAATAAAGCCATTTTGTTGGGTCTTATGTATTTCCTTGTGCTACTGGTTAATCGCATTTTAGGATGGTATATTGCAATGTAAAGTGGTTTTGTAGGCTAGAGGAATAAATTGACTCCATAACTTTCACAATTCGGAGGAGTCAAGCAGCATCTTGGAGGGGAAAAGCCCCTGGTAACTGAGCAACTAATTCTGCTCGTTTCAGTTTTAAAATTCTTTCTCGACAAACAATTTAAGGTGAAGTTACGAAGCACAAGCATTTTGCTTTTTATGCTGAACGTTCATGAAATGGATAGGTCAATACAACCGCCTATGGCTTCAACATACACTTGTGCCTCTTAATTTAAAAGACTTTAAAAACACGGACCTGGTGGAGATGGAAGCTTGACTACCCCAAGACCTGACCCTCTCGCTGCTCTCCTGGGGCAGAAAATGAGCAGAACCAGTTTTTGTAAAAGCAGCGAGTCATCTTTAACCAAAATTTACCCTTCCTTTATTAGTAAGGTTTGGGTTACTTGCTACAATGGCCCATTGCAGGGTCAGCAGCTGCCCACGCTTCAGCGGAACAGTGTTCATTGTGTACGTGCACACATGCAGTTCATGAAGTCATTTGGAATAAACTTAAAAGGTACCAAACACAGAGATTGCCTTATTAAAGAAATATCCACTGCACTGCTAGATCAAAAAGCTTTCTGAGTGCATGCTAATTTCAAAAACAGAGTAAGAAAAGCAGTATTTTTCCATATCACCATAATACAAACACCTCTTTAAGACGAGCAGCAACAAAAGTACAGCAATAACTCCACTGGAATGACCAATCAGTTAAATTTCCAAACAATAGTAATTATTAACCTTTTCTGAGCTGACATTTAGGGCTCAGACACAGGAACCATGAAAAAAAATGAAAGGTTCCAGACTGGGTCTCTTTAGGCAGAAGGAGCCCTGTTGGGGACGCTTCCTCATGGGCTGTCCCTCAACAGATGCAACTAGCTCTTGCTTCAGCTTTTAATTTAAAGGTTGATAAATAAAATTATAGTGAAGCCTGCTGGAATGCTATTTTTGACCTCATTTCAGATAATAAGCAACCTGATCCAAGTACAAGTGCAAGGTCCTACGCCTGGTTGGGGCAATCCACGGTTTCAGGACAGGCTGGGGAATGATGCGGTTGAGAGCTGCCCTGCAGAAAAGGACTCGAGATGCTGGGGATGAGATACTCTACATGAGACGGCAACGTGTGCTTGCAGCTCAGAAACCAACCGTGTCCTGGGCTGCATCCAAAGCAGCGTGGCCAGCAGGGAGGGAGGGGATTCTGCCCCTCTGTTCCACTCTGGTGAGACCTCATCTGTAACCACGCATCCAGTTCTGAAATCATAGAATAGTTTGGGTTGGAAAAGCCCATCCAGTTCCATCCCTGCAATGGGCAGGGACACCTCCCACTGGATCAGGGGCTCCAAGCCCCATCCAACCTGGCCTTGAACCCCTCCAGGGATGGGGCAGCCACCACTGCTCTGGGCAACCTGGGCCAGGGCCTCCCCACCTTCATGGTGAAGAATTTCCTCATGTCTAGTCTAAATCTGCCTCTCTCCAGTTTATACCCATTGCCCCTCATCCCACCACTCCAAGCCTTTGTAAACAGCCCCTCCACAGCTTTCTTGTAGCTCCTTCAGGTACTCAAAAGTCACTATAAGGTCTCCTAGGAGCCCTCTCTTCTCCAAGCTGAACAACCCCAACCCTGTCAGCCTGTCCTCATAGGGAAGGTGCTCCAGCCCTCACATCATCTTTGTAGCCTCCTCTGTACCCGTTCAAACAGCTCCATAACCTTCTTACGTTGAGGTTTCCAGAACTGGACACAACACTCCAGATGAGGTCTCCCAAGAGAGGAATAGAGGGGCAGAATCCTCTCCGTTGACCTGCTGGCCACGCTTCTTTGGATGCAGCCCAGGACACGGTTGGCTTCTGGGCTATGAGCACACAGTGCTGGCTCATGTCCAACTTCTCATCCCCAGCACCTCCAAGCTCTCAATCGCATCATTCCCCATTCTGTACCAAAATCGGGGACTGCCCCGATCCAGGTGTAGGCCCTTGCCCTTGTTGAACCTCATGAGGTTTGCACAGGAATTCCCAGCGTAAGGAGGCTATGGAACTGTTGGAGAGCAACTCCAGAGAAGCCCATGCAGATGAACTGAGGGTGGAGCACGTCCTGTACGAGGCCAAACTGAGAGAGTTGGGGTTGTTCAGCCTAGAGAAGGCTCCGAGGAGACCTTAGAGCAGCTTCCAGTGCTGAAAAGTGCTCCAGGAGCCCCTGATCCAGCGGGAGGTGTCCGTGCCCATGGCATGGGGTGGGACTGCATGGCTCTGAGGTCCTTCCACCCCGAACCTTCCCACGATCCCCCGACAACCCTTCCCCGAGGGCCCCGCGCTCCCGCCCCGCCGGCAGGGGGCGCCGCGAGGGCCGCGCGCTGATTGGCCGCGAGGGGCGCGGGTGCGAGCGGCGCCGTGATTGGCCGCGGCGGGGGCTGGAGTGAAGGCCCGGGTAGGGGTCCGCTCCCCCGCCCCAGCCCCCGCAGCTCGGGGTCCCCCCTTCCTCTCCCCGTCCCTGCCCTCCTCGCCGTGTTCTTCTCGAGGACCCTCGCGCCCCGTCTCGGCCTCAGCCAATCGGCGCGCGGCGCCGCGTCCGGTTGCCAGGCAGATTATGCTAATGAGGCGCGGGCGGCCGCCGCCCCCCCTCTCCCTTTCCCCCCCCCCCCGCGCTGCAGCTACCATTGTGAGGTGAGGACAGGTGGGACGTTCGGGGCCGCAGCGGCGCCGGCGCCGGCGGCCGGGGCGCGGCACCCGCACGGGACCCCCTCAGGTAACGCGATGGGACGGCCCGGGAGGGCAGCGCGGTGCGGGGCCGCCGCGGGGCCGCGCCGGGGGTTTCGCGTTTGTTGTTTTAGTCGCACCCAAGATGGCGCCCGCGGCCGGCGGCGCCTTTAGCGCTGCGGACGGGACGAACCGTTCGCTCGCGGGAGTGGGGGGGCGGGCATTTCCTTCCCCCCCCCCCTCGCGGGAGAGGTACAGTCCGCTCTCCCCCCCCCATCCCCGCCCCAGCCGGGATCCCCCACCCGCCCCGGGCAGAGGGAGAAGGGGCTGCCCCCACCCCCATCCACCCCTCCCTGGATGGTACAGTCCGGACCCCAGCACCTCGGCGGCGGGGTGGGGTGGAGGTGGTAGCGGAGCCATCTTGTTCCCCCCACATCCCACACGGCCGCTCGCCCCCCACACCCCGTGCTTAAACCATCTCCGTTCCCGCGGCTGCCAGGCTGCCCGCTCTCCTCCGCCTGCCTGGCACCGTCTCTCTCCGCCAGCTCCGGTCCCACCCCCCGGGGGGCCGCAGTGGTTGGGGCCGAGTGACCGTTTGCGGGGGGGGGGGGGGGGGCGGGGGGGGGCGCCTCGGGGCGCGAGGCGCGCGGGGCGCTCACCCAAGGGAGCGGGGCCACCTGCGCCTCTCGATTGGCCCCGCGCCTCGCGCCCCCGCCTCCCATTGGCCCGCGTGGGGGAGGGGGCGCGCGCCCCCGGCCCGGATTGGCTGGCGGAGCCGGGCCGAGGGTATATAAGGGGCAGAGGGCGAGAGGGGTTGCTCAGTGCGGCTCGAGGGCGTGGAGGGGTTGCCTAGTACCCTCTTGCCCTGCCCTCAGCGCCCCTTGAGGAGCGGCTCCTGCGGCCGAGAAGGTCAGGAGCATCCTGGCCTGTATAAGAAACAGCGTGGTCGGTTAGAGCTGGGGAGTTATCCTTCCCGTGTACTCAGCACTGAGGCTCGGGTTGGGCCCCGTGCTACAAGGACAGTG
The DNA here is from genome assembly GCF_032191515.1 of Phaenicophaeus curvirostris. Classification (NCBI taxonomy): domain Eukaryota; kingdom Metazoa; phylum Chordata; class Aves; order Cuculiformes; family Cuculidae; genus Phaenicophaeus; species Phaenicophaeus curvirostris. The sequence goes on along the minus strand of NC_091416.1, from coordinate 6,204,246 downwards.
AGAGGCTGCAGCGCATAGAATCGTAGAATAGTTTGGGTTGGAAGGGACCTCAAAGCCCATCCAGTCCCACCCCTGCCATGGGCAGGGGCACCTCCCACTGGATCAGGGGCTCCAAGCCCCATCCAACCTGGCCTTGAACCCCTCCGGGGATGGGGCAGCCACAGCTTCCCTGGGCAACCTGGGCCAGTGCATCATTCTTGTAGTGAAGGAATTCTTCACTACAGGAATGTTTAGGCTAAATCTGCCCCTCTGCAGTTTCTGCTGGAGTTCATACTGCATTCAGAGAAGGGAAAGGGGCTGGAGAACAAGGGTTCTGAGGAGAAGCTGAGGGAACTGGGATTGTTTAGCTTGGAGAAAAGGAGGCTGAGGGGAGACCTCATCACTGTCTGCAACTGTCTGCTCAGAGGATGAAGACTCCCTTTTTACAAGGAGTTACGTGGAGAAGACAAGGGGTAAAGGTTATAAGTTGCCCTTGAGAAAATTCCAATTGGATTCCCAAGGAAAATTTTTCACCATGAGAATAGTCAAACATTGAAATAATCTCTGTGAGGAAATGGTAGATTCCTCTACATTAGCTCAGCTTGACATGATGCTGGGTCATCTCATTTAAACTCTGTATCACCTAAAAACGTTGGACCAGATGATCCTTGCGGTCCTTTCCAACTGGGCGTTCTATGTGATTCTGTAGTTCTGTGAACTGCCTGAAAGGAGGCTGTGGTAAGGTGGGTGCAGGTCCCTTCTCTCAGGTGACAAGTGATAGGACAATATAGGGAGGGAGGAAGTACAACCACCATCCACTTGCAGGAAGGGGAGCATCTTCCTCCTCCTCTAATTGTCAGCAGCTTTGTGAAGAGTTGCCTGAGCAGGAGAGGGGATAGGAGGCAGAAAAGAGGGTGAGAGGAAGCTGGAGGGGAACTGAGCGATGTGGTGGTGTTGGTGTGGTTTTGTTTTCTTTCAATGAAACCTGAGAGTGCCACCTTGAAGGCTGTGTACACAGCAGTATAGCACGTGTTTTGATACAGACCTCTCTTCTTTTTTTGTCACATTGTAGTTTTAAGTACACATTTTCCTGTTTTTTCCTTCTCCCTCTATCATTTATATACCGATTCAATTAATTAGACAGGGTCAGAGCCTGAGAATCATAGTGTGTGATAGTAACAAACGATGGTATCATAGGGGCCTCAGACTATGAAACATTTGGAAGAAGATGATGTGAAGAATGCGGTCACATGTTCGGGAGGCCAAAGATGCGAGGAATAAATTAGTTCCTGGAGTGGATATGTGGATATTGAGCACATGGGAGGAGAGCTGACCGAGAAGAGCATTGCATGTACAGAAGCGTAATGGATTTGTCTCTTAGCCCTTCTGAAGGTGAAGGACAGATACTGTGAGAAGCACTTGGTTATACAAGAATGAGGAATAAATAGAGATGCCCTAGAAGTGAGAACTGCATCTTCAAGTAGGTCTCTAGCCCAGCTCGTGGCATTCCCCCTGGAGGATGCTAATCTCTCCTCTTGGGGCTCGCTTGGGGGGTGTGATTATTTCCTATGTTTCATGGTAGAAACAGTTTAAACTCACAGCTAATCACCTGATGCTTTGTGAGAGAACTGCCATGCTCTCACCTTCAGTGCTTGGGCCAGTGTCCCTTTAGGAGAAGGACTGTGGCACACGTGGGACACAGTAGCAGAGGACTGGCCTTGGAAATCTGACAGATCTCTTCCAGATCATTGTTGCTTTGATGATGGATGCGCCATAAAGCTATAGATAGATCGATTAATTATGCACGGTTTGAGTTAAGAGTGAGTTTGTGTTTGGCTGAGCTCTTCTCTTTATTATACGACTAAATAAATTGAAGCCATTTTTCCTTTTGTGGAAATAAATAATCCTTGCTGCCCCAGCCCTTCCTATGATTTCCATTTTGAACTCACCGTAAAATATTGTGGTTATATATTACCTGACTGTTAATATTCAGCCAAAATGCACCAAGCCAGAGTTCCTTGAAACAATACGAGCTTTTGATGGATGAGAATGCAGAGGGGGAGACAGCAGTCGTGACTCAGTCCTCAATGAGGTTAGAAACCTTCTTGCTGCAATCAGAGAGTGCTCTTGCCAAGGGATCTCAGGAAATGCACCGACTCTGCCTTCTAGGCAGGCTGGGATAATTAACTTAAGTGTGGGATACAGCTTTTTGCAGACACACGTGATGTTCCTTTTGAGTATAATAAATCATTTTCATATTAAAAGCTGGAGGAAGACCCGTAGTCATAAAAACTCCTTTTGTAGCAGTTCTTGCTGTCTTTGCATATGGTTGATGGTGAAAAATAGTGGTCAGTGAGCTCAGTACTTAAAGGATTAAGCTAATAGCCCCTGCTATTATTGCTGCAGGGAACCCCAGTCTCCATGCAAGCCTCTCTTACGCTGGGGAGTAAATCACATTAGCTGTTTTATGCACCATTATTGTAAAGTGGATTCTCATTTGAGATACTGCAGTGGCTTTATGGCTCCCTTAGCAGGGAGGTGGATTCTTCCCCTTGCCCAGCTTTAATATTCTCCCATTCTTGTTGTCTCTGAGAGGGGACAAAAATGAATGTTTGGCAGCCACTGGCTCGAGTGCTTTCTCTGTAAAACGTCCTTAATTAGACTTGGAGAGGTTGCTGCAGATGAAGTCCCCAGGGATTTTGTCTGTTTATCTCCTTGTGTAGCTGCAGCATCAAAAGAAATTTTCTTCCTTAATAGCAGGTATGCCAAGAAAATAGGGTTACTGTGGGTTCGGGGTTTTTGGCAATGCTATTGTCTGAATTTCAGATCTGAGCTTTCCTTTGAAACACTGTGCGAGTTCACTATATTCAGCTTGTGTCAAAAATTCTTACATGCCAACTACAAAACAACCGCGACTTTGCTGTTGCTGGAGGTTTTCTCGGAAAGCACAGTTCACTCCCATTCCTGAGGTGCCAGGAGTCAGAAGTGCACCTACAAGGTGCCATGGCGTGAGTGCTGTGGGATGCTGAGGCCAGCAAGGACGTTGCTCTTGAGGAGCTTTGAGGTGCTTTGCCCCTGAGCTGTGCTTTCTTGTCCTCTGGAGCCAAATGCAGTGGATGGGGAGAGCTGCTGATTTAATCATACAGCTTCTGATAAAACACATGCTGCAGGAGCAGCAGAGGGGGGTAATATCACAGGAGTCAAAACAGGTTTTCCAGCGAGATCTCCAAAAAGATGAAGAACTGTTCAGACAATGACACAAAGGCGCTTTGCAGGCTCCGGGAGCTGCAGAGGAGAAGCTTCGCCATTAATGAGATTTTTGGATTTGATATAAAAGGCAACAACTAGAGAGGAAGGCTAGAGGTCTCTGACACCATCAGGTCCCCAGAGGGTGTTGAGAAAAGGCAGGTAAATGTGAACGGCATACTGAAACCTACTTTGTGTTGGAGAAGTGGTGGATTTAGTTGCACTCGCCTGATGAGGCATGCAGCTGGATATTATGGGTGCACAGAGAATGCTCGTCCTGCCCTACGTGTCTGCTGACTGCATTCCGACTCTAAATTAGGTGCTTTCTAGTTGTGGTTAGCACTGGGTTGTTCCTGCACTGATAAGCCTCACTGAGAGATAAGCACAGCCCCACACAAGTGTCGCTTCCTAACTCTGAGCAAGCTTCTTCCCGTGAAAAACATGGACACATCAAAGGCAGCTCAAGAGCAGCACCCATGGGTGGAGGAGATATTTTATGTGCCGGAGTGTGCGCCGTCATTTGGGTATGTGCAGGGTTACTTCCATGTTGGATTTAAATATGTCTCTTTTAAAGCAATAGGAGTTCTGCAGGTTCTCAAATCACATTGTATCTTATCTTTTGATTCACTTTCTCTGACGTGCTGCATCCCGCCAGTGACATACTGGAGTGATGCTGGGTTATATTTTTACCTCTTGCTGTTTCAGCTTGTGTCATCACCCAGAGCGGACTGGGTGAGGCACGCCTGCTATTTTGGGGAGGAAAATGCCATCTTCACAGTCACTGTCATTGGTTTAGCATCTCGCGTGTTGGCATTGCTTCCTTTTCAGAAGTGTGCTGCTTATCAGGTTGTGCGCAAGCATTGGGGTGGTGAGAGTCACAGTTGAGGGAAGTTGTGGTTGCCCCATCCCTGGAGGTGTTGGATGGGGCTTGGAGCAGCTTGATCCGGTGGGAGGTGTCCCTGCCCACGGCAGGGGAGTTGGAACTGGATGATCTTTAAGGTCCCTTCCAAGCCAGACCGTTCTATGATAACGTGTGTGTGTGTGTGTGTCCTTTGGCACACAGAATTTCCATTGAGGTGCTTGCCATGGCACTTAGCTTGTCTGAAAATCAACAATTCAATAGGTTAATCTGAGTGGAGAGCAAGCTGAGCAGCAGAGTGTTCCCTTGCGTCTCAGCTGTTTGGCAATACTTATGCCCAAAGTTTCATGTTTATTTTTGTCAAAAAGCTCAACCAAGCTTCCAATTGGACCCTTTAAGAAAATGCGTGTTTTCTTTACCTGTGTCTCCCAAACTGGCGTTGCTGATGTGCTTGGTGTAGAGGCCACATACCTGAACGTACTCATCGTGGTTCCTCTGCAGCTCCTTTGAAAAATGCTGTGGTTCTGTGCTGAGCTGGATGTCTGCCTGTTCCTTGTGCAGCGAGACAGCTCTGCGAGGGAAAAGCACAGGGAAGTCGTTAAATCTCGAGGCACTGGGGCTGTCAGCATCACAGCTGTAATGGGTATTGAGAGGGGAATTTAAAGAAGAAAGCAAGATTGTGCAGGATGAATGAGGGAGAGCATCCTATGGAGGACCAGTGAGCAAAGTCATTACAGGCTTTTTTGTCCTCAGTGTTGGAAAACTTACTTGTGTGTTCGTGTTTCCTGGTAGTTTTGCTGTCTGTGACTTTGGACCACGCCATGCTTCCCAGCTCCTGACCCTAACTGCAGTTCCTGTTTCACTGTTGGCTTTTGTGCCGTTTGAATTTCAACTCTTATCTCTGCCACAGGCCTTGGGACCTCTCTGGGATGTGGCCTCTCCGCCCCTCCCACATGGCGCATCTACATTCCCAGAGAAACGTGCTTTTCTGTGTATTTTGGTGATGATAGCAATGATGAGAGTTGTCGGAGATGAAGTCTTTGGTAGCAATACGTACCAGAGGTGTATTTTGAAGTACAGAAGTTGAAATCCTCAGCAAATCCTACAGCTTCTGATATTTTCTTGTTGTTATCACTACACAGTTGGCGGGGCTGAGCGGGGTGGTTTTTCGTTTCTGTGAAGAACAGCAATAACAGTACCATTTATAAAAACTGCACCACTGAGCCACAGAATTTGGCTCAACCTCACTTTTTCCCTTGAGATCTCAGACTAGTGCTAACTTTTAGAACCATGGGAAGACTTGCAACGACCGTCTTCTGCTTTCTTTTCCAGCTCTTTGGTACTGGTTTTTTTTTGCAGAGATGAATCTTAATGCCCATTTTTGTCTATTAAAGACTTGTTTGAGCTCTCTGGTCTCCTTTTCACTCAAGTTGTAAGTTATTTGTGCCAAAATGCATCTGCAGAAGTGAGTCAGCATCTCCCTTCAGACCTTCAGTATCTGCTTGTAGGGAAGGTCAGCCAAAACATTCTGCCACTTGTTGCACCATGTAGAATTAGCCAGAACCATGCCTTTCTCTTAATTCAGTCACTGGTTAATTTAATTGCATTATTACTAGCAGGATAATTATATTAAAAAAACAAACACCCAAACCACCCAAAGTTGAAATCTCTAGCATTTATTTTTATTTTTCTAAGCAATTAGGTAATTGATTAAACTGCTTGTTGTTGTTAGGGCAATTAGCTGCATTGGCTCTTGGTTAGTAGTGACAGTCAAGAAAAAGACCTGTTTGGGATAAACCAACCAAAGCAAACTAACAGGACAGGCATTTAATTTTATGCAAAAGTTGTTCAGGGTGTTAGTGACACGAATGCTGTCGTGTTTCACACCAGCAGTTCTAGATGCTGTGATGATCATGTACCTGATAAAGTGAGTGATGGAGCTCAGTGAGAGTGGAGAGTGGGATTAGGTATGAGGAAATCCCTGAATTGGTCTTTAGTACCATTGCAAGTAGCTTTGAGATAGCTGGATAGAAGGTATCATCTAGGGATAGACAGTATTTATTTACGTATCAGAGCTTGTGTGTGCTGTAATTATATTTATAGAAATAATTCTATTTATTTGGAAATGGCCCTGGTTTTCAGCATGTGCGGAGCCAGGCTGGTGTTTGTCAGTCCTTGCTGTTAGCTGCACTTTGTTTTTCCATGCCAATGGGATACCCTGGCTAAAGCATTGTGCACAGCTACAAGTAATTCCTTTTTTCTTTTCTCCTCAGTGCCTTTTCTGGATAATATTAATGCAAGATTTCTGTTCCTTTATTCCAGAACCTAAGGATGTGTGGGTCTAATAGAAGTCAGAACAGCCGTCATACTGCTCCTCAGTCTGTGCTTGTGCAGGGACTGCCAGGCACACGTGTACTGCGCTGCTGAGCGTGAGACAGCAAATGTTAGGCTCTAGTCACCAGTAATTGCATGTCTAGCAAAGACCAGAAATATCTTTCTCACAGTTTTTCTTTGTATATGTGGAAGTATTATGATTTTTTTCCCCCACAGTGAAGTTCGGTGATGTGAGCCTGAGACTTTCCTGTCCCATTGATTCAGATCTTCTGGCTTGGACCAGCGATACAGTCAGTGCTCGGGTCTGCAGAGCTTATTTTTTACTGGCAAAATTAGCAGAAAGTTCCTGCTGCCTTTTTTTTTTCCCTCCTTATCTTTTTTTAGTTTGTCAATGACAAGCCAACTGCTAACATTTAAGGGAATAAATTATGACTAAAATAATTTGCATTTAAAATGCAAATGAATGAAAGCATCAGCAAGGAACCTTCTGCTTTCTTCCTGGTGCATAGACAGGGGACTGGCATTGGATCAGCCCAGTGAAGCACTTGGGATAAAATCAAGTTAATTGGGCTAGCTGAAAAATTAAATGGGCTCAGCCTCGTGCTAATTCCTGGGCCTGTGATTTAAGATGACGTTAGACATAAAGGGTTGGGAAGGTGCTGAACCACTGACTAAACCACTCACTGGAGCTGTAAATTACACTTTGGAGATTCCCAGTGGCAGATTGAGAGGCCCCAGTAAAACTGCGAGAGGTGAATAAAGCCTACCTTGGAAGTAATTTGTCAGCTTCTTCAGACTCACATGAACTAGAGTTTAAGGGTCATTGTTCTTTTTCTAACAATTGTCTTTTGTAACGCTGCCTGGGCACCAACTGGGACTGCAGTTTTGTGCGAGGTGAAAGCTGCCTGTAGGTGTAAAGCCAACTGATTCTCTAACAAAACCTCTTTCAAACAAATTGAGAAACTGGCAATGCATCTCTGAATGTAGTGTTTTCTTGTTGCAAGCTGAAGGTCAGTTTTCTGCATCATTTATTGACCTGTATGTGCCAGAAGGCCAATGTGGACAGTATTTTGCGGCCAAGGGAAGAAGAGCGGGAGGAATTCAAGGTAGTCTTTCAGTGCAGGAGGCATTCAGTGTGATCCTTCAGTGCAACTGGAGCGATGGTTGACTTGTTTCCTCCTACAGGACGTGGAAAGTATCATGCAGCACAGTAAATGAGAATGCACGTGTCTGTAGAGCCCAGCCTGCTTTACTTTGGCAGTGCAATAACTGATGTTGGGACCTCGTACCTCTGTTCCGTGTGTGTCACGCTCATTTTAATAGCTCTATCTCTTCTCTTTCTATAGCCATGTTACTGAAGATCACCTTATCTTCTGGAGGTAGTAACACAGTGAACAGATGAATCCCTTCAGGCAGACATTCCACCAGTAGATCTCTCTCCCGATGGAGCACCACGGCAGGGAGGACCTGGACTCAAAGGAGGAAAGTCCTCAGGTGTGGGCTGACTCCGCTGAGCAGGAACAGAATACTGCTCAGGTAACTAGTGCCTTCCAGAGTGCTCGGTGTCTGCTCAGGCTGAGTTGGGCTGGCTGCGGGGGCTTAGCAAGCAGGCATTCCCATTCGACCCGTCTGTAAATGCAGCTTTCCTTTGAGGAGAAACACAAACATATCTGTGATCATTTTGGATTAAAGCTCTGGGAAGTGAGCTGTGCAAACCACAGCAGTGAATACACAGACACCTGAAACAAGCTGAACAAAACCAACCAGTGGCTATAGGAGTTTCGGTGTCTAAATATATGTATAGCCCTGTGGGAAAGTGAAAGGGTATTCAGATTAATGAATATTAACAAAATCTGTGGTTTGTGGCAGCCCATTTTGAGGAAATCAGTTGAATCAGGTAGAACTGTGAGTGGATCTTGGGGAAAGTAATATGAACAATTTTTTCCAGCCAGACATCTGAGTAGTGAGGAAGGGAGAAATGTTAATTGTTAGTGACTAATACAGTCACATTTTGAAGTGTGCAGCTTGTCTTTCTGTCCCTGAGACGATGCCACTGAGATTTCTAGAAGGCTGCACATTGGTTTATTCTTTTGAAAACGTTATGAAGAAGGTGCTGCTTGTTATTTGACCCCAAACTGAGAAAATCTGGCTCTCCTGGTAATTTCCAGCTTTGAAATTTGCAAAGAAAGGAAATTCTTAACAGCCTGTGTTCCGTTATCTGTACAATGGGATAACTATACTCTTGTTGGCTCGTGGCAGTTCTAAAGCTTAATTACTGTTTGCAGAGTGCTCTCCAAACGTGAAACCCTCCATGCATCCTTGCTGTAGTGTTTGCATGAGGATTTATTGTACAAAATCAGCACTCAGCATCCACCAGGGAGTATCAGGTGTCTCCTGAAGCATAAGCTAAAAGGTGAAACAAAATAAATAAAATAACTAACTGCGGCATCGTTTTATGTGCAGACATTTTATGTGAATATGAATGTGGATACTAAAACTAGGTTTCTTGCTAACAGTCCTATTTTTCCCATGTGCTGAAAGTGGTTTTCAGCCTGTAAAGGTTGTCAAAAGATAAACATGTTCCTATTGCCACTGGAATTAAGTATTCTGGCTTGTTTAAGGTGGGCTGCTGATCATCATGTTCTGTCAAAATCAACTTGAGTGCATTTAACCTGCTGCACTAGACAGAATTTGTTCCAGTAGGCCTTGGAATCATTGCTTAATGCTTTGAGTTATATGTTTCTCTGTTTATAGAGTTGAATTTCCTATTGATGCTGCATCTACGCACTGCAGAGCAGCAACGTAACATGTCCTATTGCTGCCTCAGAAAAGGTGCAATACTATTGCTTGATGCAGTATCAAAGTTAATAGGTTCTGTCAGCTGCTCATCGAACACAAAACGTTGCCTCCAACTACAGAACGGGCGGAATAAAGCAATAATCGTAAATCCAGAAAGGAATATGAGAATAAAGGGAAACAATATACCAATAAATTACACAGATACATCAATTCAAATCTCAGCTCACTTTTTTTTTATGCATTTTCAAAGCATTGTGCAAGAACTGAGTATGGGTAGGTGCCCTTTATACCAGTTAAGTGGTGAGTTAAAACGCAGGGCAAGGGCAGAAAGCGATGGTAGTTTATGTCCAGATTTTTGTATTGCTAGCATAATGCAATGAGATTTTAAATGTGTATTATACGATGCAGTTTGTATTTTTTTCAAAACCATTGGCTAGGTAGTGGGACACAGGGTACTCTCAGCTTTCCAAGGCACCTTACAACCTTGTCTCTCATCGGTGAACATTCCAGTTTCAATACAGGATCTACGTTTTTTTTGTTCCAGGTGCACTTTGTCCCCGAGGGGGGGGCGGTGGCACAGATTGTGTACAGCGATGAGCAGGACCGTCCCTCGCAGCAGGTTGTCTACACAGCGGATGGCACCTCCTACACCTCCGTGGACACCTCAGAGCACACTCTTGTTTACATCCATCCCGTGGAAGCTACGCAGGCATGTGTGGTTCTGAGCCCGCCCCATTTTGGCACTTAGAAAACAAAACAATCTTGTCTGAGATGAAAGTTAGTTACCAGCCAAATGCTGGGACTGGAAAATAGCAGGCAGTTGCTCTTAACACTTTTATCTGCCCGTGTCTGAACAGGGAATTTGTGCTGTTCATTTGTCTGATGTGCAAATGTGGTAATCAAAGGATGTTGAGGCTATGAATTATGAAATGCTGGTTATTTCTCTGAAGGTGGATGAGATTATAATTAAATCACAGGTGTTTTACAAAACATTGATAATCTCTTCAGAAATTCTGCCTGTGTTGTATTCAGTAAGAAGCTAAGAGCAAGCTATGTGTCTTCTGGAAGAGTCTCTCCATAGTACAGTTCTCGTAATTGATAATTACAATAACTCATGTCTTTTTGCAGAGGATCTCAGTGTATTCGATCTAGTTTTGTAGTCTCTTTTCAGAGAAGTTGTTGATTTTATAGAGCTAGATCCTTTATTTTCTTAATTCTAGCAAATAGTTTTTAGTCTCTGACAACGTGTGTTTATATGGGGTTAATATAGGATGTGTCTGTACCTCTGTGTGAGCAGATAAAAAAAGAGGACCAGGCACGCTGTGTCGAGAGTGTTTCAGAATGTCTTTGCTGACAGAAGGGATTAGCAATGCTACAAAGTGCACGTACTTGACACCCGCAGCAGCGCTGGCATAGTCTCGCACAGCATGGTCTCTCTTGTGCAGTTTTTAGCTGTTACATAAAAACAATTCCTACCTGGTGGGATTTTCTGAGGGGATAAGGTGTTCTGAGAGGTTAAGGTGTTCTGAGAGGGTATCTCCCAGGAATCTCACTGACCAAACAGCTCCAAAACTCTGAATACTATTATTTTGTCAAAAAATAAAGTGTGGTATTGAGACACTGTCATGCAACTGAAATGAAATTACCAAAGCGCTAATGGAATTTGTGTGATGCCATGCTGTGTTTTGTTGGAGCCAGACTGCTACAAGCTCAGATATTCCATGTTTTGGCAAAGCAAGCAAGTCTGACCTCAGCCAACAATTAGTTTTCATTTGAGTCTTGCTTTTCCTAGGGGGAAGCTCATGCATCAGGGCTGCTCTTGCAGGCTACTGTAAGAACATTGAAGGTGCTGTGTCTTCTATGAAATTAAAACCCTCAGCCTCCGGGCCCTCTCAGATTCACATAGAGGATCTGCATGCTTCCTTCTGAGGAACTATCAGGCATATGTGGTGTGAATTTGCAGAAAGATAAAGCTAACCGTTATCTTCTACCCTGCCTTCAAGTGTTACGTAATCATCACACCACTACTGAATTTCATCCTGTAGAATTTATCAAGTCATCAATTGGCAAAGTGCTTCTGTATTTAATAAAAAATCCTGTGAAGTACTTTAAGTACATAGATGAAAAGTGCCACAAGAATATATTCTCTTTTTATGGAACAGTACCTAATTTTAGTTTAATTTCTCTGCACATAGGGCCCCTTGGGTAAGTTAAACTAATCTACTGTGCTAATAGGCACATTAGAAGTTAGCAGAGGATCAGATGTGGGTCACTTGTTGGTAGCAGGGTGGTTTATGTGTGATCTGGGAGGAAACATCCCCAAGGCCGGTTTGATAAGCCTTTTTCACTTTGTCTAGACTCTGTTTACAGATCCGTCCCAAGTGGCTTACGTCCAACAGGATGCCACCACCCAGCAGGTAAGAGACAGACATTATTTTCCTTGGGCCTGAAACTGTAAAGCTGTTACTGAAGGCAAAGGGACGTTGGTGTGGTGCTGGAGCATAATCGGCTATCTCTGTATTTGTCAGTCTTCACTTATTTATTGTCACCTCAGAGACCAAGAGCAGAAAGGTTACAATAACAAACCCCTTTTATGTTGGCCAGTTTGTACATGAATGATAGCAAAAGCTTACGAGACTGATTTTTTGAATTTATGTTCAACAAAAATCCTAGTTTACTATCCCAGATATAATGCAAAAATCTTTTAACTGTGGTCGTTTAAGTCAGCAAGCTCTGCCCCATCCCTGGAGGGGTTCAAGGCCAGGTTGGATGGGGCTTTTCAGCCCCCTGATCCAGTAGGAGGTGTCCCTGCCCATGGCAGGGGTTGAACTGGATGGGCTTTAAGGTCTCTGCCAACCCAAACCATGATTCAAAATTCATAAAAGACTGTCAAAGGACAGAAAGCTTGGATCAAACTCTAAATTTACCAGACACTTCACAGGAAATTTCATTGCACAACCTGCAGAGGTCCTAAAAGGACCAGTTACTGGCTGCTGTACCTTACCAGAGCATCCCAGGTCTGATGCACCTGCCAATGTGAAGCGAGTGAGGAACAGAACAAAATTTGAGCCTGTGGTTATGAAGTTTTGATGATTTGTACTTTTTCATCTGTCATGGCTAGGAAGGTTTTGTTGTTCACTTTTCCTAGTGTCTTGGGGACTGCAGTGTGGTAATCAGGTCTAGGTGCTTTCAGATCTCCAGTTCACATTCTCTGCTTGTCATAGAGACTTAAAATCATTACTGCTTGGTGAATCTTTAATGGCGTGTGTGCATTGACATGTTAGATCTGAAGCATCACTAACGCCATCATTAAAATGCGTGCTTATTGACACTCTTGGGGCAGAGAGATGGGCTAAATGTGCACTGAAAAAGAATTTTTCTTCTCGCTAGAAGGAGGTGCTCGAAGCTGTTGAGGCACAGACAGGAAATGGTGTGACAGACACAGTAAAGGTGTCACCTGTTTTCTTCCAGTTCTCTGGAGGTGTTTGGAGTGTCATTCTGGATGTTTTTGCCACATCGGTTTCATTGTGTTAAGAGGCCAAAGAGTCCTATTTAATTGTCTAAAAGGCCACTTAGCAAATAAATCTAAGACCTAATTAAAAGTAGAGATTACTTATGCGTGCCGTGCAGATGACACTGACAGCAGAGGTGGCCGTGCTGTTGCTGTCCGGTGTTGAGTACCAGGGCACCAGGACGTGTCCGTGTGTCCTCAGCCCATTTTCCCTCCCAGCACTCGCTGGCAGCAGCCCCAGCAGAGATGTTCATCTGCTTGTGAGCAGTTAGTCCCTCATTATGGCAGCTCCTGCCTTTGCAGGGTTTTTTACATCAGCATTTTGTGTGGGACATCCGTGAACTGACAACAAATGTTAACTAAAGCTCCCCTTGTCTTTCAAAAGAAACTTTATCTTAAAAAGAAACTACAAGTTTTTTTAAAATGATGCCTATATTCCTTGCAGTGTCTGACATGGAAGTGAAAGCAGGGAGACGCTTGGAGTGTGATTAGTGGTAGGAAATGCTAATACGAGGTACAAACAGACACAAGCTTGTGTGAACCTCATTTCTGGCAGACCTGGAGGTCTGCCATTCGATAATGATGCCTTTTCTGTTGCCACTTGGCATCAGAACTATCAATACCAGACAGATTGGTTCAGCTGTCATCTTGGCGGTTTCCTCCTCGCTGTCACACTGTTCCCTGAAGTCTCTCGCTGTATTTTTTAAGCAGTTTCATAAATTACTCTTAATACATCTTTAAACAAAACAACTAGATTTCAAGTTTTAAGACTGGCTGTCTGCTTATGTTATGGATTTTCTTGCCTGCTCCTTCACTGCTGGCACAACTCACTGTTCTCAGTTTTGTCTGATATTTATTAAACACTCTGTAGAGGGGCAGGGGATTTAATTTTAGCATAAAAGCTGTTTAACAGTCAGGGGCACAAACTGGAAGCCACATGATGTCAACTTCAGAGAGGGATGAAAAATCATGCAGGATAACAGTGCAAATTCCTGCATAGATAAGCAGGAAACAAGAGACAGGAAAGGTGATTCCTAGGATCTTACTTCTGCTGTGTTTTATCGTTGAATGGATGGGAGCAGTACAGTAAGATGCATTAGTTTCCTTGTTACTACACACACAAAAAAAGAGCACGGAAACAACCGAAAATGCATGATATGACCAAATAATGTAAAGATAAAATAATTGTTGGAATCCTCCTCTTAAAGCGCTTGATCTTCCAGCAAGGTCAATGCACCATCTTGGTGTTGTAATGGATCTTGGTTGGCTTGAGAAAAAGAAAGGCCGAAAGAGGAGATGTTTCTTTTTCCCACTTTACCTTTTCCCTTAAAAGTAAATTTCACGATAGAAGAGAAAAAGACCCCGAATCACTGGTTTTACCAAGAGCTGAAGAGCTCCTCACATCTGCGTGTAGTGCAGTTTGAACCCTAGCTGGATAAGACCTTCGTTTAAAGCCAAAGGTGGGAGGTAGGAGATTCAAAAGCCACAAAGTCTAGACTGAGATTTGAACCCTTTATTGCTGGATCTGCAGGTTTTGTCCAAGTCCATATCCTTGATGAAAAATACCAAATCATTGGACTGCTGCAGTTTCTGACCTAGTGCAGGACTCCGGGAGCTTTGCATGCAGGGCACTGCCCGTATCTTAAATGACTGACAGAAATGACGCAGTGCTAAAATGAGTGCCTATAATTTTAGGTAACTGTGCTCTTGCCTGCTGCTGCTCAGAGCATGAATCCCACCAACCTGTCCGTGCTCGGCAACGTTGCCGATTGCCCCCAGCAAATGGCTCTGGAGCAGGGTCCACAAGCAGATAGAGTAAGTCGCCAGGCACCCTTTTCTTTTAAATGTACGACTACACCGATTTCATTGCTCCATTGTCTCCAGTGCTAAAACACGTCTGAGTGATGCGGGAGGAGATGCGAGAAGGCTGTAGCACAGATTTGTACCGTCTTTCGTAGTCTCACCATGGAATGTGTGGGGTTTTTTTAGGAGAGATCATGTGTTTAATATACAGAGACACCTGGTCTGCAGATTGTTCTGTCTTGAGCAACCCCCTTAAAATGCTCTTCTCGGCTTTGACGAGCAGAGTTAACAGAAGGTGTGATGCTGACTGTCACATGCGACTGGCATCCACTGGGTCTCTTTGCCAGTTCTTTAAGGCAGCTTTACTGTGTGTAGTATTTCTTGTTCTCTACCTGAGAAACCTGCGTGGGGTGATGGACTACTCTGTGCAGTGCACTTCAATTAATGTTTTGCCTTCTTTTGTAGGGAATAAAAGGGATAAGCTTCAAAATCAGTGAAAGAATACGATGCCCCTAGCTATCCTCCACGTCCCATAGTTTATATCTGGTCCCGGTGTTGTCTCATCCCTTGTTGATCTCTGTGTGTACTCTGGGATTGTGTGTGTTTGATTGTACAACAGGAGAGAAAAGATCATCTTCAAAGTGCAGGATTCTCTCACTTGTCCAGAAGTTAAAACACAGCCTTAGGCTCTTGAGAATTTCCACAGAGCCTGGACTTTGTTTCAGGCCTTCTGTGAGGATCCAGAACTTCTCTGATATCCTTTCCTTCTCCTGAGAAGTCAGTCCTTGTCAGGGCAGAGCTGGGTAGTGACACAGAGCTGTCCTGAGTGAGACTGTCAGCAGCAGCGATGCGAAACATCCCTCAGCAATCGTTTATCACGCCACTTTACTTTCCCTTGTCCTTCTTTCCATTACCAAAGGAAGCAGAAAGGGCGGACTAGTAAGAACCTTCATTGCTTGTCCTTGAAAGAGTGTTTTTCCTTGTGGATCCATTTGTTCGTTGTGATTTCTCTCCTCAGGCGTCGTTACCGGTGCATAACCAGGTGTTACCTCCTATGGAGGGAATGGATGGTTCCGACCCTTTAGGACCTCTGCAGGAGCAAATGGAAAGGATGGAAACAAAAGAGGAAGATGATGATGACGAAGATGAAGATGAAGATGGGGAAGACACTGACATGGATGAATGGGATCCAGATCCACCTCGACCCTTTGATCCCAATGATTTGTGTAAGCATATGAAGTAGTATGTGGTATTTTAGCTGCCCTCCCCTTTCTTCTTTCCTCTCCATTTGGAGTCTAGTAAATAGAGTCAAAATCATTCAGATTTTATCAGTTATAAATAAACCCCTTTATATCCAGAAATGCAGACTCGTGTCGGGCTGCTTTACTGAAAAGGCAAGATTCTGTCTCAGGTGGAGACTCTGAGCTGCTTTGTTCTTCATTTTGCAGGAGGCTGCCCTCTCTAATGTTTTAAACTGTAGACAGTCTATCGGAATAAACATTCCCATGGCTGAGCCAAAGATGTTTAGAGAGAGATAAGGCTGTCTCTTCTGAGCTGGTGCGTGAGTGTCTGCCTGACAGTCATATCCTCTCTGACTTGATGTTGTAGGGTGTGAAGAGTGTAATAATGCACACCCCTCGGTGTGCCCAAAACACGGACCTTTGCATCCAATCCCGAACCGGCCTGTGCTGACCAGGGCGAGAGCCAGCCTCCCCCTGGTGCTCTATATAGACAGGTTCCTGGGAGGTGTGTTCTCCAAAAGGCGCATCCCAAAACGCACACAGTTTGGACCTGTGGAAGGACCTCTTGTTCGACAAACTGAACTCAAAGACTGCTACATCCACTTGAAGGTAAGAGAGGTGTGCACGAGAGATAATTTGTGCTTAAGCTTTGGTTTTCATGTATTTGTTGCTTTGCTGCGATCAGTTATTTCACAAGAGCTGTTCCTGTGTTACTTCTCAGAAATACCCAGATTGCTTTGGCTTCTAATCTACCGTTATTCATGAAGACACAATCGTGGGGAACATACTGGCACTATGGGGTTATGATATACAGGTTGCATAACGTTTAGTGCTGTGAATCACTCTCACATGGGCTGAAGCAGCATCTGGACATAAAAATAGCAGCCCCCTCTGAGGATGCATTGTAGCCATTACTTTGTGTCATGCTGTAACTTCAATTAAAAATATTCTCTTCCCCTTTCCCTCCTCGACAAGATGTAGGGCAGAGATTTTTTTTTGTTTCTTCCCTTCCTCGTGCCAGGTTGTAGGCGTGAGGTATAATGGACTTGACTCAGTTCTATCCACTTATTTACTGATTTCTTTATAGAAATTGGTCTTTTATTTGCTAGAGATTAGGTCCACAGTCTTAGGACTGCTGGTCTCTGATGGTTAGTGGGAAGGAGGTTGTGACCACAGGCAGATTCAGTAACCCACAAGAAGTTCAGCGAAGGAAATGCTGCTTCCACCTTAAGACAGTGTCACGAGTCAGGAAATGAAAGGAGAAGTGGGTCTGCCGGTTAGAAATACCTTCCAACTGGTGCCATATAGCCTGCTAAAGCTACAGCTTCTTGTGCCTCATTCATAGCCACGTGTTAGATCCTGACCCTTGTAACGAATGCTTCCTGACCTTGAAAGCCGTGGAAAGGGCTGTCGTGTCTCCATAATTAAATCTCTACCATTTGTTAAGGATTTTTCTAACTGCTTACTGTTTCAGGTCCTTGTTAGCAAGGAGGAAATTAGTGATGCCTTCATTGCTTTCCTAATGTAAAAGCTGCATGGTCACAGTACTTTAGAAACTTAGATTCCTTTGAACCTGCTGCCAGGCAGTTTCAGTCACATGTAATTGGATTTTGCTACAGGTGTCCCTTGATAAGGGTGACAGAAAAGACAGAGATTTGCAAGAGGATCTGTGGTTTGAACTTTCCAGCGAGGCTCTTTGTAACTGGATGATGTTTGTGCGTCCAGCTCAAAACCATTTGGAGCAGAACCTGGTTGCCTATCAGTACGGCCACCATATTTATTACACAACCATTAAGAATGTGGAGCCCAAGCAGGAGCTCAAGGTATGGCATCACTCATGTTTCATGACTCGTTTTTCTACTGATGAAATCAAATCTTGGAGTTGCTAAGTAATAAGTGCATCTCCAAGTGCCAGAAATGATTGCTGTAAATAGTTTTAGGTCTTTTTTCTCTGATAAAGCACATGATGGCCTGAATCAAATGTCACTACGGTCAGTAAGCAGTTAGCCACCAGCCTAGGGATTTCCAATGAGCTTTGGCTCAAGCATAAAATGAGGAGGTTTAAAATAAAAGTATGTAAATGATTCGTCTGTCGCTGTCATGCTTTACACTGCTTGTGTTTTGCTGATGCAATCTAATTTTTATTGCAGCGGTCTTATTCATTTAGTTCTGGGTGCCCTTCCCCGTTAGTCCTCTGTGCCCTTCACTTGTTTTCTGGTCCCTTAAGTGAATGTGGTCTCTCACTTTGCCTGCCTTTCCTGGAACTTTTGAAACTTTGCATGTGGAAAATGATAAGGGATATTGTGACTGTCCTGTGAGTTACATTTTGTTCCCTCTGAAAATGTATTGATTACTTTGAGCTCAAAGCAGTGTGGCTGGCTGAGATGACCTTCATTTTCAACATCTTTTGGGGAACTGGGGGTAACCAAAATAGGCTGATATCAGGAAATTGTTCTTCAAATCTTTTCTTGGATGTAATTTTCAACAGTTTAACAAAAAAAAAACTGTTTTAAACACACTTAGTTAAACCAGGGCAAAAGCTCACTTACACGCTTGTTGTTGATTTTTAAAAGTAGGATTCTTTTTTCCTTTTCCCCAAAATCAGTCCTTAATTTAAGCTGAATTGCTAGAAACCTTGTTAACCCATTTTAAGCGTATCCAAACATAATTTTCTCAACAATTTTTAAATGAATTTGAAATCAGACGTCAATTAAATCTCTACAGACCTGCCAGTAGAAGCACTGTTTTTCTTGCTTCATGTGTTGGTAGTGTCTTTTAGGGTAAAATCTGTTTGATAATTTAAAGCTAATTACCTGTACTCTGTAGAGTGTTTTCCTCCCTCAGTGGATGTGGGGCTTTCATACAGATTTTGTTCGAAGACTGAACTGGGAGGGTCAATTAGAGAACTTTTGCCTGACATGGCAGTTGAGTAGCATGGGAGCTACAGGCTCTCTTCTTCGTATAGCTAGGGAGATGCCTGCACCGTAACATGCTCCCCTTAGTGAGTCTCTGAAGGTATTAGAAATGCCACTTAGCATGCTGTGAAAATGCCTGCGGCCCCCTGCAAGTTTAAACTTGCCCAGGTTTCATGCTGAAAATCTGTTCGTGCCTTCTTTAAGAAGCCTCTTCTAAAATTGAACATTTTTAATCAAACAGTAGGATGAAATGAGAAATGATGCAAAAATTCTCAGCTAAATCATAGAATCACCAGGTTGGAAGAGACCCACGGGATCATCGAGTCCAACCATTCCCATCAATCACTAAACCATGTCCCTCAGCACCTCACCCACCCGTGCCTTAAACACCTCCAGGGAAGGTGACTCAACCCCCTCCCTGGGCAGCCTCTGCCAGTGCCCAATGACCCTTTCTGTGAAGAATTTTTTCCTGATGTCCAGCCTGAACCTCCCCTGGTGGAGCTTGAGTCCATTCCCTGTCGTCCTGTCCTCTGTCACTTGGGAGAAGAGCCCAGCTCCCTCCTCTCCACAACCTCCTTTCAGGTAGTTGTAGAGAGCAGTGAGGTCTCCCCTCAGCCTCCTCTTCTCCAGGCTGAACAACCCCAGCTCTCTCAGCCGTTGTAAGCATCTGATTTTAGACTCTAATGAACTTCGTCTTTCTGCCTCCTGTGGTCCTCTCTGCTGATGGCCTCCTAAATCCCACTTATAATGAAGACAGGTTCAGCATGCTGCAGGGCATCAACTCTTTGTTTTGGGAAGCAGGACCGTATTTCTCCAGTCCTTCAGAAGACCAGAAACGTTTCAAATGGGTCTCTGTGGACGGTGGTGCCTGTTGTCTATGTAAAGACAGCAGCAAAGAAATAGGAAATCTCTCAAATTAAAACTTTTCCATTCCTCTTGGTACAGCAAGTAACAGTATTCTGCTGATATCCATCCTTCACAATCGTATTGTTAGGTCTAAAGAGATTAATCATATTTCCTTTACAGCCACTGGTAGCCATGTGTGAGATTAACATTCACATTAGGAGGCTATACCTTAAAATTAAAAGGATATGCTTTCTGAGCAAAGCTCTTTTATTCCTCAGTAGGGGCATATTGATCTCCATAGGTTTTGTTATTGAAGAGGAAAGGAGCAATAGGAGTCAGTGGTTAAAGCGAGTGAAGTAAATGTATTGCTTAAAAACATTCTCAAACAAATTCCCTGTAGTTCTGATTCCATCTAAGTGCTCTGTTGCCTTGTGTTCCTGCTGCAGGTGTGGTACGCTGCCTCGTACGCAGAGTTTGTGAACCAGAAGATCCATGACATATCTGAGGAGGAAAGGAAGGGTAACTCGGGCTCTTCTGCTCTCGATGTTTGCGCTGTGAGGGTGGCTGGGTGTTGTACCTCTTAGTCACAAGTAAATGGCCTGTACAGTGCTCCCAGATTTCTGTTAGGTTAAGGCCAGTTAAACCAAATCTAGATCGCATTATTTGGACTTATTTCTACTCATTCTTCTCATGCTAACATTACAGTATAACATTCTGCTTTAGTTTCTGGGAAGTGTTACATTGCTGCTGGAGAGAGGCATGTTTCAGTACTTGATGTCAAATGTTGAGCCTGTCATAAACTGATATGCTGCTGCCTTGCATTGAGAAGTTTCTCTTGACCTCCCCTAATTTATGCCAGCGACAGAGTCTTGTAGGTGTCCTTCCATACAAGGGTACATTTCAAAAGCTCCCTGAATTGCAAGCAGTGTACGTAATCCGTGTGAACTGTCCCCAGCGACCTTTCTGTCTTTCTGCAATGAACTGTAGCCGTGCCACGGTGCAGAGGGGATAAAAGCAAAGCTCAGTGGAGCAATGCTGGGTGTTCCTCAGTCCCTCTAACCTTCAGGGGAGAAACACAGCCCACAGAGGACAGAATGCCTTGGGGAAAAAATGAGGCATTTAATTGATGGTGACTGAAATGGTGTTATTGACATTTCCAATTGAACATAGTTCTCAGAGAGCAAGAGAAGAACTGGCCATGTTATGAGTGCAATCGTCGTTTCATGAGCTCAGAGCAACTTCAGCAGCACCTCAACTCCCACGATGAGAAGCTGGACTTCTTCAGCAGGTACTGGGAGCTTTAGTTTTGTCTGTGTGTGTCACTGTGGTGCTGGCAGAAAGGAGGGTTTCTGCCCCACAGATCTCACTGGCCGACTTTGGTACCCATGAGGGAACAGCTCAGCACCAGAAGGTTAGAATATGGCACCAGGAAGCTGATGGATGCAAGAGACTTTGCAAAAGAAGCAGTTTGAGAGAAATAAATATCCCAGGGAAAGATGAGATTTTTTTGGTTCTCTTTTGGATTTTTGACAATGGCTTAAAATATCGTTTCAGTACCACAATATTGAGATAATGATGCTTCTCAGATGCTTGTAGATACAGAGCTCAGAGAACAAAACTTCGAGTGCTTTGGCACCTCATTGGGCTGGCAAGGTATTTTATCCTGATCTATTAAAAGCTGAATCCACAAACATCCATCAGCGAGCAGAAGGCACTGGTGCCTTTTTCTGGAAACTTAGCAAGTGGTTGCATTCTGTTTTCTTTGTTTTGACACAGAAAATGGTTCTCTTCAGTTTATTGCCTGACATCAATGGTAAAGGCCTTGTTGGGCAGGGATGTTGCGGCTTCAGGTTTTCAATTGTTTTCCGTGTGCGTTTGTTCCATCCTGCTCAAAATGCTTTCCAGCACACCATACACTGGGGTGTTGGAAGTAGAAGAGTTGCCGTGGCAGAGGACTTGCTAGAAGCCAGGAGTCCTCTTGGTCTCATGATTAGTGAAATGAATTGTGATGCGTTCCGGACTTTGGTTTCTCATAGAGCACAAAATAGATACCAGCCAGCTCCCATTTGTTTGCTTCCAGAATTTCTTCAGGTCTTTGTTACAGAGTTGAATGGGCAAATAGTGATGCAGAGAAGGAAAGCATAAAATCAGTGGAGATTCCCAATCCATCTTTTTTTGTCTAACCTGGAGCACTATGTATTCTGCAGAGCCAGAGGCCGAGGTCGCGGGCGAGGAAAAAGGAGGTTTGGACCAGGCAGACGCCCGGGGCGCCCTCCCAAATTCATGCGTATGGAAGTAACCAGTGAAAATGGGGAAAAGTGTGAAGAAGGGACGCAGGTATATTTTGGGGGCTGGGGAGGAGGAAAAAAAATCAATCACGTGGGACATAAGTTCTTAACTAAAAGAATTTGGGGCATCAGTGCAAATTGCAGGCGTGCTGTGGATTGATACTCAAGTAATTCTTGGGTTTGCAGCTGTGATTCTCTGCCAGGAGAGCGCACTACTTAGCTTCTATAAAAACTGTAAAATCACTTGAATTTCTACAGCAACTTTCATCTCAAAGCACTTAGCAGTGAGATAGGTTATTGCGGCAGTTTAGCAGCATCACAGAAGTAATTTAGACAGTAAAACTGTAATGGGAATTTAGGTTCCTATTTGTCCTTTCTGGAACGTGAGGTCAGAGTCTGGTCTTACAACTGTTGCTGGTAGAATTAAATCAGTTTGAGCTATGATTCTTTCTAACTTGTTAATATTAATGGAAAGGGTGGCTGTAGGCACAGCCACGTGCAAAACGTTCTTTTGCTTGTGGCTGTAGGTTGTGTTCTGTAGGGCCCTAATGTGATGTACTTATATGAGTGAAATGCTAAATCCTTTTTGCTGACCATGCTTAAGTTGCCACCAAGTCCTTTTATGAAAGGTGTCACAATGGATCAATTGCTCTGTTTTATGACTTTGCTGCAAGTTGATATCTGGAATGGTAATTTTCCTCTGGCACCATGCTGGGTCACAGTTTGGTGCTGACTCAGAGGGAGGAATGTATATGTTGTCTATTACGAGTGCCTGCTGCTCATTTTCATTGCCCTGAACGTTGCATTAAGTGCAGACAGTTGTAAGATCACTCTCTTTGCAAGCTGACCTGACAGAAGCCAGCTGCATTTAGCGAAGTTAAGCATAATGCTGTTCCCAAACTCTTCGCTCCAGCGAGACAGAGCTTACTGGGCTCCATCCCGTGCCAGTGTGTCTGAATGGCTCCCATCCTGCCAGCTTGGAGCATGGCCTGGAGCTAGTTCACATCTCTCTACACAGCAGAGCAGGGCCGTGGTTGTGTCCCAGGCCTTTGGATGTCTGCCTGCTTTGCTCTTGACTAGGCACAAGTTCATCTGCCTGAGAACTTGAGACTTGAGATGCTGTGAGCGCAGCGAGTGTGGAAACTGGCCACTTAAACCAGGACGGGACATTTGGCTGGCGTGTTGCTCTGCTAAGTGTCTCCCTGGTAAGCATTCCCAATTTGTAACAGCTACGCTCCTGGCACCTCCCTGGCTTTCTTCTCCCATGCTGTTTTTGCATTCTGACAGTACCTGCCTTGAGCTCATGTACTTATGGTTCTCTGTTTCTTTTTCTCTAAAAAGCTCATGCTTTTCAGTTTCCTTGGTTGCATTAAGTGATGTCACTATGTCTTTTTTTTTTTTTTTCTTGGAGAAGTTACTGAACTTATACCAAAAGAATGTAGATTTTTGGCATGTCCTCCCTGCTCCAAACACTCTCCCTCTGCTTTCATGCTAATGTAAAAGAGGAGGAAAACAGCTTTGTGTGATAAATCATAGAATAGCTACGGTTGGAAGGGACCTTAGAGATCATCCAGTTCCAACCCCCTGTGATGGGCTGGGACACCTCCCACTGGATCAGGGGCTCCAAGCCCCATCCAACATGGCCTTGAACACCTCCAGGGATGGGGCAGCCACCACTTGCCTGGACAGCTTGGGCTGGGGTGTCACCACTCTTATTGTGAAGAAATTTGTCCTTATGTCTAGTCTAAATCTGCCCCTCTCCAGTTTATCCCCATTGCCCCTCGTCCTATCACCACAAGCATTTGTAAACAGTCCCTCCCCAGCTTTCTTGTAGCTCCTTCAGGTACTGGAAGGTCACTATAAGGTCTCCCTGGAGCCTTCTCTTCTCCAGGCTGGACAACCCCAACTCTCTCAGCCTGTCCTCCTGGTGTAGGTGGTGTATGCTGCTGGGTAGGTGAAAGCATGCAGAGCCTGGAAACTGGATAGCAAAACACAGTGCACAGTATCATCACCTCGTTTGTCACTCCGCAGTTCAGCACTTCAGCCAGTTTGTTAGAGAGGAGAGGACAGGACACTGCATAATGTGATAATGGTTCAAAGTGACAACAGTTTCAACGAGACAGAAATTCTCTGCTTTCCCTGGTCTGTGCCAATCACTATGGTCATAACATTGCTCACAGGTCAGCCTACGGCACCTTTAGTTAAAGCAGTGGGAGGGTCACGAGTGCAGAAGAACTTGCTTGGCTTTTCACAGCAGGGTCGTTTAAATTGGCTGTGTCTGATCACACATTATGATGGCCAAGAGTCTCCTTGCTGCAGCTGTGAATGTTGTTGCTGTAGGTGGAGGTGATCTGCTGAGAGCATCAGTGGAACACAGCAAGAATGCATTAGCATAGACATCTTTCGTTTACAGCTTCTGATAAAATATGTAGAAATCATGTTGTCTGCTGAGTATTATCGAAGCATTTTTCAGTGGGTGGGGGGAATAATCACTGGTTGTATGGTTTGCGATTTCAGGACTTGCTGCATTTTTCCAGCAAGGGGCAGTTTGATGAGGCCGGACAAGCCACACTGAATGGGTTGGAGCAGCAGGAACAGACTCCAGTGCCATCAGAGACGCAGTCGGCACTGGAGCAGCAGTCAGAAAATCACCCACTACAAATCCAGCCGCAGCATGATGAGAGCACGGTGCCTACGCAGAGCACCATGACAGCAGATGACATGAGGCGAGCAAAGCGTATCAGGGTAAGCAAAGAGGATGGCGGATCGTGGCTTCTCTCACCCTCTCCATTTGCTGTAGCCCAGAGAACGCTGGCTCTGCCTGCAGGACCAGCTGGTCTCTTTCTCTCACCGTTGTGTCCGTTTCCAAATCCTCAATAAAGCGTCTCGTTCCTAGCAATTTGCTTTGCACTGAGAGGGAGACAAATCTCATGTAAAGAACTAGTATCTCATAAATGCTGATCACCGATTGGAGCTGATTCAATTCCAGCACAGTAATTCTTTCACAGAAATGCAGTCCATCCAAGCTGGCAAGCAGGAATGCTTGGAGCAGCCGGCTGAATCATGGTGCTGTGGCAGAGTAATGACTTGCTCACAGCACCATCTGCGTCTCTCAGAACTCTTGTCTTGCAAATAGTTGCCAAAGAGAACCTCAGTTTAGATCCATGTAGTGGACGATGATGATGGTATTTAGTGATAAAGTACTTTCTTGGGGTAGAAAAACCTGCCTGTCTTTGTGAGATTGAAACAGGTGCTAAGACCTTTGTGTACTGACAGCAAATACTTTGAGCCTGAGCTTTGTGTCAGCTGAGTGAGCTGTTTTTTCTCAACTATGTGTGGGAGGGAAATGATTCAAGCAAATAATCCTTCAAGCCATGTAACTGTGAGATTGGATTATTTAGCCTAAAATCTTTTTCTTTCTCTTCCATGTGTAAAATTTTGATTACAGAAAGGAACAGCTGTGATTGGGGTAAGACTTCATTTTTAGAGGCTGAGAAAGGATTAGAAAAGAGTTGAGTAACTGTTCCATACGGGACGATGCTGAGCCAAATATTGCTCTAGGTTTGTAACAATGTGTGTGTGACCAGCAGTGCCGTTTACTCTGTAAATACAGCGGCATATCTTGAAGGAAGAATTTGTCCTGGGCTCATTAAGACTGCAGAAGTTTCAACCATGTAAAACGCTTGACTCTCTCAATGACAAATTCCTACCAGTAATTTGATTTTCATATGTTAAAAGCTTGGGGGATTTTTTCTGAATGCATTGAAGGGTGGATGACAGAGCACAAAAACAGATGCAGAGGTTTTGACAGTAAAGAGCATGGATATTTACTCTTTACCATACGCCACAGCTTCCTCAGTAGCAAGTTGAGACCTGGGTGTGATTGGAAGAGAACGTATTGCCTGTTTCCACAAACTTTTGAACCCAAGATGTGAACTCAAGATCTTAAAGAGTGAATGTGGGAAGAAAGGGACAAAAATTCTGAAATTGCTTTTTTGTCTTGTGACTCAGCTTTTGTTGCCTGGAAATTCATCACAAATGGATCACAACTAAGAGGAGTGCAGTGGTGGTTTAGTCCTCAGTGACATGTTTGTATCCCAAATCTCCCAAACTTCCCATGACAGCTTGTGTTCAGCAAAGTCCTGGAGATGTTTTGAGCTAGGGGCACTGGCAGAATGGCAGAGGGATGGTGCATAGCACTTCTTTTGTATTGCATCAGACTGTGAGCAAAGAGAACCTGAGATAAGAGTAAACTAGCAAGTATTGGTTTTTTAAACACTGAAAAATCACAGCAAGCCCTTGCACCCTATGAGTTCTCGTTCAGTTCAACCATTCCAGCACCTTCTTACAGCAACATGCATTTAATGATATAAGCAAGCAAATGTTTGTTTTGAAGATGTGTAGTACATCATTCACTTCCAAAGAACAGGCGGGAGTCTTGACTCTTGATTATGATCCGGAGGCCTGTGTAGCTCTACTTCCTCCTTATTACTAAAGTAGGATTTAACTTTCAAACCCAATAATTCTTTGTGAATGTCTTCAAGTCTTCTAAGGTTTAAGGCAGTGATGCTCTGTGAGTGCTTTCATTCCAGCTGGAAGCACTGATCTCTGGCCCCCCAGGGCTCATGTCCTGGTAGGATCAGTCCATTCTTCAGCATCTGCTTTAGAGCCTGTGGAGTTACCTTGGAGATCAGACCTTGAATGTGGCAGTCATGTCCTTAATGCTGGAAAGAGATGCACCTACCCTCCAACTACTCTGGCAACAGATTAGAGGGATGTTTGGTCCACAGCCAAAATGAATATTTGTGTTTAATTCAGTTCTGGGCAGTGTCTATGGGCTGATCCCAGAAACATCCGCATTTCCAAATTGTTTTTATCTTTTGCATAGAAACCTGATCTTAAAATGTCCTTTGTGTAGGTGAGCGCTTTACCCAGAGGATGCAAGTGCCAGGGATATGATTTGGAAAGCACATTTTCTTCATGCTGAAAGAAAGGCAAACAGTTTTATAACAAAGAGTATAAACAAAAGGAGTTTTAAAAAAGTCCCTGCTCCTTAACTTTTCCACTCTTGCAATATTTGCCCAGTTGTCATCCTACCCTATTCACTTCTCTAGAAGTGTTTCATCCTCACTGTGGCTCTGTAGTACGCATTACATCATTATTAATCAGCTCTCAGAAAACATGAAAAGTCACAAAACACCTTCAAGATTATCTGTGGTTTTTATCTTTGGCCTTTAACTCCCTTGGGCAGTTATTAACTACAGGGTAATTCTTGAAGATCTGCTTAGTGTTTCCTGAGGCAAAAACCTCCAAGGAGTTTTACCTAAGTAAAGAGTAAACTCCAGCTAAAAGAGCTGCCCTCATACTGACCCGCAGAAGCGTGACTGTTGCAGCAGTCAAAGCTTCTGTTTGAAGTCCACTGCATAACACAAGTATTTTTCTCTCCCCCAATGCTGCCTGCTCAGCTGGAGCTGCAGGTAGGTTTGGTTTGGTTTTTTGTTTTGTTAGCTTTCTGCTGTATCTAATTGAATGGTACGTAACATGCCTTCCATGCTGTTTTGTCCAACTTCCATTTGGTGTTTCCTGATTGACCCCGCATCACACGTGTCATGTTCTTTAAACAAGCAGAGTCCAGAACCAAGTGTTATCTGAGTAACAATTTGCACTCTTCTAGTTTTTCTCATAATAATTAATTGCAAACTTGAGGTGAATATTATAGGAGTGAAGCTTGAATGAAGTACTATAATACCCATCTTAAAGTGTTGGAGGATTTGCACTGGATCAGTGTTGTCAGTTAATGAGACAACACTTAGTTCTCTGTTTCTGTTTTCATAGTGAATAGTTTTTCTAACCAAAGAGCAGTAAAACGTTTTG
This sequence comes from Phaenicophaeus curvirostris, assembly GCF_032191515.1. Classification (NCBI taxonomy): domain Eukaryota; kingdom Metazoa; phylum Chordata; class Aves; order Cuculiformes; family Cuculidae; genus Phaenicophaeus; species Phaenicophaeus curvirostris. Next base: position 6,176,551 of record NC_091416.1, on the reverse strand, counting down.
CCTTTCTGCAGCCTTTGAGACAGTGGGACCATGTTGGTTTCCCTGGCTTAGAGGTCTGGCCCACTGCCTTATCCCTTAGGCTGTTGTGGGTTACGGACAGCAAAACATGGTAACAGTGCAGCTAAGAACTGTAGTTAAGGGGAAAATTATGCACTCCTGACTCCAAGCAACTTCTTAATTTTCACACAGCACTCATCTACCTTTCCAGCTCACGGTGTGACTTACAGCGCATCCCTGTTTTTCCCATTGCCTCCACTTCTCCACGAGTCAAATGGAGAATAGAGATTGTGACAATCCATGGGAGGGCTCATCTGGGGCTCCTGTAGGAAACTGAGCTGTTTTACCGCAGAACAGTTGTTCTCATGTTCCTTTTTCTGGAATGAAAGCGTAGGTTTCCCTCTGCAGTTCAGATGGTGAAAAGGATCATCCAGATTCACTAATCTAATCCCTACCATAGCATTTCACAGTATTCCCCAGCTGTTCCCTCATTCCAGCAGAAGAACTCCTGACTTTACCTCCTCGGTGACAGCTGCTGGTGCACATTTAAGGGTCACAGCAAACGTGAGCCCTGACATTACCAGAAGAAAAGGAGAGAAGACACCAGGGAAGTCTTAAAACTATCTCATGGAGAATGTGTGTAAGCGTAGGTGCCAGCCATATTCTAGTGCCATTTCTTTAACTGTTGTGACGTAGGAGCTGTGTGCAACATCTAAAAAGAGAAGACAATCAATAACTGCTGATATACAGATCTTATTTTGGAGAAGACTAAGTATTTGTTGGGCCTCTTGCAGAGAAATGGCAATATTGCAGCGCGCTTTGAGGGCACAGTGTGGGTGATCCATGCTGTGGGGTTTGCTGCGTGCTGGGGTACGATTGACCTCCAGCTTTGCAACTACCCAACACAGACGTTCTCATCCAACATTGAAACACAGGTGCAGGGCACACTTGCCTCTTCCTCCAGGCAACGCATCCAGCGGCTTCTGTCCCTCCAGCCGGCTGGGCTGGCTCTGGAACATTGATCTGAAGGGGAAGGGGAGGAAGGGAAGAGATAGCAATTAGGAAATATTACAGAAAAGGCAGACCGAAGGAAAGCACACACCAAGCAAAGCAGGGACTGAGGAGAGAAATTGTGCATGGTAGGCTTGGAGAGAAAGAGAACTGCAGCCCAGTATATTAAATTTTAAAACGAATATTTGCACCACACACATTATGCTCAGTTCATAATATTCTTAGTTTCTTACAATATCAAGCAAAGGAGTTTCAGGTTTGACTCCGTACCATCAACTACCCTTTGAGTAGACAACAAAATCTATCAGAATTCCTCTTGATTTAGCACCAGTGTGTTTTATCTTTCATCTTTCTACTTCGTTTTCAGGCTCTTGCACGTGATATGTGCTAAGTGGAAAAGACGAGCCAATTGCTCACAAGTCCTTACCTAAACCTGCCGTTCTGCCCCTGCTGTCATGTTTTGAAACTCTGTCTTCTTTGTGATAATAAAGATTAAAGGTGTGTTCCACCAGAAGTTTTCCAGGCAATGCTAAACCACTGCTGCACACCTCTGGTGATCTTTGGGGCAGAAGCTGATTTTGTAAAGGGCTGTGGGATGTCATAAGCCCTGCTCCTGCATGGAAGATGGGGCATTAGCTTGCCCTTCCTTTATTTGGTGGCTGAATTTTTAACCCAATCTCTGAAAATCAGCTGGAATTGCAACCTTTCTGAGGCCCAGGTCTGTGCTTTGGAGAGGGCTTAGTTTTATTTTACAGAAGAATGTCAGGCTAAAGACAAAAGTTAGCTAAAACAATAGAAAATAGTGACGGGGAGGGAATCCCCACATTGTGTTCTCCTAACTGGGTGTGGAAGTGCAGATGTGTCCCTTAACTTCTGCCTGGCACAGCCTCCCCTCCTGTAAAATGAGGACAATGTCTCTTAAACAAAAGCACTTTTTGAAGTTTAGGCTTACTGATCATCTGGTATATTTAATCTTGAAAATATTTGGATGTGGAATCTATTTATAGCAATAAAAGCCAATAGTGTCTTTGATGTTTCTTCCAGAACGCAGCTCTTCAGCACCTGTTCATCCGGAAATCTTTCCGCCCGTTCAAATGCCTGCAGTGTGGGAAGGCCTTCCGCGAGAAGGACAAACTGGATCAGCATTTGCGGTTTCACGGACGCGAAGGGAACTGCCCTCTGACTTGTGACATCTGCAACAAGGGCTTCATCAACAGCGGCGCTCTCGAGAGCCACATGAAGTTCCACATGGACCAGAAAACATACTCCTGCATTTTCTGTCCCGAATCCTTTGACCGCTTGGACCTGCTTAAAGATCACGTGGCCATCCATGTCAATGATGGCTATTTCACCTGCCCTACCTGCAAAAAACGCTTTCCAGATTTTATCCAGGTGAGATGCCCTACTGATTTGAAGCGCTGGCTTCCCCAGCACTCTTGCAAGCGCCCTGTTTATGGATTTTTCATTACTCCTCCTATGTAACACAGCATGCTGGTTCTTTCTCACAAAAGAAAGGGGTCCATGCCAGTTGGAAATCAAAATGGAAAAGGGACCTAGCATTGCTAGATGTGGTCTTAAGCAATTGAAGTCCTCTTTCCACCAGATCATGAGATGAGGTACTTGAATCTGGCATTGAAAGGCACTGTACAGTGGAGGGGTGACCCCTCAGCCCCAGGAAATGCCTAAAGCAGAGCTCCTGACTGCTTTTGGTACAGATCCATGGAACAAGAAGGAATTGTCTCTTGCTGTATGCAGCTTGAACTTGAATACACCTTGTCCTTTGTCGTTAAAACTCTGAACCAAAAAAAAGGTGGTTTTACATGATCCGAATATCTTTTAGTGCCTTGACAGTTTTTGTCAGGACAATTCATTTGAGCACCTTGCAGGAATGCCAGAACAGATCAGGATACTCTGCTTCCTGACTTCCCCCCTGGGCTTCAGCTCCGTGCTTTATTCCTCCTTTTCTCTGCACACTGCTTAGGAGAGGTCGCACTGGAGTAGTGAGTGATGTAATTACTTTGTGCAGTGCGAGGAGCCATTGCAGAAGATCGTTAATAGAATTTAAGGATGCTGTTTCGATGTTCAGTAAGAAAACAACTGAGTTGTACCAGGTACATGTTCAATATTCAGAGGGACAAAGAGGTTGATGTGTCTTGCTGAGCTGCCTGGCTGAAATTGAAATGTAGAAATCGAGTTTATATCAAATAATAGGAACTGATAGACTATCTGATAGGTTAGAGAGGAAAGGATGGGAGAAAGTGATTTACTAATAGAATTCCATCCTGGCAAAACCCTTTGTCTTCTGCAAGTGTTGAACCAGAAAAAATGTTGATTCAGAAATGCTGTGCTGCAACCTGTTTCCCCATAAACATTCCAGTGAAAATGAGCCACTCAGAAGAGGATCCCACTTTTTTTTCCCCAGCTGTTCAGCTCTATTTTGGAATTTAAAGGGGATTTTTTTAATTTGGTAGTATGTGAACAGTCAAGTGTGGTCACCATAGGCTGGTGCCTGCTTAAATACTTGTATATGGAGCAGATAAAGACACCAACTTGTTCCATGTGTGGTCAGTAACAATTTCATTACAGATCAATTTCTTGAGTAATGCTTGGATTTCAAATGTCGAGACTCATTAGATACTTTATTGGGGGAAAAAAGCTCACTAGATGCTTGAAGAGGTCAAGGTTAGTCTCAAAGTATGCAAAAGTTGTCATGTTGGTGAGGTTTTTTGCCAGTTGTAATTGCAAGCTCATTCTCTCCGGCTGAAAAGAGTTAGTCCCTGCATTTAGGTTTCTTATCAATGAAGTAAAGATAATGAACCTCAGATGAAAGTGTTAAGTCACGAACGTTCAATGAAACTGGTACATCATGGCCTTTTGCTGCCCATTAGATGTTCAACTGTGCAGTAGCTGATGCCTTCGAGAATCAGTCTTGAGGAAATCAAATTGTCCATCAGATGGATGACAAAGATACTATGGTTTTACAGAAACCATTGCCAAGGTATTGACTGTTTTGATAACGTACTTTTTAAGACAGAGCAGATTAGAGAACTCTTAGAACTTTTTTCCTCTGTTTTTTTATCCTTTTCGCTAAGAGTTTTTCCTAGGCAGTTTCACTGCACACTCTTCTCTTTTGAGTAAATTCCATTTTTCTATGATCTGCAATTCTAGGGCAAAAAACACATATGCAGTTTTCAGTCAGAAAAGATTTACCAGTTGTCGGGGTTTATCCCCCATCCCGGCCAGGTCAGTAGCAAAACTGGGCAGCTGTTAATCCCAGTCCCTCTCAGGAAAGGGAAAGCGGAGACAAGAGAGAGATTTGTGGGTTGGAAACTAACACTGAAGCAGCTTTAATGCAACAACTATTATAAAAGGAAGATAATATTAAAAGGAAAAAATAATATATATGTATAAGATGCTGCATGGCAGCCATGGGGAAGGTCTCAGGCTGGACTCAGGAACTGGATCCAGGATCTGGATTCAGGAGATGTGAAAGGGCTCAGGGGCAGACAGACAGGTGAGGTCCTCCCTGAACATCGGCCACGGAAGAAGGGAGCTGACTCTTGTGATCTCGAAGGTTTTATACTGAGTATGACGTGTATGTCATGGAATACATCATTGGCCAGGCTCAGTCACTTGTCCTACCCTCTCCTCCCAGCAGGCGTGACTCCCCTTGGCCACCAACACCGAGATGGCCTTGATTTACACAGGAATAAGTGTAGCAGTGGCCTCTACACACCGAAGGCCCATTGCCATGGTGAGAACTATCAGGCTTAGCTGAAAACTCAGAGACAATGTTCTGCCTTAGCCCAAACCAGCACTCTTCTCCTTTGAATAAATTCCATTTGCCTGTAGATGTGGCACTTGGGGACATGCTTTAGTGGTGGATTTGGCAGTGTTAGGCTTACAGTTGGACTCCATGATCTTAAAAGTCTTTTCCAACCTAAACAATTCTGTGATTCTGTGATTCTAGGTCAAGAAACATGTACGCAGTTTCCATTCAGAGAAGATTTACCAGTGTACGGAATGTGACAAGGCTTTCTGCCGTCCTGACAAGTTACGACTCCATATGTTGCGACACTCAGACCGCAAAGACTTCCTGTGCTCCACATGTGGCAAGCAGTTCAAAGTAAGATGGCTCTTGGCTGGCTCATTCCTGATGTAGGTGGAGAACACCAGTCTTTACTCTCCTCAAGGAGAGAAGCTCGTGTTCTCAAAGGTGGAAGAAGCTAACGTGTGTAAACATGCTAGATGTGCCTGCCAGTCGCATGCACTGCTTTGCATTGCTGTGGCGTTTATTTCTGATGGACGAGGGGCAAGATCCACCCCAGCATGCTCTGCTGGAACAGCGTGTCTCACCTATCATATATTATTTCTCATCATTGAATAGCAAAGGAAGTTTCATCTTCTGATTAAGAACTGGGTCATTATACAGCTTGGTTGCCAGGTGCATGGGTTGTATTGCTTTTATCAGTTGAGTTAAGAAAACTTCTTGCTGATATCAGTGGATATCCTGCTTGGGTAACAAGCAGGAGCTGGAAGCTGCCGTGTTACTAGAAAGCTATGATCTAGTTGCCATTACGGGCACATGGTGGGACAAATCCCATGACTGGAGTGTGGTGATTGACAGCTACAGGCTGTTCAGATGGGACAGACCAGGAAGGAGGGGTGGAGGTGTTGCTCTCTATCACAGGAAAGGGATACAATGTGAAGAGCTGTTGTTGAAGAGTAGCCACGAACAGGTTGAGAGCTTGTGGGTCAAAATTAAGGATGGAAAAAACAACATTGTGGTTGGTGTATATCACAGGCCACCCGATCAAGGAGTACCAACTGATGAAGTCTTCTTCCTGCAGCTACAGAAGGCTTCACACTCGCAAGCTCTCATCCTACTCGGGGACTTCAACCACCCCAACATATGCTGGAAAAGTAGCACAGAGAGCTGTAGGCAATCCAGGAGGCTCCTGGAGTGCATTGAGGATAACTTGTTAGTCCGGCTGATAGAGACCCCCACCTGAGGAGGTGCAATACTGAACCTTGTGGTCACCAATATGAGCAAACTCATTAGTGATATCAGGATCGGAGGCAGCCTGGGCTGCAGTGATCATGCACTGGTGGGGTTCAAGGTCCAGAGGGACATAGGACAGGTGAGGAGTACAGTCAGGACACTAAATTTCAGGAAAGTGGACTTCTAGCTCTCCAGGGAGTTACTCGGTAGGACCCCCTGGGACACGATCCTCCGAGAACAGAGCTGGAAAATATTCAAGGATGCTTTCCATAAAGCACAAGAGTGCTCATTCCTGTATGTAGAAAATCAGGCAGGGAAGGGAAGAGATCGGCATGACTGAGTAGAGACCTGCTGGTTAAACTAAAGAAGAAGAGGGAACTGCACAGGCAGAGCAAGCAGGGACGGGTAACCTGGGACGTGTATAGGGACACTGCCTGGTTATGTAGGGGAGAAGTCAGGAAGGGCAAGGTGCAGCTGGAGCTGAACTTGGCAAGGGAAGTAAAGACTAACAAGAAAGGCTTCTACAGGTACATCAATCAAAAGAGGAAGGTCAAAGAGAACGTACCCCCACTGATGGTTGGGAATGGTGACCTCATATCAACAGACCAGGAGAAGGCTGAGGTACTCAACAACATTTTTGCCTCAGTCTTCACCAATAACTGCTCTCCTCACCCCTCCTGGGTCATGGGACAGCAAGATGGTGACCAGGGGGATAAACCCCCTCCCACTGTAGAGGAGGATCAGGTTTGTGACCACCTGAGGAACCTGAACATACATAAGTCTATGGGACTTGATGAGATGCATCCCAGAGTCCTGAGGGAATTGGCAGATGTGGTTGCCAAGCCACTCTTCATGATATTTGAAAAGTCATGGCAATCAGGAGAAGTCCCTGGTGACTGGAAGAAGGGTAGTGTTGTGCCTATTTTTAAAAAGGGCAGAAAAGACAACTCTGACAACAGGGTGCTGGTGTCCATGGGATACGTCTTGTCCACACATGACAAGCAGATGCCTTTCCAGATGGAGCAGGCTGTCAGCCAGGTAAACTGTGGCAGCAGCAGCCTGCTCCTTGTCACCCGGTTTCCTACTAGATATTTGCAGGTGAAGCAGCACATTCTAGACAGTGCGTGCCAGCAAGTCTGGATTATATCTGGGCAGTAGGTTCAGTGCTGTTGTAGGACATGAGGGACTCCTCAGAGCATTATTTGATGTGAGTTTCCATGTGTACAGGGTTGAGCGTTAACATTTTACATAATTCCAAAGAAAAGCCAGAGCAGAGGGGTTGGTTCTCAGGATGCTGCTAAGTTAGCATTACTTTGGCTCCTGCTTTTGTAGCTGAGCAACCTCATCTCGGTTTGAAGGATAAACCTCAGTCCAAAGGGTTTCTATTGAGGTTCCAACACTGAGCATGCAACTCTGTCTCACTAGAGAGGAAAAGCTGGAGCAAGATCTCTGAGGAACTTAGGGAGTGGCTTCTCCTTGTAACAGGTAAGCAGTGCTGATATTTTTCTCCCCAATTTGCTCTTTGCCTAGAGGAAAGACAAACTGCGAGAGCACATGCAGAGGATGCACAACCCGGAGAGGGAGGCCAAGAAAGCTGATCGAATCAGCCGCTCAAAGACATTCAAACCTCGGATAGCTTCCACTGACTACGAAAGCTTCATGTTCAAGTGCCGCCTCTGTATGATGGGTTTCCGCCGGAGGGGGATGTTGGTGAGTGGCTGTGTGCATCTTCTGTACTCAATTTTGATGAATAGCTAAGGAAAAAAGTTGGAATTCCAATGGTTGGAACGTGGGGATGCAGTGAAACTGGGAGAATTTTGTAGCTGAGTTGAGATTATAAATCTTTTTTATAAAACGATGTGCCTTGTCTCTTCAGCAGACATGTATGTCTGTGTATTTTGTTGTCTGGCTGTCACTACCATATCGCCACGCGAACGCTGATTGATGTGTTTAGCAGAACACGAGATTAATGTATTGCCTAGCTCGGCCTCACTGGCTCGGTTTTCCTGATTGTCTTTCCTGGTTTTCTGTTTCTCCTCCTCCTCGAGGGGCCTCTCCTGGCTGTGCCCTGTCACTGCCGCTGAGTAGAGATTTATGCAGCAAGAGATCTTATTTGCAAACATTTCACGAGGGTTGTTATCTCTGCTAGCAAAGGCCTCCCTGGGCATGGGTCCTTTACATTACTTCACCCTGAGCTGCAGGAGAGTGCTGGCAAGCTATTTTACCCCTCCTCCATCTTATTTTGATTAAAGAAACTGTAAATATGATCTAGCAATTACCTTCAACTGCCTGGGAGTGCACAAATAACCCTTGCAGCAGCAAATGCTTCTGGTGCTGCTGGCTAGGCTCGTTACAATTTTGGTTTAGCTATTATCCATGTCCAGGAAAAGAAAATGCTTGGCTTTCTTCTTAATATGCTCTCTTGTTCTCTTTTTTTTTCCATTCTCCTAAGGTGAATCATTTATCAAAGAGGCATCCAGACATGAAAATAGAAGAGGTGCCAGAACTCACATTGCCCATCATCAAACCCAACAGAGATTACTTCTGTCAGTATTGTGATAAGGTTTGTAAGGAAGTCACCCCTCGGAGGGTAGCTTCATCCTACACCTTTATGCAACCAATTTTTCTTAGCAAAGAAACATCTGGCAGGGTTTGGAGGTTTTTTTGAGGTGCCTGCCAGCAACTTTTCTGCAGCAGTATCCAAAAGAAAGAAAGACAAAATGTGCTTAGGCCAAGGCAGCTGAACGCTAACTGAAAACTGTAGTTCTCCTTTTCTGCTGTCTTTGGAGTTGGTAAAACTTCAGTTCTATGATCCAGCCAGCAGTCACCCACCCTTAGCAACCCAGGACTGAGTATCCTATCTGTAATTCCCAAGCACTGATGTATTTTGGTTTCTATATTGCTTCTAAAGGTTAGTCTTTAACTCCTTTTAGTTTAAGCTGCTTACTTAGTCACATGCCAGTGATTCCCAGTGTTCAGTGAAGCCTGAAGCCGTTTCTGAGCTGCTTTTGGGTTCCTGTTCTTACTCCCTGGCTTTTGCTTTTAGTGCCTATGGGCTGTTAGTTACCAGGGAGTGTATTTTGACTGCCTGTTCTTATCCTCAGTACATCGTTCCGTGATGCCTCCTTCCATTTGTTTAAAGGGGAAAAAACATAAATAGTTTTATATAAGTTACAGAAGACTTGTTTCATGTGCCTAAAAAGAACTAAAAAATATGTTGATCGCTGAAGGCTATTAAAACAGTTTGATGCCTTGTGCAAGAGTGGAGGCATCAGCCCTTGTGACAAACAAACATTGGGCAAATTGCAGCTGGGGAGACTGGTGGCTTCTCTGACATTTGACTTTCAAGTATCTGGCAAAAAAGCTTTTCCTCTTTCCCTTCTGTTCTGCTTTGATGTTTTGTTGTGGCATGCACCATGTTCTCAAATGGTGTCTGCATGCTGCTTTTGGAGGCTGGTTGCATGCATCATGTTGGCATTGTTTGGGGATTTAACTAAACATATTGTCTAAAGCAACGTGCAGACCTTCCAGGTAAAGGTAACGGGTAGCTGTTTCCTGTGCTGACATCACGTTTACACCATTTTCATTCCAAACCTTTACCCTGCAGGTGTATAAGAGTGCCAGTAAACGCAAAGCACACATCCTGAAGAACCATCCTGGTGCTGAGCTACCTCCAAGCATCCGGAAACTGCGGCCTGCAGGTCCAGGAGAGCCGGATCCCATGCTGAGCACCCACACTCAGCTGACAGGCACTATAGCCACCCCTCCGGTCTGCTGTCCACACTGTTCCAAGCAGTACAGCAGTAAGGTACGGGGCTGTTCCAGAGCCTCAGAACCCAGCCTCTCCCTGCTGATCCTCTTCCACCACGGTCTCTGGCCTCTGTCAGTCTGCCAGCAGGGCTCTTTTAGGCTGAGTCAGAGCACTGATTTCATGCTGCGTGCTGATAAAACAGCCACAGCCTGCTCATTTTGTGGCAAAAAGGTTCCCTAAGTAGAGGGCATGAGCTTGAAAAAAAAAATGGAAATGTTATCAGAGTGTGGCCACAAATGGAAAAACTTGGAAGCTGCTCACTGGCAGCAATGAGGGAAAGGAATAGGGAAATTAAATGTAGAAACGGTGACCTGGAAAAGGTCCCCAAAATATTTAGAATCATAGAATCACAGAATAACCGGGTTGGAAGAGACCCATCGGATCATTGAGTCCAACCATTCCTATCAAACACTAAACCATGTCCCTCAGCACCTCATCCACCCGACACTTAAACCCCTTCAGGGAAGGTGACTCAACCCCCTCCCTGGGCAGCCTCTGCCAGTGCCCAATGACCCTTTCTGTGAAAAATTTTTTCCTAATGTCCAGCCTAAACTTCTCCTGGTGGAGCTTGAGGCCATTCCCTCTCGTCCTGTCCCCTGTCACTTGGGAGAAGAGCCCAGCTCCCTCCTCTCCACAACCTCCTTTCAGGTAGTTGGAGAGAGCAATGAGGTCTCCCCTCAGCCTCCTCTTCTCCAGGCTAAACACCCCCAGCTCTCTCAGCCGTTCCTCATAAGGCCTGTGTTAGGGTAAAAGACTTACAGATTGTGACACTGGGGGCAATATCTCTGTATCAGATTGCTCTAATTAGCAGCAAGTTTGTGATCCTTGTCGCCTTCTTGCTGACCAGAGCATCCATAGTGTGAATCTTGATGCAGCCTTACTGAGGGAAACTTAAAAGCTGCAGTCCGCAGGGCTGTCTGGTTGCAGTTGGCCTGAAGCAGTTGCTGAGCATCTTTCTAATGCTCTTTTACATCTCTCCGCAGACAAAGATGGTCCAGCACATTCGCAAGAAGCACCCGGAGTTTGCTCAACACCCTAACGCCATCCATGCCCCGCTGGCCACCGCGGTCATCAGTTCCACTCCTGCTGTTCTAACCACCGACAGCGCTACTGGAGAGACCGTCGTGGTAAGGGTTCAAAACACATTAGATCAGGCCAGCGGAGGGAAACAAGCAGGACAGAAACCCTCTGGTGTAGTAGTCTCAGTGTTTATGTGGCAGACAGTGTTTTAAAGTGTGTGTTAAGACATTATTTGAGATCACTTCTGTTCCTGAATCTGTGTGTTGTAGTTTTGCTCTGCCAGGAGCTACGCATTTCTCTCTTTTGGAGCTCTGAGAAAGTGTCTTTTTTCCTGCTCCATTCCCTTCTTTGATTCAGACCCATATGCTGCCGACTCCATGTAATACTTCCACCCATGCCTGATTAACTCAGGAATATGCAGCCCAGGGATTTTCTCTGGGACTGCTCTCCTGAGGTGCTTGCAGTCCTTGGGTTCAAGAGGACATGCTGGACGATGACTGAGGACCAAACTGTTCAGAGGAGTCAAAATTTTTCTGTAATCCTTTGGACAGCACCGAAACGAGTGGTGTGTACCTCCAGCGGCTGATCTTTCCGCTGTTAATGCATCAGCTGCTGCAGAGGTGCAAGCTGAGACTAGAAAATCAGTCTTGTGTCTTTCACTGGTGCTGGGAGGCTGCATAGTTTTAAAAATCTTAATAACTGCAGTTCAAAACTTCCTATTTGAAGACTAAAATTGGACCATTTTGCTTGAAAATGGGCAGATTCAATCAGTATGCTGTTGTTTTCATAAAACTTGGTTTGTTTGGTGCTAAATGTCTCTACACACTTTAGAAATAGAGTTGTTGAGGAAAGGAACACTCTGGTAGGGGAGGGGGAAGGGTGGAATGCATCCAAGAAGCACTTTTTCACTTGGAAATCAAGTCAGCTCTGTATAAATGCAGGGGGGTTGATGGTAAATAGAATACTGTTAAGCCAAAAGATTAAAATCACTGTATTATTATTGTATGTTAAGTTAGCCCTTAATGGTCCTGGCCTGCATCTAGACAGAAGAGAGCAATCCTTCTGGGTGATCCTTGGTGATCGCTTATGACCCCACCCCCTCTACGCATTCAGCTCATGGAAATAAATGACTGAGCCCAGTGGTGTCAGTGTAGATGCAGCATCGGTGGAAGAACGACAGCCCTGCCAAAGTGTCCAGTCTAGTAGACAATAAGTGGTGATGGTGTGTATCTCTACCTGCTCAGACAACAGATTTACTGACACAAGCAATGACAGAGATATCCCAGACCCTCACAACGGACTATCGGACTCCCCAGGGAGATTACCAGCGAATCCAGTACATCCCCGTGTCGCAGTCCACAACCGGTTTGCAGCAGCCCCAGCACATACAGCTGCAGGTCGTTCAAGTGGCCCAGGTGAGTTACCTGCTGCCAGGCTTGATGTGATTTGACTCCCTCCGTACCGACCCTGCACTTTCTTGGGGCTGTACTGCTGGCAAGCTGGTTAAGGAATAGTTACAAAAAGTGGTGCAGACCATTTTTATGGATAAATGGATCGATAATGCCCAGTGTTCCCACTGTAAGCATCGCGTACTGGCCACAAATAGTCCTGCCAGTCTTGATCAGCTTGCTGGAGACATACAATACAGTCCTAATTTAGTTCTACCCATCTGGGCCTCTTCGCTCGAGTCTGCTCTAGGAAGGTTTTCCAGCAACTGGGAAAGTGGGTCAGTGGGTGACCCATTTTGCAGTCGAGAAGACTAATTTGTACTTCCTTGTTCTTAGTGAGCCACAGCCAAAATTTGGAAGTACGGAAAGCACTTGCTTTTTCCCTTCATGTGATCTATTAGAATATTCATTCTCTGTGACGCTCAACAGCTCCTAAAAATGAAAACAGAGTGTAACTAGAGTAACTGAGCTGAGGAAAATAGCTTGGGCAGCTGTAAGAAATCCCCATCAAATCTGTTACCCACTGGGTAAAGCTGAAACTACCACGTATTTGTATTTGATTCTGATATCCCATGTTCTTTCCAGACCCTCATTACACATTAGGTTATGAATTTGGTTAATGAAGGCCTAAATAGCTCCAGCTAATATTGACTATGGCTGTTCCTAATGATACCAGAGCATGAATACTGATTCCTGCAGCTAATATTAGTTTTATCAAGATCTGAGACTTTTAATTAACTTACTCCAGTTGGTAGCATTAGTAGGTTTTGCTCAAAAAAGTAGACACAGCACTAATCTTGATACAGAACTACATCAAGCTACAGTACTGTATATGCAGATATTGAGGATGTGTACATTTTATAGGAAGATGCTCATAAAGGAGGGTGGTCCAGTGGCTGACACTAATCCTGGGTTTCAGACCCTTTGATTTGAGTCCAGCCTCTACCACAAACAGCTTGTATGGCCTTAGGCAAGTCCTTTCCACTGATATCGCTGAGATGTAACCATCCCAGTACACCCGCTGAGTGTACTTCCTTACCTCCCAGGAGTGCAAAGAGGGACATGAACAAGGAGTGCTCATGGCCTCACTAATACTTCGTTGTTCCGGACCTTGTAGCACAGAGGGGGTTTACATGGCTCCTTCTGCAACGAATGTGAAGTCTACACCTCTGCTGTGATTTTTTTCTCCAGGCTACCTCACCTCACCAGTCCCAGCACTCCACAGTGGACGTTGGGCAGCTGCATGACCCCCAGACGTACACCCAGCATGCCATCCAGGTGCAGCACATCCAGGTCACAGAGCCATCGCCAGCCGCTCAGCCGTCTTCGCAGGTAGTGCGTTCTTCTCTTGCAGGAAATGTTTGCCCCACCAGTCTGCTCTGCTGGCACATTGCATGTACTGATGATGCAGAAGATCGTCTTTTCTGTGTCATCTAAAGGGCCACACATGCAGTGAAGGGGCTGGAGAACAGGCCTTATGAGGAATGGCTGAGAGGGCTGGGGGTGTTTAGCCTGGAAAAGGCTGAGGGGAGGCCTCATTGCTCTCTAAAACTCCCTGAAAGGAGGTTGTGGAGAGGAGGGAGCTGGGCTCTTCTCCCAAGTGACCGGGGACAGGAAGAGAAGGAATGGCCTTAAGCTCTGCTACGGGAGGTTCAGGCTTGACATCATGAAAAAATATTTCACAGAAAGGGTGATTGGGCACTGGCAGAGGCTGCCCAGGGAGGGGGTTGAGTCACCTTCCCTGGAGGGGTTTAAGGGACGGGTGGACGAGGTGCTGAGGGACATGGTTTAGTGTTTGATAGGAATGGTTGGACTTGATGATCCGGTGGGTCTCTTCCAACCTGGTTATTCTATGATCCTGTGACTGTCACGTGAACATCTCTGAGATCATCAGGTAGCTCCCAGATGTTCCTACGGTGTATGGGGATGTTTTGCTATGGGTTGGGGTTTCTGTATACAAGGTAGAGATTAACGGCTTGGGAACAGACAAATTTGCAGCTTAAATAAAGTTAGCCAGCTGAAAGGATAAATGGAAACTGGCATCCCTCAAATATTTGAGGTTCAGCTCTTCGTGCTGTTGGGTCGTATTTAGCCTCTTGTCTCAGCTCTCTGCCACAGACTCACTCTGTAACCTTTGGTGAGCAGCGTCTCCATTTCTGTTTCTGATGTCTGCTTACCCAACTGCAGAGTGAAGCGAGTTGTAGAAGGAGGAGCTTTGTGGTTCTAGTGCTCAATAAACTGCAGAACCCACTGCCCACACCTGTGTTTTCCCTTAATAAGCAGGATGCTTGTAACAGTAGAGGGGTGCAATCCCAAGTACACTGGGAACACTTACCTTTTTTTTCATTAGGGAGCTCAGCCTTTGAGTCCCTCCTCACAACAGCCTCAGCAGGAACTCAGCCCCTCGCAGATGCAGGCAAATACATCTACACCAAACCAAGCCCTCCAGCAGCAGCAGCAAGGGGCTCCAGTTCAGCACACGTATCTTCCCAGCACGTGGAACTCATTTCGGAGTTATTGTAAGTAGCGTAGCTCTCACTAGAGGTCTGTCTTGTATAGGGGAATAATAAGAGCTCCATTCCTCCAGCTACCGACTGGGAGAGTATTTTCTGAGCTTATTAAGCTTCATGATTAATATTCATAGAGGTCGAAGAAGATAAATGGTTTTATACAAATGACGATGGTTGTCCTAGGTTTTCTCCTATAGATCTGTAATTATGCGATGCGTGTTCTGGGCAGGGCAGACTGGCTTCCTTTATTCCAAAGAACTTGGATTCAGCAAGAATCCATGTGTTGCATAGCAGCTTGTTCAAATTTGGAGGGATGCCTGAAAGAATCTTACAGAAGATGAGGGTGACATGAAATGATTTCTTGACTGGTGTAATTCCATCGAGGCCTGTAGGGTTTTACAAGGCTTCACAGTACCTGAATTTCTATTCAACAGCCACCGTTTCACGCTTCAAATCTTACTGACATAAGACATTATCGTTCAAGGGGTTCTTTGAGTCTTACTGAAAGTCTTGATTCTCCTATTTCCATTTTTTAGCATCCGAGATTCAGATGATGACCATTCCCCAAGGCCAGTACGTGATCACAGAGACCGCTGTGGGTACACCGGTCACCACTGTCAACACAGGGCAAGTGAAAGCGGTTACTCAGGTAAGGAAACAATCATGGACCTTTTTTCCATCCAGAATAATGCATCAGGCTTAAAGCCTTCAGTTTGAAGGTTAAAGAAGTGCCAAATTGATAACTGGGGCAGAGTAGAGGGTTCTGGTGTGCCAAAAGAAGGTCCAGGACATATAGTCTGAAAGGGCATTATTTGCTTTCTGTAACAATTGTCATGAGTTCCACACTGGGCAGAATCTGTGGGCAAAGCGGATAAGAAATGATACGATGTATTGTGGCATAAGCAAAGGATAAAAGTGCTACTATTCAAACCTAGGAATGTTTTAAACTGGAGGTTACAAAAGGCAGAAAATAATTTCATGAGCTTCAAGGAAAAGATCTGGTTTCTTTCCTTGAAGTAGCATCATATTCATCTATGTGGTGATCACAGAGTTCTGCATCTGGCCGTTTGCAAGGCCAACGCTGTCTGGCCTCTGCATGGATGGCTCTTTGGAATTGAAAGTGTTCACTCAGTCACATTTGCAGGACAAGGATGATTTAGTGGTATCAATTAGTATTAGAAATATTTATGACTAAGCTGTATCCATTAAATCAAATATAAGAACAGTTTCTAGAAACATTTTGATAGCTTCCTCTTATCTGCAGGATCACAAAATAAGGAGAGTGCTATCTTACCTAGTTAGCAGTCCAGTGTCAGGAGGCAGGTTGTTGTACTGCATTGGTATTGGACACTGGAAATGCAGCTTCAGCTAAAACAAGTGGAAAATGGAAACAACTTTCAAAATGGTTGTGTTAAAAATTGCCATTTTAATTTGTACTGTTATGTTAATTGTGTAATTATTTTAACGATTTGTAAGCTAACCAAATGTAAAGTAGTCCGACGTCCTTCAAATCAAAGGACAAGGTTTATGTTGAATCATAGAATCGTAGAATCACCAGGTTGGAAGAGACCCACCGGATCATCGAGTCCAACCATTCCCATCAATCACTAACCCATGTCCCTCAGCACCTCGTCCACCCATCCCTTAAACCCCTCCAGGGAAGGGGACTCAGCCCCCTCCCTGGGCAGCCTCTGCCAGTGCCCAATGACCCTTTCTGTGAAAAATTTTTTCCTAATGTCCAGCCTAAACCTCCCCTGGTGGAGCTTGAGGCTATTCCCTCTCGTCCTGTCCCCTGTCACTTGGGAGAAGAGCCCAGCTCCCTCCTCTCCACAACCTCCTTTCAGGTAGTTGTAGAGAGCAACGAGGTCTCCCCTCAGCCTCCTCTTCTCCAGGCTAAACACCCCCAGCTCTCTCAGCCGCTCCTCATAAGGCCTGTTCTCCAGTCCCTTCACCAGCTTTGTTGCTCTTGTCTGGACTCGCTCTCAAATTCATTTGAATGAAATACAAATGAAATTCAAAACACCTTGTTCCTACAGAAATATCTTCCAGCACAGCCACAGAAAAGTTATAGACTGTTGGAACAGAAACGTTACAGAGGATGCAACAATTATTACTTATGTTTTATATTCCCCACGCAGACTCACTACGTGATATCTGAAGGTCAACCTGATCTGGACGTCAAACAAAACTCTTCGCTCTCCAGCGAGGTACCGGTCGGCGTTTCCCAGCCACCAGCCCACACGGATACCTTGGAATCACAAACGAGCAATCAGCAGCAAACCACCCAGTACATAATCACTACAACCACCAATGGGAACGGTGGCAGTGAAGTGCACATCTCTAAACCAAGAACTTTCTCCGCAGAACATGAATGAAGAAGCCTTGTGGTGTCACTCGCTTGTACTTGTTACCTCTCCCCAAAAGCCCAGATGTGTGGCTACCCCGGAGCTCAGTTTGTTTTAAAGTAAAGGCTCACTTAAGTTCAACTAAAATCTCGGAGCTCTTCTTAATGCTTTAAGTGGGTTTAAGTCCCCAGTGACCATGAAGTACCCTCAAAATCCTTCTTGGGGTGCCATTTTATGCAGCTTTGAACGAAAAGAATGAGAGGAGAAGTGAAACCTCTGCTTGCTCTGGACTTCATTTTTGGCATGTCTGCTGACCCTTATTTTTCCTTTTTGGAAGTGTCTCCAGTAATCAACTTCTTATTTCAATTGTATGGGGGCGAGCTTGCCTCCCTGAAGGCGAACTGGCAGCTTAAGTTGTGTGTATATTTTTAAGAGGAGCCGTTAAACGGGAAAACGTCGTGTAAATTGCCAGAACGTGCTTTTGGGGTCTTGATTTCAGCAGCTGAGGTGAAAGGGAATAAACCAGCTCAATGCAAGCAGGCTGCCTGGAGAAACAGAGCAGGAGCAAAGCAGTGGCTCCTGCCCACGTGTGCAGGGATGGACATAACAATGAAGCTGTGAAGATGTGCCGAAGCAGTCCATTAAATTATTATTTTTCCAACCCTTGGGAAGTGTTTACATGCTGTCTGCCCTGCCCTATTTTACCAAGCAGTTCCAGAAAGAAGGGATAGTGCGGTCTTAAACCCGTATTGTTTGGAATAAACTGATCAAAATCACGGTAGCACGTGACAGTAGAACGAAGATGCTGTTATCCTTTTTCCCCCTCCAGTGGTTGCAGGGAAAATGACCTTTTTGCCTGTAAACACGAAAGGCTCAGTTTGGCCTGATCTGTGATCTAAATTGTTGTGCCAGGAGAAAGCAAGGGTATAGGAGCACACCTCGGGGAAGATGCGGGGTAGACATCTCTGCCGCCTCCAAGTGGATGTGTTTCCCCCTTGAAGACTGGATGGAGAGGTGTTACTCTGATTTCCAAATACCTTGTTAACAATGCACTGTAATTCTTTTGGATAGTTCCTTGTGGGACAGACAAGGAACGTGCTCGTGGACCACTGTTTACGGGACGCAGAAAGCCGTTTGTGAGGGTTGCCTGCTTTGGTGGGCCTGGTCTGTGGACAGAATTTGTGTTACTTTTAGGGACCAGGAGAAGGGGTAAGAGAAGGTTTATCTTTTCAGGCAGTGTTTTTTTCTTTTTTTTCTTTTCTTACATAATTCTCCTTCACAAGTCTGGTTGGTTATTTAATATATTCTGGTACTTGCAAGAACAGGACCACAACTCTATTGCCTCTCGACGGGATATACTGTGTATGTCTAATCCTCCTTTCTCTCTGCTTGAAAACTCATCCCAGAATGTCTATGCATTCCAGGATACATTTATTTATAAAACAAAAACAAAGAAGGATGTATTCTCTTAATGGCCCCTGAGACTGAAGAACTGGAAGAGGTTTTTTTGATTCATTCTCTCTTGTGCTGCTTGTCTAAATGCAGGACTATTTGCACAAGTCCTCTCACAGGTTTAGATGAGGGTTACCTGTGTGAGTAAGCGCTACAGATTTTACAGGTCGTGGTATCAGGCCTTATGGAGCTCCTAGACATGAGAGAATTTCACACTCAGACTGGACAAGAGAAAGTCCGGTTCCTCGCAGGCAAAGCCTTGTGTTGCTTTGGTAATTAACATATCTGTTAATATGGTGTGGAAATAGTCACTGTGCGTGGTAAAATAAATCAGACTGAAAACAGCAGCCAGCTCAGAACTGTTTTCAGGTGGCTTTGAAGTGACTTGCCAACAAGCGGATTAATGTGTTCTTGGGATTTGGCTTCTCGTGCTTTGCTGGGGCATTAACGGGATGGGTCAGTTAATGAGGACCAGAGCTCCCATTTAGTGGGGGGTGTCTTTCAATTCAATGGGTTTGGGAGCCCACTGACTTCAGCAGCTCTGCCAAAGCAACTGCAGTTCCCACCAATTCCCTTGAAGTCGTGTTGCTGAGGGCGAATCAATTACAGCATTAGGTGCTGTCACATTTTTGGTGTGGGAGAAGAGAAGGGAGATATGTCTTGGCCATCTTCAGGCTGCTAGAGGGTTTGATAGTGAGTCAAAAGTTGTATGAGCAATAGGAAATAGGAGACTTGGAAATGGAATATTCCAGGTGGATGCTGCCCTACAATTTTAAGTCTTAAAAGGCCTGCAGCCTGTATAGATGAACATCAAACTTTTTGCCCTTCAGTGATTTTGCAGATGTGGGGTTTTTAAATAGAATCATAGACTGATAGAATAGTTTGGGTCAGAAGGGACCTTAAAGATCGTCCAGTTCCAACCCCTCTGCCATGGGCAGGGACACCTCCCACTAGATCAGGATGCTCAAGTCCCCATCCAACCTGGCCTTGAACACCTCCAGGGATGGGGCAGCCACACCTTCCCTGGGCAACCTGTTCCAGGGCCTTCCCACTCTCATAGTGAAGAAATTCCTGCTTTTGTCTAGTCTAAACCTGCCCCTCTCCAGTTTATCCCCATAGCCCCTTGTCCTATCACCACAAGCCTTTGTGAACAGTCCCTCCCCAGCTTTCTTGTAGCCCCTCCAGGTACTGGAAGGTCACTATAAGATCTCCTAGAAGCTCTCTCTTCTCCAGGCTGAACAACCTTCACTCTCTCAGCCTGTCCTCGTATAGGAGGTTCTCCAGCCCTCACATCATCCTTGTAGCCTCCTCTGGACTCGTTCCAACAGCTCCATCTCCTTCTTATGTTTGGGATTCCAGAACTGGACACAACACTCCAGATGAGGTCTCACAAGAGAGGAACAGAGGGGTGGAATCCCCTCCCTCACCCTGCTGGCCACACTTCTTTGCATGAAGCCCAGGTCACGGTTGGTTTCTGGGCTGTGAGCGCACATTGCTGGCTCATGTGGAGCTTCTCACCCCCAGCACCCCAAGTCCTTCTCCTCAGGGCAGCTCTCAATCGCATCATCCCCCAGCCTGTACTGAAACCAGGGAATGTCCCGACCCAGCTGCAGGGCTCTGCCCTTGGCCTTGCTGAACCCGAGGTTCCCACAGCCCCTTCCGCAGCCTGTCCAGGTCCCTCTGGATGACATCCCGTCCTTGCGATGTGGCGACTGCCCCGCTCCGCTTGGTGTCACCTGCGAACTCCCTGCGGGTGCCCTCGATCTCGCTGCCTGTAGCGCTGAGGAAGGTATTAACCAGCAAATAGCTTGTTCTATTCACCTTTGATGGAAAGGATCACAGGATGGACACTTTTATCAGTGAAAGCTGGACACCACAAGGTGATCCTGGAAACAATGACCTCTTGGGACTCAAATCTTCCTTATTAATGGTTCTACTCTGTCCCACGTGAGTGACTCTGCCTGAGTTTAACAAACGCCCCGGTGTGAGAGCAGCATCCCTGGGAATTGTGGCGCCTTTCCCCAGCAAGGAGCAGCGATCGCACAAATCCGAGGCGCATTTGCATGGATTCCCCCCCCGTTTCTGCAGTGCAGAAGGCGCAGGATTCGCTGCTGTTGATGTTTCTCAAGCAGAGCAACCCAAAGATCCGTCCCCAAGGAGCCTCCTCAGGGCCTGCTCGGGGCTCCTGGGCGGCCTTTGGGGCTGCGCTCGGCCCTCGCCCCGTGCTCTGTGCCCCTGTGTCCGCGCCGGCACCCTGCTCATCGTGTAAGAACACAAACAATAAACATTTTCCCCTTTTATAGGAAAAAAACCCAAAAAATAGAAGCCGTTGTGGGTGACTGGGGGCGGGGCCTGAGGGAGGGGGCGGGGCCAGAGCGGGGCGGGGCCAGAGCGAGGGGCGTGGCCAGAGTGACAGAGGGGAGTGAGGGGGCGGGGCCAGAGCGAGGGGGCGGGGCCAGGCGTGGGGGGGGCCTCGCTGACAGCGCGCATGCGCGGGCGGCGCCGCTTCCGGGTCCGTGCGCGCGGGCCCGGTTCGGGCCTGTCCGCCGCGCTGCGTCCCTCGGCCCCGCCGGGCCCAGGCCCCCGGGTGCTGGCACCGAGCCCCAGCCCCGCCCGGCGCCGGCGGAGCGGGTACGAGATGCGCTTTGCGGGTCGTTTCAGGGGTCGTCCGCGTGGTTGGTGCGGTTCCCTCGCCGGGGCTCCCAGGGCCGAGGCCGCTCAGGGCTCCGTGCTGGCACCGGTGCCGGTTAACACCTCCCTCGGTGCTACAGGCAGCGAGATCGAGGGCACCCGCAGGGAGTTCGTAGGTGACACCAAGGGGAGCGGGGCAGTCACCCCGCCAGAAGGATGGGATGTCATCCCGAGGGACCTGGACAGGCTGCGGAAGGGGCTGTGGGAACCTCGTCAGGTTCAGCAAGGCCAAGGGCAGAGCCCTGCAGCTGGGTCGGGACATTCCCTGGTTTCAGTACAGGCTGGGGGATGATGCGATTGAGAGCTGCCCTGAGGAGAAGGGCTTGGGGTGCTGGGGGTGAGAAGCTCCACATGAGCCAGCAATGTGCGCTCACAGCCCAGAAACCAACCGTGACCTGGGCTTCATGCAAAGAAGTGTGGCCAGCAGGGAGAGGGAGGGGATTCTGCCCCTCTGTTCCTCTCTTGTGAGACCTCATCTGGAGTGTTGTGGCCAGTTCTGGAAATTTCAACATGGGTTGTTTAGCCTGGAGAAGAGGAGGCTGAGTGGAGAGCTCACTGCTCTCTCCAACTCCCTGAAAGGAGGTTGTGGAGAGGAGGGAGCTCGGCTCTTCTCCCAAGGGACAGGGGACAGGACGAGAGGGAATGGCCTCAAGCTCCCCCAGGGGAGGTTCAGGCTGGACATTAGGAAAAAAATTTTCAGGGAAAGGGTGATTGGTCCCTGGCAGAGGCTGCCCAGGGAGGGGGTTGAGTCACCTTCCCTGGAGGGGTTTAAGGGACGGGTGGACGAGGAGCTGAGGGACACGGGTTAGTTATTGATAGGAATGGTTGGACTTGATGATCCGATGGGTCTCTTCCAACCTGGTTATTCTGTTATTCTGTGATTCTACAAAGATGATGCGAGAGCTGGAGCACCTTCCCTATGAGGCCAGGCTAACAGAGTAGGGGTTGTTCAGCCTGGAGAAGAGAAGGCTCCAAGGAGACCTTAAAGTGACCTTCCAGTACCTGGAGGGCCTATAAGAAAGCTGGGGAGGGGCTGTTCACAAAGGCTTGTGGTGATAGGACAAGGGGCAATGGGGATAAACTGGAGAGGGGCAGATTTAGACTAACATAAGGAGGAATTTCTTTACTATCAGAGTGAGGAGGCCCTGGCCCAGGTTGCCCAGAGCAGGGGTGGCTGCCCCATCCCTGGAGGTGTTCAGGGCCAGGTTGGATGGGCCTTGGGCAACCTGATCTAGTGGGAGGTGTCCCTGCCCATGGCTGGGGTAGAACTGGATGGGCTTTGAGGTCCCTTCCAACCCAAACCCCTCCATGATTCTGTGATCGTGTGTATCTCATGGTAGCCTGTGAATGAACCACCACATCATTGAACACGGTGTCTTAGTCGTTGCTCACTTGGGAATGTACCTGGGTTTGGGGATTCAGGGTTGTTGAGGGCTTTGCTTCTGTTGTGCAGGAAGGGGTGAGGGATGGATTCGCTGGATCACATGCTCACGGATCCGCTGGAGCTGGGACCCTGTGGGGACGGACATGGGACACGCATCATGGAGGACTGCATGCTGGGTACCACCAGGGTGAGCCTGCCTGAGGACCTTCTGGAGGACGTGAGTAGTGCCTGGCTACCTCACCTTTTCAGAGCCTTGACGAAATTGTGTTTGGCTACCTTTGTGGGGCTTACAGAGCAAACCAGAAAAAGAGGGAAAATGTTTCTGACTGTCAAAAGGGCTTTGATTAATATCAGGAAAACATCTTTTTAAACCAATCCATTGCGTTGATTTTCTGGATAACAATCTCTCTTATCTTAAAAATGCTTTTAAGAATAAGGTTTGAATTTAATTTCTTGTTGCCAGTAGTGTCATTAATTTCCTCACCTTTCCTCTTTACTCTGTTTTCTGCACTAGGTGAGACACTGTCCTATCACTTGTGTTATTTAACCGCAGAAAACTTTCAGGGCTAGAAAACTGCCAAGGATGCGGATGCATTTTCTTCACTGTTGTTTTTTGCTTTCTTTAGCCTGAGATCTTCTTTGAGGTCATCAGCTTGTCTACGTGGCAGGAGGTGCTGACAGAAGCGCAGCGAGAGCACCTAAAGAAATTCCTGCCTCACTTTCCTGAAAACAACCGAGAGCATCAGAACAAACTCATCTCCGTGTTGTTCAGCGGTGAAAACTTCCGATTTGGAAATCCACTGCACATTGCCCAGAAACTCTTCCGAGGTCAGTGAGTGTAATAAATATCTGTGTGGTTTGGGGGTTAAGCTCTTGTCTGGCAGTGATGAGAACTGGAGGGGTTTTTACCTTTCTCTTACAGATGGACACTTCAATCCAGAGGTTGTGAAGTACCGGCAGCTCTGTTTCAAGTCCCAGTACAAACGCTATTTGAGCTCTCAGCAGCAGTACTTCTACCGACTGCTCAAGCAGATCCTTGCATCGCGCAATGTGAGTGTCTGCGGGGTGCAGTCGTGGCTTTCTTGTGTTCTATAATGATGTGCCTTGCTATTTGTGCATTCACAATTATCAGAGGTCTTTGCTTTAATGATTGTTTTATTTCCAGTTTTCCAGTGGCCCTTATAACGTGAAAACACTGGAAACACGCTTGCAGTTTTCAGGTTTTGAAGCTCTGATAGCTCTCACTTCTGCATAGTGTCTTTTTTCCCTGCCCACCTTGCCATCCTTTCCGGCATTTACTGCTTTACACCTTGCTGTCCTTTCAACAAGTTATTCTGCCTTCATTTTCTACCATTTCTGTCATTGTGAAACAAAAAAGGTTGCTAAACACATAGTTGTGTGGATTCCCCAGCTTTGTTGGATACTGGTGTAGAATAGATACAAAAGCAGTTCTGGTTATGTAATTCCCTGATGAACTCTTCCTCTGTAGATACTCTTCTTGGCTGATAACTGAAACGTGTTCATTGCTAATACTTGCTCGCTTAGTATTTTGTCAAGATTAGGCATTGAAATATGTGGGATGTGTGGATGAAGAGGCAAGTCTGCCTTTATAATAGGGGCAAAAGAATACAGAATTGCGTAGGAGGTAAATTCCTCTATAGCTGTAAGGGGTAAAATGTTTTCTTCAAGAGAGGCAGTCTCCCATGTTTGTATTACATATTGGGCACAGAAAATGCACAGGTGTCTCAGAACAGTGGTTAGTTCCTTCTCAACAGCCCACATAAAATAGCAGTGCAGTGGTGGATGTGGAGATGAAGGTCTTACTGTGTCCATCCTTGCTTTCCTCCACTTTACATGGTGGTCTAAAATGCTGGGTTTAAAATCACATCTGTGGCATTTACTGGTACTTGGGAAGGGTTATTTTATAAAGAACGGAGATGCTTAGGACACCAACTCCAAACATTAAACTTGCTGGAAGTGTGTTCGTGGAGCTTGTCTGTTCAGAGACAGCTCATGTCACACGTATCTCATCTTCCAGCACTTGCTGGAATTAGCTCGGAAGGGAGGCCCTGATATGACCCTGAGGAGAAAGCACATCCCACCGACGTACGACACAGAGGAACGAGACAGGCGAGCACATCGGCGCTACTTGAAGATTCTGAGGGAGGTGAAAGAGGAGTGTGGAGACACCACCTTGTCATCTGATGAGGAAGGTAATGCCTTCGACTGAGTTCAACACTGGCTGTGGGAATGGGGAAAGATTATTTTTGATGTGAGGACAGCGTCTTTGATAGAAGAATGGAAACTGGACTCTGGTTTTATTAACTGTGCTCTAATGAACGCAGCAGAATAGATTTCTGTAGATTTGTGCTGAGTCTTGCAGGACTGCTTATTTGTATATTTGTTTCAGATCTAAGGTCCTGGCCTCCAAGTTCTCCAGCACGCTGTCCGAGTCCACCAGTTCCCCTGAGAGTGATCCCCACGTTGTCAACCTTGGACATGAAAACAGCAGGTGAGAACCAGGCTAGGGGTTAATGTGGATTTTGGGGTGACAATTACTTTGAGACCTTGTAAGAAGTCGGCTTGAATATCTGTTTGGTGGGAAATCTTGCAGTGCATCATCTTTGCAATCCCAAAAATCGGTTGGCTTTTTTGCCAGTTTATTTAATCTTTTCCTCCTGGAAGGATAGTATTTTAGCACAGGGATCTACAGGTTGTGTAATACCACTGATTTCTCTGTTATATTTTGCCTTTAGTTGCTGAAGCATTGCCGTAGTCCAAATAGTTTGTTGTAGGTGCCAAAGGAATCCCTCTGGAGATTACTGCAATCGAGCCTGCAAACCCTTTATGCAGCACAGCTGGTTCTCACTTCTGTTCACTTCCATACTTGCATCAGCAATGAAATCTGATGACCCAAGGAAAACAGTAGTGAAATAAGTTGATTGTGTAAAAGAATCAAGTTCAAATAAAGAAAATTTGGTTATTTGGAGAATGTTGAAAGTGGGAACAGATAGAAGAAGGCATTCTTAGAAGTCTGTCACGTAACAGCTGTGGAAAAATGGAAATAATCTCTGAATATTTTTCATTGCAGACAAAATAGAACTTGGGGAAAGTGATTTGAAGATGATGTTGAGGAAGCACCGTGAGAAACGAAAACGTCAACCGGTAAGATGTGAAGTCTGGGGGCCAGGGCTGTGTTTTATCTGTTAGTCTTCTATCTGTTAGCTGTAAAGTTCAGGGCGCTGCTGGGTGACAATGGTCGCTGGGTTTTTTTGTGTGTGCACTCACCCTTCAGCCCTTTCTCACAACCCATATTTAATTGTCAGTGTGTATATGCAACTCCTGTCTATGCTGATCTGTTTAGAATTACTTTGTAATTTTAGTGATGTGTTTTGGAGAGACAGAATTTTGGATTTCAGTGTTAGGAGACTCCCCGACTTCCATTGCAGTTAACTCTATAAGCTGACCCCGGATTAGTTTGGGGCATTTCAATGCTTGGGTCATCTTCTGAACCCCTGTTGCCTCCTTAACACAGTCCTTTCCCAATTCTGATTTCTCTCCCATTGCCCTGCGTAGGACCACCCCGACCTGGTGACGACAGACTTGACTCTTGAGGACATTATGACTCGAGTGAATGTTGGCAGGAAAGGTTCCTTGGCAGGTCAGTGGCTTGGACGTGGTACTCATGCACGGCATGAATAGAGGGATCCCGTGTATGTGAGGTGCTAAGGGTGAAGGTGGTCTGGATAGATTATGTCCTTTTTTTCTTCCCAGAGCTGGCTGACTGCTCTGGGGTTGTGAGCTGTTCCATCTCAGTTGTTCACAGACAGCTCCATTTTCCACTGAAGGTGCTTCCAACCCATTAATGGAAGTTAATTTCTGTCTCTGCTCTAAGCAGTCACCTTGGCCTTTCTCATTTCATGTACCTTGGTTTAAGAACTAGAAGTTTTCTATTAAAACTTTAAGGAGAAAAATAAAGATTGATGGAAATGACTGGGAGGGTGGGATGAGCCGGTGATGAATGGGTGTGCACATACTCACATTTCTGAATACATGTTTAAATGTGTCCGAGTCTCTGATTCTCAATGAAATAGAGTAGGAAGTTTTTCTCATTCATCTTCACTTTTATCATATCTAAAGCCTTATATGACCTGGCAACCCTCAAGAAAAAGGTGAAGGAAAAGGAAGATAAGAAGAAAAAAAAGCTGAAGATGATTAAATCTGAGGTGGAAGATTTGGCTGACTCTCTTAGCAACGCAGATGGAATCCCATCAATGTCTCAGGATCATTCTCCCATTCCTCTGTCATCTGTCAAAGACGAGTAAGTGCTTCAAAGGGCTCTGAACCCTTGCACATGTGGAGAGAGCAACAGATATTGCAGCACAGTTTTTTTGATACATGTGGGATGTTTGCAGAGCTGTGCAGCGAGCTCTGCCTTTGCTGGGTCTGGTTCTTTCACCCTTGATGGGGTGAAGCATTTTAGCTGTGAGCTGCTGTTGTGAATTTCTGCTGCCTGAGACTGGAAGGCGCACGCAGAGGCCGTTGACTTTGGTTTTGTACAGTTTTGGGGATGTGAAGTGTGTGGTGTTCATCTTTGGTGAATATTTACTTGGGGAACTTACTCTGCTTATGGTCTCTTTCATCTGAAGACCTCTTGAAGATGTGAAGCCATGCCTTGGGATAAATGAAATATCTTCCAGCTTCTTTTTCCTTCTTTTGGAGATCCTGTTTCTGGAAGGACCTGCTACTCTTTCTGTGGTAAGGAACCACCCACTTATCTAGGAATATCAGCAGAAAGTGACAGTAGAGGGTTTTGGAGCTCTGTAATGGTGACTTTTCTCCAGAGTTGTCCTGTTGTAAGTTATATCAAGATGTAGATTACACTACTCACTTTGGGAGTGTGTAACACGTTCTGTTTTTCACATGTTGCGTGAATTGAGTTGGTTGAATCTGTAAGTCCTTTCCATACCTGTTCTTTAGGTGATAGATATGTGCTATGTATTAAGGCCTGAGATGATAGGGAAGGGGTTTTTTTACCCTCTTTTTGATGTCCATTGTCTGAAATATCACCTTATGGTTACTTGAAAAGTCAAGCAATTTTATTTTCCATGTATCTAAAACCATTTTTTCCTCTGGATACGTTTAGTTGTTTTGTGTTCTTCTTTATTAAAACAGTCACAGTTTAAAGCATGAGATCTTTAATAGAATGTTTCGTTTTCCTCTTCAGCTTGAAGATAAAGTCCTAGATTGGCAATCTTCTCCTGCCAGCGCACTAAATAACTGGTTCTCTTTTGCCCCTAACTGGTCTGAACTGGTTTTGCCTGCCTTGCAGTACTTGACAGGTGACAGCAGAGGTAAGGATGGCTGTTAAAAGCACTAATCGTTCTTGTACAGAGCTCATTTATGTTGTAGCGCAAATCAACTTCTAATTTATCACTACAATAAGTCATTGTTTTCTTGTCAGCATTTCTATTACAGGCTTTATGGCTGACTTCTTGATTGCAGTAGACTTGTTTTGCATGTGGATAGTAGATTAGACTCAGCTTGATTTCAGAGTAAGGGAAAAT
Source organism: Phaenicophaeus curvirostris (assembly GCF_032191515.1). Classification (NCBI taxonomy): domain Eukaryota; kingdom Metazoa; phylum Chordata; class Aves; order Cuculiformes; family Cuculidae; genus Phaenicophaeus; species Phaenicophaeus curvirostris. The sequence goes on along the minus strand of NC_091416.1, from coordinate 6,148,313 downwards.
GTGTGTGAAATTGCCTCTAGACAGGCAGTTTCTCCTGTTTAGATTATGTGCTTCAGGCAGGACTTTTGAGGCAGGAAGAAATCAGACTCTTCCTGATGTGAAGGCATTGTGGTTGTCTTCAGAGATTATAAAAAATAAACTAGATGATGCCCAGAACATTCCACTGGAAACGTGAAGTTGACCTGGGCTTAGACCAGTGAAGCTTGAGATGTTCCTTTCAAACTAGATTATTCTGTGGTTCTCATGTGCTTAGTGGGGAGTTGTAAAAGGGAGAGATAATGTAGATCATAGTGGCCTTTGCAGCATGGATTTGTTATGTTCCCGTGATGCTGGTGAATGCTATCGATCCTGAGTTCCGTCCCCATGAGTAGTCACCATCCAGTAACAGTTCCAGGTGCCTCACAACATGAACAGGATCTCATCTGGCAGCCTGGAGACGAAAGACTCATTATCGTGTTCTGTTCTCGTGCTTGCACTGTGATTCCGAGATGCTTACCTTCCCTTTGGGCAAGCATGAACTTAGAGGGGTGCTTACACAATCACTTAAAATCCTTTTTCTTCCATCATGAGTCTAATTCAACAGTTTGCACTACAGCAGTAGGATTCTGGAGGTTGGACAGTTGTGTGATGTCTCTGACATGGACATTTTTCATTGCAGATATTCCTTCCAGCTTCTCACCTTTTGTTGAATTCAAGGAAAAAACTCAGCAGTGGAAATTGCTTGGTGAGTATCTTGTGCCTTTCTGTGACTTCTGCTGCAGGAAAGGTTTGTTGTTTTCTCCGGAACTTCACTTTTCAGCTTGCTGCAGCCCAGGGAGAGGGACAGACAGAGCTGTTAATTAGTTAGGCCTTTTCTTGTCTTTTAGCTGAGCACAGACATGGCTTGGAATTGGGTTTTCACAGGATGTTAGCCGCAGCAGCAGCAGCAGGGAATAAGTGAGCAAAGGCGCTGGGCTGTATTTCTCCGTGTTGCTGACCAAACTGTGTTTATCTCGCCCTTCAGATCTGTCTGAACATCTTCATATTTCCCCTTCTGTAGAGTGTGCCTTCTGATTATTCAGAGTAATTGTTAGTTATTAGAACTATAAATGAATTTAGCTTCTCTGTGGAGCGAAGTGATACTGTTCTCCTTTTTAAAAGTGGGAACCAGAGACTAAATTGGCAGGCTCATGCTGAGTGAATTAGATTTCTTTGTTTATGTTCATTCATTTAGCTGCTAGGCAGAATTTGCCATCCTTAACTATAGTGATTCTAGCAATTGCGTTTGCAGGCTTAAGCTGGCAGAGATTTGGAGTCAGAAAGCTATTCTCCTGGCCCCTTTCACCTCCCCTCTGGTGGAGGTTATGTAGGAGCAAGCAGAAGCTCAGGGACTTGATGGCTGGGATTACTCGGAGGGTGGGAATGGTCTCTAAATATCGGGTGGCTGTACTTCAAACAGAACCTTGCCTGCTGGGCCAGGAGTTGAGGTGCCATCCTGCAGACCAGCATAAGGGACTGACCACATTTTAGCACTGTTCTGAGCCTGGATGTGTTCAAGTATTGAAACTGGAGCATCCTTGAAGTGTGGAAGATACCTTGTGATGCGTAGAGCTGGGAAGGGAGTGGGAGATGACTGGGAAGTACAAGTAACTGGTTTCATAACAAAGAAAGGACCTCCTGTTTCCCATTTTTCCTGATTTCTCTAACTAGGTTCTTACCAAGATCATGAAAAGGAACTGGCAGCACTGTTTCAGCTCTGGTTGGAGACCAAAGACCAGACATTTTTCAAAGTGAGTCGGAAAAAAAAATCACCTTCTAGCAGCACAAAGGCTGACTGAGGTATATCCAACACTGACACTTCTCTGTTTTTCCATAGGAAAATGAAGACAGCTCAGATGCCACGACACCAATTCCCAGGGTGTAAGTGTGATGTATAATACTGCTTGAAAGCTTTTATAGTGCGTGCTAAAGCTGTGCAGCTTGGTCCTCGCGCCTCCGAGTCTGAATGATGGGTTGCTTAAAACTAGAAGATTTTACATCGTGGGGCAGGAGGGAACTTGAGACTCTGATTTTATAAATGCAGTAACTAGATTTCACAAAGCCAGCTGATTTTTCTCCACATTCACATATTTTATCAGAGCTAACCTGTAATCTAACTTATGTTGTGATTATTTGTTTATTTACAGTCCTAGCTGACCTTCAGGTAGTGTACAGGGCATATTTTAAGATCCCTGCAGGGCTTTCTTATATCATCAAATGCTTTCAGAATCTGTTCAGAATAGTTTGCAGGTGAGGTGACTGAGCTTTGGGATGTTCTTTGGACTGTTGTGTGCTTGGTGTTGCTCAGAACTGATGATGAACCTTTGTTTCAGAAGGACTGACTATGTAGTCCGACCTAGCACTGGAGAGGAGAAACGTGTGTTTCAGGAGCAGGTAAGGAGAGAATCTTCTTAATTTTAAACACATATGTTGAAATGGTTGGTGGCCACTGAAGGTGATTGGTATGGGATGGCAGCTTTATACTTTACACAAACTTTGGTACTGTAAAGAATTCATATGTTTCTTCTGCCTTGAAGCAGGTATTTTGGCCTCTCACAAAACTTGCTAACAATACAGCCTAGCTGCTTACTTCAAAAACATCTGTATCGAGCAAAATTAATTGAAATCGGTAGTGCAGATCTTTTTATCTCCTCTGCCGTCCCCCAACATATAAGGATAACTCGTCTCTGTATTTTTGGAGCATGTATGAGTACAGGCAGAAGACAAGTGGCAGTAAGGTCACCCATACACTTGAGTACCTTCTCTGTTCTAGATGCAAGTGTGTTTTAAGGGGTAAAAACACGACGACGATTCTTCCCCCTGGCTGCATGTGCTGTGTGCCTCATAGAACATCCAGGTTGGATCTTGGAAATATCTCTTGCCAGATTAGAGGAGGAAGAAAAGGCTCTGGGCGAAGGGCAGTTTGCTGGGCAGAAAGTCTGTCTCTGGCACCTCTAGTCTGTGCAGCTGCTTAACAATTAGCCTGAGGTATTGCACCTGCACACTTTGGTTAGATGGTGCTTTCTTTTCTGCTTGGAGTAGTTTGTGCTTGTCTTCATCCAAAATGAGTTTATACTGCAGTATTTTAACCTCTAGTTTAAAAAACTTTTTTCTCTAGAGAATGATAATAACTTATATTATAACACAGCACAAGCCTTAAGATTTTGCTCTGTCTCCTGCTAAATTCAATCCTCTTATTTCCAAATACAGGAACGTTACCGTTACAGCCAGCCCCACAAAGCTTTTACTTTCCGCATGCATGGCTTTGAGTCAGTTGTGGGTCCTGTGAAGGGGGTGTTTGACAAGGAAACCTCATTAAACAAAGCCCGAGAGCATTCTCTCCTGCGCTCAGACAGACCAGCCTATGTCACCATCTTGTCCCTCGGTAAGGTGATGGCCAAAAAAAGTGTTTTTAAAACAGCCTCCTAAGCAATGACTTTAGGCATTATAAAGGGAAAGGGTGGGCAGACTGGGATGACGTAAGTGAAGAAGAAGAAATATATCCTGTGGAATAGAGGTGATGGAATGCTGGGAACAAGAATAACTACAAAAAATGGCATCTGTGTATTGCTGTTGGCCTGAGACAAAAGGGGAAATGCAGCAGAGATTCTGTGGGGCGCGGCTAGAGCTAAGGCTCAGATAACCCTGAAAACAAATGAGGGTGGTTTAAGTACGGAGTTGTGAAGTTGGGAAATTGCAAAGTCATTATGATGTTCTATGCTGTTCCCCAAAGTCATCACTCCTGGCACCAAGCACAGTTGATGTATTTTAAAATCATCCTTTATAATCTCTGTTCATCTCTGAGGGATCTTGGGGGCTGGATTTCAATGAGCAACCGTGAGGGCAGAAATAAGAGAGCAATACCAAGATGTATCTGCTGAAGCACCTGAATTCAGTTACCTAGTCACGGCTGAAAGTTTTAACCTCTGATTTTGTATTTCAGTTCGTGACGCTGCTGCTCGCCTTCCTAATGGGGAAGGAACTCGTGCTGAAATCTGTGAGCTGCTTAAAGATTCCCAGTTCCTAGCTCCTGATGTCACAAGTGCTCAAGTAAGTTGGTTGTCATGTCTGGCCTCAAACATTCTCTTAGAGATGCACCACACAGATCCGGGCAGCATTCAGTGGCTGCAGTCCAGTAAGTTTTTATGCTGCTCTGACTGGTTATGAGAGCTATGTTCTACTCTGTGAGCTGCTGCAAATCTGCACCGAACTCTGAATGATGATAAAACAGTTAGAAAAGCCACAGAATTTACACAGTGTTGATATCTGCTCGCTTTGTAGTGTCAGAAACAGTCAGTTTTCAGAGCCCTCAGCTTTGGTGGGAGCTCTGTTTAATCCAAACAGCATCCTGTGCTGCTGTCGGTTCTTACTCCAGTGAAGGTTTCTAGAAGCTTGCTCAGGTTTTATGCCAAGTAGGATTACTTTTCTATTTGTGACCTTTGGCCAGCCCAGCCAGGAGCATCTTGTAATTCTGTAAATTCTGAACTTTCAGGTTAATACTGTTGTTAGCGGTGCTTTGGATCGACTACATTATGAGAAAGATCCCTGTGTGAAATACGATATCGGACGCAAGTTGTGGATCTACCTGCACCGGGACAGGAGCGAGGAAGAGTTTGGTAAGCCTGGCTTGGTGTTGTCTTATGAATTTAAAGCACTTATATAAATCTCTTCTTGTTTTCCATGCTCTTGAGCTTTGGTCCAGCTTGAGAATGAGCATTAATTTGTTGGCCTAGCTTTTTTCTCTAGTCAGTTAGCTAATGTTAGCCCATTGGCACTTAAATCCAGTCTTGCAGAGCAGGGTCAGTTAGAATTATTTGTTAGAAAATAGCACATTGTGTACAAGAACTGCAGGTGTCTGAGTACATTCATATCTCGCATCTCTTTGTTTTAGCTTTTTTGGCTGATTTCCCTTGCTGTTTTCTTTGCAGAATTACATGACAATCTATGTTAGATTTATTGTCTGAAGGTGAACTCGCAGTTCTGAATTGGCCTCTGTCTTAAATCCATTTCCTTGTGTTCTGAAGCTCTAACCATTAATTTGTATTTGCAGAACGGATCCACCAGGCTCAAGCTGCTGCAGTGAAGGCCAAGAAAGCTCAGCAGCAGAAGCCAAAACCTCCAGCTAAAATGGTAAATTTCCTAGTGCTGATGCTTTTGGGATTGGGAAGGAGGTATGGGCTTCATCCATAAATTCTGTATCCATAGTGGCTGATGAAAATTACCACCTATTTGAGTTATCAGTTCATTAGGTATATGAATGTCAATGCTCGTCTAGCACCAGTGCACAGGGAAAGGGGGAACTTCTGCTCCTCCTGGCTTCCACTTTTATCCTTGTTGATCTCAGCAGAAGGGTCATTGGAATTTGCCTGCGCTCCCCATCTTAGGGATGGGCTTTCAGATCCAGTTTGAGGTTAATCTGTAGCAGAGAGTGTATAAGATGTCTTCAGCTTTCCCATTGCTGTGCTGAAGCTGTCAGCATTTGGATGTCTCTGAGGTAGTTGCTGTTGGTGAATTAACCAAGGTAGAAATCTGCACGTTTTGAATGTTCGTTGCTGTTGAGATGCGCTTTCCCTGAGAAGAGCAGCAGCCAAACACACCAGCCCGCTTGTGGCTGCAGCTGGGGGAAGCAGTCACTCATCTGTGACTTCAGGACTTGGCGCCGAGGCATTGTTTGTAACGGTACAGAGCTCTGCCTAAAGAGCTCAGCCTGCTCTCCGGAGCGTGGCAATCAAACCCAGGTTTTGTGGAGCCCTTCATGCTCGATGTGGTTTCTCTGCAGAAGTCCAGTAGCAAGGAGAGTTCTGTGAAAGCGCTGCCCAGCAGCACATCAGAACCCAGCCAGCTGAGCCTTAGTGACTCCAGCATGCCACCAACTCCTGTGACTCCGGTGACGCCGACTGCACAGGCATTGCCAGCAACACCTATTTCACCCCCACCAGTGACTGTGGTTAGCAAGAGTGTTTCTAGCGCTGGATCAGAGCCAGCAAAACCCAGCCAAAGGTACTTCTGTCTCGTACGTCGCTTGTGAATGTAACCGGTTCTTTCCCTCATTTCCTACATCTTTGACCTACTGGCTTTGTCTTTTCCGTAGTGTTCTTCTGGTATCATCCCCTACCATGCCACAGCTCGGGACGCTGCTTTCCACGGCTCAGAGTTCACAGGCACAGCCGGGGCCGCAGCCACCTCCCGCCCGGGTGGTAAATCAAACCACCTCCTCAGGACTGCCGCAGGTCCGGGTGGTCACTGCCCAGTCCAACCTGCCAGCCGTGTCGCAGCAGGCCCCAGTGGTAACGCAGCAGCAACCCACGACGGTGCCTCAAATCCGTGTTCCAGCTACATCCACGCAGACCAAAGTGCTTCCTCAGGTGGGTTTGGCTGCAGGGAAATGGTGGAGTAGCTCTGACTTGTAACATTTGTCTGATAGGACGAGGGAGAATGGGTATAAACTGGAGAGGAGCAGATTTAAACTAAGCATAAGAATTTCTTCACCATGAGAATGGTGAGACACTGGAACAGGTTACCCAGGGAAGCTGTGGCTGCCCCATCCCTAGAGGTGTTCAAGGCCAGGTTGGATGGGGCTTGGACAGCCTGATCTGGTGGGAGGTGTCCCTGCCCATCCTAAGGGGGTTGGAACTGGATGATCTTCAAGGTCCCTTCCAACCCAAACTATTCTGTGATTCTGTGGTTGTATTACTTTGATATGGTGCACAGGGGTGACTTGCTCACTTGAAACATGCATTAACTGCAGAGCAGGAGCATAGAATCAGTTGTGCATGAATAACGTTGCCCAGAGCTCCATTTTTGCTCCCTGTTGCCTGCTTATGTGGCACCATTAAATTGTGTCTTAAAGTAAAAAGTCCATAGAGCTTGTTAGCTACAAGGCATGAGACAAATAGTGTTTAGCCTGGAGAAGAGGAGGCTGAGGGGAGGCCTCGTTGCTCTCTACAACTACCTGAAAGGAGGTTGTGGAGAGGAGGAAGCTGGGCTCTTCTCCCAAGTGACAGGGGACAGGACAAGAGGGAATGGCCTCAAGCTCCACCAGGGGAAGTTTATGCTGAACATTACGAAAAAATTCTTCATGGAAAGGGTCATTGGGCACTAGCAGAGGCTGCCCAGGGAGGGGGTTGAGTCACCTTCCCTGGAGGGGTTTAAGGGACGGGTGGACGAGGTGCTGAGGGACATGGTTTAGTGATTGATGGGAATGGTTGGACCTGATGATCCGGTGGGTCTTTTCCAACCTGGTGATTCTATGATTCTGTGAATGATTGGTATTGTGTTAGCCTGCTCATAGGCTGCTTCTGTGTCTTGCTGTAGGCTGTGATGACTCTGCCAGTGAAAGCTCAAACCAGCCCAGTCCAAGTGCAAAGACCAGGAAGCTCCGTGGCGGGACAGGCGGGCATCACTGTGACAGGACTGTCTGCAGCAGCCAGTCCTGCTGTAAAGCCAGGAACCAGCTCTCCGGGCAGTTCTGCTACAAGCACCTCCTCTACCACTGTCATCCAGAACGTAGCTGGCCAGAACATCATCAAGCAGGTGAGAAAGAAGGAGAGACAAGGAACCAGGCTCCATGACACAGTTGTTTCCTGTTTGTGGTGACAGGTGTGGTGTGTAGATGTGAAAAGGCAGTGAAAACTAGCAAGCTGCAATGCTGTATGAGTTATGGACCGTACAGGTTCACTCAGTTGCTAGTGTGGTGTATTTGAGCCCTGTTTTCACATGCAGGTTCCAACTACATCCACGCAGACCATAGTGCTTCGTCAGGTGGGTTTGGCTGCAGGGAAATAGTGGAGTATCTCTGACTTCTAGCATTCGTCTGATAGGACGAGGGGCAATGGGTATAAACTGGAGAGGAGCAGATTTAAGCTAGGCATAAGAATTTGTTCACCATGAGAGTGATGAGGCACTGGAACAGGTGTGGCTGCCCCATCCCTGGAGGTGTTCAAGGCCAGGTTGGATGGGCCTTGGGCAGCCTGATCCAGTGGGAGGTGTCCCTGCCCATCCTAGGGGACTTGGAACTGGATGATCTTCAAGTTTCCTTGAAGATGAGATGTGTTGGTCCCAAGTTAACTATCTTCAGGTGTTGATTTCGTTCATCTTGTTTGACAAAGCAGCTCCACAGTATTTTGTACTTTATATGGTTTTGGGAATGCCATCTGATATGCAAGCAAAACTGTTTTCAGCAGTGTATCGAACGCTAACATCATGCTGCTTCAGTTCTGGTGGGAGCAAACATCCTGTTGGCAAGTTTTACTGTGCCTTGGACCGTGTCCTGGTCTGATACAGCCATTCTCTGATCTCTTCCAGGTGGCTATTACGGGACAGCTTGGCATGAAGACCCAGCCTGGAAGTGGCATCCCACTCACAGCGACCAATTTTCGGATCCAAGGGAAGGA